>NC_134697.1:54334184-55041684 GCF_050947455.1 Rhinoderma darwinii | reverse complement strand
GATGAGAAGTGTATGACGCTGATTGGTCAGCGTCATACACTTCTATTCACGACGCCCAGTTGGTAAAACGAGTAAACACGCCCAGTTGTTTATTGAAAAGCTCATTTGCATAAATCTAAAAAATTGCTCATAACTTGGGCAAAAATAATCGTTTTTAAAAAAAAAACAAAAAAACTTTAGTGTTATCTACATTGCAGCGCCGATCACATTAAATAGGAGATCGGGATTTTATAATGTGGTGACAGAGCCTCTTTAAGGCACTAATCTGATAAACGTCTCAATGTACAGTCAGTCTGCCCTGATGCTCCCACTAACTGGAAGAACATAGCAATAGCGGGGTGCCGTTGGTTTTTATGGCCACCTGGGCCTCTCTGCATTTCAGCAGAAATAACTTTATTTTTTCATTGACCTGGCTGTATGAGGCCTTGTTTTACGTGGGAGAAATAGTATATTTTTTTTCACAGTTTGGGGGGGGCTAGAAAAAAATATATTTTTACGGCGAGAATATAGGAAAAAGCGATTCTCAGCATAGTTTTTATTTTTTATCTTGTTCACGTTTCACACAAAATAACGTGTTAAATAAGTTCTTCAGGTTTATTACAGTCGTGTAGATACCGAATATGCGTAGTGTTTTTGTTTTTATGTAATGTAGGGGCAATAAAACAGATTTTAATATAACGACACTTTTTTGGGGACATATTTTTTACCTTTTTTTTAAAAAAATCATTAAGGGATAATTTTACTTACCACTTTATTTTATACTTACAATGTATTAGCATACTCCTGTATGCGAATACATTATATTGTGTCACTATGACACAGGCTGCTGTTAGGGCAGCACGTAGTGTACCCTAACAGCAGGCTTACTGAACAGACAGCCCTGGGGTCTTTTCTAGGTCCCCAGGGCTGACTGCAGACGGATTCCCTGCTCTTTGATCACATCACCGAGTTTCCAATGACTGGGGTTGGAATGCTTTTCGACCCCAGCTGTATTTAGCAGGCTGCTCTAAGATCGGGAGATGTAAGTTACTGCTCCTGCTTAGAGGATGAGCACTCACAGGAGCACTCATTAGCCTGATCTACAGCCACGCCAAAAGACGTCGCTGTAGACTAAACACATGCACCGCCTGCCGTCAAAAGACGGTGGGCGGTCGTTAAGGAGTTAACACAGTTTTTGGCTCCGTTTTTTTTTTAGCCAAATACAGGGGTGAACACAAAAGAAAGGAGTTGCATCAGTCTTTTCTTTCTACCTTCCTTTTCTTTCTTTTGGATCCACGTTTAGCTTTGGCTAAAAAAAAAAAAAACACACCACTTTTTGTGGAAAATCGAGACACCCCCAAAAACAAAAGTTGGCCGGTCCTGCCCAAATTCGAAGGTTCGGAGGACTTTCATCTAATGTGTATGGTCAGCTTTAAGCCATTCACTAGAGATATTTAACAGCTGAAAAAGCAGATTTAGACCTTTTTTGTGAATGAGCGGGATAGATGTCAACCGAAGGCAGATATCTGTGAAAAAGTTGATCTGCCAGGTCTAATTTTTTCCATCGGTCAAGAGCAGTACTTACAAAGTTGTTACTGCCAAACTACAGATCTGCATTAGGTCAATGGAAACCAACACAAGACTGTGGTCAAGGCAGAGCTTGATTGGCGATTTGTCATTTTAACTTATGGGGGTGTCCTCCAAAACAACAACGTTCACAGACTAATCACGAACGACAAGCCATTTATAAAAATGCCTGAAACTAATGTATGGCCAGCAAAGGGACTTAGAGATCCAAAAGTAGAAAGAGGGAGACAAAAGTGCCCTAACGTAAAGACAAGAGGACCCAAATAGCAGACAATGCCGGAGCGGACTGCCTGCAATGTGTATTTTCTCATTAGCAGTCTACAGAATAATTAACGCAATGTTGACACAAAAACTGAAATTAGCAATAGTAAATTTGGACCACAATGGCAGCATGATGTAACAACAAGCAATTCCTCCACACAAAACAGAAGTAAACAATGCAATGGTTGAATATGGAAATAGGGAGCAGGATGAGCACGAAGTGTGACAATGATGTCTGGTGGGGGGAGCGGATCGTTGCGGACATGGAAAGCCATGGAAGACCAACACCGACCATAGATTATGGTGATATAGTGATGTCTAGCCCACATGACTAATACGCATAAACGGTCCAATCTCACAATCCGGCTGTCTATGGAGGAATCGCAAATGTTTACATCTCTGTGTAATGACCCAGTTCTGGTTCCAGCAGCACAGAGGAGGACAATGGTTGTCCTCCCCATAGAAGTCAATGAGAGATCTCACAGTGCATGGCAGGTGTGTACCAAACCCATGTACCAGGCAGCCAACGTGCCTAAAAAAATCGTTACCAGCATTTATACATGGATGCAAACAGCACAGACGTGAATAGAGCAACAAATAATTCTGGACCATGATGCAATGCAACTACGTCAAGCCTCTCCTGGCCTTGTCCCATGAAGAAACCAGTTGTGGACAAACCACAAAACGGTGGTCCGAGCAATAGTGACTTTAAGGCCACGTTCACACGTAGCAGAATTTTTGCGAACTTTACGTCCAGGAGCTGGGGACCGAAAATCCGCTGCGTAATACAATAGCATCAGAGTTGATGAGATGTCAACAAATGTCATCCAAACGCAGTAGAAGTTTTCTGTGCAGACATGGTTTTTTAAACATCAATACACTTATTATTGGAGTCACTTTCTGTCCTACTTCTGCAGTTATAGGACTTTGTTAGTCACAGCTGCAAGTCGTACAAATATAATGCACCCGTCTTCCCACATTTTGATATTGGGGGTGGGGTGATTGGGCTGTAATCAGTCATGGTTTTTTTTTTTAATAGAGGAAGTTCTCTCTTAAAGGCCCTATTACACTTGCCGAGCTTAGCGGGTGCAGCGAGCGCCGATCAATGAGACAGCTCGTTGTTCAGCGCTCGTCTGCTCCTGTCACAAGGAGCTCTGGAAGCTTTTTTTTCATTTGAAGCTTCTTTTGAGGCGTTTTTCATAGGGCCAATTGAAAATCAGTCAGTCAACGTCAATTTCATTCAGCAGCGTAAAAATACACCTCATGTGAACAGCACAGCGTATTCCTCATTCAATTCAATAGGAAACTGTTTGTAGGCGTTTTGCTAGTGTTTTTCCAGACGTATTTCAAGGCGATTACGTACAGAAATACACCTGAAAAAAACATGTGTGAACGTACCCTTAGATGTCAACAATGGACAAACAATCCAGTAAGTTGATAAACCTGTGTATATGAAGGAAACTGGATGACACCTCCCTTTATTTCGGATCAGTTCCAACCATACCTGTAATTTGGTTGGTATAACCTGAATGAGGGCACGTACATGACAATGTGACACGTCGGGGTAATGATCAGTACACTGCAGATACGGGCAACATTTGGAATCATTTAACAGGCAGAAACATTTTTTCCAATTATTGCAAAAAGTTTATGTCCATTGCTGCACATGGTACCATCGTGATGGGGACCAATCAGAGGGCACATTCAACAGGACCAAGGAGGCTGCTCAAATCTTTATAAACGTTCATATGAATGCAGAACAGACCTACACCCCGGCACGTGGTTTTTTTGTGTCCTGCGTCAGGTGCAGGAGTCCAATGTTTTCATGACATCACATAAACATGTATAGATTTGTACAGCGTCATGGTCCTAAAAAACTGTGTCCTTATATAGGACACCATTACTAATGGGACAAATTCTGGCTGAGAAAATTTTGTACACAAATGCCCAATGTTAAGACTGAGGGAACAAATTTCTATGGGTCAGAACTTATTGTTTTTGAAACATACAGACTATTAATATCACAACATAAAAAGCCAATGGTTAATTGAAAACACTTCTCACTCTTCATGACTAATAAGAGGACAAGAAACCCCATTGACAGGGCCCCGGATACAAATCACAAGCGGGTGGTCTAGAATAACGCTGTGATGGTCCTTGGTTATTTGCTAGGACTGTGACGTAACTGCTGAGGGCATCTCGTTTTAATTATAGGCTATAAGTTAGGTCTTAGTGAGTGACATCAGCCTAGTATTCCCTGTTATCAGCCATTTGTGGAAAAGCTGACTGTAGTGTTCTTCTATGGTTTTACAGACAGAAGCATCCCCCATGATGACAGTAATGTACACACACCTGTGAGAGTAGGAGCAGCTCGTCTTGTAAACTGAGGGATGTACGTTTCGTGCTCCTGAGGGCCACTGAAGACTGGAACACTGAGGGGTCTACGTTATACAATGTCAACAACACGACGGATGTAAAACGCCATAAATAACGCGTGTCTATGGGTGGCTCAGAGTGCGGCCTCGGCCTGTCCTACACACACAGGCCCGGCAATATTACTGCTGTTTTAGGTTTACTGTACTCAGCAGTTCACCAGCCGTGTGGGATTGTGGGGGATGAAGTCCGCTCGTTACTATAAATTCAACGCCACAACCATTATTTCTGAGGTACAGGGAAGTAAAACTGCCACAGCGCCCGTCCACAGAGAGACGAAACACACGGGGAGCAGACAGCGGAACAAACGCACAACGACATGTATTTACCTAGCATTACCAGGTAATGAAACCATACTTCCCAGAATGCAGCGGTCAGCAGCCATGTTTCTGCACTGTAGTCATTCAGACTGCCAAAGACGTGATTATAAGACTTCAGCTATTATAAAACACAACCTTCTCAACGTACAACATAGCCTGACACCCGGCAGTCACCCTAATACGTTCGGCAACGGAAGATCACTCTTATATCCAACATAAACAAGAAAAACCAGTCGCCAAGAAACTACAGTTCCTAGAAACCTTTGCGCACCATACGTCTTAAGCGCATGCGCAGCCAGGCGATGTGACGCAACAGCTGCTTCAGAACCAGCTCTCTCCCCCCACCCGTCAATTCTCCGGTTTCCTTAAAACGCTCCTTACCCCGTGCTCGGTCGGTGGGAAATAACCTCTGAGCCTTCTCCAGGAACCGCAAAGCCTTTTCATTCTTATGTAATTTGATGGCGTCCACTGCAATGCTAATACAGCGCTCCGCCTCATCCCGGTTTGATTCCATTGCGGAATCACTGCTAATAGGAACTAGTGGGCGGCGCTCCTCAAGCGCGTCATCAGGAGTTTAGCGCTGGTTGATGACGTCAAACACTCTTGGCCCCATTACCCAGATGATCAGCCAATAGCTGCAGAGATATTTTGATTATAGTTTGGCAATTTGTGAAAATCCAGTCCTCTGTCCTAAAATATCTTCAAGTCCTGAACATTTTCTCATTATTTTCCTTGGACATAGGCTTTTTTTTGTTTGTTTAATTATTACAGAATTTGAAAAGAATGCTTGCAGTGATACTACACACTTATGTGATCCTTGCCTCCAAATACTGCGACCTGCTCCCCATAACACAGAGCAATGCCCTGATTTAGGAGGCTCTGTAAGCTCTCCCGCAATGCTTGTTTTAATAAATACTTGTATTCCTTATGAAAAAACAATATTAAGGCATCTGTTCTTAATACTCTACATTGTTCCATTCCTCTATTAGTCCTCCTGGAAATGTATGAATAAATGGACAACTAGACATTTCCATTATGCTCATCAATATTGTGTGTCCCTATACAGTCTAATACTGTCCACACTGATTGGGGAAAACCTGCAACAAATGTGTAGGGAAACAACTCATTGCCGATTTGTGCATACATTTCCAGGAGGAATAGCAGAGGAATGGAACAGCACAGAGTTGTAAGAAAAGATACCCCAGCATTGTTGCACAGGAAATTACTAAACCATACGTGTCGGAAGAGCTGACAGGTCCTCTTTAAAGAATAAATGGGGGGAAAAAAAAACACTCAGTCTCCCGCCCCGCTCTCTGCCACCACCAGGTAGTAACCAACAGTCTGCTGCGAACATGCCCAAGTGCTAGACTGTGCCAAGGATGCGAAGGCCTGCTCTGCTTGTAGTCCATGGAAAGTTACATATACACTATATAATCAAAAGTATGTGGACACCTGCCAATCACACATATATGAGCTTGTTGGACATCCATTTTTCAAAACCATGGGTGTTAACATACCTCCCAACCATCACGGGCGTTGTCCCGCTGTCCCAGGCGGGCACTGGTATGTCCCGGTGTCAACTGTGTCTTTAGGACAATAAATGCTTTTTGTAAAAAAAAACAAAACCCAAAAGGTGTCCATAGCATTTTACATTTCCCTTCCCTGGAAATAATGGGCCACAAGTGATTATCTCTCCTCCTCCAAATTTTACAATAGGCATCATGTATTCTGATAGTTCGCATTCGTCTGGCTGACATCCATTTATCAAATCCAGATTCGTCTATCAGACTGCCAGATAGTTAAACATGGCTCATCACTCCAGAGAACACATTTAAGCGGCGTTCACACAGGGCGGATACACTGCATAAAAGCACGCAGCGTATCCGCCCTGTGCGCCGCAGGGAATTCAGTGTGAAAAACCGCACCAAACCGTGGTGGAGTTTTGTACCTGGTATGTCCTCTGCAGCATTAAGCGAGCAGGCCGGCCTCCTGGGATGACGTCTCATCCCAGGAGCGCCGCTGTGATTAGCTGTAGCGGCGGTCACACGGGATGAAACATCCTAGGGGGCCGGCCTGGAGGACGAAACACAGACCTCTGGGTAAGTATAAGATTTGTATTTTTGCAGAGTTGTGTTTTTTTGCGGGGGAATTACTTCATTCTGCTGCAAAAAAAACACACCATATGCTATTTGTTGCTGGTTTTACCTCCCCTTTGAATTAAATGGGTAAAACCCACAAGAAGTGAGCAGCGTTTACGCAAATACAATTGATATGCTGCGGGTCAATTTCTGAGCGTTTTCTCCACTCCGTGTTTATGCAGCGTGTGGATGAAATTTGTTCAAATCTTATCCACTCTGCTAATACCGTATTATACTGCAGGTTTTCCAAAACAAATTCCGTTGCAGAAAATCGACAGTATTTATGCAACGTGTGAACTGAACCCTACACTCTTGCAGATGCTAGTAGCGGCGTGCTTTAGACCACCCCATCAGACGCTTGGCATTGTGCATGGTGATCTTGGGCTTGTGTGCAGCTGCTCGACCATAGAAATCCATTTCAAGAGGCTCCCGGCCCACAGTTCTTGTGCTAATGTCACTTCTACAGGCGTTTTGGAACTCTACTGAGTGATGCAACGGAGGATAGTCGATTTTGAGTACAGTGCACTGTGCTGTGAATTTGCACAGTCTGCCAGATTGTGGCTGAGCTACTGTTCCTTCTAGGCGCTTCCACTTCACAAGAATAGCACTGACAGATGATGGGGATTGATCTACATGGCTGTGTGCTTGATTGTATGCACCAGTTTGCAATGGGTGCGGCTTAAACATCTGAAATCCATAATTAGAGGAGGTGCCCACATATGGCTATATAGTGTATATACAGTCAATTCCAGAATTATTCACACCCCTCAAACTGGAAAAAAACAAAAAATAAACAATACATGTAATCATTCAAAATGTTCCTCAAAAATATTAGGAGAAATTATTTACCATTTCTATACTTTCCAACAGTCCCACTTTTGACAGGACGGACTTGCGATCCGGACTGAAAAAGGGCAGGGGTTATGCTAAAGCCTGTCTATACAGATGGGATATGACGTTTGGAATCAATCCGTTATTACACAGTGGTGGGAAGTGTCTGTGTAGTACCCTGGTAAATCTGGGGTGAGAGGGAGGTCTTATTTAGTGTTTACTTAATTCTATTACCAGTTTTAATTTTAAAGTTAGTTCTATGATTACAATGTCATGTGAGAGTACTACTGCCGTATGATAAGACGTTATTTATCTGGTTTTCTTTTTTTTTTTTTTCTGCACTTATACACTCTAAATAAAGTGTAGCTAAATGTTAGACAAACCTCTGACATGTCATAGTGACGTCAGAAGTTTGGATTGGTGGGGGCGCGAGCACTGAGACCCCCACCGCGCGTCTATAGTGATCACTACATTTCTGTGCGAGCATTGACAACTGGGTGTTACGATTCCTCTTGTCAAAGCGCTGTGTCCCTATATACTGACCGTCTCCAACCATCGCTGACTGTATCACACTGTGCAGGGACACATCCTCTTGACAATGGGAATGGTAACACGCATTTGTCTATTAGTCCTGGGTACACAAAGACTTTATGTGGAATACAAGGATTTCCTACAACAGACATGTCTGGAGAGGTGACAGATCCTCTATAGATCCAGTGACTCACGAGTGACATCTTCTCTGATGGGAGTCGCTCTCTTTTCTTCTCCATTTGACCCCGACCGGTATGGCAACGTCTCCTGATGAAACATCTTTGCTCCTGGCTTCTGCAGCCATTTCCAGGCTCTATAGAAACACAAAAATTCAGACTCCAAGGCCCAGGACCATACATTAAGGCCCCATGCACACGACCGTATTTTCATCTATCCCGAAATACTGCCCATAAATAAGGATCCGTAGGCATCCGTATTTATGGAAGGGTGTCTGTAAATACAGTCCGTATTGCATCTGTATTCCATCCGTAAAAAAAGGAGGGAGAATGCAAATGATGTTATCAGCATGTTGCATAGCAACGCTTCTGTAAATAAGGACACTATACGGATGCACATCCGTAGCCGTCCGTATTTACGGAAGCTCCCATAGACTTCAATGGGAGAGTCCTTGCCGTAATCACTGACAAGAATAGGACAGGTTCTATCATTTTTTCAGCACGGACACCCATCAGTAAAAATACTGAAAGGTGTCCGTGGCCAATAGAAATGAATGGGTCCGTTATTACTGTCCGTAATTACGGATGAAAAATACTGTCATGCGCATGGGGCCTAAAGAGGTTGTATGGGCATAGACTGGTTTTTCATACTGATGACCTATCGATCTGCCTGGACAAACCCTTTTACGCAGACTAATAAATTAGAATACATACAGACCCCAGACCTTCTAAACTATTGAGGTCCCCAGACCAGACCCCACCTAAACAAATACAGACCCCAGAACAAGCACCCTAAATGCAGACCCCAGAACAATCACCCTAAATACAGACCCCAGACTTGACTCCCTAAACTAATACAGACCCCAGACCAGACCCCCTAAACTAATACAGACCCCTTTATAAAGACCCCTAATACAGACCCCAGACCCCCTAAATACAGACCCCAGACCACCTAAATACGGACCCCTAATACAGACCCCAGACCAAACCCCCTAAATACAGAACCCAGACCTCTTAATCTAATACAGACCCCTAAGGCCTTATTTACACGAGGGTATTTCACGTCCGTTATACGCGCGTGAAAATCACGCATGTCGCACAGACCTAAGTCAATCGGGCCAGACAGTCGGTGTTTTTCACGCAGCGTGTGAAACTCACTGCATGTCATATACTTGGGCATTTTTGGGTGCGTGAAAATCACGGACGCACATCCGTGTGCTGTGTGCGTGATTCGCGCAACAGTTACTAAAAAAATTGAGAAAAAGAAAACCACCTCCATTTCATTTTGCATACGTCAAAACCACTTGACATAAGGATGGCAAACATCTGTGACACGCGGAACTGCAACGCGCACAAAACGCTGCGATTTTTTTTGCGCGCGCAAAACGGACACGTTCGTGTGAATTAGGCCTTAAACTATAACAGACCCCAGACCAAACCTCCTAAATACAGACCCCCAGATCAAATCCCTAAGAACCTAGACCCCTTAATACAATACAGACCCCCTAAATACAGACCCCTTAACCCTTTAGTGACCAGCCTATTTTATGCCTTAATGACCAAGGTATTATTTACGTTTATCGCATTCAAAGAGCTATAACGTTTTTATTTTTGCATCGCCAAAGCTGTATAAGGTCTTTTTTTTTGCGGGACAAGTTGGATTTTTTAATAGCACCATTTTGGGGTACATATAATTTATTGATTAACTTTTATGAACTTTTTTTTGGGGGGGGATAGAAAAAACACAATTTTCTTTTTTTTGCGTCCTAAATTTACGCCATTTACCGTGTGGTATAAATAACACAATAACTTTATTCAGCGGGTTGTTGCGACTGCAACGATACCAAATTTATATAGATTTTGTAAGTTTTACTACTTTTACACAGTAAAAACCTTTTTTTTTTCCAAATTATTTGGTTTTATGTCTCTATATTTGAAGAGCCATAACTTTTTGTTTTTCTGCCGATGCAGCTGTGTGAGGGCTTTTGTTTTTGCGGGACGACTTGTAGTTTTATTGGTACCATATTGGAGTACATGCGACTTTTTGATCACTTATTTTTTTTTTAAGCCAGGATTCACAGAAAACAGCAAT
The DNA here is from genome assembly GCF_050947455.1 of Rhinoderma darwinii. Taxonomy (NCBI): domain Eukaryota; kingdom Metazoa; phylum Chordata; class Amphibia; order Anura; family Rhinodermatidae; genus Rhinoderma; species Rhinoderma darwinii. Next base: position 55,031,336 of record NC_134697.1, on the reverse strand, counting down.
TCTTGCATTGTTTTTGATTAGATTTTTTTACAACGTTCGCCGAGCAGGTTAAGTAATGTAATAACTTTATAGTTGGGGTCGTTACGGATGCAGCGATACCAATTATGTGTAACTTTTGTTTTTTAATAATAAAGCATTTTGTAAGGGAAAAAAGTGGGTTTTTCACTTTGGATTTTTATTTATGTATTATAAACTTTATGAAACTTTTTTTTTTTTTACTAGTCCCACTAGGAGACTTTACTGCTGCGCGATCATCCGATCGCTTTTATAATACACTACAATACTTCTGTATTGCAGTGTATTACTTGCCTGTTCGTGTAAAACAGACAGGCATCTGCTAGGCCATGAAAGGCAGGCATTAACTAGAGGCAGACCTGGGGGCTATTATTAGGCCCCCGGCTGCCATAGAAGACCACAGCACCCTGCGATCTTATCGCAAGGTGCCGGTGGGGTGAGAGAAAGAGCTCCCTCCCTCCAAAGCCACTCAGATGCGGAGCTCGCTATTGAGCGCTGCATCAGAGTTAAACGGGCAAGATCAATATTTATTTCGATCTTGCCCGTTCGAGCAGGACTGCTCCCAGCTAGATTTAACCGCTCCCTGCTCTATTTATTTATTCTGATGCAGCGCCGTAAAAAGGCTATGGCATCGGAATAAAGACTGTTAGTGGCCGCAGTAAAAACACTAATGGGCGGTCACTAACGCCCTAATGATGATCCGCCATTGGTAGCAGTCACATGAGACTTAATGTTATCCAAAGAGACTGGGTGTATTTATGCAGTGCGGTTTTGCCTTGTTTTTTGCCGCACGGCCGAAAACCACTTGCGCTTTTACTGCGATTTGGTGTGGTTTCTGTGCTAACTGGAAAACCACTGTAAATCGTGGTAAAAACACATGCATTTTTGCGGTGTGGTTTTTGGGCGTGGGGGAAAAAATCTGTGGCAAAATCCGCAGCAAAACCGCATCGTGTAAATACAACCGTAGAGAATCATATTGAAAAAATTATATATTTTACTACAGACCTTAAAGTAACATTTAGCTGCAGCGTTTTAAAACAACCAAAAACCAATGCGCAAAAATGCCACAGAAAGCAAAAGTATGTAAATGCAAAAAACAGAGCCAAAAACTGCATCAAAACGGTATGTGGGACCCTGACCTTAAAGGCCTAGACAAATCTTAAGCTGGCCACGCACATTAGATGTAGGTTGGCCGAACCCACCTACCTCGGTACTGGCCGAATGATTGATGTGTATGGCGGTATCCAGACTCTCCCCTGACAGCAGATGGGGGGGGGGGGGGGGTACGGTTTAATTCCAACATGCCAGATCCGTTTGTTCGTTAACAGAATACGTTGCTGCCGGAGATGTCCGTAAAAGAAATAAAACCAAGAGTGATGAAGCAGGGATCACCTGCGAAATCTTGAGCTCCTGGTTCCACTTATTGTTTTATTTATTTATTTTACCAGTCTTTTGACTAAATCTATTTATAATGTTCCTGCCAATTTAAAGTAAAAAGTAACTTTTTGACCCAACACTGAGACCAGGTCTGTAACTTTTTCATGGACATACAAAGCCCGACTAATCTATACGATCACTCCACCAGCACGACTTGTGATACAACAGGACTACCGGAGGAAAGGGAGGACTATTTACAGAGCACAGACGGTGAGGACGATCCCAGGTCACCTCATGTGCGTACAGCATTACTTATATCTATGCTGCACCTTTACAACCTATTACACAATGGCGCAGGCTCTTTTTGCTTATACTGAAGAAATCCCAAATTGTCCTTGCACCACCAGCCTGAGATATAGGGAACGCCAGTCTACAAAAAAAGCATTACACTACCCCACCCAGTGAGAGATCGTGCGGAAGTACGTTGCCACACCTTTACCAAAATAATGATCATTATCACCTGTTTGGTATAATTGGTTTATCATACACCGGACTATAATACTACAAAATCCATTACTTTATGCAAGTGTGCCTAGAAGAATTGATGCTGTTTTGAAGGCAAAGGGTGGTCTTACCAAATATTGATTTGATTTAGATTTCTTTTCTGTTCACTTTGTATTAACTCTAAACAATTCTGTTGTATTAACTATTTACACTTGTAATTTTGAAAGCATTCTTACTTTGCAGCATTTTTCCTCAAATGGCTAAAATTTGTACACGTATGTACACTCTGGAACCTCACCAATAGACCACCCCTTTATCTAGACCAGATTTCCAGAATATGCCATGCATACTGTCATATATACCATGCATCTTCCTTGAGATGACCACCCGTCTAGAAGACCATTTTTAATGCACTTGTGTGTGGTCATCTCAAATAGGTTTTACTGTAGTTCTTTTATGCATTCTCATTTTTTCCCACTAGAGGTCAGTGCTCTCATACTTTGTATGGGAGCACGGCCTAAAATGCGGTCCAGGGCTGTGCTCGCAATCGCGGGCCGTGTGCATGAGGCCATACAAGTTTTCACAAACACAGCAAAATGTTAGTGGGAAAATTCACTGATAATGGTGCTGTAGATATTTTTAGGGGTAGTGCACCAGACACACAAAACTGCAGCAGTCACCACCTCCCTAAACAAAGTTTCTTTATTTTTGCGGACTGACAATGAATTTATTCCCTAAAATCCCAGCAGAGTTTCTTTATTAAAGTTCTGATTTTAAAGTGGATCTATCATACTAAGCATAGTATGGAGTCAGGTAACTGCACTATTAGCCCAAATGCCCCCAAAAATAATGCGCCGTTAGGCTAATGGCAGATAGCAAAGAATACAGCAGACTCCTAGTTATTCATGAAGGGAACACTCCACTTGCCTCTCCCTTACTAGTGACAGACGGGCTGCTGTGTATCGGACTGTATACATAGTAGCCATCAATCACAGCTTATAGGGGCGGGAAGAGGTGGAAGGAGCGCTCCCCAACTTAAAGAGGCTCTGTCACCAGAATATATGTGCCCCATCTCCTACATAATCTGATCGGCGCTGTAATGTAGATAACAGTGGGTTTTATTTTTAAAAACGATCATTTTTGAGCAAGTTATGAGCAATTTTAGATTTATGCTAATTCGTTTCTTAATAGACAACTGGGCGTTTTTTTCCTTTTTACCAACTGGGCGTTGTAAAGAGTGACCAATCAGCGTCATACACTTCTCTCCATTCATTTTTAGCTGTACTCGCAGCACAGCGTGATCTCGCAAGATCATGCTGTGATGTCACGTACACACACTTTACCGAAGTGTCTTGAGAGGGAATAGACATCGCGAGAGCACGCTGTGCTGTGATTAAGTCCCACAGAAACTTTACCAAAGTGTCGGGAGTGTGAATAGACATTGCATCCTGGCTGGAGGCGATGTCTATTCACTCTCAAGACACTTCGGTAAAGTTTCTGTGGGACTTAATCACAGCACAGCGTGCTCTCGCGATGTCTATTCCCTCTCAAGACACTTCGGTAAAGTGTGTGTACGTGACATCACAGCATGATCTTGCGAGATCACGCTGTGCTGCGAGTACAGCTAAAAATGAATGGAGAGAAGTGTATGACGCTGATTGGTCACTCTTTACAACGCCCAGTTGGTAAAAAGGAAAAAAACGCCCAGTTGTCTATTAAGAAACGAATTAGCATAAATCTAAAATTGCTCATAACTTGCTCAAAAATGATCGTTTTTAAAAATAAAAACCACTGTTATCTACATTACAGTTAATATGGGAGTATATGACAGCACTGCGTGATCTCGCGAGATCACACTGTGCTGCGATTACAGCTAAAAATTAATGGAGAGAAGTGTATGACGCGGATTGGTCACTCTTTACAACGCCCAGTTGTCTATTAAGAAACTAATTAGCTTAAATCTAAAATTTTTCATAACTTGCTAAAAAATGAGTTTTTCAAAATAAAAACCACGGTTATCTACATTACAGCGCTGATCACATTATATAGGAGATGAGGCCCTTATAATCTGGTGACAGAGCCTCTTTAAGGCTAGATTCACACGAGCACATGAAACCTCGGACGTCCAAGGTGCATCTGTGCTGCACCCCTGCTGGTTGCGTTATCATGCATCCCCCATAGACTAGAGTCTATGGAGGGATGCGTGAAGCGCAAAAAAATTAGGACATGTTCTAGATTTTAATGGAACCTTCACACGGTCTGTTGAAACAGCCGTGTGAACGGCCCCATTGAATTAGATAGGTCCGTTTGACAGTCGTTTTAATGGCCGTCACACGGACGTAATCAACATTCGTGTGAATAAGGCCTAATACAGCGGACTTTGAGTTTGCTGTATTCTCTGCTAGCTGCGATTATCCAAATGGCACAATATTTTAATATGTTATGCCCAGTTTGTGCCACTGAAGAAAAAAACCTCATAAAATGTTAAGCGGGTTCCCCCGGGTATGGGAATGTCATATATGTGGAACTAAACTGCTGTTTGGTCACACTGCAGGGTTCCGAAGGGAGGGAGCACTATTTGGCTTTTGGAGCGCAGATTTTGCTTGGTTGTTGTTCTGTTTGGAGTTTTGCTGGTAACTCAGTTTATAATGTGGGGGCATATGTAAACTGGGCAGTACAAATCAGGGCATAATAAGCGGGTGTAATAATGGGGTAAATAAATAATTCATAGATATGTGGCCGGTGTCGCACTGATAAATGGTGCTCGATCTTATCCGCTTATGGAACATTCTGCAAGTTTTGTGTCGCCATATTCTGAGAGGCAGAACTTTTTTATTCTTTCGCCAATGGAGCTGTGTGAGGGCTTATTTTTTGTGGGCCAATCTGTAGTTTTCATTGGTACCATTTTTGATCACTTATTACTTTTTTGGCAAGCAAGACAACGAAAAACCATCATTCTGACATTGTTTTTTTATATTTTTTACCGTGTTCACCGTGCAGTATAAAATATTTACTTTATTCTGCGGGTCGATAGTATTACAGCGATACCATATGTATAGTTTTATTTATGTTCTACAGCGTTTGCACAATAAAATAGATTTAATTTTTAAAATCATTTATTATTTGTGTCATATGAGAGCCAGGGCTTGGTTTTTGCAGGACAGGTTGTCGTTTTTGTTGGTACTATTTTTGGGGTACTTGTGACTTTTTGATCACTTTTTAGTCTATGTTTTGAGAGGGGTGGTGACCAAGAAATAGCGACTCTCGCATTGTTTTTTTATTATTCACTGTGCGGGAAAAATAACGTTATAGTTTTATAGTTCAGGTCATTATGGACGTGGTGATACCAAATATGTGTAATTTTTTTAAATGTTTTCATCTTTTTCCTATAATAAGTCTTATTTTTTTTAACTTGAAATTTTATTTTTATACATTTTTATTAACTTTTTCTTTTGTCCCTCTAGGGGACTTGAAGGCATAACGCCCTGATTTCTATTCTAATACGCTGCACTACCTACATAGTGCAGTGTATTAGAGTTGTCAGTTATACACTAACAGCAAAATTAAGTCCCATCTCTGGGCATAACTGTATGTTGCATGTCGTTAAGTGGTTAATTTGAAGCTTATTTTGAGGTGTTTTTCATAGTGTCAATCAGCAGCGTAAAAATATGACTCGTGAACAGAACAGTGTATTTCCTATTGAAATCAATAGAAAACTGTTTGCAGGCTTATTTCAAGTATATTTTGGAGTGCAAAACCAGGCTTTTACCCTCCAAAATAAGCCTGAAAATAAGCCGTGTGAACATACCATAAGGCCGGGTTCACACACAGCGTTTTCAGTGGTATTGCAAAATAAATTTTCAGCTGTGTTTTTCTGTGCATTTTTCCCCCACAAAAACTCTGCAGCCAGATGTTAGTTTAATGTCTATAGTAAAATACAAAAATGTCTGCATACATATCAATTTGTTTTTTGGGGTCAAAAGGTGTTTTTTATCAAAGGGCAGATTTACTCTGGGACCAAGGAAGGAAGAAAACGTTTCAAAATAGTTTTGTTGTATAGAGAAGAGATAAATGGAGTAGCCCTATTTTACATGGATGAGGGCAATATTGTAGGGTCTCGTACGTACCATAAAGGTAGACCATGAGGCTGCTACGGGGCCCTTGGAGAGAAGGGGCTTAGCCCTGGATTGTACTATCCAATTTGCTATTCGGTAGCAAGAATGAATGTGTCCGTATGTGATCTGTATTGCATCCGTATTTCATACGTTTTTCAAAAGGGGCTGTATTAGGTCATTGGATGATCACCCTAAAAGACAGCCCATCAGTAATACAGATGCAAAAACACCCGTCATACAGTCGTATTATGGACATTCACAAATACGATCACATCAAAAAGATTTTGTTAAAGAAAGGGTTGGATATTGGCCCAAGGGTCATGGAAAGGATGTTTACTGCGAAACAAAAACCGGGCCCATCTGTCCTGGGTGTCAAAACTCGGCACTATAATGTGTCCCCCTCGCTTCAATGTATGCCACTAATCTCAGCATAACTTATTAGTGAAGGACATCAGCATGTGGGAGAAGCTTCAGACTTCGAGCATAATGAGATTGTCAGTCTTGGGTTTGGGTTGTGTGCCAAGGTGGTCTTTAAAGGCATCTCTGAGGTACAGAGAGTAGGGGAACAACATGATCAAGAGTACCTCTTAGCATGTGGTCACAGTGAACTGTGGCCAGGTTAGAACAAAAGTAACAGGCGATGTTCTACATCAATAGCATGAAGACTTCTGTGAATGTTACAGACAGATTTTGGATAAGGACCTAATGATTACAGGATATCAAAATAATGAGATGCTGTATAGAGAAGGAAACTGAGTCAGAACAGAACATAGATGGGTAAAGATCAGATCAAGTAAGTGGTCACCTAGAGAGGAGATGTGAGAGAAAAGCTAAAAGAGGACAATGGTTCACTAATGGGGATGGTGAAATCACCCAAGAGGAGCAAGGGTGTTCTGGAAGAAAAAGTATGAGATGGAAGCAGCAAAGCGATTAAGAGACTGTCCGTTCTTGCTCCCATATCCTCTTCTGCTTCCATGTCTAAACTAAAATTTAAAATAAAATAAAAAAAAATAAATATATATCTGTCACGATCCGTGAGTATGTGGACCCACTAGGCGGCACCGCCGTAGCGGAGTAGCAGCTGGCCAAACAACAGTATACACAGTCTATGCAAAGCCCTAGTACAGGAGTACCTGTAATAGTCCAGACAGTAGCAGAGGCTTAGACACAAATGGAACTGGACGGTAGATAACGCCAAACATGGCGGATGATACCAAGCGTGGCAGTTGACACCAGACATGGTGTATGACCACAGGCGTGGCAGATGGCACAACACGACTCCAACACTAGAACAGGCACAGGAACGGCATTCAGGATACAGGTAGCAGGGCACGGGAACAGGAAACTTAAGGGACCATTTGCAAGACTAACATGGGAATACACAACAACGCTCAGGCAAGGAGTGAAAGGGTACAGCCCTTTTTATAGTCCAGGGTGATCTGGGGATGATTTTGTGATTAATTACACGTGCGCACACCTTAGAGGTTAGTGCAGAGCCGGCATCTCCTGGGAGCGCTGGCACCTCCTGGGAGGGAGTTGCCGGCCAGAACACGGGGGTCTGTGGTTACTGCCGTCGGGGAGTAAGTGACAGCGACGGGCCACGGACATTACACTATCCTTTAGGTTTGTTAACTTTACAGTGATTTTCACAAAATATTTAAACCAGCATAATTTATTATTAGAGGGCGATTGATCCTCCAGTTTAGTTTACATCTGGGCTAACCTCTTCTGTCAAATTCTATTCAGCTCTTTCTAGTTATATCTGTTTCAGGAAACACTCTAGAGTTCTTAAAGAGCTCAGTTCAGTTATTTCTGTCCCCCTCTTCATAATATTTAGAGATTCTCTAGTGACTGGTATAGTGCCAAGGGACTGGTGCAGGGCAAATATGGTGCCTATTTTCAAAAAGGGGTCTAGGTCTTCCCCGGGTAATTATAGACCAGTAAGCTTAATATCCATCGTGGGGAAAATGTTTGAGGGGCTATTGAGGGACTATATACAGGATTATTGACAAAAAATAGTATTACAAGTGACAGCCAGCACGGTTTTACTAAGGACAGAAGTTGTCAAACCAACCTGATTTGTTTTTATGAAGAGGTGAGCAGAAGCCTAGACAGAGGGGCCCCTGTGGATATAGTGTTTTTGGACTTTGCAAAGGCATTTGACACTGTCCCTCATACACATCTAATGGGTAAATTAAAGACTATAGGCTTACAAAGTATAGTTTGTAATTGGATTGAGAATTGGCTCAAGGTCCGTATCCAGAGAGTTGTGGTAAATGATTCCTACTATGAATGGTCCCCGGTTATAAGTGGTGTACCCCAGGGTTCAGTGCTGGGACCACTATTATTCAACTTATTTATTAATGATATAGAAGATGGGATTAATAGCACTATTTCTATTTTTGCAGATGACACCAAGCTATGTAATATAGTTCAGTCTATGGAAGATGTTCGTGAATTGCAAGCAGATTTGGATGCACCGAGTGTTTGGGCATCCACTTGGCAAATACGGTTTAATGTAGATAAAATGTAAAGTTATGCACCTGGGTACGAACAACCTGCATGCATCATATGTCCTAGGGGGTGCTACACTAGGGGAGTCACTTGTTGAGAAGGATCTGGGTGTTCTTGTAGATCATAAACGAAATAACAGCATGCAGTGTCAATCAGCTGCTTCTAAAGGCCAGCAGGATATTGTCGTGTATTAAAAGAGGCATGGACTCGCGGGACAGGGATGTAATATTACCACTTTACATAGCATTAGTGAGGCCTCATCTAGAATATGCAGTCCAGTTCTGGGCTCCAGTTCATAGAAAGAATGCCCTGGAGTTGGAAAAAATACAAAGAATTGCAACGAAGCTAATAAGGGGCATGGAGAATCTAAGTTATGAGGAAAGATTAAAAGAACTAAACCTATTTAGCCTTGAAAAAAGACGACTAAGGGGGGACATGATTAATTTATATAAATATATGAATGGCACATACAAAAAATATGGTGAAATCCTGTTCCATGTAAAACCCCCTCCAAAAACAAGGGGGCACTCCCTCCGTCTGGAGAAAAAAAGGTTCAACCTGCAGAGGCGACAAGCCTTCTTTACTGTGAGAACTGTGAATCTGTGGAATAGTCACCGCAGGAGCCGTCACAGCAGGGACAGTAGATGCTTTACAAAAGGCTTAGATAATTTCCTTGAACAAAAAAATATTAGCTCCTATGTGTAGAATATTTTTTACTTCCCTTTTCCTGTCCCTTGGTTGAACTTGATGGATATGTGTCTTTTTTTCAACCGTTCTATGTAACCAATAATGCAGCTCCCATAGAGGTAGTCACCCAGCTTTCCCAGACTCTTGAATGCTTATGCAGGAACATCTTCTGCTGCGTAGCATTTACACCACATCTTGAGGAGTTGGTAAGGATCATTCAACTCATCCAAGCAAGTTTTCCCTCTAGACTGGACTCCCAAGGGTGCTTTACAGGACTGATAGGAATAAAATGATCATCAAAACCCCCCATAACACAGGGGTTAACCAAGATCAACCTAATGCTTGTAACAGTTTTACTGCCCATATGATAATTAAATAAAAGTATTGCAGTTTTCTCTTGCCTTCTTCACACCATAATGAACAGTAACCACATGCAGCCTCATATTCCCTGGTGAGGGTAGACAACTCTCTGCTGCACTATTATAATTGTCGCTCTCAGCTCTGTCTTCTACCTGTCTGATGAAATAAACCTCAAGCTGCCAGTCCATCTGTACTGCAGTCCAAGGGGAATTTCATGAAAGATCAAAACTTCATTACAGGCGTCTTCCCTTCTCTCAAACAGTGTGCCGTTAATCTCTAAAGTAATGCCCAACTAGTGGCATCATGTGCCTGCTGTGTGGAACCTTCATATGGTGCCGCTTTCCCCAAGTAAATGATTGGGCATGAACACTGAGCACTCTTCCTCTGGTCTTTATGGTTGGGCAGCATCTGACAGTTCCTCTAGGCTGTGTCCTCTCCATAGCAGCACTGTGGCATGTTTTGTGTGTGTGTTGCGTGTGTGTTGCGTGTGTATTTTTGCATTGGCCTGGTTTATATGGCTGTGTTCTTGTCTCTTGTTGTGATAGTGAACTTCTTTAAAGCTTCAGTTTCTCTCAAACTAACCCCAATCATATCAGAACCTCCCCAATGTGTGCATAGCTTTTGTCATTATACCCAATGCATTTAATCTCTGCGTCACCCGTTACTAGTTGGTATTTTGCAATGCTTGGTGTATTAGAGAAATATTCCTGGCTAGAAGCAATGCTCACCGAGGCACAATACATTGGCACATGGAGGATCTGTGGCTCCGTAACACAGTAACTCCATGTGCCGCCGTGCAGGGCTTGTGTTGCAGCTTTCTCGAGTGCATGGAACCTAAAGCCATACAAGTTAATTAAGTTCTGAAAACTTAGGAAAATAAAATGATGTATCAGAATGTTACGTTCGCTTCAACAAGTTCATCAAAATATCTGTATATCCCAGTATGCCAAGAGGCAGTAACATTGAAACAAAGATGTAATAGACAGTACAAATATCATGGTATCCGCTGTCCAGTCCGACTCTTTCACCTTCATGTATCCTGCATCTCGACTTTCTCCATAATTTGGCTTTTTCCGCAGCATCTATATTACAACACGAGCCTTTATTCTGTAGAGCTCTTTTCCCCCTGCTAAATAAATCAGTTTTTTGTCTGAAGATTAATTCTCGGCTCCGTTAGGGACCATTACTTTTCAAGATAAAAACCTGCTCACTGGTTCCATTTGTTTTTGAAACTGATAATCTGAAAAGGAGAATATTTTGATGTGTGCCGGTATCCCCATTCTACATCTTGCCAAGACATAAATTAAGTTAGTACATACATAATACCAAACTGGTGGGGGGCAGGCAGCCAAGATCCAGATAATAAATCTACTGATCCATCTCATGTGGTTGAAGGACATAAGCTTTATCGCCGGAAAGTTCTGGAGCATTCAAAGATTTAAAGTATTTATTTGGGGTAGATTTTCAGAAATTGGAGTATGGCAACCCAGAGGAGAGCCATGCATGTAACTGTGGCAAATACTCATCTTCTTGCTGCAGGGCTATGGTAACAGAATTAACAGTTTCCTTTGCGTTTATGAAGACATACGTTCAGGATTAAGCTCCCTGTCCCAAGTGAAAACATGCTTATATCTGACCCTATACTCTGCAATTTGGCACCAATGCGAGAGAGAGAGATATTTATTGCTGTTAGGAAACTCTTTAGAAAAAGGGCACACACAAAAATATTTCCCATGATACAAATAAATGTACTCGTTAAATATCAATCAGGTAATTGGAGATTGCACCACATCAGCCAGAAATTAGCAGTTTTATTTTTTTTACAGGACCGCTTTAACCATAGGGCAAAGGCGAACCCCATGGTTATTGGGTGTTTTTCTATTTATTTACATGGCTATTACTGTGGGGAGCACAAAAGGAGGCATTAACTCTGTGGGGGCATTACTGCTGTGTGAGGCACAAAGGGGGCACGGTTACTGTGTGGGCATTAAGAAGAGCACTATTACTGTGTGGGGCCTAAAAGAGGGCACTATTACTGTGTGGGGCCTAAAAGAGGGCACTATTACTGTGTGGAGCATAAAAGGGGGCGCTATTACTGTGTGGAGCATAAAAGGGGGCACTATTACTGTGTGGGCATTAAGAAGAGCACTATTACTGTGTAGGGCCTAAAAGAGGGCACTATTACTGTGTGGGGCCTAAAAGAGGGCACTACTACGGTGTGGAGCATAAAAGGGGGCGCTATTACTGTGTGGAGGAAAAAAGGGGGCACTATTACTGTGTGGGGCATAAAAAGGGGGTTACTTCTACTGCGTGGGCACTATTACTGTTTAGGATACTATTACTGTTTGGGTCACTATCGATTTAGCACTATTGTTTCCAGGAGCACTATTAAGTCATGGCTGGAAGAATTCTTCATGGCAGATAGAAGAGGAAGAGTGGATGACTACAGAGAAGACATAACTTTTGAGTCAAAAACATTGTGTTTAAAAATTTGCACCTCTAAATTGAAATAATTGTTTTTATGTTTTATTGAATGTGTGATACAAACAAGGGGTCTCAAGGCACGTCAATAGAGTGAAATCTGGTGGACAACTGTACCGTGAAGCGGTTTGTATCGCTTGCACTCATCTTCCCCGCCTTCCAAAAGCAATATATTTTTTTCTTTTTCTGTCAATATAGCTTTATTATGGCTTATTTTTTGTTGTAGTTTTTAATGGCACCATTTATTGTACTAAATAACGGTAAAACAATTTGTTGTGGGGAGGAATTTAGAGTGGTGTGAAAGGGTAGGGAGTAGTGGCCTACCTCGGTGTGGTAAAGAAAGATCTCACAAAGCAGGGGAGATGCCCACTAAGCTCTTATTAGGACTGTTTTCCGAGGAGCCATCCTGAAAAGTAAGAGCATCATGAAAGAAATGAATAGGTCCCGTACTCTATACTTCAAAATAACATTTTTGAGTATTAAACTAAACTTTTATCTGAAGTTTCAGGGTAATGTGGTATCACCTTGATAGAGGGGACTGTGCATCCTTTTTCCTATACGATGATTCTTCTTGTGACGGGCGTCTTGCTACAACCTGTCATTTATTCATACAAAACTAATTACAGCACTAACTAAGCAATGGAAAAAGGACATTTCTGATAGAGAAGCCAAAGATGAAAAACAAGTGAATTTAAGAAGAGAGGATTGTTTATGAACATACAACTATTAACTGGCAGGCGGAGGGGGGTGGGGGGAGCATGTTTCTTTAACATAATTTGTGTTATATTTTTAGCCCAACAGATGGCAGCAACACGCTTTGGTGTAAAACCATCTTGGCAGAGAATATATGTACGTGCTCCGGTAAAATATATGTTAAGCGTTCAGCACACGCTACATGGAATTTAGCGTTTTATTAACACGGTAAGCTATTTATAATATTTTCCCTTGATTCTTGACGGGCTTTACAGCTGCAGCTTTGGACAATGTGACTGTCCACAGCTGGACTGAAGTTTTACAAGGGTCTTACATTTACAGTGCCGTCAGCTTGTCTGTTTATTTACAGCCTAAAATGTATTATTTATTACAGTATATGTAAAGTATGTATAAAAGCACGTCAGCCCACTAACATCAATATATCAGTGTGGGGAGGAGAATAGGAAGACGTAAAAATCTTGTCTTCTTAAAATGTTGGCCCTCTGCATTAGTTCCTGGATGTTCTTTCATGTTTATACATGTTAAATTCTTATGTGCACTCAACTCAGTCCTGATTTTTTTTTATATATCCTGTACTCCTGTCCAAGGGTTAATCTCGGAAGATGTCTAGGAAATGTCGCTGCTACCAAAGCAGATGATGCAAGAAAATCCTAATGTTGCAGAATATTAGAACATATTAAATTACCAGGGTAAATGAACTATTACACTGTGAATGGGATATACATCTAGGAGGTAAAATATATGCACAGTTTCTGCATATAAAACGGATACTTATTTTTCTGCTTTTATGTGACAAGAAGAACTTATAACTAGAGTAGCCGCTAGCTTTAATGCTATATTTAAAGGGGGTTTTTCCCATCATGGAAAAGAATCTTTAGACGGCCCGATACTGGCCGTGAAAACGAGTGGCGATCAATGATACAAGACGTCGATCGGCGCTCGTTAGCTCCATTCACAAAGTGCAATTTTCAGTAATGTATGGGGACGAACGAGCTTTACTATGATTTTTCGTCCCCATGCATTTGCATCACAAAGGAAGATGTTCTGCAGACTAGCGACCAATTTTTGAGCGCATAAAAGAGGTCATTATAGTGAACCACTATCATGAGAATACTTTTAGATTTCTCGTTTCAGACCTCTTTGTCCCCATGTTTAAATCACTCACTCAGTGGACCTCAAAACACATGGGAACAAAGGTCTGAAATAAGAAATCCAATCCTATACTCAGGATAGTGACTTATTTTAGAAAACACTACATCGTAAATAATGAAATTTTTAAATAAAACCAATAAAAGTTAAATCCCACACCACTTTACGCTCATCCCAGTCCTTTAAAAACATTTAATGTAATTGAATATACACCATAGTATGAGGAGATTAGGGAATTTATTTATTTTTTCTCCAAAAAACAGTGCTACTCGTATCCATCGGCTGTTTCTCATGCTGCAGATCAGTCCCATTTATGGGGGGGGGGGGGGGGGGGGGGGAAGAGACCTTTTTATTTAAAAAAAAGGACAACTCCTCTAAGGGCTCATTCAGACGAGCGTGTTCCTCGTCCGTGTGTTGTCCGTTGATCACGCATCAGTTGCTAAGAAATGCAGAGAAATAAAAAAAAAAAGAGGAAGTGCTTGCACAAATGTGAAAAACGGATGCCACGCGCAACGCACACTGATGCCACGCGCAACGCACACTGATGCCACGCGCAACGCACACTGATGCCACGCGCAACGGACATGAAATGCGGGAAATATGCTCCGCTTTTTGCGCACACAAATCGGACACGCTCGTGTGAATGTAGCCTTAAGGTGCGATTGACTAGAAATACTATGTATGAACTTACCTTTACATACTCTCAAAATGGGCACAAAGCTGAAATGGAACATGAAATTACAGTTTTAATGTGTTTAGGAAAAAAATAAAGATAAAAAAGAACAAGCATCTGTAATACTAAAGAATGACTACCACCACTTTGTATATTTATTTTATATATATATATATTTTTTTTTATAACAGTAAATAGATGTCCCACATATGCCGCACCATCAATCAGTATAAAGTTTATCTGGAGGAAGGAGCATGGTGGGCACAGAGGAGAGAATAATGTGACTGCAAAAACAGAGGAAATAGGCCGTCCTCCCATGGTGCAGCGACACAAGAGCACAGAGTATAAAGGGTTACTACCACGGCCTTACATGCAATCAATAAGAGAATGAGGAGGAGAGCCGGAAAGAATTACCTGACTCAACAACTTGCTTTACATTTAATTAAATGCACTGGAGCACGTCATTGTGTTTTATGCGTCATGTTATTGGTCAAGACAGTAAAATGTGAGGGTAACGGCAACAATTGCAACGTGTGGTTTCTGCGAATACCAATCGGGGCTCATTCACATATAAGACTATATTTCAAATTCTTAGTGTTTGGTTTGGTTTTTCTGAGATTTGCTCATAGCTTTCACTATTTAGCCAGTTTCTCCTTAACAGACTACCATCTACATTTTTTCAGCATTTACTAAATTTTCTAATCTGTTGGAAGGAGAAAATGGAGTAGCAATTTAAAAAACTTTGAATGGCATCCCACAAATTTTGGCAAGACTAATGAAACACATGATGAAATATTAATATAGTACAACAGAAGTGATTGCATTAGTTTCTAAGGACACCTTAGCTAAAACCTCAGAGAAAAAGAAACTCCATATCCAAAATGGAGAGCTTCATTCTAGTGACGGTTCATACCACTATCCCCTTTATCCACCAAAGGATAAGAGGCTTTACGTTTTCCTTTGTAGGACAGGGTACCCTACTCTCTTTTGCTTAGTTGCCTCAGGCTATGGGGAACCCTGCTTGTTCCCACCAGGCATGATGAAAAGGGGGAGGGGAGTAGACAGTCTTAAGCTTGTGCCCACCTCTCCACAGTCCACATAGCAGATATAGGGGCTGCTTTTAGCCATGTCGTATATGTTCTTTTGGAGATGGCTACAGACTAAGAACGCCGAACATTTTACGAATATGAAAATACTACATATAATATAGCATAGTTACGATTATCTGTACCCTACCTGTATCAATCATACATTCATGGGCCCATGATTGTTCACGTCAGTCGAGTAACGCGTCCTCAAATTTCTATATCCGTACCTTGTCTCAAGATCAGGATGTTGTATCCAGAATATTTTTTGAAAAAAAAAGTCATAACAAATGCACATAAAAGATGAAAGAAAAATAGGAGGAATCCTCCAGCTTACCTTGACGCAGACTTGTACTGCTTGTAGCGCTCGGGTCCTTGTGTCAGCACACGGCATGGATTAGAAGGAGAAGGCAAAAATTGGCTCCATCGCTGGTATAAATATAAAAAGGAAACTTCTTCCAAGTTTTATTAGGTGGTTAAAAATGAATTCAGCAGGATATTTTCCTTGGTACAAAGGGTGATTCAGGAAATATGCAATGCCTACGCGTTTCAGACGCTTGCTGCGTCCTTTCTCATGGCATAAAAGAAGACATAAAAGATGAGCGGTATTGGACCTTCATTAAAAACCATGTTAGGGAATTGCATAAAATATAAATTTGGCTTGTAAAGGGAGTGATTCTGCCAATAGCTGTATATTAGGTGACTGTTGTTGAGGAAATGTCCAACTATATTCTTTATTTAAAACATTTTTTTTTTTAAAGTATTTTGTCTAAATGTCTGTTACACATCCATTTTTTTTATTTGGTCTACCATGCAAAGGTTTGCTTTTTTTTTTTAATAAGATGTTTTTGTCTATCCATTCAACCAATGCTAAAATTTATGTCTGAAAAGAGTCCCTAACCTGTACCGTATAACATGTAACCAAACCCACTACTGAAATCGACTTCTTCTAAACAGTGCTAATAATATCATATACAGTATGTGTGTAACAGCGTCTGACAGATCGGAGGACTGGAGGGAGGTGAAATAAGGTAGTGAACATGGGGGCAGATATTTTCTTCTGGACTCCCAGTGAAAAAAACATCAATATCATCATATTCCGAACCTAAAATATCTGCTTAAAGGGGTTGTATGAGATTAGAGCCACTTTTCTCCATTGCGGTACTAGACACAGCCATGGACAAGAACGCTACGGTTTCTGGAAGAAACAGCGATCCAAGTCCGGTTCAGTGGAACCACCAGAGGTCCTGGTACTGCAGCTGTAACAGACACTAAAACGTGCCGATATTACCACCATGTGAAAGCATTCTGCGGGAGGACTGAAGAAGAAGCTCTCATACTCCAGGTCTTACATGAGATTCCATCAAACACTTTGACGCAAAGCCACTTCAACATGAGAACATTTTATTTTTATTTACAATCGTATGCATCTTGCTTCCCTTACCACCAAATCAGGCCCAACCAACTGCATGAAGCTTTAGAAAATGTAGATCTATAGTGTCGTTATATAAACCAGTCTTAATGTCGAATATTTTTTGTATTTTCAAGTTGTACCTGTTTATTATTTTCATCTCTTCATATTCGGGTTTACTGAAGTGATGCTGCATGCAAAGTTGCTGGTATTCTCAGAAGAAATAATAACTTGACATGTTGCATATTAATATTAAGCCATGTGTATCCTGTCTCATGCCGTACGGTATCATTCTTTTTATTAGTCGTGAACTGACTGTTAACAATAAAACGAATGATCAGTCTCATCTGTGTGCGCTACTAGATAACACCCTACTCTAAGGGCTTGTCCACATGTAACGGATTTGCTGCAGAAAATTTCTGCAGCATTTCCGCATAAACTAGCAGACAATCCGCTGTGGAAAACCCGCACCATTTCATGCGGTTTTTTTTAACTGCAGAAAATAGTGCAGATTTTGCGGCGTTTTTTTCAAGCCTGTGTGATGAGATCTCTTCAGAAAAACGCAGGAAATTACTCCACTTTCCAAGGCAATAATTAACATGCCACGCAACTAAAATGACGCACTGCAGGCAAATTTCTGGACTGAATTTTTATGCAGCGTGTGGATGACATTAGTTCAAACACACCCACTTTGCTGTTACTGTATTCTGCTGCATATTTTCCATCCGCAATTCTGGACGGAAAATTAGAAGAAATTCGTTACGTGTGGACAAGGCTCTGAAACACTCCTGGGTGGTAGAGCTTCGTGGCTGCCAATAGCCATAATATCATGAAAACGAATAACAGACGTGTGACCTTTGGTGCCCTCATAGTAGCCTACAGCAAAACAATAAAAATATTCCAATTTATTCTGCAGGTATCAAGCTAGAAAAAAAACTGAATTCTTAGGCCAAACAAATGTTTTCCAAAAAGTCTCCTGTGCTATAAAGCTGGCCATGATGTAATGCTGGACACAAATGGAAGAGTTTGTCCTCAGTCTGACCAGGGTTCTGATACTTTCCAATATTTAGAAGTTTGTTGGTAAAGGAAAATACATAGACTACATGTTTTTTCCTATATAAAAATAAATCAGATGAGTGGGGTAAAAATAACTTTATTAAAGTTTTTCTCTGACTAAATTTATTTTTAGAAAAAATGATGAATTCCACAGCCTGAGAGGCTTTTTATTCCTGTTTTCCCTTCCGCAATACCCAATGCAGCTTTGACATGAACACAGTTTGGTTAGGGATACACTTCTTTAACAACCATCCTTTTCAAGGGGTTGCCAGGCAGGATATCCCTAGCAACCAGTTCGTTTTAGACTACGGAGGCAGAATTTCTACTGAACGAAGAGCAGAGAAGGGGCAATAAAACTCAGTGGGGCTATGGGATTATGTTATTGCCATATTAGCCATACATAGATTTAGGTGGAAAACTCTATAATGTTCGCATTGCCCTTACAAGGAAAATGTAAAGTACATTTCTGTCAGATTAGGATTAAATGCTATGATGGATAACTGGTGGTGGTTTTAACCAGGTCTGATACGTTTTCCCGCTAGAACTGGGTCTTTTTGCCACTATAGAATCATCCGTAATTACACGATTGACTGGTTATCGGTTGACAAACCTATTTACTTAGCTATGGTCTCCACTGGACATAGGATAAAATAAAAGGCAACTGTACGGTTACTCGGCTATTGCTAGACTATAACCTATTACACTTCCAGCCATGTAACACCGTACGGCAAAACGGTTAGTGACACTAAGCGCTTATATTATTGTATAGACTAAGAACATTTACTGCACGTTCCTCAGGATGATCCTTTTTAACTTTTCCTTGTATTGCAACAGTCTGTGTGCGTGAAAGTCTTTTATCATCTTTGGATTTGCTGTGGGACTGAGCTCCTTTTCCTCTTTTTACTGCTTTGGTAAGGCGAAATCCCAGGCCGTCTCTTGGGCACATTTCCACATGGCTCTCATAAGGCGAGTGAATCCCATGTCTTTTGGCTTCTCCAGTCCCCTCATTAAACGCTGCTTCATGATGGCGATGAACTCCTTATTACTTAGTTCCCCGTTTCCTGTCAAGAAATATTAAAGAAAGATCATTTTCTGTTGCAGAATGACTGCCATGTTCCTGCCAGTTTATGGCCCATACATCATTATATGACATCCGCCAGCAAGATTAACAACCACCAACCAAAGACTAAACATGGAACTGCACATTAGATATTTCAGTTAATCCAGCAACAGTTAACGGCAAGGAAGCAATGTAAAAAAATACAAAACAATCAGGTCTGCTTACTGTCACCCACTTCACTTAGGGCCTGTTCACATCACCGTTCATTTCCGTTTACGGGGTTCCGTCGGAGGGTTCCGTCGGGTGAACCCCGCAACGGAAAGTGAAACTGACAGCACAGCTTCCGTTTCAGTCACCATTGATCTCAATGGTGATGGAAACATCGCTAATGCTTTCCGTTCGTCACCATTCCGTCTGTTTTCCGACGGAATCAATAGCGTAATTGACTGCGTTATTGATTCCGTCGGAAAACCGGAAACCAGACGGAATGGTGACGAACGGAAAGCATTAGCGATGTTTTCCGTCACCATTGAGATCAATGGTGACTAAAACAGAAGCTGTGCTGTCAGTTTCACTTTCCGTTGCGGGGTTCACCCGACGGAACCCTCCGACGGAACCCCGGAACGGAAATGAACGGTGATGTGAACAGGCCCTTATATATTTTTTGAGTGCACACATATACACACACACACACACACACCTAAAAAAAAAAAAACACAATCACATGAAAAAAAAAAACGTTTGCAATTTTTAATGGCTAAATGATACATATTATGATGAAGTAAAGAAATATTGTGCACCATGCATCTCATATAATGATTATGCAGTCATGGAGAATTCTTCTATAGTAACAGTACAGTACACACCTAATAACATTCATATGCAGGCAGTTCATAACACTCACCATTTCCATGCACCAGTGCATTATACACCATATCTGACAGCTCAGTGCACTGTATATCAGAGCTGATAATTCTGCAGCAGTGCAGTATGTATTGAAGCCAAGTACTATGCAGCGGTGCAGGATATTTTCTATGTAAGCTAACAAATGCAACATACAATAAAAAATTATTTTGTAAACTATTCCTTGAACCTTTATAAGAAAGTGCATTATTTTGCTAAGATTTTTGGCATACCACGGATACTATAAAGGGTATTTCCCCTGGATCGTTAATAATTGAATTTCTTAAATATTGAAGAACAGGTCATTGATCCTAAAGAATTCCCATTCTTTCCTAAACTCTACAAGGATCTAGGACTTCAGTATAACAGATTCCCCATCTAAAATCGACCCTAATCATTCACCTACCTGCTGTAGATGTAACAAAGACATAGGAAACTTGTTACACGCTGCATATGGTTTACTTGCCCAATCCTACATTCATTTTGGCACAAAGTTCCATCAATCATAAATACATTTTTAGATTAAAATACGACACTCACTCTCGAGCTGGTTTTACTAAGGCCCCATGCACACGACCGCAAAAACGGACCCATTCACTTTCATTGAACGCGGACACCTTTCCGTAGCACTACGGAAGGGTGTACGTGCCGCGGAAATGTTCCGGGAATTATGGAACATGTCCGTTCTTTTGCATTTTGCGGGCCGTGCTCCCATACTTTGTATGGAAGCACGGCCCGAAAATGCGGCTGTCAGTCGGCGGCCGGCCGTGATTGCGGGCACGGTCGTGTGCATGGGGCCTAAGCCTGGATAATACACAACTCCTTATAAATCCAACCTTTACTATTACACACCTACTTAACTCACCGAAAAGAATAATTGCAACTCGGAAGAAATCGACTCTGCACCTTTATTAGAATGGTAAAAGGAAATCATCGTAATCCAATCTTATACAAAAAAAATTATGGTATTGAAGTGAATAGGAGCAGAGCTGCAGTAACCTGGCACGGCCGCTATATAGTGACTGGAGCCATCTGCTTCCGGCACCGACCACTGCATAAATTCCGGCAGCCAGAACAGCTGATCAATAAGGTGGCAACCCCTTTAACTATTTAAGTAACAATAATTGAGATAGAATGTTTGAAAACCAGATAACCCCGTTTAACTCAAAATTCCCATATACGGTATTTTAAAATGTTTTACTTTTCTTTTTATTTGACCAGACAAACCTCTTTAAAGAGCTACTGAAATGTATTATATATAGATGTATATAACTAGACAGATAGATGTATATATCTAGATAGATAGATAGGTATATTTATTTTTTTAAGTTCCCATTTCAGGTCACAATTCAGAACCATGACATAATTCCATTATACACAAGGGAACGTAAGTGACAACACTAAGGTAACTGACACTAGCGAGCCCCTCCGAATATTAAGATGGAACTTCTCATTGAAGCAATAAGTAAAATGACTTTTTCAAGAAGGGGAAAAAAGTGAACAAAAAAATGTAAAAAATAAGAAATCAAGTCTAGATAGAGCAGTAAATAAACCTTGTAGTTCGGCAAAGCACACGGCTCTCCAGTGTTGACAGAATGATTTAGATACTAAACAAGGATCTGAATATTACCTTGTAGAAAAGATTCATCTTCTCAGAGAAAGTAAGATAACGTAACTCACAAGCGGCAGCTAAATCCATACTGCAGAACTTGGCAATCGACGGAAGGCAGCAAATAAGAACATTGAGAAGAGGACATTACGTTCCAAACAATTCGCTGCAGATATACTCCTGCCTTTAGAGAGGTTCAATAACAGCATATTTGCAAGAATGTAGCTTCCCTGACTTGATAACTTTAAGACAATTGCCTGTAACACATCTTTACATTTGCTGTCTTCGGGTAAGATCACACATAAATACTGCAGATTTTTTGCAACGGAAATCACTGCGAAAGATCCGCAGCATAATACAGTAGCAGCAGAGTGTATGAGACATGAACAAACCTCATCCACAAGCTGCGTAAATGTTGAGCGGAAACATCGCTCAGAAATTGACCTGCAGTGCGTGTTTTTAATCCGCAGCATGTCAATTGTATTTGCATAAATGCGGAATATTTGTTGCAAATTTTTCCCTATTGCAGTCAATGGGGACGCAACACCCGCAACAAATAGCAGAATTTGGGGGTTTTTTTTGCGGCGGAAAAGCAGCAATTCCGCGGCAAAAAACGCAACTCAGATTTATTTTTTTAAAACTTCTACTTACCCAGAATTCTGTGTTTCTTCATCCAGGCCAGGCTCCTGAGATGACACTTCATCCCATGTGACCGCTGCAGCCAACCACAGGCTGCAGCGGTCACATGGGATAAATCATCATCCCAGGGCTGCAGAACATCAGGACGTTGAAAGGACGCGTTGCCATATATCTATTTTCTTTTTTCTGTGCGGTTTTCCGCAGCGGACATTCCGGACAGAAAACGGCACCACAATTTGGTGCAGTTTTTCGTCCTGAATTCCCTGCGGCACACAGGGCAGATACGCTGTGTGCTTTTATGCAGCCTTTCGCCTTGTGTGAACATGCCCTTCTAGTAATAAAAAAAAAAAAGCCACTCTGACCAGTCCAGAGAACTCAAACACAAAAGAAAAACTTGTTTTGAAGCGAATCCCCACCTTTTATCAACATGTCTTTTAACGTCCAATATTCTGTGCTGATTTATAGTACGGGAGACAAGGAATGAACCAGACGGTAGCGTCCTTAACTACCACCACCATTGTATTTCGCACATGCGCGCTTTGTGAAAATATCGAACATTTGGCCATATTAGAAGTTAAAACAGCTTCCAAATTATAGACTAGACCTGCCGAACATTGTAAAGCTGTAATATAAAAGACTACCACATTATATCTTGTGCATACAACTACCAGGTGTGCGCAAAAGATTCATATATGTTACCGTGCGAACTTTAGACACTACACTCCGGTTCATTCATTGGCTCCTGCACACGCTCAGGTGACGAACATGTAGCGAATCATGTTTCTAATATGCCCAGTATGAATCTTAGGATGCTGCAAATGGCTCCACTCCTCGCCTCTGTATGACCGTGGATACAAAATAAATTATGTATTATTTTGTCGTTTTGAAACACTGAGACACCTTGTATATGTCATATACAAGTTCTGCTAGTTCCTAATCAGAAGTTCAGAGTACCACAGCCAAGGTCCGGTCCAGTAGACATCTGTTGATCAGACAGGTGTAAGGAATCTCAGCTACTTAGTCATGGGAAGCATTCAATTTAGAGTCAACTGGGTAGAGCCGAGCACCACCAGAAGCCGCAGGATATAGAGCATTTTGTCCTATGTACGGAGACCGTGCTCTGTGAGCCTATAAGGTGGCAAAAGGCCGGCTATGTTCACAGCAGTATCCCATGGTGGTCCCGTGAAGCAGAAACCCAGAATAAGGCCCCATTACAGACCGTAATTACGGACCCATTCACTCCTATTGCCCACAGACACCTGCCTGTATATTTACCGGCAGGTGTCCTTGCCATAGAAAGGCTCCGCAAAAGATAGGACATGTACTATTTTTTGCTTTTTACGGACTGTGCTCCCATACTTTATACGGACCTGAGATGTTACTGGCGCAGAGCAGCAGGAGGTCAGGCCCCATTGTAATAGAAAAGGCAAACATGGAGAACAAACAAGTCTACCTATAAAGGTCAATTGCAACATAAAACTATTGTACAGTGCCTGTATTTATTGATTTTTCATATACTTCTAGAAGGGAAGGCTAAAGCTATATATTGGTTTACGTGTTGCCTAGTGCCCAATTGACAGCCTTACTTCTGCAGCACAACAGAATGGCCACAATATTGCAAGGAGCTGCAAATGTGTTGTGCCTGCCAAAATTATAGTCCCCAACACATTCCTCTGTGTTTTCTCATTGGTCAAATAGAAGAAAAGCTGTGATTCCTAATAAGTATTTTCAATATGGCTCCTCTCATGTAGAGGACCAGGGATAGAAGTTTGCCTTATAAACAATTTTCAGTGTTGATTATATATTTGATTTTATGTCAATGTAAATGTAATAGTTAACCCCTTAAAGACCAGGCCAATTTGAGTTTTTCATTTTCGTTTTTTCCTCCCCGCCTTTCAAAAGCCATAACTTTTCTATTTCTTTGTCGACATATCAGGACCAGAATAAAGCTCAGTACATAAATACAACACCAGCTCAAATACAGCTCAATTTCGTGCAACCCCTGCTGTACAGGTTTGCACTAAATTGTATACAGCTCCCAGCAAGGCCCAAACAATGGTAAGGAGATGCGGTTTCACCCAAAAAAATAAATAAATATCATACCACCCATCATCTCGCTGCAGATAATACAGTGACTACAGTACAGATTAGAGGCAAAATAAACATTTACATTAAGTGACTCACAGGTGATGTCAGATTCTAGTTGTTCTTTTTCTCTCTTCTCCATCCGGTCCAGACCTCTAGGACTACTTCTCCTGGCCACAGCCCATTTCTGCAGTTTGCAACTCAGATGTCTTCAGCTTCTCACTTTTCAAACATTTCTGCACCTATAAACAAAGATAAAGTTCTCATGGTGCCAGACACTACGCCCCTAAATATAATAGCGCCATACACTGTACCTCCTATTATACACCGTGTCACACACACACACACCCCGTGTCCCTGTAGATAGTGCGCCCACAGAGCCCCCTGTAGTGCCCTACCTACATAGATCCCCCTGTAGATAGTGCCACACATACAGCCCTCTGTAGATAGCGCCCCACATACAGCCCTCTGTAGATAGTGTCCCACATAGACACCATTGTAGATAGTGCCCACATAGCCACCCCTGTAGATAGTGCCCTACATATAGCCCCCCTGTATATAGTGCTCCACATGTAGACCCCTCTGAAAATAGTGGCACACATGTAGCCCCCTGTAGATAGTGCCTCACATATAGCTCCCCCTATAGTGCTCCATATATAGCCCACCACTGTATATAGCTCCCCTGTAGGTATAGCCCTGCATATATTTCCCCTATAGTGCTCCACATATTGCCCAGCCCTGTATATAGCCCCCTTGTAGATATAGCCCACCCCTGTATATAGTTTCCTACATATAGCCCACCCCTGTATATAGTGACTCACATATAGCTCCCCCTATAGTGTTCCACATATAGCCCACCCCTGTATATAGCCCCCTGCTGTAGATAATGTCACACATTTTTATTAGGATAAAAAAAATAAAAATTTACATACTCACCTGAATCCCATTCCTGCACAGTCCGGTGGCAATGCAGACCTGCTCTCTTCTGAGCAGGTTTGCTGGGGTTGAACGACGCAAGCGGCACAATGATGCAATCGCACCGCTTGCGTCATTGAAAGGCGCTGATTGACAAGGCACAGAATGTACCTGGCCCGTCAAAGCCTATAGTGCAGGAGGGGGCTTGTTTCAGTGGCACCGCCGCCCCCTCAGAGAGGCAGCAGGCCGCTGTCATGGACGGTGCGGCCCTGGCGTCCCCCCCCCAGCTTCCCTCTTACTTCCTCCCGGGGCACATGCCCCACCTACCCCCCCCCCCCTTAGCTACTCCCCTGGAAAAAACAGATGCTGAACATGTGAAAATCCGACTGCTCCAAAGAGAAGCTTTTTGGATTTTCACACTAGAATTCAAAGAGTTAAATGTGAACTACAATCACAGTATGTTTTTATAGGTTCCTGTCAGCATTGGGTTTCTATGGGTAACATATTATTGTTGACCATGTTGAGGCCCTGGTATAGACTAAACACCTTTTAATATGAACTTTAAATAGAGATATATGCAATTGTATTGTGATAGGATATTTATAGTGTTAAAGCTAATGTTTATTATTCCGTGCCTCCTGTATGTCCAGGTTTGATTTTGATGTAATTTTGGACTAATTGGCTACACTTGTTCTACATGGACAGGTATTTACAAGGTCAAGGGATGCACTGCATATGCTTGAGAAAGGGGGTGGAGCCCCAAAATGTTGAACCGCGTCAGGAAAAGCTCATGATGTATACGTTAAACAGATGCCTGTGACTTATGGTTTACGTGGTATAAGTAGCATACGTCACCCAGGGCCAGCGTCAGCACCCGACTAACCCGGGCAAGTGCCGGGGCCCACTACCCTTGGGGGGACCCACTCGGCCACCGGGTACTGATGTTGTCATGGCCTCTCCAGGAGTGGAATCCCCGGCCAGTGTCTTGCCGGGGATTCTGCTACTAGAGGGAGCCCCGGTCTAGGAGGTGGCATAACTATTTCTGTAGCAGACATAGCGGCTGTCCTCCGTCACACCCCCGCATGCCCAGTGGCCATGCTAGCAGCCGCTATGGCTGCTACAGTGGTAGCGACGCTACATTCAATAGTAGTCCTTAAGACGCAGATGCTATTGAACGCTATGGCAGAGCAGAGAGGTAGCTCTGCCGTTTACTACGCTAGACTCCCAGGCAGAGTGCTAGTAGCTAATAGGACAGTGATGTCAGGAGCAGAGCAGTGTCCCAGGCAGACTACTAGCAACGCTCTGCCCGGGACTTTGGCTCTGGGGTTGCCCCTGGCATCACTATCCATATATAGACAGTGATGTCAGGGCTTCCCCAGGGATGGAGTACCGGAGCAGAGCCTACACTATCGCTCTGACCGGGACATCAGCTCTGCTCCGGACATCACTATCCATATATGGATAGTAATGTCAGGAGCAGAGCAGGAGTCCCAGGCAGAGTGATCGTAGTGCTCTGCCCGGGACTATGGCTCTGGGATTGCCCCTAAAGCGGAATCCCCAGCCAAAGTGTCGGCAATGCTCTGGCTGGGGATTCCACTCCTAGAGGGAGCCCCAAAGGTGCTACCTACAGGGAGGGGGGCTGTGCGGCACTCCCTGGGAGGAGGGGACTGTGCGGCACTCCCTGGGAGGAGGGGACTGTGCGGCACTCCCTGGGAGGGGGGGACTGTGCGGCACTCCCTGGGAGGGGGGGACTGTGCGGCACTCCCTGGGAGGGGGGGACTGTGCGGCACTTCCTGGGAGGAGGGGACTGTGCGGCACTCCCTGGGAGGAGGGGACTGTGCGGCACTCCCTGGGAGGAGGGGACTGTGCGGCACTCCCTGGGAGGAGGGGACTGTGCGGCACTCCCTGGGAGGAGGGGACTGTGCGGCACTCCCTGGGAGGAGGGGACTGTGCGGCACTCCCTGGGAGGAGGGGACTGTGCGGCACTCCCTGGGAGGAGGGGACTGTGCGGCACTCCCTGGGGGGAGGGGACTGTGCGGCACTCCCTGGGAGGAGGGGACTGTGCGGCACTCCCTGGGAGGAGGGGACTGTGCGGCACTCCCTGGGAGGAGGGGACTGTGCGGCACTCCCTGGGAGGAGGGGACTGTGCGGCACTCCCTGGGAGGAGGGGACTGTGCGGCACTCCCTGGGAGGAGGGGACTGTGCGGCACTCCCTGGGAGGAGGGGACTGTGCGGCACTCCCTGGGAGGAGGGGACTGTGCGGCACTCTCTGGGAGGAGGGGACTGTGCGGCTATCTACAGAGAGCACAAAATTTACGGCGGTACAAACTGGGGGCTAACTTCTATATGGGGACCTAACTTCTATATGGGGGCATAAACAGGGCCTAACATCTATGTGGGGGCACAAAGTGACGCTTTCTGCCATTTTACTGCCGCCATGAGTTCCCCCGCAAAGGGGAATACTGAGTCTGTGTCGCCCAAGTGCCCACATAAACCTGCCGCCGGCTCGGACATCACCCATAGGCTTTCATGTAACAAAAAAAAAAAAAGTTTACGGTTATCTGAAAAAAAAAAAAAAAAAAGTATGCTGTGCTGGATCCTCAAAACAAAGACACTCTTTTGGCCTCCGTCAAGCTAATATAATGCTATGTTCATCGGGAACTTTCCAGCGTATAAGCTAAACAGAAGGTAAAAAGTGATGGGAACAGGGCCTTAATCGTACGTTTTCTTATTATTCTTACTTATTTCTAAAGTTGTTGTTAAAGTGCGTGATTTTCTTCCTCATTTCTGTTAAAAGCGTAAGTTGTTAATTTTAAGTGAACTACAAATATAACCTGATTAGGTAAATGGATACAGTAAATATAAGCATGGGTAAAATGGAATGATCTTCATTAAACTGTCATTGAATCATATCCTGTCAGTGTCTGTGCAGCTAATTTCTTAATTATTTGTAACAGATCATTAAAGTAAAAGCTTTATCAGTGATGTTTCCCTGTAAGTGGCTTCAGCTCTTTAAATTAATTCTCCGAGAGAATTAAATGGCTCTAATATGCTTAAACTTTCTAATGCACTGTGGTTACCTAGACCTGAATTTCAGGGTTCAGTGTATATAAAATATGTGGCAGTTAAAAGGATGTTTTGGGAAAACAAATCTGCCCAAACTAACAGATCATGCGTTCCACATATGCAGGTCATCTATGAGGCTGCTCTGTGGGTGAAAAACACAAAGATCAATGTATGTATTATAAGTCTCCCATTCAGAAGCCTATGTGAACAGGAGTACATAAATGGGGAAAAAAAACCTGCCCACATGAGTAAAACAACAAAACACCGCATCTCCAAGGCCTGAGTAGCTGTCTCCATGACTACATCAACATATTAGATCATTATGTATGCTCAGCTCTATTTACATTACTGTATGGAGCGTTATACAATCAGAGAAGAAAATGAGGCATAATACAACCGAACGTTCTGCTGTGTACACAAAAGCTGTGCGTCTCCCGCCATATGTATAGAGCTATTCTCCCCGATATGCAATGCTTAGAAAGAATCTGTCATCGGAAAATTACAGAATGCTTAAATCAAGTTTTTATGTTAAACATATCTTAAGATTTTTTCATGGGCCTCACTGAATAATTGCGTAGACCGCTTTACAAGTGTGTGGAGGCTTTCGGACATGTACGACTCCTCTAGACCTCCATGAGAGGGACCATTGTTCTTAAAGTACATCCAGGTTTAATATAGAGGATAAGATATCTCCTAAGCTACATCTTTACCTTATCCCTTCCCTACCCTAGTGTGTCTGTCGATTGTCATGTTAGTATTGTTGGAATCAATCTTTACCTTATGTAGGCGATGGATACAGATGTGAATTGATGTAAAAGCTAAGCTTCATATTCCTTATTACATATTCAGAGCGGACAATAACCTCATTGATGTTTTTCTGATATATAAATGGATAATGGATAATCCGCACATGGAATCCATATGCTATACTGTGGTAATAAGGTGTTGACTTCTGTAAACATGATCAGTATACTATGCAAAATGTTTTTCTTTTGCTCGAACATGATGTATCTACTCGTCTGAATTTACTGCGGTTTTGTATTTTTATGTTATGATAAATGAAAATAAAAACATACAATTATAAAAAAAAAAAAAAAAAGATTTTTTCATGTTTTCTTCATTGTTTTCCATTTCATTATCTATGTTAAAAAATAGTAATGCTGAAATGTTGCAGTTTTTACTCTAGCCAGTGGCCACTGGGCCTCACAATAGGCTGACACTTCCTGTTCTGTAGTGACCACTTCTCAGCAGTCATCTCATGATCATTAGAGGCAGGATTACAATGAAAGGCAACACATATAGATCCATAATACAGGATCAACAGGAAATTGACAATGCTCTCCTCCTCCCCGCACAGTGACCTATGCACATGTCAAACAACATGCATAGAACACTCTCCCATAGAAGTCAATGGGTCATCTCCAAACTTCTTTCTTTTGGTCCATGTGGCTGTAGTAAATCATATCTCTGAATGCTAGTAAGGGGCTGTTCACATATGTCCGTTGCTCCTGTCAGTTTCCCTCCGGCGTGTTGCAGAACAACCGGAGGGAAACTGATGCTAGAACGGATCCCATAGCTTTCTATGGGATCTGTCCCGGCACAAGGTACATCAGTTATGGCTCTATACGGCGCTGGACCTGTGCAGGAGCCGGATCCAAAAACGTTACTTGCAGCGTTTTTAGGTCCGGCTCCAAGGGAGGTCCGGCGCCGTATCCTATCTATTTTAACCGTGGCCGAATGAACGCCGGGTGCTGCCGGCAGCACCCGGCGGGAAGGCGGCCGGGGGTATGTTGTTAACGGTATCTGCGTCCTCAGGATGCAGATACAGTTGAACCCAATTCTGAAGCAGGGAACCATCAGTTCACCGCTTCGAAATTAGTTCAGAGTGGAGGAGCAGAGGGAGCTCCTCCACTCACTGAGGACTCCCTGGGCACATCCCTACTTTAAGCACTGTGCTCGGGGAAGCCCTTGATGTCACTGTCCATATATGGGCAGTAACGTCATTGGCTACTGGCAGCGGAATCCCCGTTGCCGATGATCTGGCCAAGGATTCCACTCCTAGAGGAAACCCCTGAGGTTACTGTCCATCAAAATATAGAGAACTCAGCTCTCCACTCACTATAATGTCTCAACAAGGAGATAAACAACCGGAGCAGGTAAAAAAAGGGGGTGAAATCCTCAACACCACAGAAAACTGAGACAAATTGATAGATTTTTACCGCTCAAATGGTTGCAGGTGTAAAGTCTGAAGTGTCCATCAAGGGTTTTTTTTTCTCTTTCTCCCAGCTTGCATGCAGAAAAAAACAATCCAAATTTCTACCGGTGTATATCTCGCTGGTACCTGTGGCTCCACACAGTAAAGCAGCAGCCTGCTGTGCAAATCCTCGTACTTGATGGGCAGAGGAAGCCGGAAGGGCGAAACCCAGGGTCGGGTTGCATTATTTGGCGTGCCGCAATAGATTGTCTTATGCTTTTAATCTATGTCGGTTTTGTAAGTATGGAAAAAACATGTGGATTTGTGATTTCCCAAAGGTAGTGCACTATCTCCTTTTCTCTTCCCCCATTGGCGATATAGACCATCAAGTGACGAAGCCTGGTGGCGAAACGCGTTGGATGTAAGTAGGCTCCTGGCACATAGCTACTCTTTACCCGATTGTATACCTGCATGGTCTGTCAAGTTCTCTTTTATTCATTTTTTGGCTTCCTTGCCAGTTCAGTCTATTGATTCTGATGGTCTATTTCACAGTTGTTTATTTTTGTTATGTGACTTACCATGGCTGTTTATTTACAATGTACTTCTGTACGGTATAGATGTTATGGCCAGTAGCCCACTCAGTACTTTCTTTACTGTGAGGACTTATATTTTAATCCATTTTTGATGCGATTATCTGTATTTTTATCATGTCTCAATAAAAACTTTTATTTTTAAACTGTCTGGCAATGAGAAGCAGGAAAGAAAATCTCAGCACATTATGCCACGTTGGTAAGAGATTCAAATACAGATGCCAACCAAAGTCATTGAAGTCTGCCTGTATGGAATGGGTTACAAAGCCATGGCTAAGGCTCTGGAACACCAGTGAACGACAGGGAGAGCCATTATCCACAAATAGAAAAAACTTGTAACAGTGGTGAACCTTCCCAGGAGTGGCCGGCTTACCAAAACATCACCGAGAGCGCTTTGAAGACTCATCTAGGAGGTCAGAAAAGAACCCAGACGAAAATCTAAAAAATTGGAGGCCTTACTTACCTCAGTTAAGATCAACGTCAACAATAAACAAAAATGGCATCCAATAAGAACTCCGCATAAACCACTGCTGACCAAAATGAACACAAAGGCTCGTCTTAAATTTACCCAAAAACTTCTAAGAGATCCACCAAGACTTTTGGGATAATATTTTGTGGACGGATGAACAAAAGGTGAAACTTTTTGTTAGACATGGGTCTCGTTACACCTGGCGTAATGCTAACACCGCATTGAACCATAAGAACATCATACCCACAGTTAAACATGGTGGTGGTAGTGTAATAGTCTGGGTCTGCTTTACTTATGCATAATTGATGGAACCATGAATTCTGCTCTCGATCAGAAAATCCTGAAGGAGAATGTCCGCCCTTCAGATCGTGACCTAAATCTCAAGCACACTTGGGTTTTGCAACAGGACAATAATCCGAAGCTCACAACGAATCCACCTCTAAAACCCTAATTTTGTTTCTTTTGAGCCATTTAAAGTGGCTGAATCAAAATCCTGAATTGAATACCATAGAGATGATGTGGCAAGACCTTAAACAGGCAATGCATGCTTAAAAACGCTCAAATGTAGCTTAAAATTCCTCCACAGCAATGTAAATGTAAATTATTGCAAAGGTTTGATTTGCAGTTGCTACTGCCGAGGGTGTCACAACCAGTTATGAGGTTTAGGGGGCAATTATTTTTTTCACATGGGGGATACAAGTTTTAAATAAATCTTAATCCTCTATAAATGGAACTATGGGCGCTGAATTTTGTGTTTACTCTGTTGTTTTATCTTCTATTAAAATTAGTGGATGATCTAAAACAATTAAATATGACAAATTAGCAAAAATAGTAGAAATCAGACGAGGGGCACTTTTTCACAGCGTGCAGTCAGAGCACCACCATACGGGACACACACAGCACTGAACCTTATTGCCCAAAAATAAACGAACAGTGGACCTACCAGAAGTCTGTCTCTGTAACAAGATTTTAAAGGGTAAAGCAGGCCTTGGAGGTAAATTTTTATTTCCACATAAAATTGTTACAGAAATTTCCCCAGAGTACAATTGAAAAGAACTTTGGAATTGAAAAGCAATGAATAAAAATAAAATTATTATTATTATTATGATGCACACTCACCATCACAGTCGAAGAGAGCGAACACTACATCACAAACATGGTCTGATAGTTCCACTTTCGCCACCGTCCTGGCAACTTGCTGCATAGTAACTAGAAAAAGAACAACAAGGAGTCATAAATGAATGGCATTAAAAAGCAAATCCCAGGGGCATCTATTAACTCATTAACACCATGAATCCAGACAATGCACGGCTGGCTGTGATTTACCTAAACTCTTTTTCTTAGCTTTTATGAGCACAGTATATAGGAGGAAATAACTTATTTAAAGCAGAACTATTGATTTTATAATCTTCAGCTTCCTAATAAAAATATAAGCCTTTAAAAATTACAATGACCCAGAACCTGCACATTGAATAGTTAAGGACCTAGTCGCTACCCATAAAGAAAACTTCAACATCTGTGACACTTTATAGCATTTAAGAGTGAATGCAAAAAAACAAAAACAATTTTTAAAAAACTTTTATTATACTTACGGTTTTGTTTAAATAATTTGTTTTTTGTAATTGTTTCTTACTATGAAGTAACGGAGTGCACTAGTAAAGCTTTGTTCACATCTGCGCTAGGGCTCCGTTCCAACGTTCCGTCGGAATGGAGCCATGAGAGACACAAACGGAAACCATGGTTTCTGATTCCATCACCATTGATTTCAATGGTGACTGATCTGGTGCCAATAGTTTCCATTTGTCTCCGTTGTGCAAGGGTTCCGTTGTTTTGACGGAATCAATAGCGTAGTTGATTACGTAGAGAACGAAGCCTAAACCTGTAGAATTTATCTCACTCCCAGCAGAGCAGTCAGCAATTAGCCAGGAGAATGTACAACTAATTTAACAAAAGAAAATATTCATGCGTAAGATCACGGTTTAGGCATATGAACAAAATGTGAGCGACACTGTCTCCCACATACCGCCGTATGGGGCCTCATTTTCCTCTACAATACCTGCATGATACGGCATGTTGCAATTCTGTCACAGACTCTATATCCATGACAAAGGCACAGCATGGGTCCATAGTAGTGCAGGTGCACTGTATAACCAATTCCTATAATATGGATCCATAGCATGGTTGTGTGCATGGGCCCTAAGAGGAAGGACTAACAGCCATCTTCCTTCCATTGATGTTTGGTCTACAACTTCCTTGCACATCATATTGGTGCATATCAATATGTGATAGCAGTGGACAATTTGACCAGATGTGAGTAATGGCAACCTGGGTTTAGACGTGTTAGGTGAGAAGCTTCCAATTCTCAAGAGGCAGCAATACAATGGAATAAAGTACATTGCAACTTCAATTTTCTTTGCAAAAAAACTTTCCTTTTTAAAAGATTTCGATTGAAATTAATTATATGCAAATAATTTGCATTTCAACATCACCTATAGTGACTATTTAAACTGGTGGTGGGATTCACAGAGCATGCTTGAGAAAGGGGACAGAGCCCGAAACGTCGCATCGGCATAGCAAGATGCCAATCCTCCCCCCTCGTGGAGTCTCCGCACAGAAACCGTAATCCACTGGAAAAAAACATTTGTATTTCTTATGGACTTTGGCACTATGGGAGATGTTGAAATGTAAATTATTTGCATAATATTGATGTCAATCCAATCTCTTGATAAAGTAACAAAGTTTTTTGCAAAGAAAATAGACGTGCAACATGCTTTATTTCATTGTATTGCTGCACATCAATAAGTGCCACTAGCCCTTCTACAGTAAGTAGAGAGTGTCACTTAAAAAAAATCTATACACTGTACATATGGAGTATATGCACGACAGGGATGTGTGAATATATATATATATATATATACACACATACATATATTGAGCATATAGCGCACACACACACACACACACACACACACACACACACCAACAATTTTGCAAGAATGGTGCTCCTCGATAGGAGGGGTTCATTAGGGTGAAAACGTCCAGACCGTCCTTTAAAAAAAAATCTAAAGTATCAATTGCTCCAAATGTCAAGTCTTAATAAAACGTGAATCTATTATCAGAAAATGACCTTTGGGTTAAAATCAGGTATTAAACATTTGATCAAATTTTTTGGGTGGAGACAGATAACACATGATCACACGATTGACACTAGGTGATGGAGACAACTCCTTCCTTTCCTCCCCATTGCACATGGCATGGCACAAAGCATGCCCACAACACTCTCCCATAGAAATTAATAAGACATTTTCTGTCCTAGCTTTCATTTATGCTTAGGTTGTCTGCTGTAACGTATTTTCATGTAGTATATGGTCTATAATGGGAGCACATACCAATCATTATAGTCAGAAACTTTTTCTTCACATGACTACAGTATTAATAACATCAGAAAGGCCACCTAATACCCAGAGATGAACACAAGTGTAGATGATGCCCGGTCACCACTGAAGACCGTATAAAGATGATGACTTACTGATATACTACACTTTTACAATATGTGAATTTCAGAAGAAAGCAATTGTAATCTGAGATACAATTACTCAGTATGATCTATCGCTTTTGACGACAACCCAGGTCCCATTGTGTAGTTTCCGTTTGGCCATCTCGTTTCACACATCAGCGAGACTAAAAAAAAAGTACATAGCAGAACCCTGACATTTCCCGGAGAAAGGGTTTAGATTCATTAACATTAAGGATCAATTCCTTGACACTTTCCTGACTTGTTCATCCCTGAGGATGGAAGGCAAATAAAATTCTTCAAGGCCTTTGCTGCTTGGACCAGCAGGACAGTGGTAACTGAACAATCAATCTATATTACCTTCTGGAGCCAAACGGTCACAATATGCAAAGATACACAAAAACTTTTTTTTTATATTTAGACCTTGTGAGGGTGTTCGGGTTAAACCAATTAATTTACAATTACTATTTTCCTAGGGGCAACAAAAATTCTTATTCCACCCACTTTAACATAACGGTCAGTAATAAGATAACGTTAAAGGGGTTATGTGGGGACCGAAAATTCTTAGCAGTGTAGTCATTGCGGTATGTGAGAACACTCGCTAATATATATATATTCCGATTCCCGATCACACGGATTATAATATTTTAATAGATTTTTACAGCTCTGCCAGGGGACCGGAAGTCTAGTAGCAGTGTCTTTCTTCATGACGACATGACTCTTTGTCAAGTGACTGGCCCTGCTGTACGCTCTGTAATCGCTGTACTACTGCTACAGCAATTACATAGTGTACAGCGGAGTCGGTCACATGACGACGAGTCGTGTTGTCATGAAGAAAGACACTGATACTAGACTTCCGGTCCCCTGGCAGAGCTGTAAAAATCTATTAAAATATTATAATCCGTGTGACAGGGGATCGGAACGTAGATTAGCGAGTGTTCTCACATACTGCAATGAGTACACTGCTAAGAATTTTCGGTCCCCACATAACCCCCTCAAACATCTCCTGAGCAATTCACATTATACAGGGTGAGTTACAGCCACACTAACAAATCCACTCATGATGGCTGGATAAATATATTTTAAACTCTTAGCTAAGATCTAGATGAATACTATTAAAGTCCTGATGATCTTGGGTTTTTAAATAAAAAATTTAGTTAATCTATTATTAATTATTATATTAATAAAACGTCTGTTTTGGTAAAGTGGAAAAAAAGGTTTTTGTTGCCCCCAACCAAATCGTAATTGGAAATGAATATGCAAAAAGGCCACAAATACAATGCAAAAGCTATGAACATTTACTTGATTCTCTAATTAAATACACAGGGAGAACAAAAACCTAAAAACAATTTAAAAATATTACCATCCAGGGAAGGTACAAGGCCCCAAGGTATATAATGGAAATTATGCCACCCCCTCCCCCCATCGTCATTGAATCAATTAAAAATTATAGTGATTGGGTCATTGATAGTGAAGAGGTTAATGGAAACATCCCTGGTGGTTTATGAAAGTGAATAGGAGAACGGGCACGTTTACTCCCCACTTCAGGCTTAAGTGCTGTCTAGTGCCCGAATCACTGGTCTACAGGGAAAGGCTAACACTGAATATACAGCAAATACACAGACTCGCACACCATACTGGTCTACTTTTGAGTGGTGACATTAGGTTCTGGAGGTTTCGAGGAGAACACAGACCCCCCCCCCGCCTAAAAAAAAACAGACCCCTAGACCAGACACCCTAAATGAATACAGACCCCAGAATAAAAAAATAAAAAAAATGCTCAAACCAGACCCCAGAAAGCAGACCTATGAATATGGTCCTCAAGAAAAAATACAGACCCCCAAAATATAGACCTCAGAGAAGATCCCCTACATAGGGATCTCAGGCCAGACCTTCTAAATACAGACCCCAAAGCAGACCCCCCTTAACAAAAACAAACCCCCAGACCTCTAAGCAAATACAAACTCCCAGGCCCCTAGACACCAGGTACCCTAAATAGATCCCAGACCCGACTTCCTAAATAGAGATCACAGACCAGATGGCGTGCATTTAATACGTATTTTGGTACGTTTAACAAACCAAAATACGCATAAAAAAACCCGCTTGATTGAGATTCCCATTGAAATCAATGGGAACGCGCGCTTTTAGTACATATAAAGTGTTTTTTTACGCAAATGTATTTAAAAAACGGGTCACGTGAAAAAAACCTCATCAGGTCAATTCTTTGGCGCGTAAAGCACGCCAAAAACGCGGCAAGTGTTTCCTCGGTCAATGGAAGTGTTAATTACGCACGGAAAACCGCCTGTATTTTAAAAAAGGGTTTCACAAAAACACTAGCATTTTTGCCACGTATACACGTAGTTTTTTGTTTGTTTATAGCGCCGAGTAAACATAGCCTAAATAAATACAGACCCGAAAACAAATACAGACCCGCTAAATAAATACAGATTAAAGACACTTTCACAGTAGTCACACTTACCTGCTCTGTGGAACCTTGCTGCTACGCCCTCTGGCTTCAGGATCTGCACACATCTGGTCATGTGCCCATATCTGTGCAGGTCCTTCTATAGTAGCAGCTCCTGCATACATTTGTGCTATTGGAATCATTGCTTATCACAGTTTTATTTTAGTTTTGCTGCGAAGTGCAAATGTGATTCAAACTAAAGTGAATTTGTCATTAGATTAGAACAGCTACACAGAACAAGTGTGAACCCAGCCAACAATTAAAGGGAACCTGTCACATTGAAAATGCAGATCAATCTGCGGGCTGTATGTTATAGAGCAAGGGGAGATAAGCAGATTGTTGTATATTTTTGATGCAAAAGATTTAGTAGAACTTGAAAGATATACCTCTTCTAATTCTTGGCTTAGGAATCCAGTGGGCAGCTCTACACAGTGATTGACAGCTAGCTCTGTATTCACACGGATACAGGGAAGGCTGTCACTCACTATGTAGCACTGCCCACTGGATTCCTAAACCAAGAACATATAAAATTACAAGTTCTACTAAATCTCTTGCTACAAAAATATACATCAATCTGCTCAGCTTCCCTGCTCTATAACATACGGCCAGTAGGTTGATCTGCATTTTCAATGTGACAGCTTCCCTTTAAATTTAAACATGGACTATCATTAATGGCAACTGACAAATGGTGGGACTGTATAAACAGGTGAAACCTATACTTATGCATGTACTATATCTAGCTTGCTTACATACATACTAACAGGACTGGCTAACCTAAAGATTTCCTGGTGGCCCCAGGTACTGATACAAAAATGGACCCCGATTACAACAAGGTCCCAAGTGTCCAGCAGAAGACACTCTTTTGGAGCAGACGTTGGAGCTTATATGAACGTGCACATGTTCTGTATAGTTACAGACAAATTTCCTCTAGTAGGTCCAAAGAACTTTAATCCAACACTACATACTATAATAAAACGCTGAATTAAAGAAAAAAAAAAGAGTAAAAAACAGGATTATAGTGACGCAGAAACGAAAATCCATACTAACTTTTAAAAAGTAGACAACATAAATGCCCTGTTACCCAATGGATGTGTATCAAACAGCTTTGATGGGTACAGGAAGAGAATAGCTTAAGGTAACATATTTGTTTGACGATTTTGAACTTGGTAAAATTTGCAGACAGAATTTGCAGAGCATCAATGCTATAATTTCTGGAACGCTCTATACCAGCTATGGCAAGCCATTTCCTTACTAGCAGTTCTGTAATCATTACTTACCCGGTCCTCCATGCATTTGGATATAAAATACATAATGCACATTTTAAATACCTTTCAAGATCTCTTTTAAATACTACAGATGGAAATAAATGTTACAAATGGAGATATTTAGTGCCTTTGATTGCTCGGATGTTAGACTTGTATAAATGTTTATTTATGATATACATTCCTCTTGGTAGTTCTCTTTTTGTTTCTATTATAAATTATGTATTGGGCAAGTACAGATGGTGATAGTCTGAAAAGTTCTGCATACACTAGGGAACAAGTGTGTAGAGCGCAGAACAGTTCGGAACATCAAGAGATTTTCTTTTGCAAGCTGAATTTTACTTTGAATGTATGTGTGTATAGACCAATATATAAGGTCTCAAAACTATGGGAACAAGCATTATTCATAGACATTTAGGGGCATTTATCTACAGAATAGGTGAGAGATGTGTGTAATCGCTGGGGGCCCCACCGATCACTAGCACTGGGGCTGTAAGCCCCTTGTTTCTCCAAAGGCTGTTTCAGTCAGCCCCATAGTCCTTGAATTGAGTGGCAGTGCGCATGCGTGGCAGTGCACATGCGTGTCAGCCGATCCATTCAAACCCCTCATAACTGTGATCACGCAATAAGGAAGAACCCCTGTTAGTAAACGTTGGGGGTCCCAGCGATCATACATTTATCACTTATCTTGTGGATAGATAAATGTTCTAAATAGGAAAACCCCTTTAATCTTCGGAGCCAACGAGGAGTTTATTTCAATCTACTCGGGACTCAGACACAATCTGCTGCATAGACACTTATGTTATCTCTACATTTCACATATAGACTACTTTGCATTATAAAGTTATCTGATCGACACAAGTAATTCATAGTGGGAGAATGGGACATCAATAATGTGTGGAATCACCAACTTGATGCATTATTGTCCAGAAATAAAGTAGTAACGAAAGCAGGCTAAAACAGATAAAAATAAATAAAAAGGAAACCAGTTAGTAGGTTTGGAGCAACTAAACCACCAGCATAACATTATGCAGAAGGGGTTTAGCGTTTCAAATCTGCTTACCCAAAAAACTGAGGTTTAGGGGACATATGCTGTTGCCACTAGGAGGCTTCACATGAAGAAATAAAAAAAAGTGGCCCCTCCTACAGGATACACCCTGCCCACAGACAACTGAGCTGGTCAGGCAAGCAGTAGGAGAAGCAGATACAAGGTAAGAGACGTATGTCAAATACATGAGGGGAATCCCTCAAATGAACCACCATGAACAAAATCTTTAAAGCACAATGGGTGGGAGCTGTGTCCCCCCCCCCAATGAACTGGACAAGGAAAAGATTTTACGGCGAGTACTCAAAAAATTCTGGCTTCTTGTTCCTTACATTGGGGGACACATACCGTGGGACATCCTACAGCAGTCCCCAGGGACGGGAACAGAACACAGGACATGGTCAACTATTTCACAGATGCCTGCAAGATCTTGCAAACGAGGGAAGCCTCTGCAGAAGCAAAATGTGTGAACCTGATAGAACTTGTCAAGGGCATGCAAAGAAGACCACGTGGCCGCCTTGCACAACTGAAAGGCAGAAGCCTGATGGCACACAGCCCAGGAAGATCCAACCGCTCTGGTAGAGTGAGCCTAAAAAGCAAACAAAATTGCACCACATTTAGCAAAAATATTTTAAACCATAAAGGGGAATCTCGTGCCGGGAACCCTCCTTTATGATGTCCGTATGTTCCCATAGGGTACATG
The DNA here is from genome assembly GCF_050947455.1 of Rhinoderma darwinii. Taxonomy (NCBI): domain Eukaryota; kingdom Metazoa; phylum Chordata; class Amphibia; order Anura; family Rhinodermatidae; genus Rhinoderma; species Rhinoderma darwinii. The sequence continues at coordinate 54,990,677 of NC_134697.1, read as the reverse complement.
GAAAGGAGATGTCATGATTAGTTAATTTTGGTGCAATTTTGTTTGCGGTTTAAATGGGCCTGTTTATTGTTTAGGTGATCACCAGGCCAGCTTTAATCTGAAAAAGGGTTTGTCTTCATGAGATGTTCTACACCAGTGACCCCCAACCTTCTGTAATTTGTGAGCAACATTCATGTCTGAATGATGGTCGGTATCTCCACAATTCAGGAAAGAAAGCAAGAAATAGCATACATGTGCATAGAAAAATATTATATGTGAAAACTGGCACTCACGTGTTGGCAAGCAAAGGAGCTTCAAGCTTTCAGTCACTATCTCTTCAACAACAGATTGGCTGCATGTCTTTAGTTATACATACAGCAAAAAAAAGGTATTAAACCATCGAAATTAGCAGTGTTTTTGGATGTGTGTGTTTTTCAGGATATAATCTGCAACATTGTCAATGTAGATGTCCTATTGTAGCAAGTGGTTATGGTCATAAAACTCAGGGCTCCTACCATGAGCCTCGCAATTAAGAATTGTGAACCACACGTGGCTCCTAAGCCACTGATTGGGGACCACTGTTCTTGACTAATATGGGAATACACAAGGCAAAAAAGCATAATGGTCATAAAACAATATATAAACAAATAAAACTAACTTCCGCCAGTCAACTTCTTACAATTCATCAGTAGCTGATGTTCAGGAGTATAAGTACCTTGCACTCGATAACATGGCCAAAGCCAGGACAAGAGGCAGGAGATCGCCTAGGGCGCCACCCTGCAATAGATATTGAGGGGGCAATTTTACTGGGAAAAAAAAAAAAAAGTTCTAGGGAATCGATGCACAACATGTTTTTTTTTTTTTGCTACAAATCGTGGCAGAAACCATGGAAACATGACTATGTGCAATGATCCCAGGCACAAATGTGTGCAGTGCTATAGAGGGATCTGCACAGATAAAGCCAAGACCATACATGTGCAGAGCTACAGAGGAGGAAAGTGTTTGAGCTGCTGTGTGTGTGTATGTATGTATATAGGATCTGGTCTGGGGTCCCTATTTATTTAGGGGATCTGGGGTTCCATTTACGGGGTCTGGTCTGATTGTGTGTATTTATTTTGGGGTCCGGATCTTTATTTCAGGGTCAGGTTCTGTATTTAATGGATCTGTATTTATTCTGGGGTTTGATATAGTCTATTTGTTTTGAGATGTGATAAAAGGGGCATACATTGATCAGCAATAACATTAAAGCCACTGAACCATATATAAAACGTCAGGTCTTGTGGGGTGTTCCCAGTATGTAGTGGTTAGTACCTACCAAAAGTAGTCCAAGGAAGAACAACCGGTGAACCAGCGACAGGGTCATAGGCGACTAAGGCTCATTGACGTGCATGGAAAAGGAAGGCTAGCCTGTCTTGTCAGATTCCCCACAAATTGCTGAAAAAGTTAATGCGGGCTATAATAGATAGATGTCAGAACACACACTGAATTACAGCTTGCTGCGTAGTCGCAGATGGGTCAGAGTGCCAACACTGACCCCCATCCACTGCCGAAAGCACCTACAATGGGTATGTGAGAATCAGAACTGCACCATGGAGCAATGGAAGATGGTGGCAGGGTATGAGGAATCATGTTTTCTTTTACATCATGTGGACCACTGTGTGTGTGTGCACATCATTTACCTGGGGAAGAGATGGCACCATGAAACACTATGGAAAGAAGGCAAGTTGGTGAAAAACCTTGGGTACTAGCATTCATGTGGATGTTAATTAGACACGTAACACTTATCATTGTTGTAGACCAAGTACACTCCTTCATGGCAATTGTATTTCCGAATGGCAGTGGCCTCTTTTTTTAGCAGGATAATCTCCCGTCACACAGCAAAAATGATTGAGGAATTGTTAGACTCCCATAGACTTTGAATAAAGCAGATGTGCGCATGTGTGACTACCACTCCATTCAAACACTTTTGGGAGGGGGGCTTAGTTGGTTTTAATGTTATGGCTAATTGGTTCATGCACCACTTGAAGCGCATTCAATTTGCGACGTTTGGGGAGTATGGCCTATGTAAATTCAGTACATATGCTAAAAAATTCTATGCATCACTTATTACGCCGCTTCTTGAAAACTCCCTGATGTCACCACTCATAAGTAGAGGAGTACGTGGTTTGTGTGTATTTGTAAATGTTGTACATGTGTGTGCTTTTTGCGAGTGTAAGCCAGTCCCTGACTGTACATTTGTGTTAGTGACTTTAAGCCTGTCTCTAATCTTCCATATGGCAGGACCCCCAGCACTCTCAGCTCCTGCCAGCCTAGTTGTGAACCAGTGTTTGGGATACCAGACAGCGCTGGAGCCTGTGAAGGTGAGTAAACTAGTAAATAAAGTTTTGTTAATAAAAAAAAAAAAAAAAAAAAAAATCCATTATACCCCCCTTATATTTGACTAATGTGCCGATTAAAGCGTCGTTCACACTGCCGTTGACAGTCCATGCAGATCTGACGGGAAGCCGGGAACCACAATGGATCTCGATGGATCCCATTATAAGTCAAAGGCCTCCATTCTGTGGTGGTATCCATCGCACGATCGTAGCGGCAATGCGCCGTGGCTTCCATTATAAACAGAAACAACGAAACAAGTGTCAACAGAGGCTTTCCCATTCGCTCCAATAGACTACCAGACTAGGGCAACAAATAAGAAATAAAAAAGCATACTGAAGTTCATTAAAAAAAAAAAAAAAAAAAAAAAAGGAAACCACTCTTAAAAATAAAAAAAAAAGTTATGCTCTCTTCACATCTGCACTTGTATTTTCATTATTCTGTTCTGCCATAGGAACAGAATAACACAAATAACAGAAGCACTGGATCCGTCAAAAAACGGACACCAACGGTGTACAACACAGCGCACAAATACTGTCGGCATCATAAGCAGGTGTTCTGGTGCAAACAAATACACAGCTGTATGCCCTCATAAAACTATCCAAGTATGAATCGGAGGAATAAAAAGAATCCCATTTTGTGCTGATCTGTAATTCAAGTAACTCAATACTGCCTGAGCGAAAGGACTTGAGCTTTAATTAAAAGTTGCAGATGCGTGAATTTGAAGGACATTTCGTTAAAAACATCTGAGCAGCGAGCATGGATATTGCTGAGCCCCGGTACATTAGCATCCCCTCTCTTGCCAGGTTGTTTCACCCCAGACAGGTGCAAACAAGAGCCAACAGGCAGCATTGACCTGCTTGACATTTCAATGAGAAATGGCACTGACAGCCTCCTCACAACCTGCTGCCAATTCTTGAGAGAGAGAGAGACCCATACAAATGTGTTTGGATTACACTGCAGATCATACCTGGCTGCCAGCTTCAGCTTAGAGTAAATATGCCGAAGAGAATAATGTGCCTCTGGCAGTGCTGCCGCTGTCCGTAATCATCTTTCACGCTATTGTCTGCAATATACAAAGCATGCCCACTGTGTAAACAGCCGACAAAATGTATGAAACTACAAATACAAATGTATTAGAATACATCAATTTCAAAGAAGGAATTAACCTTACGGTACAAAAATTAACTCACTACAATGCAGCTGGCTTAGGCATTTCCAACTCTCCACCATTACTCTGTTTGGAGTCTTTTACCACTTTTAGGGAACGTCTCTTTCATTACCACATTCTTGTGTCTAAGGCTGAGCCAATTGTCATCACTAACTAATGGTGGCTCGCTCTAACACAGTCACTTGTGGACAGTGGATACATAGGAAGGTTGGAAAAAAATAAAACCTAAATTAATCTATTATCCTGTATTATTGATTCAGATGAAGCAAAAAAAAAAAAAAAACAACCGCTCAAGTGCCAATTTTCCTCAGCAAGATACCCAGTTATGGTTCATCACTTTTAAGGCTGGCGCTAGACCGTAGCCTTCTGTTTTGTAGTGAGTGATAAATCGCTGTCCATAGGAATGCATTAGGTGACCGCTAATTATCTCACTACAAGAAAAACCACTGATATCTGTCACGAAGGGTCTGTGGACCCACTGGGCCGTACCGCCTTGGCGGTAAGGCAGCTGGCCAACAGGACGCAGGTGAATGTCTCTAGATCGTATAGGTACCTGTGGAAGCTCAGACAGCAGCAGGGCAGGCTCGGCTAGGACTAGGCAGCAGGTAGACGTCAGGCGAGGTGAAACAGGTCAGACGTGGAATACAGCACAACACGACTTTGGCACAGCACAGTGCTCGACCAGGATAGTATGGATTGCAAGGAACAGGAACACACTAGGAGGCCATCACATAGACAAACTAGGAAACGTCAACAACACTCAGGCATAGAAGCAGGGGGATGGACCCCTCTTATAGTCCAGGGTACTCACGGGTCAAAGTTCATCAAAAGTCTGGACCGCGCGCTGCCCCTTTAAGAGCGGGTATGAGCGTGCGTGCGCACCTTACGGGATCCGGCTGAGGTGAGTGGAAGCGGGTGCTGGAGTCTCCTGAGGAGGAGGCTGGGGCCAGCGCTTGCCGACATTACACGGACATTACAATATCGCTGTCCATATGAATGCATTGAGTAGCTTGATAAGCTCTTCAAAATCGCTCCAGACAAGTGTATAGCTCTGAAATCCAAGCATGTAGCGCTAGAAAAAGCTCTTGACCGAGGTAATTTTTAAGAGATTTTCAAGGTACTCAATGCATTCCTATGGACAGCGATTTAACACTCACTACAAAATAAAAAAGTCTGGGTCCAGCCTCAGCCTCAAAGGTTATTTTACACAGACAAATATCCTTATCTGTAACAAGCGCTGATCCATAATAACGTCGATTGGAGCTCATTTGCACCATTTACAAGGAGCAATGATTGGGAGTATGGTGACGAGCGTTCGTCCCCATACAGTTTGAATCTTCCTGGCATCACATCCCATATTTACAAGGGGAGATGTGCTGCTGATAAACAAAAAATTTTTTGGCCCGTATAAAGTATCTGATGATCCGACAAATGAGCGTTTGCTAGTCTGTCGGATGATCACTGCCATGCTTACCTGAAGCAATGATTATCTGCCTGTGTAAAAGGGCCTTTATTAAATTCCTGGGGGGGATGTGACCAAAAAACAGCAGTTTGTCTTTTACAGAGTTCACCGTGCAGGATAAATAATGTTATATCTTCACCTTCTTAATATATAATTATTTTTTATATATATGTAATTGTTCAATGTATTGCTGTCTATTGTCCTCTGTGCCTCATCCTGGAAACCCAATGGGTTATAGTCCACAACATCTATGTAATTAAATGGCTGGCATTGCCGTTATCTCCGATCCTGGCGGTTAGCGCAGGGCGTCATCTGTACGGCTGTGTATGGCTCCGCTCGCTGTTAAAGATGGCCTCAACTTTTAGGCGCAAAATGGGGACGTGTATGTATGCCAGCTACGATATGTCATAGAAAAGATGAAACATTTTCAATGTGAAAATATATCCAACAGGCCTAATCAGTTTGACCAAATATATTATGCCACATGCTCTATTTTGATAAATATGGCGCAATTTGTGCCGATTTGTAAATGAATGCAACCTACTAAACTAATGATAAATCTTTCCTATCAGTTGTAGGTTATCGAGATAGATATTTCAAGTTTTTACGGGAATAGAACATTGCTGGCCTAACCACAAATGTGTTACTTGTAAGGGGCCAACGACCCCCACAGGTCATCAGAACGAAGCATGTTCCGTTAATGGTTTTTCTACGCACTGCTAAGTGTTGGGCTCGAGGGGGGGGGGGTAGAACCCCCAATGATCCCAAGACTAGGCCATCAAAACCATGGAAACCATGCAACACAAATATTAGTTCCTATGTGTAGAAATTTTTCCCTTCCCTTTTCCCGTCCCTCGGTTGAACTTGATGGACATGTGTCTTTTTTTAACCATACTAACTATGTAACAATTTTCAGGAAACTAATATTTCGAGAAAAACAAAACACTTAAGATAAGAAAGGTACCTTACAAATCTAGAATGGCCAGGTTGTATTGCCTGCCAGCATTTCTGTATGGTTTATTTGTAAGAAACACCCCAGACTAGAATATCAGCGCATGCTAACAAACTACTCGAAGGTCATTTTAATTTATGAGCTTCTTCAGCAGTCTGCAAATGTCATAAGGACAATCGAATAGAAAAGTTGTATGCCAGCTGCAGAGCTATTCTCACCATCTTTATAACCGGTTATTAAGATTTATGAGTGAATCCAATATTTATACAGTAATTGGATAAGATGCCGGAGACAATCTTTTACATTTTGATAAATATATATATTTTGAGCGTATGGTTTTTTTTTGGGGTAACATCTGCAAATTTGTATCTACTTTATAGGATCAGTGAAAATTAAAGTGCTCTTGTTACCGAAAGACAACGAGGCAGCCATTTTATGTCTGGAAGGAATGTTGAGCGGCATGCAGCATATACATTTCTGTTATTAGTATAAACTTGCTATGTACAAGCAACGTTTGTGGTGCACATAAAATCTCATTACACTTTTCACTACAGGAGTTCCCGGAAGAAAAAAAAACTATACCATGTGGTAAATGTTTATTTTTCTTTTTACCATGGTAGTCAATGGGTGAAGTATGCAACTGTATGGAATACAGTGGCATACAATGGGGCTATTCAGCGGAACAGTAGGACCCCAAGGGCATTAAATTCCAGGGCACTCAGCAAGTTGAGCCTAGCCCAAGAGGGGGAGAATGGGATAAACTGCTGCTTCAAATGGAGTCAAGATGGATATATAAAATGAGAACAGTCACCCCAGAGGGTATCAATGATCATGTAAGCTTTGCATGTTTTCTGTAGGCCCACTCAATGGTAATGTTAAGGAATACTGGTTAAGATCAAAAACTACCCAGAGAAGACCTTATGGGTTGTGACGAATATAATATATTTTTCTAGAGCTTTTGGGTCATAAGTCTTTCAGATCTTTAGTATCCCGTCTAATGAGGCTTCTTGATCTCATCTTATCTTAATCTACATCAGAATGTATTGAGCCAAGATGGCAGCTAGATATCAATCATTAATGCTACCATCAAAAATCATTAGGTGTCTACTATAACTGTTCCACTGAGGAGATAACACACATGGACATATGAGAAGATCTTATGGGTTGTGACCAATATAATATATATTTTCCAGAGCTGTATTGTCAGGACAAGTCTTTTAGATTTGTTGTATACTTATGACCAATGTTTATTAGAAGAGAATCTATAGTACGATATTATCTTGGTCTACTTGAACCTATCCTAATTTATACCAGAAAGTATTGAACCAAGTTGGCAGCCAGATATCATCATTAAGGTTGCTACCGAAAATCACTAGGTGTCTAGTATATTTGCTACATTGAGGAGATAATATACATGGACATATGAGATATCACTATAGCCCCTAGATATTTGTCTCAGATTTGAGGATTCAATTTAATGTGACAATACATTACATGGGAGCGAATACTCAGAATCGGCAGTGACTGACAGAGCTCTAGACCAATAGGGATAATGGATAAATATCCCAGGATGACGGAAATAGAATCAGTCCAATGAGATGCTGGGAATCATGAAGGGTGATTGGCCGAACCTCCGGAAGCGGAGGGCCTTACTGATACACAAAAAGACGTGGAAATTAAGCGTTCGCTGCCACTGCCAAACACCAATGAGTCAGATTACATATACTCCTGACGTCTACCTGACGAACCCAGAATAGGGTGAAACGCGTAGGAGGTGGAGTTGCTTACTGTACTCAGAATCTAATTTAGGCAGACTAGATTATCCGGCTTTGAGATAGTCTATCAGATTTGAATGCAGAACTGATAATAGATAGGACAGATATAGAGCACAGTAGTACTACAAGACTAAGCATGCTAGATAGGAATACTGTCCACAAAGCCTAGTGATATATACTGCTGCCTCTTCAATACTTATATGTTTGTATGTCAGTACTTGTTTCATTACAGAACATGTGATGTTCCATGTTTTATTCAACCTTAAAGGGAACCTGTCACAAGCATTTCACCTATTAAACCAGGTGGTGGTAGTAGGTGAAAAATCATTTCTATATAACCTATAATTGTCTTCTTAGTCGGCTCTGTAGCTTTAGTATTCAGTTTTTTGGTATTCCTGCAGCGTATGCAAAATGAGCATAAAAGTCATATCTTCATTTGAAAAGAATCAAATCGTCACTTGAATAGAGTCATATCTTCATTCCTCAAGTCTTTCCGAGTTTACTCCGCCTCCTTACTTTTGATTGACAGCTCCTCGCCTTCCCCCAGCACACAAAATCCCGTGCTTGTGCATTGATGTTCTATTCTGGTGTGTGCGCACAAAGGGACACTGGATTATTACGAGAAAAGGCGCAAAACGTTTGAAGACAGTTATTTACAGTCGGAGGAGGAGTTTAGGAGAGAGGATAACGGCAATGAACTTTTGATAGCAGCGGCCAGTGATGGATAAGTAAAGTTCAATAGGTGAAATGCTGGTGACAGCTTTTATTAAAGGGAACCTAAGTTTTATAATTAAGGGTATGTTCACACGCTAGCTGTCATTTACGTGTGAAAAGACAGACTGTTTTCAGAAGAAAACAGCTGCGTCGTTTCAGCCGTAAATGCTCCTCCTCGTAATATACGAGGCGTCTGTGACGCTCGTATATCTGGAGCTGCTCTTCATTGAGTTCAATGAAGAACAGCTCAAATTACATTGCAAAGAAGTGCCCTGCACTTCTTTGCCGAGGCAGTCAATTTACGCGTCGTCGTTTGACAGCTGTCAAACGATGACGTGTAAATTACATGTCGTCTGCACAGTACGTTGGCAAACCCATTCAAATGAATGGGCAGATGTTTGCCGACGTATTGTAGCCCTATTTTCAGACGTAAAACGAGGCATAATACGCCTCGTTTACGTCTGAAAATAGGTCGTGTGAACCCAGCCTCATACTTCCTCTATATTATACTAGAAGTGTTGGGTTTGCGCCACATACAACATTTCCCATGATGGCCAAGAACTTACATTTTAGTCTCATCTGAAAGTTTTGGATATTTATTTATTTTTATAAATCATCCCTGATCTATTTTTCTCCATAACTTTGACTCTGACCTGTTTGGGGGTGTGAATACTTTCGCAAGACACTGTATCCACATAAAATAAAATTGGCAGCAGGAACTACGCTGCATTCTTTTTCAGCTAAGACTACATGGCAACCTCTTCAGTGGTTGCTCCAACCTACACTGTGATAGTATCGAAAGACTATGCAACACTACGATAACGTATAAACCTTCTTTGTTTGTGAAGGGTTTTCACAAACAGGCACTTACATTGCCTGGCTTTTAACAGATGGACTAATAATGTCCTGAACATACAGCTGGTCATAATGTATCTTCCACAATATCTTTATATGGGCTAAATACATAGGGCAAGAATAAGGAAATTAAGCAACAATGAACTTTATAGATGTTTCAGAGCCAATAAAGGGACCTGCCTTACTGTGATTTACTAAATGTTTACAAGTAGGTACATAATTTATTTACCGTTAAATGCATTTTTTTCTCCGTCTAATGGAGCAGTGATTCTGCAGTATTTTCAGTGCTAATTTAAAAAAGACTAGCATCAGCCAAGATGAGAGTTTCTCCGTCTCCCAGGAGCGCCGGGGGTAAGAATGCTTGCCAGAGCTACTATACTCAGCGCAGGAACTTTATAATTTATGCTATAAGCTTTAGAAAAAGGGTCTCTCCTTGGATGTAGTCCAGGACCAGGCAGAACGATCTGGGAACATGTGTAAAGTCATTTCTCAGAGCATGTTTACCCCGTGAGACAGAACACAGGAGGAAATGCGCCTTGGAGAAAAAAATGTGTGTACAAATGGGTCTTATTAGTTCACTGACCTTTGGAATAAGGCAAATAATTTAATGTTATAACACTAGAATGAGGACGGCTCATGCACACTGCCATATTACAGATCACTGTGGTATGGACTCATAATATAGAACTCAGAATTATATGGGCCCATAAAATATAATTTTCCATGAAGGAACAATAGAAGGGACTATAGTAGGGGAATATATTCTACAGGTCAAGTATTAGACTAAGTAGGCCAAAATAAGGTAAATGACTCTGCATGCATATTATTTGACTTTCATACAACCAGTGTGTTGAGGGGACCTCATTGTAATTCTACAGCAGTAGATACCTACAAGAAAGCAGTTTACAGATTGCCTCTTGGTAGAAGTTGGATATGGAGGACTTTTCTAAAAGTAAACAAAAGCGTTTCCGATTTCTTGCAAAACAGATTTACTGGGATTCCAACCTCAGATTATAAAAGGGGTCATAACCACGAGAGAGCTCCCCAACCATAGCTTTTAAAAGGCACTTTGTCTCACAGAAAGTTAGATGCAGTGGTTAGTGATTGGTAGGAGTACTACAAAAAGAGAAAACGGTGTTTGGAAACCTCATGCATGAAACGGACATATTTTGCATTTACATGCATATTAATTTAACTAAATGCTTTTTAACAATGGACTAGTTTATTTTTCCCCCTTCTTATTCGATTTGGTCTATAAATTAGCACTAGGCACAAAAATCACATAAATCTAACTCCTGCAACGCTCAAGTGCTAAACCACTGAACCAACGTGCTGCCCATATACAAGTGTCAAGGTTTTGTTTCATTCAATGGTGAGAAGCCACCAACATAAATCGTATGTGTATGGGCAGCTTAAAGGGAAGGTGTCGTGAATTATTATTATTTTTTTTTTCTTTCATATTGCTTTTAATATGATATTAACATACATTTTATTTGTTAGTGTTGTCATGTTCTACTTTTTACTGTGTTCTTACTTTTACTTCTTTATGGGGGCTGCCATTTTTTTTTCATCTCTGTATGTGTGGATTAACGACACATACAGAGATGGAATACGGCACATACAACCCCATAGAGAATGCGAACGGGAGCCGCTCCACGCCGCTCCCACACAGACCAAAACGAAGCTCGTTCGCAGAGCGAAATCCGGCGCCATTTTCATGTGGACCGGAAGCCGCTGCCAGACAGTCAGATGACGACTTCCGGCCATATGTTCAGGCACAATGAATAGGAGCGTAGACCAGTGGAGGCGGTGGCAGCAGGTAATTTATATTTGTGTATGTGATGTGTGTATTATGTTCGTGTGATACTGTCTGCTGAGCCCTGTATCTAATCCTCCTACACTGTGCAGTCGCTCAGAAAATGGCGGCACACAGTGTAGGAGGTTTGAAGATTCAACCCCCTCATTCTCCTGGCACTAGCCAGAACAAGGGAGGGGGGATTGTGTGAGGACACTAGAGAGAGTGTGTCCACACCAAATTTGCAGCATGAGGTTGCTTTACCACATTGACCATGATGCAATTTTGGGAACTGCTCCCTCTAGTGCCCAGCACATGGAAATGTTATAAATTAGAATCTAATTTATAATATTTCCTGACTTGTGAAAAAATTAAAACAATGTGTAATCACTCAAATAATAATTGTTTAACTGAAAAAAATAATAATAATTCTAGCGACACATTCCCTTTAAATGGAATGTCTGAAGAATGCGGTGCTATTCTTTCCAGTAAAAAAAAAAAAAAAAAAACCTGCCGGAAATGTCTACATTAAAAGTCAATGGGAAGTTAAAAAAAAAAGGATTCTAACCATGACAAATTAATTATAACGTATCCAACATATATTTTGTGAAAGCGTAAACCATAATACCAGTGTATAGTGAACCTAAAACAAACTCTTATCTTATGGTATAAGAAATAACATAGGCCTTTCCAATATGTCCTACATGAGGTACGTGGGCTGGTCAATTGGCTTCTGGTAAAGAGAGGTCTCTATAATATTCTTCTGTATCTTGATGTCTAGAAAGGTCACCTCTCCATTCACTCCCAGTCTGGTCTCGGGGGCCGCCTCATCAGGCAGGACAGGGGTCTAGAGACAGGCGCAGGTCTCAGAGCTCGGACCTGCATCTATCAGATCTATATGGAATATCCCTCTATATTCTATAAATGTTTTAGGCTGGGAATACCCCTTTTAAGAATTTACTCTCCTGGTCACACAAAAGAAAAAAAGGACAGATCTACCTGTGGTACAATATTTTTGTAGCCCTGACCTCTGCATCTCAGATATTAAAAGAGTAGTACCAAAAGGAAACTTAAAATCTCAGAGAGAGACAGGATAATCTGGAAGTACAAACTCAGGACAACCTTTGACACCCTCAGAACAGGAATGAATGTGTTTTATGGATATATGTAATTCTACATCACTTAAGGAACGTGCCCCTCAGACCTTGTGGGGGATTCACAACCATGCACCAGATTTCAAATCAGACAATAAAACTTTCTCACTCAATCTATAAACTGCTTCAACTGTTTACAACTACAACGGTTTACTCCCCTACCTATATTGACAGTTCTGTTTTATATCAATTGTCTCATTTGCCACACTGGTTATTTATATTTTTGTGCATAAACATGTGACTCTACAGATTTAACAAAAAAGCATGCCCGATGAAGAGACCCAAGTGGTCTGTAAAGTTTTGATATCATCCTTTCAGGTATCAACTACTGAGGACTTCCAAATTTTCATACTTTCAAACTACTGGCTAAGGCCCCATGCACACGAAGGTAGATTACATCCATATTTATGGACCCTAATTACGGTCCTCTTCATTTCTATGACCGACGGACACCTTCCCGTATATTTACAGGAAGGTGTCCGTGCCGTAGAAAGGCTCCGCAAATGATAGAACGTCCTATTTTTGTTTTTTCATGGAGCATGCTCCCACATGTTATACGGGAGCACAGCCTGCAAATGTGGGTGTGTGTCCACGGCCGGCCGTACCAGTAACCACGGACACGGTCATGTGCAGGGGGTCTAAAACGGTACAAATTTTAGGTATTACCCACAATACATCTCTATTCTATGCCATAAACCGTTTTCTACATGCAATTCAACCATATACTTCATGTTTTAGAGAGTCTTTATAACCCATCAGAGGAGAACTAAACTATACTGTAGGCCCAAAGAAAATTGATAAAATATACATGGATTTGAATGAAGCTCAGTAAATTTTTCTACCAGAGGCTACTGAAATATAGGAATGTTAGTTAACGAATGTGCAGGACCTTGTTAAATGTATGCTTTCTACGCATATGGCGTTTAGTATTTTGCAGAACAATGATAAACAATGTAAAATTCTAGGCTCTGCCTTTCCACTAATCTTCCAGTTAATCTTGACAAGTAATTCTATTTTTCTAGTCAAAGGCACTTCTTTATTTTTACACAATGCTGCAAGGAATATTCTAGTGACTATAATTAGAAAACACCACAGAGTATATAATAAAAGTGCTGTGTTTGGTGAAAACCTTGCATCAAACCTTATTTTTCTAAACTGCATCTAAGTGAAGGTGATCAGAACCTGAGATCTTTACATTTTTGAAGAATCTCTAATAAGAAACTTCTCTACAGCCCATCCAGGACCTTTTTTATACAGTTTAGCAGTTAATCGTCTCTGGAGTGTGACGGTCTGCAGCAACTTACACTGTGACAGGCCGGAAAAAGGGTGGAACAGGGTAGCAAAACAACTCAGAAGACTGAGGGACTAAGCAGCCCCACTGTCAAGAACTTCACAGATGGCAAACTTCTCCTGCTTGTGAATTAACAGGCATGAGAAGTGACAGCTGCACGGTTTACAAGCGGCACAACAATCAGACTCCAAATGGATGACAGTATATTTATAAAAACAAGGGTCAAGTGGAAGCAAAGATGTTCTCTATTGTAACCGAATAACTGCTTTTAATTTCCAACTAGCGCTCTTAAAGTAGTAACTTTATTGTACTGGTCTAAATGAAGTGATGCCAGAGATATTTTGATACGGCTTTGGTTGTGCTTTGAACTACTTCACATCGCAAATATACCATTATTATTTATGGGTACGATAAAATCTGAGAGTACAAGTAACAAAACTCCAAGATGCTAAGCAGGTGGATAAACGATCATTGTACGAGCGTAACTGCATAAAGTTGAGGATTTATACATTTGTCCTATGCCGTCATCATTTTATAGTGCGAAATCATTGCATGGCAGAATAAAGTAGAACTTGTGCTACCAACTGCTCATGTGGCCTTAAAGAGGCTCTGTCACCAGATTAGAAGTGCCCAATCTCCTACATAATGGGACCGACGCTATAATGTAGGTGACAGCAATGCTTTTTATTTAGAAAAACAATCTATTTTTACCACTTTATTAGCGATTTTAGCTTTATGCTAATTCGTTTCTTAATGCCCAACTTGGCGTGTTTTTACTATTGACCAAGTGGGCGTTGTACAGAGGAGTGTATGACGCTGACCAATCAGTGACCAATCAGCGTCATACACTTCTCTACATTCATTTACTCAGCGCATAGTGACACTGCGTTGTTCACTATGCGCTGTCTTATACTGACACATTAACGTTACTGAAGTGTCTAGACAGTGAATAGACATTCCTTCCAGCCAGGATGGGATGTCTATTCACAATCCCGACACTTCGTTAACGTTTGTGTGTTACTTACAGCAGAGTAAGCGTAATCTCGCTGTAACCTGTCATTTACAGTGTGATCTCGCGAGACTCTGCTCACAATAGCTTTATGGTTTCCATGTACCTAGATGCATGTGACAGCTCCATTGTACAATGTTCTACTTATAATGTGATCCTTCGGGGTTCCATCAAGATTTCTGTTGCTTTAATGGAATGACTAAACCTGCATGATGTGCCATTCCTACCTTTAAAAGTGAAAAAAGACCTGACGGAAAACGCGACGGAGTCATATGTCTAAAATAATTCAATTACAATGCCAAAATAACATAGGTATACAGTGGCTAAACAATAATATCATACTGTGCCATAACAACACTGATATATACTCTTAAACAACAGAACTATATGATGCCAAAATAACAGGTCCCAGGTTGGAGTTTGAAACTGCTGTGAGGGTGGTGGAGATCCTATGATCTGGCCCTGGTAACCCTTCCATTCACTGCTTCCTGCTGACACCACGTAAATTAAACGGGCTTATGGCACGATACCTGTGCCGGACGCCCGTTAATTTATGTCCTACTTTTGATGGCACTCGTGCACACACAGTACTGGGTCAGATAACTTATAGGGGTATTCTCATCCCAAACATTTATGGCATATCCAGAGATTATGCCATAAAGGTCAGATAGATGCTAGTCCCTCCTCTGGATCTCACACCTATCAACAGAACAAGGGTCTCCTGACCAGCCTGGTGAGGCATGTATGCATGGTTCCTAGGCCTGGTATGTATAAGCTAAGTGAAAGGAAATGGAAGACTTGTAAACAGAAAACTTGGCCTACTTCCATATATTTTGGCAGTACTGTACCAAATATGAAATAATGTTACACAGTGAAGGTGCACCCTGGAATACATACGGTAGGAATTAAAATCTACAAGACACCCATAATAACCCTTTACCAATATTTGACATAACTGTACATAATTGGGAGAAGAGTATGGGGCGGGCTCATTCTTAGGCGGTGTTGGCTGTACATTACAGCCGACACTTCACTGTAACTGAAGGATCGGAGATGACTCAGATCCCGGCCATTCGACCACTTAGATGCAGTAGTCAATAGTGGCCACAGAATCTAAGTCGTTAAAAAAAGAGTGGTGGAGCCCCACCTGTCACTTTGTCGCGACAATGGTTATCATGGCAGCCTAAGGGCCTAATGAAGCCCCCCAGGTCTTCCATCTTCCTGCTCCTATTAAACCAGAGTTAGGGCTTAATACAAGCCAGTAAATATGACAATGCATTGCAATACATAGGTATTGCAGTGTATTGTACCAGCGATCAAACGATCACTTGCTCAAGTTCCCTACTGGAACTAAAAAAAAAAACAAAACAAAGTTTTTATTAATGCACAAAAAACACAAAATCGTTTTTATAAAAGAACCCTTTCTTTAATGTAAAAAATAAAACATAATTGGTACCGCCGCATCCGTAAAAGTCCAATCTATTATAATATAACACTATTTTATCCGCAAGATGAACGCCGAAGAAAAACAAAAATTACCAGAATTGGAATAAAAAGCGATCTAAGTCAAATGTACCCAAAAATGGAATCAATCAAAGCCACAGCTCGCCCCACAAAAAAACAAACCCTCACACAGCTTGATGATAAATAAAAAACCTATGGCTCCCAGAATATAGCGACACCATACTATTTTTTTTAACAAATTATGTTTTCTTTGTGAAACTAGCATATTTCAAAAAGAAAAATGTAAAAAAAAATAAATAAATAGAAATTTGGTATCTTATTGACCCGCAGAAAAAAAGCTTCATTTTTACCACATGGTGAACGCTGTAAAATTAAATCCATAGAAAAATGGAGGAATCGCTGTTTTTTCCCAGTACATTAAATGGCACCATTAAAAAAACTACAGCTCATACCGTAATAAAGAAGGCCTCATATGACTAGGTCAACTGAACAAATAAAAAAGTTATGGCTTTTGGAGGGCCAGGAGGAAAAACCGAAATGAAAAACCGAAAAACGGCTGCAGTGGCTAGGGGTTAAACTACATACAAGATTTTAATAATCGCTGGGTTACCAGTCTAAGAAAACCGAACCTTTTTAACATCTTATTTAAAAAAAAACAAAAAACAAACAAAACATAATAAACGGTTTTCATTATTGCAAATGAGAACCACCATATGGCTCACTCGATCATCCACAGACTCGACTGAAACAACCCTGTGGCCAGATTATTATTAACACTTAATGACTTGATTGAAAAGTAATTGCACGGTAGTTCTAAGCACATACTCTTACTGTTCAGTGTAATATCCTTCGGATTCTTAAAAGTATGGTTTTGTATTTGCAGAAATCATATTTACGGGTACACTTATTTATAGACTTCAACACGATTCGTATTAACCCCTTAACGACCAAGGACGAAAATGTACGTCATGGTCGGCTGCTAGTTCCCGCACCATGACGTACATTTTCGTCCGCATTTCAAACTGTCACTCTGTGTAAACACAGAGTGACAGACCCGCGCTGACAGTTGTCCCCGACAGCTGAGACATCAGTCTTGCCGGACAGCGGACCATCGCCGCTGATTTCGGCAGTTAACCCCTTAAGTGCGGCGACGGATTGCCGTCGCCGCATTTAAGTGGTTTGAAGCACATCAGCAGACCCCACGAAGTGATCGTGGGGGCTACCGATGCTTGTCACGGCAATCGGAGGTCAGATAATGACCTCCGGGTTGCCATGCACGGAAGCCTCGGAGGAACAGCCTCCGGCCGTTCCTCCTCTGCTTCCTGTCAGTGTGACAGTCACGTCACAATGACAGTTAGAGTACATTACACTACGTGTGTAGTGTAATGTACTCTAGCAGCGATCAAAGCTGCAAGTCTAAGTGTCCCCTAGTGGGACAAGTTAAAAAAGTAAAAAAAAGTAATAAAAATGTTTTAAAAAAAGTGTAAAAATAAAAGTTATAAGTTCTATAAACACTAAATGCTTTTTTTCCTATAATAAGACTTTTATTATAGAAAAAAAATGAACACGTTAAAAAAGTACACATATTTGGTATCACCGCGTTCGTAACGAACCCAACTATAAAACTATAATGTTATTTTTCCCGCACGATGAACACCCCAAAAAAAATCAATAAAAAACTACGACAGAATCGCAATTTTTTGGGTCACCACCGCTCCCTAAATAAAGAATAAAAAGTGATCAAAAAGTCGCATGTACCCGAAAATAGTACCAATAAAAACTTTTATCCGTCCCGCAAAAAACAAGCCCTTACACAACTTTTTTGACTAAAAAATTAAAAAATTATGGCTCTCAGAATATGGTGACACAGAATTTTTTTTTTTTATAAATAAGTCATTTTATTGCGCAAACGCAAAAAAAAAGGACCAAACCTATATACATATGGTATCGCCGTAATCGTACCAACCCGCAGAATAAAAAATGTCATTTATTGCGTACGGTGAGCGCCGCAAAAAAAAAACCTAAAAAAACGGTGTCAGAATTCCTGTTTTTTGCTCAGGATTGCAAAAAAATTTAATAAAAAGTGATCAAAAAAAATCGCATGTACCCCAAAATGGTACCAATGAAAACGACAGATTGTCCCGCAACAAATAAGCCTTCACACCACTCTATTGATGGAAAAATAAAAACGTTATGGCTCTTGGAAAGCGGGGAGTGAAAATCTAAAATATGAAAGCAAAAAATGGATCAGTCCTGAAAGGGTTAATTCATTTCTAATGAAAAAACGTATGACCACATGTGGGGTATTTCTGTACTCGGGAGAAATTGCTTTATAAAAAAATGGTTGTTTTTTTCCTCCTTTATCCCTTGTGAAAATGAGAAAATGCAACATTTTAGTGGAAAAAATTTTGATATTAATTTTCGCGCCCTAATTCTAATAAACTCTGCAAAAGACCCGTGGGGTCTAAATGCTCACTATACCCCTAGAAAAATTCCTTGAAGGTTTTTCAAAAAATGGGGTCACTTTTGGTGGGTTTCCACTGTTTTGGTCCCTCCAGTGCATTGCAAATGCGACATGGCACCGAAAACCATTCCAGCAAAATCATAAATCCAAATGGCGCTCCTTCCCTTCTGAGCCCTGCTGTGGGTCCAAACAGCAGTTTATTACCACATATGGGGTATTGTCGTAATCGGGAGACATTGCTTTACAAATGTTGGGGTGCATTTTCTTCGTTATTCCTTGTAAATAATAAAAATTTCTATGTTGTTTCAAGAAAAAAGTACATTTTAATTCTTACAGACTAATTTCAATATATTTAGCAAAAAACCTGTGTGGTCAAAATGCTAACTATACCCCTAGATAAATACCTTAAGGGGTCTAGTTTTCGAAATGGGGTCGTTTATGGGGAGTTTCTATCATTCTGGCAGCTCAAAGCTTCTCCAAATGTACATTGGGGCCTAAAACATTTTCAAGCAAAATATGAGTCCTGAAAGCCTCCGGGTGTTCCCTTCCTTTGGGGCCCTGCCGTGTATCCAGGCAACGCATTAGGGCCACAATGTGGGTATTTTTGAAAACAGGAGAAAGAGGGTGATAGATTTTGGGGTGTGTTTCTTCATTTTCATGGTCGCTTTACAAAGAAATCGGTCTTCAAACAAATACTTTTATGAAAAAAGTGAAATTATTATTTTTTTCACCTGATATGCATTAAATTTAGCAAAGAAATGTGGGGTCAAAATAATTACTATACCCCTAAATAAATACCTTATGGGGTCTAGTTTTCTAAATGGGGTCGTTTATGTGGAGTTTCTATCGTTCTGGCAGCTCAAAGCCTCTCCAAATGTACAGTGGGGCCTAAAACATTTTCAAGCAAAATATGAGTCCTGAAAGCCTCCGGGTGCTCCCTTCATTTTGGGTCCTGCCGTGTGTCCAGGCAGCGCATTAGGGCCACAAAGTTGGTATTTTTGAAAACAGGAGAAACAGGGTGATAGATTTTGTGGTGTGTTTCTTCATTCTCATGGTTGCTTTACAAAGAAATTGATCTTCAAACTGATACTTTTATGAAAAAAAGTGAAATTATTATTTTTTTCACCTGATATGTATTAAATTTAGCAAAAAACTGTGGGGTCAAAATACTTACTATACCCTTAGGTAAATACCTTAAGGGGTCTAGTTTTCTAAATGGGGTCATTTGTGGGGGTTTCCATCACTCTGAGACCTATGAGCCTCTGAAAACCTGGCTTGGTGCCGGAAAACAAAATGTACTTCAAAATTTATAAAATTATTATTCAATTTGTAAGTCCTCTAAATTGCTGAAAATTTATTTTATTTTTTTCAAAAGTGCTGCCAAAATAGAGTAAAGAGATAGAAATATATATTTAATTAAAAAAATTGTACAGTATGTGTGTACATATGTGACATATTGCAGTTAAAAATAGGGGAAAATGGTAATTTTTACAAAATTTCTTCCATTTTTCTATTTTTTAATTAATTTCCGCAAATCGTATCAGTCTACTTTTACCACTAAAATAAAGTACAACATGTGAGAATTACTTGGATATTCAAAACTTTCACAGAGTTATTCTCTGATAAAGTCAGACATACCAGATTTGACAAATCTGGCTTGGTCATTAAGGTACAAACATGCCCGGTCATTAAGGACCTCATAACTGAACATATTATGAGAACCAGTTCATTTTTTACTATACTCATTCTTAAAGAGCCATTCCACAAATGCCAAAGTAAACTGCTGTGTTTATTAATGTAAAAAAAGTCTGATGGTGGAGAAGAGGACAACTTCTTCCATTTGCTTTATCACCCATACAATATTGACTATAACATGCATTTCTTGGGCAGCAGATCAAAGGGTAATTTTAAACGATTCACCCAGAAAAAATGATCAGTAATGACGATCACTATGCTTACACGGGCTTCAACAAATTTTCTGTATATAAAATTTTTTTACATTTTATTCAGACATTACAGATTAAATGACACAATTGCATTTAATCAGTCAAAGGAATTACATGTCCATAACTTGAATAATGTTGAGCAGCAGTGTCAGGAGCAGTGTCAGGCTCATTTGTATAGTGCTGTGCTGGAGGAGCTCTCAGCGGTAAGACCCCCACCAATCCAACACGGATGGCCAAACCTAAGGAAAATCTTAGTGAGGACAACGCAACCGCACATGCACAATCTCACCACACAGAAAGAGGAGGATACACGCTATAGAAGAGCGGCAGTTATCAAGCGCGCATGCTCGGCCGCAGTGAACAGCGCTACAGGACGACGGATCCCAGGGCAACATTTCTGCAGTGGGGGACACTGAACCTAGAATGTGATTCTGGGAATACAGCTTTAAATACCCATGTTATCAAAAGATACGTTGCTTTTCTGAACACACAAATCTTTGACATATCAATCTGCAACAAGAGAATAGAATATTAACCAATAATTTGGTCTATCGGCTCTTGCGCAATTCTCAACATAGAGGAGCATATTCAATGCAGTTATTAGAGATTTACAAGTGTTGCCTTTTGTTTACGAAAGAAGCCTTATTGAGCTGCGCTTAGACTTCTGTTTGATACAATTCAGATGAACAAGCAGAGGACACCAGACAGATCATCAATCTGTGTTTCTCCTTAATAGTAAATCTGGTAAGGAATGAATTATCAGAGCTCCGGCTCCGATTGAAGGGTGGCTGGCTACAAAGTAATACAGACATCCTTAACATGCTGGCTACCTGGAGAAATGCCTCCTCCTAATGGATGTTCATTCTGTTATTGTACACGGAAGAAAGTCACAGTGTTACCTTTTAATAGACTTTCTTCTACACAGTGGAAAATACATACAGTGAAAAAGTCCAATACTTGCTAATGTTTGCTTTAAGAGCAAGAGTGTATCGCTGCTGTCATAAGCATGAACATTACTAAGCCATTAGCTTAGACTTTTGCAAAGACAGAAGGCATACTGTGTAAAGCCACCCATACACATTACACAGCTGTGTCTCTACCTACCCAAAAAATCCCAAGCCAAGTGCACATAATTACCACCATTGCCAGCGGCTCATCTCCTGACGGAGCAAAGGATTGAGCATGTTAAAATCCACCACGTCAGATTCTTCTCTGCCCCGACATCTTGCATTGGGAGACTGCCAGGCTGACTCATGCATATTAGACTGTGCTCTGCTCCCGATAAAATGCTTGGGTTTTGTTGAATTTCCAATATATATGGTCACCCTCAGGTTATACCGGCTAGCTTGATTATATAAGTAGACAGTACTCTAAAGTCAGCATAACTTCAGAGCACTGTAATAAACTTTAGTGCTGTTCGAGTTCTGTTTCAAAAGGAGACAACGGGGCTGGCGATAGGGGCAGGGATGTAAATTCTTGGACAGTCCGTAAAAATAAGCGTCTTTTTTCCAGTATCCGTAAAAAAAAAATGTATGTGTCGTGATTTTTTTTTAAGTTGAATGAGTTTGTGCCATTAATTGGCATTGTAAGGATCATTGGTTTAGAGGTCACAGTATATGCTGCTAATGTGTTCATATCACTATTCTAAGCTATAGACGATTATTACTTATAATCTTTATGATTCAATGTGGTTTTACAAATTGTCCCTAAAAAATGTTTGCTGTCCATGATTTTTGGATAAGTTGTCCTGAAAAAAATATATATCAGTTTGTGAACCTTGGATAGGGGGAAGGGGTAGTCCGAGATGCTTCCCATAGTCTATGCTGGCACCTATTCCAGATTTCAGTCTAGTCATTTAGTAAAAAGCAAGTAACCCTTTTAAGATGGGTCAACCAACCACCAGTTTCACATACCTTTATCGAGAGAAGCGCCTGCCATGTGGTAAAAGCTCAGAGCTGTGTCCACATCATTAATGTTCTTCAGAAAGGTAAAGAAGTTTTCCACTTCCTCAAATGCCAGGCCCTAAACAACAAAGATTATAATAAAATGTTATTTTTCTCATCAAGGCTCTTTTTTATAGCACGAAGGACAATGACCATTTAATATTTCAGACACTGCTGGCATATCTGGAACCTGTAGTAATCTGGAGAAAAGGGACCCCAGACCCTTACATCCTGACCAGTAAGGTGGCTGCCAGCTAAAGCATATAGGAAAAGAATTAAAGGATGGGTTGTTCCGCTCTCTCCATTCATGTCTATGGACGTTACGGTTTACATAACTTCCATATAAGTAAAATGAGAAAACAGCACACACGCGTGGCCACCTCTCCATTGTCCGGCTAGATGGAGCCGCCACCGCCGCATCAGGTAGGACGGGGGGCTTGGGGATCCGCAACTATCAGACAATCATCATATATCATGGGGATATGCCATAAATGTCTAAGATGAAAAGACAAAGTCTTGCCGTAAACATATGCAACTAATACAGCTTAGTGTGCTAGAAAAACAGTTCAATAAATTAACATTATGAGATGTAATTACTGATTTATTTACAATACTTAAATATTTTTTATCTTTTTTTGCAGAACAGATGTGGTTTTAATATGAATTTTACATTTAACATTTAAAAATGGGGAAAATAGACAAAAAAAAATAAAAAAATTCAAGTGTTGATGTTTACATTTTATAATTTAATATAATAACTTAAACCAACAAGCTGTTGTTATAACACAAGGCCTCCATATTAATTGCAGCATCTCCTACCCTACGCAGGACTATGGGATCTGTAAATGGGTGTAAAATAAATGTGTACAAAAACTTTGTATAGTATCATACCTCCCAACCGTCCCGAATCTGGCGGGACAGTCCCGGTTTGTCACCGCTGTCCCGGGCGATCTGCAAAATGTCCCGCTGGGCGCTGCAGCTGTATCAAAACAGTAGATCGCTGCTGACAGGCGCCCTGCATGCCAGACGTCTGCAGCAGCGATCAGAAGAAGGAAGGAGTCTTGCGGCGGTGTTCTGACTAGAATTGATGCCTGCTCGGGAGTGGACCAGTCCAGTCATCTGACCTCACCGGTCAGGTGACTGGACTGGTCCACTCCCGGGCCGGCATAGACACCAGTGAGAACGCAGCTGCAAGACTCCTACCTTCTGACGGTGAGTGACATCAAAGCAGAGCGGAGAGTGGCAGCAGTAGGGCCGGCTACCTCTACCGCTCTCCGCTCTGACGGCATTGTGGCACAAAGTATAAGGGGGTTGTGTGGTTGATTTTTTCTGCCTGCAAATAACTCAGTGTGGACTACCCCTAAAACTTGCTGCATACCGTTCGTTGTTACAGAGTTCAATGAAAAAAAACTGTATGCAGTAAGTTTTAAAGGCTATGGACCTGTTTGACATGGAGAAAAATATTTTTATATCGGTTAGTGATGACCTGGAGTTAATAATCTATAAAGGATATCGATTCTTATGTATTTTTGCATTTCTAGCATTGTGCTTTTTTTTCCATTATTGTATTTTATTCATGTAAGTAATATATACACAAAGAATTGTATAATCTTTAGTCTAACAGAAACAACTGTTCTTAGAAACCTCTTGTACCATGCCCTTCTTTCTTTAAAAATAAAAAAATTTGCACTAAAATTCATGCTGCAACATTTATTAATTTCCAGAACCCCTTGTATTCAGTTTGCAACCTGCTCCTAGTTTCAGACTTTCCTCATGGGAGCATGTACCTCCCAGTAATACATAGATGTGAGGTCTGTGTATCCAGGATGCTGCTGCCTTCGCTAGCTCTAATAACCGTTTCATTCCTGTACTTCTTTCGTCTTCTACAGCACATGAGGGATATCCTCTCCCTCATTCTGACAGACAGCGATGCGGAGTGACTAGTCAACCCAAACTCCACCTGCAGACTGTTCATGGCTTATTTTCTCTCTCTCTCTACACTGATAGGTGTGAAGTGAGTAAATATGTTTAGGACTACATTTTGTATGAAGAATCCATTTTACGTTTTGAAGAATCATCTGTTTCTCTGTAAAATGTAATTTATGCTGGGATTGTCTGGACACTCAAA
This sequence comes from Rhinoderma darwinii, assembly GCF_050947455.1. Lineage (NCBI taxonomy): Eukaryota > Metazoa > Chordata > Amphibia > Anura > Rhinodermatidae > Rhinoderma > Rhinoderma darwinii. The sequence goes on along the minus strand of NC_134697.1, from coordinate 54,966,202 downwards.
GGTTAAACATTCTTAGCTATGTTTATCATTCTTTATCTGGTCTTCCAGGAGAATGTACATGTTGGCCTTGCAGCTGAAGTTTGTTATGGGGAAATCTTATCTTACTCATTATTTTTCGTGAAAGTATAGGAGAAGCTTTTCTTGCTCGTGATTGGCTCAGCTCAAACAACTCCCCGTTGTAGGTGATTGGCTGAGCTAGAGCCAACATCCCATTTGTAAGTGATTGGCTCAGCTCAAGCCTACTCCCCCTTTCTTGAGATACTATTGTAAATACATTCTATCAATAAAGCAGAGAAGGATTTTTAGGTAAATAAAGCGTCTCTTTGTGTCTTACATCTCCCCGATATAGCTCATGGATTTAGATCTGGGCAAGTGCACTGACGGGTGTCCGTTAACTCACCCATCAAACCTTCAGTCTAATAAATTTTGTCCAGGTTTGTGTCAACAATAGCCTTAGTGATGCCTCTTTCCTATTCTGTGCGCTTTCCTCCCTAGCTACACTCCGATATAGTACAGCCCGTGTGATCTGCCCTCTCTGAATACTTATATGCTTTTCCTCCTCTTCACACTCTGATCTGCGGAGTACAAGCTCCTCTGCTGCTCTCTCTAACACTGAGAGAAGGGAGGGTGATAGCAGAAAGAGAAGCCCCAACAGGAGCAGTGGTTAGATTTATGTCAGAATTTGCAGGAGAACCAGCTAGGAGGAAGCATCAAAACTGCAGACTAAAGCTGCAAAATGGTAGGAAAGTTTTAATAAAGAGTATTTAGAAAATGGACAATAAAAAAAAAGTTGGTTTGAAAGGCATTTATGGCCTTTAAACTATCCCTAGTGGTGGTAGAATTTTATCATTTAACGCTCTAGCTATCCAGGGAATTTGAAGATCTGTATCCGAAATCAGAGCTCCAGCCACTATAAAGATATCCACTTTAAATTTGGCTCAGGCCACGTTCATTATGTTGCAGAAAAGCCGAGGATTTCACCCTTTCAATGTACAGTATAATGAAAAACCTTCAGTGAATCCACAGCACAATACATATATTTTACAGCGGATTTGCTCAGGGTTCCTTATGGATTTACACAAATAAGTTAACACAACAATTCAACTCCAATTGTAAAGTGTGCATGCTAATATGATTAAACATTGACCAAAAGGCACAGAGGCAATGAAATGTAATGTGCAAGAAAATCCTTAGGAACAGTCATTTTTGTAAAAATTTCACCTGATAGTCAAACTGTTATAACATTGCGTAGGCAGATTGAATAGCTTTTTAGAAAGTTGCTAATAATACAAAATTGCTTAAATTTTGACTTTCGGACCGTTTACGCCGCCGTCGTGACTTTTCTAAAAAGTGGGTGGCGCTTAATAAAAGGGGTCACCAGCGGCCGGACACGTTATAATTTACTATACCTAAATGGAGGACACCAAAGGGCTCCCTAGAAGATACGTGGAGTATAACTTTTAAATAATGAATGTGTGGACTCTCCAGGGAGCCGGGCCACAGGCCCGTGGAAGGACATGGTTATAACGTGCACCCGCTGAATGAACAATACAACCTATAAATTGGAGTCTAGCACAAGAACATTGAGTAAAACAATGAAAGTTTAATGGATCAATTAAAATGAACAGACATAAATGACAACATAGAGATGATTACCACATGAAAAAAAGGGACAACCAGAAATAAATGAGTAGAAAGCGGCACGGTGTACATAGGCTAAGGCACAGCTATGATACTATGTATTGATAATGATCAATGTACAAACAGCCAAATATCAAACACTAAAAAACCGCTGGGTAATGTATACAGTAGTGAGGAGTATGCTGAGAAATGTCTCAATGTAAGTAGCTGGGACAAAAACCCAGAAGTAATGCAATTACGAGACTACAGCTCCATACAGTGTCATAATACAACAATAAATGCATATCTCTTACCCATAATGGCGTGACTGGTGTCCTCCCCGACGCGCGTTTCGGCCCGGAAGCCCCCAGACGAAGGCTTCCGGGCCGAAACGCGCGTCGGGGAGGACACCAGTCACGCCATTATGGGTAAGAGATATGCATTTATTGTTGTATTATGACACTGTATGGAGCTGTAGTCTCGTAATTGCATTACTTCTGGGTTTTTGTCCCAGCTACTTACATTGAGACATTTCTCAGCATACTCCTCACTACTGTATACATTACCCAGCGGTTTTTTAGTGTTTGATATTTGGCTGTTTGTACATTGATCATTATCAATACATAGTATCATAGCTGTGCCTTAGCCTATGTACACCGTGCCGCTTTCTACTCATTTATTTCTGGTTGTCCCTTTTTTTCATGTGGTAATCATCTCTATGTTGTCATTTATGTCTGTTCATTTTAATTGATCCATTAAACTTTCATTGTTTTACTCAATGTTCTTGTGCTAGACTCCAATTTATAGGTTGTATTATACGTTATAATTTACGTCAGAACCTGGCGTAAATTATAGTGAATATCTACGCCAACTCCTAGACAACCACCCCCATCTTCTCAGGCTCCCACATCAGGCCGCAGCGCATGCAAGGTCCTAGCGCCAAGCAGAATCAGGGCCTTATAGGAGATGTAGCACACAAAGAACTGACGCTGGACGTTGAATGCTCTGTGCCTGCACCGCATTTAAAACTCCTGATGTGCCACAACCCGATTTCGGAGCCTGAGAAGATCTGGGCGAGAAGTAGAGCGGTGAGTACATTTTTTTAATTTAATGTCCGATTAGGGGAGAGAGAGCGATGGGGCCTGTGACCACAATTGTTATGCCATAATTGTGGCACAAGGTCAGCGAAAACATGCAACATATTTAAAGGTGTGGACCTCTTAATAAATCTGTTGGATTTCACTCTAGCAGAGCAGAACGCTAAGACTAGCGTATGAAACGCGTCTTCGTAAATCTGCCCCATATGCCTTCAATATTCAACTCTGCTGTTGTGAGTTAATTGATAAAAAATTTTGTATTCAATGTTTCAGGGGCAGACATATAGCCGATTTGGCTGCACAGAGGCCCGGAGAGGGTGGGGGCCCTACTCAGCTGCCCTAAACGCTGTGCGCATAGATCGGCACAGTGCCCCCATCCTCTCTGGGCCCCCATGCCAGAGGCATAATGAGGCCCGCGCCGCCCGGCATATAACATTTATGGTCCGGGCATCACTGGCCTCCTCATGCCCAGTGGTGTCTCTAGCACCAGAGGGCGCACCGGTGCTAGTGACAGCCACAATTAATGATATCTGCGTCCTTAGGACCCAGATACACTTTAATACTATAGGCTGCAGGCCACGTACGGCTGGCAGCCTATAAGGCGCTGGGAAGACTCCCTGCACAGGCCGGCGTGATGACGCCACTGCATCACGCTGGTCTGTGAATGCATCCTGCCCGGAGTTTATGCAACACTCCGTCCGTCATGGGAAAGGGACAAGGTAAGTATTGTGTTTTGTTTTTTAGGGGGCTGTGTGACAATATATACAAGGGGAGGGTGAGTAGCTGTGTGACCATATACAGGGGTGGGAGCCGTGTGTCACTATACACAGGGGGAGGGAGCTGTGTGTCACTATACACAGGGGGGAGGGAGCTGTGTCACTATACACAGGGGGGAGGGAGCTGTGTCACTATACACAGGGGGGAGGGAGCTGTGTCACTATACACAGGGGGGAGGGAGCTGTGTGTCACTATACACAGGGGGGGAGGGAGCTGTGTGTCACTATACACAGGGGGAGGGAGCTGTGTCCACTATACACAGGGGGGAGAGAGTAGTCACTATACACAGGGGGGAGGGAGCTGTGTCACTATACACAGGGGGGAGGGAGCTGTGTGTCACTATACACAGGGGGGGAGGGAGCGGTGTGTCACTATATACAGGGGGGTGGGAGCTATATGTCACTATATACAAGGGGAGGGGGAGCTGTGTGACATTATACACAAGGGGAGGAGGGAGCTGTGTGCCATATACAAGGGGAGGGGGGAGCTGTGTGACATTGTATACAAGGGGAGGGGGCAGTGTGACATATACAAGGGGAGGGGGACCTGTGTGACATTATATACAAGGGGAGGGGGACCTGTGTGACATTATATACAAGGGGAGGGGGGAGCTGTGTGACATTGTATACAAGGGGAGGGGGACCTGTGTGACATTATATACAAGGGGAGGGGTACCTGTGTGACATTATATACAAGGAGAGGGGGGAGCTGTGCGTGGCACTGGGTGGCACTATATACAAGGGGGGGTTGGGTGGCACTATATACAAGGGGGGGCTGGGTGGCACTATATACAAGAGGAGGGTGAGTAGCTGTGTGACCATATACAGGGGTGGGAGCCGTGTGTCACTATATACAGGGGGAGGGAGCTGTGTGTCACTATACACAGGGGGGAGGGAGCTGTGTGTCACTATACACATGGGGGAGGGAGCTGTGTGTCACTATACACAGGGGGGGGAGGGAGCTGTGTGTCACTATACACAGGGGGGGGAGGGAGCTGTGTGTCACTATACACAGGGGGGGGAGGGAGCTGTGTGTCACTATACACAGGGGGGGGAGGGAGCTGTGTGTCACTATACACAGGGGGGAGGGAGCTGTGTGTCACTATACACAGGGGGGAGGGAGCTGTGTGTCACTATACACAGGGGGGAGGGAGCAGTGTGTCACTATATACAGGGGGGTGGGAGCTGTATGTCACTATATACAAGGGGAGGGGGAGCTGTGTGACATTATACACAAGGGGAGGAGGGAGCTGTGTGCCATATACAAGGGGAGGGGGGAGCTGTGTGACATTATATACAAGGGGAGGGGTACCTGTGTGACATTATATACAAGGAGAGGGGGGAGCTGTGCGTGGCACTGGGTGGCACTATATACAAGGGGGGGCTGGGTGGCACTATATACTAGGGGGGGCTGGGTGGCACTATATACAAGGGGGGGCTGGGTGGCACTATATACAAGAGGAGGGTGAGTAGCTGTGTGACCATATACAGGGGTGGGAGCCGTGTGTCACTATATACAGGGCGAGGGAGCTGTGTGTCACTATACACAGGGGGGAGGGAGCTGTGTGTCACTATACACAGGGGGGGGAGGGAGCTGTGTGTCACTATACACAGGGGGGAGGGAGCTGTGTGTCACTATACACAGGGGGGAGGGAGCAGTGTGTCACTATATACAGGGGGTGGGAGCTGTATGTCACTATATACAAGGGGAGGGGGAGCTGTGTGACATTATACACAAGGGGAGGAGGGAGCTGTGTGCCATATACAAGGGGAGGGGGCTGTGTGACATTGTACACAAGGGGAGGGGGCTGTGTGACATTATATACAAGGGGAGGGGGACCTGTGTGACATTATATACAAGGGGAGGGGGACCTGTGTGACATATACAAGGGGAGGGGGGAGCTGTGTGACATTGTATACAAGGGGAGGGGGACCTGTGTGACATTATATACAAGGGGAGGGGTACCTGTGTGACATTATATACAAGGAGAGGGGGGAGCTGTGCGTGGCACTGGGTGGCACTATATACAAGGGGGGGCTGGGTGGCACTATATACAAGGGAGGGCTGGGTGGCACTATATACAAGAGAGCTGCAGGGCACGATCTACAAAGGGGGAGGGCTGCGTGGTGCTATCTACAGGGGATGCTGTGGCGCTATATACAAGGGGGCACAAAGGTGGTATTATTACTGTGGGGGCACTTATTGTGTTGAGCACTGAGGGATCATTACTACCATCTGGGGCACTGTGGATTAAGAGTTTGTTTAGAGGATGGGGTATAAGTGTGGAGGGTGCTGGAAAACGAGAAACCAACATATCTGTGTCAAATTCTGCAGACACGAATCGTGGCTCGAATAAGTCCTCGCAGTGGTCTGGACCGGATGGAGAAAAAAATGGAAAGTGAACGACTCCTATCAGAGAAAACATCACCTGTGAGTCACTAGATATAAATGTGCTGTAATCACTTATATTGTCTGCAGAGCTCCTGTGTAGAACTGGCATCTACTACTATATGGTGGTAATATTGCGCTTTGTAGAGTTTTTTTTTTTATTCAGTAACAGTACGGGGGTATTATTCAGTAACAGTATGGCGGTATTATTCAGTCACTATGTGGTTATGGTGTGGCGGTATTATTAACAGTATGGGGGTATTATTCAGTCCCTATGTGGTTATGGTGTAGAGGTATTATTCAGTAACAGTATGGGGGTATTATTCAGTAATAGTATGGAGGTATTATTCAGTCCCTATGTGGTTATGGTGTGGCAATATTATTCAGTAACTGTATGGGGGTATTATTCAGTAACATTATTTGCATTATTTATATTTGTTACTTGTGTTTTAAACTAGTAATAAAATGTTGAATATAGATTTGTATAGTTTTATATGCACCCAGGAGTGGTTAGGTTTATGGGGGGCACAGGCACATTCTTTGAACAGCGGCCCTCTGCAGTCCGAGTCCGCCTCTGCAATGTTTAATTACGTGGATCCACAAACACAGAGCAACAAGGCAGCACATCCAAAATAAATGGAAATGTATTCACCCACAGGACTGAAACATCGCACCTGTGGGTGAATACATTTCCATTTAATTTGGATGTGCTGCCTTGTTGCTCTCTGTTTGTGGATTCCATTCATGGGGCTTTGGATCAGGTTCCTTTGAGGCTTGCACCCACTATATTATATTTTGCTCTATTTCTCCAGTGCGGTGATAACCTCCCTTGGTTTGGAATTACGTGGATCATCCCCCATTTCCCTTGGTGAATTTGTTCTTGAAAAAGTATAGTCATGATGATCTGAGTAGACAACTACTGTAATCGGAGATAAGAAATGTTTGGTTCAGCATGCTATTCAGCAAACTTGCTGTGAATGAATTATCTCAAAGGGAATGAAAGAGTTAGAGAGTAGCGTTAATGGGATTTTTAGAATTCTATTGGTCTTTTAACACCAAGCCTAAAGGATAGTGCAGCAATCTTACACGAGAAGGACAATTGCTGATCATAACTAGTACACAAGACACAAGCTTGTCTGACCCCAGGCTGCAACGTATTTCTCTTTATTTCCCTATAATTACCCTGTTAAATTGTCAGACTAAAGTGACAGAGTGTATTTACACAGATTATTGGACTATCAGGTAACACAACATTCTTTTCATATATCACATAATAGTCTCTATTTTATCTTTATTATAAATGAATCTACATTGCCTGATCATTAGGGAGATGGCAAAACGATTTTCATTTAAATTATATTATAGACTTTAATTTTAGTTTTTTTTGGAGGATCCTCTTATAATCCAAAATATGTTTTTCCCACTAAATACATAACATGCTGGATTCCTGCAGCAGCCACTAGAGGGAGCTACGGATCTAACGGCATACTGTATGTAGTCAGCTCCCATACTCCCCTAGTGGTGACTGTAGGCAACAAGTATGTTATATTTTAAACCTATGACCTATGTAAGGGATTTGGAGCTCAATATAAAAAAAATAAAGTTTCAACCGCTATAAAAATATATTCCGAAATTAATCAGCGACTAATTTTGGACCTAACAACGGCAAGATAAAAAAAGATTACGTTTTACTTAACTGTTTACCAGGCCTTTTGTAGATAAAACAGCTTTGTGTCGGCACAAAGAAACATCTTTATTGAGTATTACAAGTGAATAGAATATATTTTGCTCAATGATGTTAGTACTCACCTCTCCATCCTTAAAGCGTTTTTTCAGCTGCTTTAACATATTTAGCAGTTTCTTAGACTGCACACCACTGTATGCCAGCAGCATGCTGCCGAACTGGCGCTCCGTGATGCGGCCATTAACTGGATCTTGGCGGTCAAACTAAAGAGAAAAAAATGACTATTATAAAGCATGTCAGCTAGACCATTGTGAAATGTATTTCTATGCATGAGGCAATGAAAAACTGACAATCATAAAATAAACGTAACAAAAAAACTGTACATTTTGTACTCAACATAGATTTCCTATTATCGGTTACATCGTGTAGCTCCAATTCTGTAAAAATAGATGCCAAGTACCAATAGTGACCAGGTCATAGCTGCTCCGCTTCTGTACTCCCACATTATAGCAATAAAAGCATGAAGGCAGCACGGTGGCTCAGTGGTTAGCACTATCGCCCTGCAGTGCTGGGGTCTCAGGTTTGAATTTGTATGTTCTCCCAGTGTTTGCATGGGTTTCCCCAGGCATCCCGTTTCCTCCCACACCCCAAAAACATACCATGGGGAATCTATATTGTTAGCCCCAATGGGGACAGTAAGGACAACCTCTGTACAGCGCTGCGGAATATGGTGGCGCTATATAAGTAGCAGAAATAAATTAAATAAATAAATAAATATACAGACTATTTACCATTTTTTTTAAACCAGTGACACCTATCAAATAAGATGGCAGCCCTGAGAGCTATGTATTTACATTGACACACACACGTATATACACACGTACGTACGCACATACATACACACATATATAGGCACGCGCATATACACACGCGCACGTATATACGCACGTGCACACACACACGAACATACATTCGCACGCACGCATACATATACATGCGCATGTGTATATATATATTATACACACACACACATATATATATATATACACACACACACACACACACACACACATACATACACACACACACACACACACTACTAAGTGCTCACCATCTTTTACATTTTAACTAAGGGTATTGATTTCTTGTTACATAGGCAGCATTTAGGGGCTGCTAACAAACAAACAAACTCCCTGTGAATAGATTAGCAGAGAGGTCAGGCAGCATGACGCCTAAAGTAATCGTGAGTAGGTGCGCGTCCCAGGTGGGCTGGCCACTTCCCATCCAAACATATATACGAAAGTACAGAAAAGGGGACAGCGCTCCAGGTATAGGATACACTTCAAGTGATTTTATTTTCACACTTTTATACTCTGAACCTTTAGTCACTGCTGACGAATTCAACAACATTTTATAGAATAGCAAAGGTTTGTGTATTAACCGTTCGTTAAGCTGCTAAAGTAGCGTTCTGTGTATAGCGGTATTCACAGAATGCTACATCAGCAGCCTGTTGAAGGGTTAATACCTGAAACATAGTTTTTTTTATATGATGTATTAAAAATCACCAGCAGTGACTCAAGGCTCGGAGTATAAAAGTGTGAAAATAAAATCCTTTGAAGTGTATCCTATACCTGGAGCGCTGTCCCCTTTTCTTCCAGTGAATAGATGACACTTTTCAATACAGTTGTAAATATATCATTCAACAGGCCTTGTTTACATAATTTAACATTGGTAGATCTGAAATGTAACTTTCAAATAGTATTATAAGAGACAAACCCATATTAAAGCAGAACACTAGAGGAATAAGCCTATTAACACAGTGACACATAGAAAAGCCAATGAAATCAATTGCATTTAACCTCTGAGAACAGGCTTGTGAGAAGCTGTAGACACTGAAGATAAGGATAGCAGAAAACTCTTAAAAAAGTATTCAAGTAAAGCGCATAATTTAGTCTTTAATAGTGTTGAACAAAGCATAGTAATACATCAAAGTCATGTTTGCAGTTCACTCCGCACACCAAGCCCCACAAGAATTTAATGCAGTCTAAAACCAAACTCTTAAAAGCTGTATCAATATCGTTTGATATGTACTTTATAGGAACACTATATTTAGAAAGCATTGCATAGCACATAACGACAGCAAACACTAGAATGTGTATGCAAAAAAAAAACAATAGCTATAGCAAATAAGAAAGGAACATTTCAACCTGTTCATCACATTCACACTTTTGTAAGAAGTGACAATTCTTAGACCGGAATGAACTAAATACTGTAGAGATGGGCTATCCAAGTAGTCAGTAATGAGAAGAGACGCACACGCGAAACAACCCAAAATGGTAGACGACAGTAGACAAACTGTAGGAACACTGGCTACCTGGGAAAAATCAAGTTCTGTTTAAAAGACCCTATAAAATAATCCTGAGACCCTTTATGAGGCCATATTTTCAGTGGCTCTTAATGGAAGTGAAAGCTGGAAAATGAAGCAGAAAACTAGTGATGACTGAATTAACTGTTGAAGACTTTGGAGAATACATTGGATTGGGAACAAACAAGTCAATCACTAATCTAACCAATTCTATCTTTCTACTTGAAGTGCAAAGACTTTATCATATTACGACCAAATTACTTAAAAAATAAAAAATTTGCACAGAAGACTTAAAAGTCCAGGATTAAAAAAAAATAATGTCTCGTTTCATCCAAAAATCTATCCACAGGTTCTGTGTGATATTGCAATTTAAGGCCCCATGTGCACAAGACAGCAAAAAACCTCCATTTTTGCGGACCGCAATTGCGGTCCGCAAAAACGGAGCCATTCACTTTCATTGAACACTGACACATTTCCATAGCACTACGGAAGGGTGTCAGTGCCGTGGAAATGTTCCGGGAATTATGGAACATGTCCGTTCTTTCGCATTTTGCGGGCCGTGCTCCCATACTTTGTATGGGACCACGGCCCGAAAATGCGGCTGTCAGTCAGTGGCCGGCCGTGCCCGCAATCGTGGGCCGTGATTGCGGGCACGGTCGTGTGCATGGGGCCTAACCCAATTCAATTTAATGGAGCCAAGCTGCATTTCCAGACACAGCCCATAGACAGGTGTGGCACTGGTTTTGGAAGAAACCAGTTATGTTTTTCTAATACGGGACAATCCCTTAGATGAGAAAAGAAGAAGAGTTGACTAGCAACAAGATGGATGTATACCATTACAAAAATCATGATACCACCATTGATTGTTCTGTTCTGATTTGGACTACAGACCTAAAGGATGAGCTGGAGAACAACTATTAAAATGGTCAACCTGGCAGCACAGAATGGACAATAATGATATTTAGTTTCCACGATGCTGGACACAACTGAGCATATAAAATCTGTGGGGTTTGATTTCCTTTAGAATATATAAAAAGTGCCTGCCTGACTTGGGTAGAGAAGGACAAGCTGATGGGCAAGAAGTTGGACATGCTGATATCGAAGTTTTATTAGTTCCAGAATATTTATGGGACTATAAGGAGATATTAGTCCCCCTTCTCAGCGCGTTTCTGCCCTACTTTTAGCATGATTGCCAGGAAACATCCTGACGTACACACTAAACGTGTCCATAGGGCTCCAGCAGCCGGACTGAGGTCAAGAGGTCCTTTTGGCTTCTGTGAAGCTGGTATACATCGATATGCCCGTTGTTTTTTTTCGTTTGGAACACTGTTCCATACGACAGCATACGTTCTTTTTTAACATGTGAGCCTATAGTTGATGGGCATACATCACAGGCATCCGTTCAACATATACACCATGGGCTTTTCAATAGCTTTTTATGATGTATACGTTAAAAGAATACCATAATAGTCTATTGGTGACACATGCCTAACAGCGGCATCTGTCACCCGTAGGCTATAATTAGAGTTCATGACATATCCGTTTAACGTATGCCACTGTTAGGCCCATCACAGCATAAATTTAATGTATACGTCGGGAGATTTTCCCGGATTATACACTAAACGTAGGCCAAAAAATGTGATGCGATCATAGCCTTACCTGCCAACAAAACTTATTTTGAACATGCAACTCGGTTTGTCCATTTGCTGCCTGATAAGGCAGTCAGCCATTCTCAGTCTTTGATAAAGTGATCCCTGTACACAGACATCTCTATTGATTTCTCAGACACCTATTCTACTTGAAAAAAGATACCAGACTCCAAGAGATACATTTCTATATGAAATAAAGTTTATTCATTAAAAAAAAAAATCCCTAAACCTTAACAGTAACACATGCCTGTCTACCGAGTTCCTCCGAGCAAAGACAGAAATATTATCAGCAGTTCAATCACGACTGTTAGAGAGAAGAACATATTAAGAGCTGCGGTAGTTTTCCAGACAACCGTTTCAAAATCCAGACAATAACACAGGTACAAAATAGACCCCTTTATAAGCATCCATAAGATGTGTGAAATGTGAAGTGTTCGGGCCTTCATTCAAAAGTGTGCGCTATACGCCAAGAGGCACCATGTGTTCATGGTTGCAACTCCTTTCCGCACACAAGTGCGGCGGCCGCATAATGACGCTGGACCAATCAGGAGGTGCCATAAGTAGCTTTCCACGCACACTTTTTAACCGCGCCCCAAGTTCAGATTTTGACCCCTTAGTGACCACCAATACGCCTTTTCACGGCGGTCACTAAGGGGCCTGAGGCTAGGCTGCCGCCTTTTCACGGCGGCCCAGTCTAAGCTCTGCACGGGTGTCCCGTGTAGGCTGGAGCCGGGACTCTGCTGTCTGGTGACAGCTGGGCTCCTGCTCCAATGCATGCGATCGAAGTTTACTTTGATCGCGGCCGTTTAACTCGTTAAATGCCACGGGCAATAGCGACTGTGGCATTTAACTTGTTTACAGAGGTAGTGAGTTCCGTCTGTCACCCATCGGCGACCCTCAAATGCAATCGCGGGCCTCCGATGGGGTGTCATGGCAGCCAGGGGCCTGATAAAAGCCCGCAGGTCTGCCCTGGGCATATGCCTAATAGGACGTGCCAGAGGCTCGTCCTAATAGATTGGCTGTCAGAGTTACACGGACAGGCAATAATGCTTTGGTGTACTAAGTATACCAAAGCATTATAGCAGCGATCTGAAGATCACATAGTAAAGTCCCCCAGTGGGACTAAAAAAAAAAAAGAATAAATGTTAAACTTAATAAAAATTACAGTAAAAAAAAAACAAAAAAAAATAATCTTTTTTTTCCATAAAAAGTGGTTTTATTTAGTAAAAGTGTAAAAAATAAATAAAAGTACACATATATGGTATCGCCGCGACCATGACTCAAACAATAAAATGAATATGTAATTTAAAACCGCAAGGTGAACACCGTAAAAAAAAAAGCACAAAAAACAATGTCGAAATTGCTATTTTTTTCCATTGCCCCCCAAAAAAGTCATAATAAAAGTTAATCAATAAGTCCCATGTACCCCAAAACAGTGCCAATCAAAACTACGTCTCATCCCGCAAAAAACAAGCCCAAAAAATCACTACATTGATGGAAAAATAAAAAAATTATGGCTCTTGGACAGTGACGATGCAAAAACAAATAATTTTAGTTCAAAAGTGTTTTAATCGTGAAAAAGTCTTAAAACATAAAAAACTTATACATGTGGGATTGTCGTAGTCGTACGACCCATAGAATTAAGGTAACATGTTATTTATGCCGCACCGTGAACGGCGTCAATTTAAACCGCATAGTACAATGGTGGAATTTCAGGGTTTTTTCTATTTCCCCCAAAAAAAAAAAAGTTAATAAAAGTTAATCAAAAAATTATATGTTCCCCAAAATGGTGCCATTAAAAAGTACAACTAATCCCGCAAAATCAAGTCCTCATACAGCTATGTCGACAGACAAATAAAACATTTATAGCTCTTTGAATGAGACTATAGAAAAACGTAAAAAAATTGCTTGGTCATTAGGGCCTAAAATAGGCTGGTCACTAAGGGGTTAAGGAGTATCTTATAAATGCTATTTTTAAAGAGGTGCACTTAACAGACACGAATATGTTAAAAAATTATTTGTCGCAACCATTAATTGTTAACATGCTTTCATGATCGTTGTTCCCTAACGGCAAATCCAGATAGTGCCAGACTGCAGTACATTTCCTTATCAAACAGACTAGACTTTCGCATAATTGGAATCAAGGAAGGTAGAGAGATGTGTTATGAATACTAATGGATGAAATTAGCTTAAAATACTATTGGATAACTTTTGACCTGCGCAGGATTTCTGTTTTACTAATCAATAATGTGCCAAATAAAGCAAGAGAACTGTAAGGGTGAAGAGAGACGCTCACAGACTTTTTATGTGAGCCCGTCTTCATACATACTAGGATTGCCAATTGCAGCCGAAAATGTAAAGTGCTCTGGTGACAGTTTCTGCCGGTTCGTTTCAGCGATCAGTGGGTGTCTCGGCACCCAGACCCCCACCGATCAAAACTTTTGATATGTCATAGTGACATGTCAGAAGTCACTATGACATATCAAAAGTTTCCTGAAACGACAGTTACTCTTTAAGATAAATTGAACATACTATTTGCAGTATTGCATACTATCTCCATAGAGTCCATCCATATTCACCCGATGTACATCTTCATTGACTTTAAAGGGGTTAGTGTAAGGCCATGTTCACACGTTCAGGAATTTATTATGATTTAGGCCCTGTACTCATCTCCGTTTTGCCCTACATTTAGTGTGTACATCAAGAGCTGAACGTCACCATAGGTGATGGACAGAGAAAAGGGTCATAAAAGTTCCTGACTTATCCTTTTAACGAATACCATTATAGTCTATGGCTGACTAATGTCACTGTTGGGCACCTGTCACAGCCTACATATAACGTATACCCGGGAGCTTTCTGTGAATTGAAAATTGGCTAGACGTGAATATTTTATACCCCATTCACATGCTCAGAAAAATATTCTGTGCCAAATAATGAACATGCTGCAAAATTTTAAATCTGCAGCCCGTTTGCCGCATATTCTGCGCGGAGAAGCTGCACATTAGAATTATTGGATTACAATAGGGCTATTGGAAAAATCCATGCCAGATTTAACTATTGCAAATTTGTGATGTGTGAACATAGAGCGGTAGAGGAAGCAGCAGGAATTCTGAACGCTATGCCACAAGCAGGAAGAAGTCATGGAAATAGGAGTAATTAAAGATTTACTGCAAAGGGTAAGTTCTGTTTAACTTAAAATGAAATAAAATTGGAGGGACATTGGCAATGCATCTATGGGACAGTGAGTTTGCTTTAGCAAAGTACTTGTACTAGTTAAAAGCTAGTCAATCGGTCCAGCTTAGCTGGGCGAGAATAAAATATGTACTGTATAGGGCCAATGATATAGGAGGCCTAACTAGAAGGAAGGTTGTGTTCGAGTACCCAGAGCTGGGCATATAAAGTTCATGCATGACTAGAGCGCTGGTGGCCCCCTTATTCTAGAGATTGTGGAGCTCTCGGCTCAAGGACCTCCACCTATGTGAACATTTAAGTCGGTATGACATGCTAAATGACTTAAAACTGGAGCGCCGCCTAAAATACATAAAGCCTAGCTTCACTTATAAAGCACAACGTCTCTTTTGTGCAAATTTTGAAACAGAAGATGTGAGACACTGCAGGAGAAACAGGATGGGCCGGTTTCTAACTCAACCTCAAAGCCTCACCTGGCACAGGAGCTGTGGGGGCTATGGCACCGGACGGTTGCCTTAGGACAGTAATAGGACAAACTGCAGGAAGAGGCACACCTGGCATACAGATGAGCCCCTCTTTTTGTGTGAACAATGATGGGGTTGAAGTTGGACCCCACTGATCAAACATTGATGGCTTTTGCAGAGAAAAAAAAGTTATCAGTGTTTATGCCATGGAGAACCCCCATTTTTTATTGCACACCTTTATATACTCCAATATTATTTATCCTTATAATTCTTAACAATTTCCTACATCTTCTCTATATTCTGATTTTAAAACATGAAAGAAAATCCTACCTAATAATGGGACAGAATTATTTGCCATGTAGACTGCTATGGTGTGCTTTTAAAAATGTATTACTTTGCTATTTTATCCAGTAACCTGAACAATATATGAGGTTTATTATTTCAGGCCTGCCGTCAGTCATTTTACCTGGACAGGTACGGCACAGCTATGAAGTGCACTACCACTAATGTGTTGAAGGACAAACCCATCTCTTGAGTATAGATAGATATTCTATGTCACAGTACTTCTATCACCTTTAAAATTCAGACTGCAAAATAAAATACAGAACAACTCCTCAGAGGGATTTAGAGAACTCATCCTGGGCTTCTCTTATCATGAGGTATCAGGAACAATCTGTACACTATTTTACTGCAGACAGAAAAATGACTCACTATTGGGGAGCTCAAACTGTTGTGCTAAAGGGTGGGGAAAAAAGAAAAGGTAAGACCATAGATTATTGGAATCCTGCATAATCCATGGATTTAAATATCATTTGCCTTATTAGTGATCTAAAATATTGTGAGAACAAAGAAAATGTACTCTACATCCTTTATTTCGATCTCCCTGTTGACATGAACTAGTCACCACCCAATCAAGATATATTATATTGGCACATTCACCACCAATTTTCAGCAATCCAGCTAAAGTACTCCTGCAGTGTGTATTTGGAGGGTATAGACATATATATGGATGAGTGTAACCAAAGGGTACAAATGTGGGCAGCACAACAGAACTATGCCTCCAGGGCACAACGGGTGCCAGCCTCCAGGAATCCAACTTGAAGATCCCTACAATACAGATAAAGACAAGAGAGAGAGGCGGCACTCCAAAAAAAAAAAAAGTCCAGGTTTATTCTCCCATATGTGCAAAAAAGGTGAGGCAACATTTCAGCTGCTCAATGCAGCCATTGTCAAGCCGTATCACACAATGCAGTCTGTTAATCCCCATAGAGAGGGACAGGTAGAGGTGGGGGGGGGGGTGCTCCTTATTAATACAGCAGATTTGTAACTATGAGTGTTCTTTAAGCTTTCCAATTAACCAAATGGAACAAAATTCTTGGTGCCATTTTGGCTATTTGTAGTACAGACCTGAAGCTGTAACACGCTGACCTTACATAGAGCAGCATATTAAGCTGACAGATCCGCTTTTAAAAGTAAAACAAATAGCTACAACAGCCTAAGCCGAGAGCACGTTACACCAGCTTTATAACACAAACACGTCATTTTCATGTACACACCAATAAATAGGAACTAAAAATATGCTTTTATCCCCGACCGTCAGTAGGCTAAAATTGTAAGCCACGGATCAATCAGTTTATGAGGTCTCTTAATCCTCGATGGTATTTTATATGTTTATGCCAAGTGTCATGGGGCAGTATCTACTTGATAGTCATTGCAGTGTAGTAAACTATGACAAAGTGCAATCTCATGTGAGACATGTTAGCGATTTAAAATGACGGACTAGGAAATACTGCAGCTCAAAGTCCATATTGATTGTTTTATGGATACTAGAAACATGGTAGGTTCTGTAATAATGTTTTTATTATTTTATACAATGGAGAAGCTTAATCGCTTCTTTAATGACTAAGCCATTGTCTCATGCCCAAGCCTAAATTATACAGCTAGTACAGGTTCGTTTTGCTGTTTCATTAGCCGAAATCTCTATTACCATCTGCACTCGCCTGTACTGGTCTAATTTGTACATCATTAAACCATCTGCTCTTTGAGATCTGGCCTAACATTTTCCGCTTTACACCTTTACTCTAGGTACATCCTAATTTGTGCTTCGGCTTTATGGCTGCAGCTAATTCTAGATTATTGTGGATTGTTCTTGATTATTTTATCCACCTGTATTAATGCCCATGCTGTAGAGGATGTAAATGTCTTATGATATTCTTTTATGTCTTCCTGTAATACCTGGATTAAATTCATGGCATATAAACAAATAGATGTCTGTCTTGTTGTAGTCTACATTTTATGGACATAATATAGCATCTTATAAAACAGTTCAATATTAATGCAGCCTTCTATAAAAAATATAATAACATTGATATATTGCAAAGTAGATGTTCTAGAAAGTCAAAAGTGTTGCTTGTTGATGGACACCCATTGAAAATATAGAGGCTTTAAAAAATGAAACTTTTGTTAAAATGTAGTTTTTGCAATTCTTCAAATGATCTTTAATGTCAATAGTAAACCCTCAATAGACAGCAGCAGCTAACCACAAAAATGGATATAAAGAGGCTTTCTGCAACGTGATGGTAAATTGTGCATTGATTACTAGAGAGATTTATAACTAATGTTCTTTTCCTACATCAATTTTAGTTTTAACATTCAATGCATCCATAGCACAGTTATTGTCACCCATCTGCAGATCTATTACTGCTGTACAAGAGATCAACCGCAATGGATGGAGAGGGTCTAAACAGGATCAATAGAGAGTATAGGAGCCCCTACTCCGATACATCGGCTTTCCGGAATAAGCCGAACAGAAACTAAGCGGCTGAGCGCTCACAGGAGCACTTCTACCGCTTCGTTTTAGCGATTGGTGGGGGTTTCAGTGCTCGGACCCCCACCAATCGAAACTTCGGACATATCACTATGACATGTCAGAAGTTAGTTTAACGTTTAGTTACCATTTAAGGCCTCATGCATAAAGCCATATTATGTTTTGTACAGTGCAGTAATAGAGCATAATTACAGATGGATGCTTACTATAGTTCTTAAAGAGATGCTTACTATACCTCTATATGCCTCCAATTCCATATAGAGGTATACAAAAGTTGTTGTTTTTTTGTCTGCTGGATTTCATACGAACCTTGAAGGAAAAAAACATAAATGCCAATCTCCATGGGATGCCGTATTACAGATTTATCTTCCTACACATATGGCAGGTTGCAGAACATGGTACGGTAGCACATGGAGCATTGAGGCTCAGGGGACTCCCTGTGCCCACTGTATAGCCTCCTGAGTCCTGAATATACAAGGTGTTCTTTAATTATCGAAAACATCTGCTTTCCTTTCGAAATGTCAAAATACAGAAAGTGGATGAAAAAGCTTTTACTCAATATATATATATATATAAATAAATGTTAAAAAAAATTGGTGCCAGTTTTTATTTTATTTAAAGCTATAAAATAAAGCTGGACTAAAGATGCACATTTTTTACATAGAAATTGAGTCTCTCTACCACACCCCCCCAAAAAAAAAAAAAATACCCTACATCAGACAATGTTGCAGTGTAAATAGGCCCTTATTCACAAGTTATATGCAGCATATTAGATGAAAAAGAAAAATGTATAGACTGTATTTTTTTTTAGAAATCACTACACTTATTACTCTTCTGCCAGTTTTTGCCATCTTAATGAGCAATTAAATAGTTTATGTACAAATAGGTGTTCGGACTCCAAAATATACACTGAACTAAAAAGAGCTGCATGCTTTATATATTGATTTTCTTACGTTCTTAGCGCTCCTTTAGACTAATGATTTTTATGTCCGGGGTGCCGTATGAGTGTAGAACAGACAGCACCCAGACTGGACACTGACCAAACTCTGACTCATAGTTGATGGGCCAATTCAGATATGAGGTTTTTTTTTAATGGACCACTCATCAGTGATGAAAAAAGAACGAAATCTCAGAATGCTCTAGTTTTGTCCATTTTTCACGCAGAATTGGCCGATAGAAGTTAAAAGGGTCAGCATGAAAAACGAACGGCACACGGATGACATCCGGACAGAAATAAAATGACAAACTAAAGGCAATTGCAGAAAAAAAAACTGATGGAAAATTTTACGGGCTGAACTTGGAGGATTTATCAATGGTTGACGGAATAAACCCGTGGTCTATGCAGCTATTACTATCACAGAAATTGTAGGATCAAAACAATGGCTATTTAGAAGACATTTAAGAGCGCAGATCTTACAATGAGTGTACAATGATAGCTTAAGCTGAAGGCACTCTGAAAAACGAAAGTCACAATTTACGTTAGCACTTTTATTATAAACTCCTACCATTTCTCCATTTACATAAAGGTGTTGGTTTCTGGATTTATAAAACTGGTGTATATGACGTTTCTATCTCATTTAACTTTCTATTCAATAGTATTTATAAATATTACACTAAGGTAATGGATTGTTTTACTTCATTAGAAATGCTGAATCTAAAACAGGGGCCTTAAAGAAACGGCACGCAGGCTGCATGCTGCCCCTGAGGCGATCATCTGCGGCCCGCGGGGCTCCTCCAGGACCGGAATCCCCGGCCAGAGTGTTGCTGATGCTCTAGCTGGAGATTCCACCGATTGACGTCAGGGGCTACCTCTATCAGTGGAATCTCCAGCCAGAGCGTCAGCAACAATCTGGCCGGGGATTCCGGTCCAGGAGGAGCCCCTGACGTCACTATTCATATATGGACAGCAATGTCAGAAGCTCCTCCAAGAGAGGAATCTCCTTCCAGTGCGTCAGCAACGCTATGTCTAGGGATTCCACTCCTAGATGGAGCCCCAACGGATCGAACTACCGATGGCTGTGTGTGTGTGTGTGTGTGTGTGTGTGTGTGTGTGTGTGTGTGTGTGTGTGTGTGTGTGTGTGTGTACATTGCTGGGGTTTGGTCCTCAACGAATTGTTGAGAGATAATCCACTAGAAATATATATGGCAGAATATCGAGTGCTTTTTTGGGAGCAGGTGAAACCCCTCATACATGTAATATTGCTCAATTTTACGAACCAAGGGGAGCTCCTGATGTTTCCACAGCCATTTCTATTTATTCAATAGAATGTTGTCACTGACAGGCCTGGGGACAGAGGGTAGTCCCACTGTGTTGCTATTAAATTTGGCTTAGGACTAAACTGGGGGATGGAGTCTAAGGGAATGCTCATTCTTCTCTGTAAAACGCCCCTTACAAACTTTCCTGTGGACTAGTCTCCAATAGCAAAAAATGAATGCGGATAGGTATTTATGAAGTGTCGTACCAGAATCCATAAGCAAAAGAATAGTCCGAGGTCAAGGATAGCCTAGTTCACGCAATACATAAAGCAGACATGTGCCAGATCAGGCAGCGACGAATAGTCAGGAACAGGCAGAGTCAAGTCCATATGGCAAATGAAGCAGACATGTGCCAGATCAGGCAGCGACGAATAGTCAGGAACAGGCAGAGTCAAGTCCATATGGCAAATGACCCACATAGCGCCACAGGAACCAAATAATCATGCTGCTCTGGAAAGGACTGAATGTCCACAGCTGGTTTAATTAATCACAGGTGCTCAGCCATAGGCTGGTGCACTGGCAGTTTATTAAGAAGGCATCTGCCGCTAGGGAGTGCGGACAATGGTGGCGGTGGGATGCAGAGTGGGACGTTGGCAAAGCAGAAATAGAGTGGCCAGGGGCCATTGTTGATATCACTGTGATGGGCAAGGAAGGTGGCAGAACCTAGAACAGCTTAACATGGAAAATGATAAAAAAATATATATTTTGCCAGTTTCTTAAATTATGAATGTATTACAAACATGTAATTTATATGGCATACATAGTTAATGAATGAATTATTGTTGGCTATAACCAAAACATTTTTACAATTGTATGCTAAATAATTATATTTAATAAGTAACAGCAGCGACAATAAGCTTTCAGTCGAACATAAATTAGTTTTCATCTTCAGACTGACACGGTTTGAAACAAACGTTTGATATTTCAGTAATAAAGATCATGGTCTCATTCATACTAATACTTGTTCTGAAGAAAACCTTAAAATCACAGAAAAAAGGGAACAAGTATAAAACACAGCATATATTAAAAGAGACATTCTCCTGAACAATGTCAAAGGACGATATAAAAAGACAACGCTGGCTGGATGGGAAAGTCAATTGAATTTTCACTTTTTAGGTGTAACGCCTCACACCAAACATTTGTAACTTTACTGATCCAACAAAAAAAAAAAAAAAACAGCAAAATAAAAATGGCAACTGCAAAATTGTAAAATTGTGAAACCATTGACTTTAATAGGTTCGGTTGGGGTTCCGTCACGATGTTCATAATTTTGTATGCCATTTTTCACCGGATCTGCAACGGAGGTTCCTAATAGACCTCCGATGCAGATGTGAAACTAGCCTTAGGAACTCCTAAACCATATGGATGTCCAGATAATAATAAAAAAGTGTATTTATTGTTTGAGCAGACCCCTAACTTAGGAAATTTCTAGAAGGCTTTGTTCACATCTTCGTGCAAATTATCAGAAATTAACGGATTAAATGGCATCAAGCCAGTTAAAACTTAGAGTAAAAATGATTTATAGCAACAATAATTAACTAAATTTCCCATGTATATTATTTAAACAGGAATGCCAGGATATTGCCAGCTTGTAACTTGAGGCAATATCTTATAAACCATAATGTACCTAAGGCTTTTAATAAGTCTACACGTCAATAGACAGTCCATAATGTACGGGCAATAGTGATCTGTCGGTGTTATCAAACCTTATTAAGATAGGGGCAGGGCAACACCTGTAATGAGTTCTGAAGGAACAACTAGACACAGGGTTGGCCAAAAACCATGAACACATTAACCATCATTTGAAATCCAGGCTGATTTGCTGGAAAACCGCATGTCAGCTCAGTTATTTGCCGGATCGCAAACACACCTTGGTTGGACAGGGGCAAGAGGACTTTGGTTTACCTGACCATGAGCGGATACTCAAACAAAATATCAGACTATCATCAAACAAATTGGTCAACCCCAAAAGGGTCAATTCACACGTTACAATCATATAGTGAATATGCCAAATTGCAGCAAAATAAATCCCACAAAAAGGGCGCTTGTACATACACTCTAATGGCGCCTGTACACATAGCGGTAGTGTGTTTATTGCCAGCTGTAGACAATTGTGAATCATAATCGCATCTAACTACCGTTTCTTTGCTCAAAGGCATCCAGAGCGAGCGGGCATATATCTTATAGGTTTACATATTAAGCACATGACTGCCTAAAGGGAATTTCCGGGAAATAAAAAAACGATATAATTCATATAATACTATAGGTAAATTAATAATTGCCTTCAATTATTTATGAACGCTTGTTTTGTCTAGAGGGTAATCATTAGGTTAATTAAAATGGCCGCCGTCACATTAGTAAATATAAAGCCTGTTTTACATTGGAAAACACGCAGCAGGACGGGTTGCGTCAGGATACAGGGAACGAGACTGGCACAAGCCCTTCTTCCTGCCCCGGCTTTAAGTAACTAGGGACGTGAAAATACAGTCAATGTAGAGAACGACCACTTGGATATACACCTGGAACAGCCGACAATCATCTCCGCTGCCTCAGATCCGTTCGTTTTCTAACATCCCTCTCCTCGCCGCTCTTCTGCTTTCTCCCACTGCTCAGTCCTTGAATATGCTCATGAATTTACTTATAATAATGTATTTATTATTTCATTTTCTTTATTTCCCGGAGAACCTCATTAAGATTGCTTTTTTTGTGCTTAGCGACCACATTATTGAGGTTATTTAGCCAGGAATCTAGCCGTAAATTGATGCCTCGATGGTTTGTAGGATATATGTTAAATATGTCTGAAGCACTTTTTTCATTTCAGCGCATTTATTTTTATTTTTTTTAAAATGCCTCTCAAGTCACTAGAATGGTAAACTGAAGAAAACCCTTTAATGCTTCCAAGCATTTAAAGTAGAGACAGAGATGAGAGCTGCTTCATTTTTAACACTTCTGGATGTGCAGAAAAGAAAATGTGCCTTCAGTGGTTTGAAAAATAGATCCTGAAATTCATCTTGCATATAACCTACCAGCAGAAATGGTTTCCTAGTTTGTGATCTCCAAAATAAAAATAAATGCAGCCATATTACCTAATAGAAGAATTACCCTGATCATTTTGCTTATCTCGGTTGTATGACTTTGCAGATATCATGTACACGCTTACAAGACGAGAGGTACCGGAGCACTACACAAAGATAACCGGCCTCTATCCTTCTCAGACTTAGGCCCCATGTACACCACCGTAAAAACTCCCGTAATTACGGCCCGTAATTACGGGCCCATGGACTTCTATTGGCCACGGGTACTTCCCCGTATGGTTACGGGAAGGTGCCCGTGCCGTTGAAAAAGATAGAACATGTCCTATTTCAGGCTGTAATTACGGCACGGGCAGCCCATAAAAGTCTATGGGGCTCCTGTAATTACGGGTGACTACGTGTGTGTGCACCCGTAATTACGGGAGCGTTGCTAGGCGACATCAGTAAATAGTCACTCTCCAGGGTGCTGAAAGAGTTAAACGAGCGGCAGTAACTGTTTCAGCACCCTGGACAGTGGCTACCGATCACAATATAGATAAATCTGTAAACAAAAAAAACAAAATTTTTTTTTAAAAAAAGACGTTCATACTTACCCAGAACTCCCTGCTTCTTCCCCCAGTTCGGCCTCCTGGGATGACGTTACAGCCCATGTGACTGCTGCAGCGAATCACAGGTCAAATCACAGGCTGCAGCGGTCACATGGGCTGCCGCGTCATCCAGGGAGGTCGGACTGGATGTCAAGAGAGGGACGCGTCACCAAGACAACGGCCGGGTAAGTATGAATTGCTTTTACTTTTATTACGGAAAGGGCTGTCCCTTCTCTCTATCCTGCACTGATAGAGAGAAGGGGCTGCCGATTACTGCAGTGCAATTTTGCAGCCAAAAACGTGCCCGTAAATACAGGTGTAATACGGGTCAAATACGTGTGACCAAGGACCCGTATTTACAGGTGGACAAAAATACGGTCGTGTGCATGGGGCCTTAACCCAGGCTCCTTTTTACTGCGAGGAGGACAAAAAATAAGCAGTATACTTAAAGAGGTTTTCTGAAATTCTAAAAAAGGGTAGATGGCGGGAAACTGCAGGCCATAGTAGGAGACCGACATGGTATTAATAGGGCATATATATTTTAAAATTAGCGTCCACAAATATTGCAAAACCATTTAAAGCAGGATATAAAAACCTATTTAAGAATAATAGAGAGATGCCCTATTGCAAGCAATATTCCAGTGTACTTCCAGGTATACGGAAATATATAATATAGTGCAGGAATTAGCAAAATGATGATTTTTCTATATACTTTTGTAAGTCTATACAGGTTCTAAACAGCAGCACAGACCAGCCACGCAGTCCATGCTGCGGACTACTCAGAACTCTGCAGTAGGAGACGACCGGCTTCCGGCTTCATACTGGAGCAAGTACTGTAGTAAGTCCAAGTGCACTGGCTTCTACAATATAACCGAGAAGACTTACCTCAAGTTTAAGAACATCGTGCTGGAGTTTGCGCTGAAACTCTAGAAAGCTCTTAATAGTTAGTTTCCCTTTCAAATCTGCTCCAAAGAAATAGGTGGTAAGAGCGGAGCTGAATCCTGTTTTCAGTGTGTTCCCAGTAGTGGATCGATCTCGATGACGCATGCCCATACTGGTCTGGGATCGAATGATGCTTTGCACCTGAAGACAAAAATATACAATAATGTCCGTTATGTCGTACAGAATTAACTGAACTCCAGTCCTGATACTACATATTCAAGTATAAAAACGTATTAACCAAACTATCAGTGTATGTAAAAGTATGGCGTTCGTAACGCTGACAAACCCGAAAAGTATAGAAATAGAAGATTAGTATAGAAGTTGCATAAGTGTTCCTCTCTCCATAAGAGGTTTACGTAAAAAAAGCTACGGCTAAAGTCCCCCTCACCTTACATTACTTATATGTGTAAAATATACAGTATACCTTAAAAAGTGTATTCGCAGGATTTTGTATAACCTTTGGTGTAGTTAAATGATATGTGAACCAAGGACCAAGAAAGGACCCCAGGGTTGTCTGTTCAGTTTGCCTGCTGTTTGGGCACACTATGTGCTGGCCTAACAGCAGCCTGTGTCATAGTGACACAGTGTAATGTATTAGCATACAGGAGTATGCTAATGCATTACAAGTAAAAAACAAAAGATCTAAAAGTTTTCTTAATGGGATTAAAAAAATAAGGCCAAAAAATATAAAAATCATTATTTTGCATAAAATATATTTTATTGCCTCTACGCTAAATGAAGATAAAAGACCTACACATTCGGTATCTAAACGACCGTAATAACCTGAAGAATTAATCTAATGGGTTATTTAGCGTTAAACGTGAACTGGATAAAAAATAAAACAAGAAAAACTATGTTGAGAATCACTTTTTCCTTAAATTTCTCATGCATAAAACAAGGCCTCATTACGGCCACATCAATGAAAAATTAAAAAAAGGTATGGCTGATGAAATGCAGAGAGGTAAAAACTGAAAAATTTAGCTGGTCATTAAGACCTTTTCAGGCCCGGTCATTAAGGGGTTAATTAAAATTCAAAATGTAAAAGATATGCAGCGGTGCCAGCTTTTTGAAGAGACCCATCAACTGAACTTGCCGATACTAGCTACTGGCAAGACATCTAGGAGAATGATGTACCATGTCTGTTTTTTGATGTTTCATTCAGTGACGTAGAAATCTACTATTCTCTCTTTGTATATTAGTATGGCAGACCTGGTCATCAAACAAACCATCCCTATTGGAAATGGTGCTTAACCCCTTAATGACCGGGCATGTTTGTACCTTAATGACCAAGCCAGATTTGTCAAATCTGGTATGTGTGACTTTATCAGAGAATAACTCTGTGAAAGTTTTGAATATCCAAGTAATTCTGACATTGTTTTTTCGTCACAAGTTGTACTTTATTTTAGTGGTAAAAGTAGACTGATACGATTTGCGGAAATTAATTAAAAAATAGAAAAATGGAAGAAATGTTGTAAAAATTA
The DNA here is from genome assembly GCF_050947455.1 of Rhinoderma darwinii. Classification (NCBI taxonomy): domain Eukaryota; kingdom Metazoa; phylum Chordata; class Amphibia; order Anura; family Rhinodermatidae; genus Rhinoderma; species Rhinoderma darwinii. The sequence continues at coordinate 54,939,844 of NC_134697.1, read as the reverse complement.
CCATTTTCCCCTATTTTTAACTGCAATATGTCACATATGTACATACATACTGTACAATTTTTTTAATTAAATATATATTTCTATCTCTTTACTCTATTTTGGCAGCACTTTTGAAAAAATAAAATAAATTTTCAGCAATTTAGAGGACTTACAAATTGAATAATAATTTTATAAATTTTGAAGTACATTTTGTTTTCCTGCACCAAGCCAGGTTTTCAGAGGCTCATAGGTGTCAGAATGGTGGAAACCCCCACAAATGACCCCATTTAGAAAACTAGACCCCTTAAGGTATTTACCTAAGGGTATAGTAAGTATTTTGACCCCACAGTTTTTTGCTAAATTTAATACATAGCAGGTGAAAAAAAAAATAATTTCACTTATTTTCATAAAAGTATCAGTTTGAAGACCAATTTCTTTGTAAAGCGACCATGAGAATGAAGAAACACACCACAAAATTTATCACCCTCTTTCTCCTGTTTTCAAAAATACCCACATTGTGGCCCTAATGCGCTGCCTGGACACACGGCAGGACCCAAAAGGAAGGGAACACCCGGAGGCTTTCAGGACTCATATTTTGCTTGAAAATGTTTTAGACCCCACTGTACATTTGGAGAGGCTTTGAGCTGCCAGAACGATAGAAACTCCCCATAAACGACCCCATTTAGAAAACTAGACCCCATAAGGTATTTATTTAGGGGTATAGTAATTACTTTGACCCCACAGTTCTTTGCTAAATTTAATGCATATCAGGTGAAAAAAATAATAATTTCACTTTTTTCATAAAAGTATTTGTTTGAAGACCGATTTCTTTGTAAAGCGACCATGAAAATGAAGAAACACACCCCAAAATCTATCACCCTCTTTCTCCTGTTTTCAAAAATACCCACATTATGGCCCTAATGCGTTGTTTGGACACACGGCAGGGCCCCAAAGGAAGGGAACACCCGGAGGCTTTCAGGACTCAGATTTTGCTTGAAAATGTTTTAGGCCCCAATGTACATTTGGAGAAGCTTTGAGCTGCCAGAATGATAGAAACTCCCCATAAACGACCCCATTTCGAAAACTAGACCCCTTAAGGTATTTATCTAGGGGTATAGTTAGCATTTTGACCACACAGGTTTTTCGCTAAATATATTGGAATTAGTCTCTAAGAATTAAAATGTACTTTTTTTCTGAAACAACATAGAAATTTTTATTATTTACAAGGAATAAAGAAGAAAATGCACCCCAACATTTGTAAAGCAATGTCTCCCGATTACGACAATACCCCATATGTGGTAATAAACTGCTGTTTGGACCCACAGCAGGGCTCAGAAGGGAAGGAGCGCCATTTGGATTTATGATTTTGCTGGAATGGTTTTCGGTGCCATGTCGCAATTGCAATGCACTGGAGGGACCAAAACAGTGGAAACCCACCAAAAGTGACCCCATTTTGGAAAAACCTTCAAGGAATTTTTCTAGGGGTATAGTGAGCATTTAGACCCCACGGGTCTTTTGCAGAGTTTATTAGAATTAGGGCGCGAAAATTAATATCAACATTTTTTCCACTAAAATGTTGCATTTTCTCATTTTCACAAGGGATAAAGGAGGAAAAAAACAACCATTTTTTATAAAGCAATTTCTCCCGAGTACGGAAATACCCAACATGTTGTCATACGTTTTTTCATTAGAAATGAGTTAACCCTTTCAGGACTGATCCATTTTTTGCTTTCATATTTTAGATTTTCACTCCCCGCTTTCCAAGAGCCATAACTTTTTTATTTTTCCATCAATAGAGTGGTGTGAAGGCTTATTTGTTGCGGGACAATCTGTAGTTTTCATTGGTACCATTTTGGGGTACATGCGATTTTTTTTGATCACTTTTTATTCAATTTTTTTGCAATCCTGAGCAACAAACAGGAATTCTGACACCGTTTTTTAGGTTTTCTTTTTGCGGCGTTCACCGTACGCTATAAATGACATTTTTACTTTATTCTGCAGGTTGGTACGATTACGGCGATACCATATGTATATAGGTTTGTTCCTTTTTTTTAGCGTTTGCGCAATAAAATGACTTATTTATAAAAAAAAAAAATTCTGTGTCACCATATTCTGAGAGCCATAATTTTTTAATTTTTTAGTCAAAAAAGCTGTGTAAGGGCTTGTTTTTTGCGGGACGGATAGAAGTTTTTATTGGTACTATTTTCGGGTACATGCGACTTTTTGATCACTTTTTATTCTTTATTTAGGGAGCGGTGGTGACCCAAAAAATTGCGATTCTGTCGTAGTTTTTTTATTGATTTTTTTTTGGGGTGTTCATCGTGCGGGAAAAACAACATTATAGTTTTATAGTTGGGTTCGTTACGAACGCGGTGATACCAAATATGTGTACTTTTTTAACGTGTTCATTTTTTTTTCTATAATAGTTTTATTATAGGAAAAAAAGCATTTAGTGTTTATAGAACTTATAACTTTTATTTTTACACTTTTTTTAAAACATTTTTATTACTTTTTTTTACTTTTTTCACTTGTCCCACTAGGGGACACTTAGTCTTGCAGCTTTGATCGCTGCTAGAGTACATTACACTACACACGTAGTGTAATGTACTCCAACGGTCATTGTGACGTGACTGTCACACTGACAGGAAGCAGAGGAGGAACGGCCGGAGGCTGTTCCTCCGAGGCTTCCGTGCATGGCAACCCGGAGGTCATTATCTGACCTCCGATTGCCGTGACAAGCATCGGTAGCCCCCACGATCACTTCGTGGGGGCTGCTGATGTGCTTCAAACCACTTAAATGCGGCGACGGCAATCCGTCGCCGCACTTAAGGGGTTAACTGCCGAAATCAGCGGCGATGGTCCGCTGTCCGGCAAGACTGATGTCTCAGCTGTCTAGGACAGCTGTCAGCGCGCGTCTGTCACTCTGTGTTTACACAGAGTGACAGTTTGAAATGCGGACGAAAATGAACGTCATGGTGCGGGAACTAGCAGCCGACCATGACGTTCATTTTCGTCCTTGGTCGTTAAGGGGTTAAACACAGGAAAGATGAAAAAAAAACAAAACCGTGTACGTTCCGTAATATCAAAGATCAGATATTGTGCAGGATGATCTATAACAGGGGTCCACAACTGGTGAGCCTTGGTCCGAAATCGGACCGGTGACGCCAGTTGTCCGGACCAGAGACGTCACTAGCTCCGGGCATCCAGGGCAGAAGCCTGAATTTTTGGCCCTGTATTCCAACATTCAATTGTATCTGCATCCTCATGACGCACGTACAATTAAATATTATGGTGGAGCAGGGAGCCATCAGTTCCTTGCTCCACCGTTCACTAGTCTACAGGCAATGTTAGGCCTGAAGCCTATAAGACGCTGGGACAGGATCACTGCGCAGGCAGGCGCAATGATGTCGCTGCATTGCATTGGCCTACGCAAGGGACCCGTCTCAGCATCTCATAGGCTGGAACTACAAGGGGGAACTGTAGGCACTATCTAAAAGGGGCTTTCTCTGGCACTATCTAAAAAAGGGAATTGTAAGGCATTGTCTACAGGGGTCACTGCGTGGCAACTATCTACAAGGGGAAATGTGTGGCACTATCTACAGGGGGGCAGATCAGTCTCGGATTTCTGCCACAGATCCACGGGTCAGAATTGCCTATGGCAAATCTAGTCCGTAAGCATATAGCCTTAACTATAAATAATGGAGTACCCCTGATCTATACTACAGTCTCAACTGGTTGTCAATAAACATGTCTAACAAATTCAGCTATCGGCACACACAAAATCCCATTTCAGCCCTATTACAATGACAAGGAAGCGGATGTTATTTCGTATCTTGTTATTATAAATATATGGTTGTGTCATGGTTTCCGCTTACAGATGAAGCTGCACAAGTAGATATAATCGTGTGCTAGATATACTCTGCATCGCCGAAAGCTTTCCTCTCATGATATGCGATCGTTTATCTTATGATTAAACTGCAACTGAGAAGGAGACAATAGAGCTTTTAAACAATACGTTTCCATTTTAATATCACAAGGTTTTCCCATCTCTATATGCTGAGTAAAACATAGTAATTCTCAAAATGTTGTTCTTCGAGTTTAGGTCCATTAACAGAAGACTAGCCAGGTTTTAAGAGGTTATACTGGATTAGAAAAACATGGCTCCGGGGACCGCAGTGGTATTCTAGCTCCTCTCTCTTAGGGCTCAGCTATGATCAGGAACTGCAGATGCATTTTCTAAATGGAATTTGAGGTTCCTTAATTCACCTGCCTATTTATAAGCGGTTTTCTCCCCCATGCTTTACACTGCAACTCTTCTTGCGCATGTTAGCACATTTCCCCTTGCTTTTTTCAATGTGAACATTTGATACGTGTTTTTTCCACTTCAAACCCAATTATATAAAAACACGGATTGTCTCGGGTATTACTGGTACCCAACTTCACCTCAACCTAGATAGACCCAGTCTTTCAGATCAAATGACCAGAATCTGTCGTCCACATGGGTTCTCACAGGAAATGACCTACACATAATTTAAACTACCAACAACAGTTTCTTGGACCTACCTGATGAAGTAACGGCCCAATTAATTCTATAGAAGAATATATATTTAATTGTGTTTTTCCTAGCTGCTAAACAAAGACGACTAAGGCCTCATGCACACGACCGTAGTGATGTGCACGGGCCGTGACTTGCGGCTCGGACGGCCGTGGAGTGTCACCCGCGGCTGCCCGCAAATCACAGGCCGTGCACATTGCCATGGGCATTCATTTCAACGAGCCTGGACCGCAAGATGTGGCCGTCATAAGACATGTCCGTTCTTTTTGCTCCTGGGCAATGCATGGACCGTGGGAACCACGGTCGTATGCATGGGCCCATTGAAATGAATGGGGCCACAATTTGCCCGCAGATTTGTGGGCGAATTGCGGCCGCAAAAATACGTTCATGTGCATGGGGCCTTACACCACGGTTCCTGAACTGCAACTACATTCCCAATTTACATCAATGCTACTAATACATTTTCCATTTGTATTCTTCACTCACATCACCTCAAAAAAGGACCATATATTTCAGAAGGTGATTTATTCTATGCTCATGATCACTGCTTGCCGAGGAACGGGTTCAAAACAATCTACCAAGAGCACTGCATGCTGCGCTATTCCGATCATCAAAAGTAAAGGAACATCCTATGAAAGGTCTGAGCAGCAATATGAACAGAGCTTAAAAAAATCATGAAATAGATAATGGCAGAAGAACTTTTGTCATTTTAGCAAAGAGCTCAATGTTATACTGCCGAGCTGGCTTATATAAATCCCAGTCTCTGCAGCAGAGTGTTTAAATAATAAAGCTATAAATAACATGTGGAGCATATGGTCAATGTAAGTACAACGTCATAGACCCTGTCAAGCAATGGATGCCAGTATGGCAGAGCGGACCTAAAATGGAAACACACTACATGTTATAGTGGTAGGAAAACTAATCAATGCAAGAATACTCCTTGACTAGATGTTTATTATAAATGCAGAGTGATCCTCACTGTCCCTTAGTTAGAGCGCATGTATATGAGAAAGTCTATGCTCACACATCCTGGCTTTTCTTTTATGTTACCATTTCTCTTTGACGACAAGAACAACATGGCATGATACGCTATTCCATCAGTTTAAAAAACGGAAACCTAATGGACCCACGTTCTAAGTTAAGGCCGTTTTACTCGGGCCTGATGATTGCCCTGTGTAAACACTCGTTCATCGGCTAATTGTATCGTATATGCAGCAAAAAATATTATCGTTGTCCGCAACTTATCCGTGTGTAAAAAAGGAGACGTGCTGCCGACATGATAGGAGTGTAGGAGGATGAGCAATCGGAGTAACAAACCACAGACATCGCTTCTTGTGAAAAGAGCAAACAAACGCCAATCAACGAGCAGTCTCATTGATCGGCGCTCGTCTACACAGCCCAGGTTGGGCCGTGTAAGAGGACCCTTAGGCTTTGCATGAGGCCTCCATCGCAGATTCCATACAAAATGCTAGTAAAAGATAATTCAGCATTATTTTTTCAATGTATACTATTCACATTAAAAGGAGCATTAATAATTCAGCTTTTTTTTTTTTAGCTCTGACCTCATCTTTTGCAGCCCCCTGCAGGTTCAGTGCCTCATTAGCATTGGGTGACACACAGAGCCTCAATTATGTTTTTTATATATATATATATATATATATATATATATATATATATATATATATTAAAAAAAAGTGTTGCCTAGAGCAATCAATCAAATCACTATTTTGAGATCTACTCCAAGAAAAAAATAAAATATTGGACTCTTGATTACTATGGGCAACACTGATATTTTTCTTGGTACAGTTATAATGTGCGAGGCCCATTGTGTGTACAACAGTTACTCAGCATTATACTGAAAGAGTACCTGTCAATTCGGCCAAATGTGAAATTTATTCATATTCTGCTTGCTCAATATGATCATAGGATTCTTTTTTGCAATAGATGTTCCCTATCCTCTCGCAGTGGCCCGATCGTCTGGCGGTGTTTCTTTCCATTCCCTCTAGTACAGGGGGTGTGTATTGTGTTTGTGACACTTGCCAGCACTATACAAGGCTGCACTTCCTTACCCTTACATTCCATTAGGAATTGACATATGGAAAGCCGGCCAGTCTAAAATTCCTCCTCTCTGTTATAGCGGCAGTGCGATCAGGACATCTAAACATATTGAATGTGGTTAGAAACTGGAGAAATAGCATGCTGAGTAAGTAGGCTCACGGTGAAGCAGGGATAGTTTGATTGACAGAGGAGCAGAAACGGATCTGCTGTCCCATCCTATTCACTGCAGTTCCCGCAACACATTAGTACACTACGGCTCGTGTGTCATCCCTGCGAGCCATCGTACTATTAGATCAAAGTGTTGGTGAGGCATAGGGACTTTGCCCATGCCATCACTTGCGAGTGCTGGATGCATTATACAGCTTATATCCTGCTCTAACGGCAAAACTGGAAATAACTTTTCAAGCGTTTCCCCCCTAGATGCTGCAGTCAACAGCGACTACAACACCGAAGGTGTTTGACAGAGTAAGTGAGCTTCCTTTATCCACCCATCGGCACCCCCTTGATGCAATCGTGGGGGATAATGGGTTACAATGGCAGCTGGGCGCCTAAAGGTACCTAGGTCTGTCATAGGAGAAAGCCTATAAGCCTGAAATTTTGCCAGTCAGAGTAACAGTGACAGTCAATAAGGCATTGGTAAGTGGAGTATTCCAAAGTATTAGAGAAGTGATAAGATGATGACAGCATCAAGTCCCCTAGCAGGATAAAAAATAAACTAAAATGAAACAAAGTATAGAATAAATAAATGAATGAAACCATTTTTTAGCATTAAATATTATTTAGCAAAAATAGTAGACTATACAAAAATACATATATGGTATCTCCGCAATCACAAAGACCCATAGAAGAAAGATCATAGAGTGGATTTACAAAAAAAATCCCATTCCCCCACATTTGTATTTTATTTAAAAAAAATTCTAATAATAATTATATGTGGCTTGAAATGTTGGCAATAAAAATTACAACTTGGGCCGCAAAAAGGAAAGCCTGAATTTGGCCACGTTGACGGAAAAATGAAAATAGTTATGGCTCTTCAAATGCAGCGACAAAAAAATAAAAAAATATTTACTTTTCTCATAAAACATGCATGCAAAAGTAGTAAAATTAGAAAAAAAAAAAAATATATAGGTTTGGTATTGCCTCAATCGTGATGATCTGTGGAAGTAATTATGATATTTATACCGAACAGTACGTGGCATAAAGAAAAAAAAGAAAACTATATCGAATTTTCTATTTTTTCCAATCCTTCCCACCCCCTTAAGAAAAATGTAACAAAAAAAAAAATTAGCCAATAAGTTATATGTACCCCAAAATTTTGCTAATAAAAATTATAACGCATCCCGCAAAAAACAAGCGCCCATTTGGCAAGGTTATCGTAAAAATAAAGTTATGACTCTTGGAATTCTAACAACCCCTTGCACCCCTAAATGATATTCTAGGTAAAATCAGCTGTTCATATTGCTCTACAACACTAAAACATCTTTCTGGTGTTAGGTCCAGTTAAAAACAAACATACAACCAATGGTAATACCAATTTTAGTTCAGCCTCGGCATGGCTTCCCTACAGAATTTTTCACTAACTCACTGGTATCTTTAGAGATATAATTTGCAAAAGAGGTGCTCCAAGGATATGTATGGAGACCCTGCAGAGACCAAAGGAAGATGGGGTGTTGGCGGTACCAAACCCATGGCTTTATTATATTGTGGCTCAGCTTCAGCATCTCAGATGGTGGGGAGCGGAAACAGTGGGGAAATTACTTTGCTTTGGGACTGGTGAGAAACAGCTATTTTTAGTTCTAGAATCTGGCCGGCTGGGAGAAATGAGAAGGGCTTTCCTACACTAGCTATGATTTATAAGGTCTGGGATAGGGCCAAAGAAGTGGTGGGATAGTGGGGTATACTCCATACTCCCCCATATGGGGAAACAATTTTTATTAAGAACTTGATCAACTACAGGGGTTCGAGAAGTGGCAGTGTAAAGGCCTTAGGGTCCTCCAGCACCTTTTTCTCATGGTGTGATTCGCAGGTTTGCAGACCTGCAATCGGAATTTGATCTTCCTCAAACTAGTTTCTTTAAGTATTTACAACTCAGACACGCCTACGAACAACAGAATAGAATGTCGCCAATAGCCCCAGCATCCCACACTTCTTAATGTTTTAGCTCAGCCAGAAGACATCAAGAGCATAATTTCTTTATTATATTTATCCCTACTAGATCCCACTTTCAAGGCTAGGCCTCTTAATCTGAGGGAACGATGGGAGCGAGATCTGGGTCAGATTGCTGAGGAAGTTTGGCAGGACATCCTAGAATCAGTACCTAATACGTCCCTAAGTTAAATGTATCGACTCTCACAACTTTTCATCCTTCATATGGCGTATAGAACCCCTCTCCTTTATAAGATGGGATATAAAAGGGGACTCTTGTTGTTATAGGTGTACGGAGAGTGGAGCTGACCTAATACATGTTATGTGGAGCTGCCCGCGTAGTAAGAGTTTCTGGAGAAGGGTGGTGGGTCTTATTGGGCAGGTGAACATGTGCACTAGTGCTTTGGACCCGTTGTATGTATCCTAGGATATACCTCTGACTTGCCTGTGACAGAGGGGCAGAGACGGACGGTTCTGAGACTTCTATATCAAGCGGACAGCTGCACACACTGGTCTAATACGGATCCCCCCCCCCCCCCCCCCCGAGATCATAGAATTTAAATCTAGGGTCAATACTTTAGCTCCCTGGTTGAATACACCAGACCTTGCTCCAATTGCTCTGGTCCTTAATAGGGTACTTACATATCCAGTTATACCGACTGGTGGTCATGGGAATTCCTCCTAGTCTCTGGCCCTCCTACGATAATTTTCTGTACAATATGCTTTTGATTTATGTATCATACCCCCTTATGTTTCCGATAGAATGTGTATATGGATGTGACATGATATTGGTTATACAAGGTAGCTAATTGCTGTGTAGAGTGTGTAGGAGTTCGAGGCACGCGGACCTAGATATTGTATGAGAATGATTACATTTGAACAGCAGGTGGGATTAGGAGCGGGAGAAGGGAGGGGGTGTTCTATGTTCTTTTAATGTATATACATGGTGGCAAAAACTTCAATAAAAAATTATTTGATTCAAAAAACAATTTTAGTTCAAGCTAAACTTACATAGGAAGGATATATGTGGTTTCTCTTATTCCTCTAGGACCTGGCTCCTGTTCTACTCTACATGTCATTGAATAGAGAACTTTGTAGGTATTTACATAGCAATTAAGGACCTTTTAGTGTTAATGGCATTTCCAGTATTTGGAGACGTTTTTCCCTCACTTTCCTCTATTCTTAGTGTACTAAACTAATTACAGTCTGGTTCCTACAATCACGCTTACTTTCTGTTAATCACATCTATGGAGATAATCATTATTTAGCAATTAGCGACATGCTGCATGGAAACAAAAAGCTTTCCTTCTTGAATTTGTTGATGGAGACACATAGTAAACATGTAAGAGAATGCAACATTAGTATATAAATGAATAAAAAAAATGAAAACAAGATTACATCACACTTGATTGCAATAAGGGGCACTATATTAGTACTATGATTTTTAACTTTATTTTTTTTAGAATTTGATTTAGGAATAAGTGGCTGTCAGACATTTCTTTCTGCGGCTTATTTCCAGTAAAAATATAAGGATCAGGCATATTGAACGCCAACCTTTCTTTCTTTCAATATCTGCAGTCGTGGGGAGAGTCGGGACACCCAAATACACATTAGGTGCCAGGTTTGGCCAATGGTCATCTAATATGTATGGGCAGCTTTAGCGTCCATAAAAATCAATCATTCTCAGTCAATACGCTTGACAGCTGGCACCTATTGAACCCTTTCACTGACAGGGGTTTTTTGGACATTTTACAGATCTGGCAGCCAGGACAATTTTGACACTTTTGAAAGCGGACAACTTTCATATTGTCAAAATACTCCCCTAAAGTTGGAATCTCGACACCCTCCCGATGGCAGACGTCGAGGGAGAGAAGGATCGGGAATGTTGAATTTCATTTTATTCATTATTTGATAAGATGCTGCTAGAGAAGTTTGGCAGCAGCTTTCTCCTTGTGAACACATGCACGCTCAACTCGGGGAGTCGGGGAGGAATAGCGGTTGGTCCACAGCTGTCTAAAATGTATGGCCAGCCTAAATCCCCCATTTCATTAAAAAAACCTATGTATTGAAAAACATAATAGCTTATATTAACATTAATTAAATAGACTGCAACCAAGTTTTGACTGATTTTAAGAAGTTCTTTCATACAGAAACTAATCAAAACAATTAATGTAAAAACATTTGTGAAAAACATGAAACACGGACAACTTACTGTAAATATACGGGAAGGTGTCCTTGGGCAATAGAAGTGAATGGGTCCGTAATTACGGTCTGGAATTACAGACAAATTCTACAGTCGCCTAACACGTTTCAGAATACCTCATCCCTTAGTCATGGTAAACAATACTTTCATAGGTATTGATGAAATACTTTCATAGGTATTCGGCTCCAGGAGAACCCCCTTACGTCACTATCCATATATGGAAAGAGACGTCAGGGGCCTCTCCTGGAGTAGAATCCCCGACTACAGAGTCGGCAACGCTGTGGACGGGGATTCCGCTTCAGGAGTTGCCCCTGATGTCACTGTCCATATATGGTCAGAAACCTAAAGTGCTTCCTTCAGGAGCGGAACCCATGGACACAGGGGGATTCCGCTCCTTCAGGGAGCTACAGTGGCTCTATTTACAGGAAGGGGGGGTAGCTACCTACAAGGGGGCCGTGTGGCAGCTACCTACAAGGGGGCCGTGTGGCAGCTACCTACAAGGGGGCCGTGTGGCAGCTACCTACAAGGGGGCCGTGTGGCAGCTACCTACAAGGGGGCATTTGTGAGTGGCGAGCTGATGGTTATTTTACTGCGAGTTGCGGGCTGATGGACATTTTACTGTGAGTGGGGGGCTGATGGTAAATTTTACTGTGGGTGGGGGGCTGATGGTAAATTTTACTGTGGGTGGGGGGCTGATGGTAAATTTTACTGTGGGTGGGGGGCTGATGGTCTTCAAGTGCTTTCCAGCACTGACATCCTATTGAAACTAATAGGGGGCACTCGTTTGGAGTGTTTTTTTGCCTGCATCTTTTGCATTAGCTTCAACGGCTTAAAAAAACGCAAAAAATAGTCAAGTAACTCAGTGGACCAACACTAGCAGATGACACGGCTCCCCAAACCATCACTGACTGTGGAAACTTCACACTGGACCGTAAGCAACTTGGATTGATGCCTCTCCACTCTTCCTCCAGTCTCTGGGACCTTGATTTCCAAATGAAATGCAGAACTTACTTTCATCTGAAAACAGGAGTTTGGACCACTGAGAAACGGTGTTGGTCCACTGTGTTATATCAAGACCAGAGTCAACGCAGCCGTCTAGCAGGACATTTTAGAGCACTTAATGCTTCCCTCTGCTGACAAGCTTTATGGAGATGCTGATTTCATTTTCCAGCAGGATTTGGCACCTCCAAAAGTACCAATACCTGGTTTAATAACCACAGTATCACATTGGCCAGCAAACTCACCCGACCTAAACCCCATAAAGAATCTATGGGGTATTGTCAAGAGGAAGACGAGAGACAACAGACGCAACAACGCAGGCGAGCTGAAGGCCGCTATCAAAGCAACCTGGGCTTCCATAACACCTCAGCAGTGCCACAGGCTGATCGCCTCCATGCCACGCCGCATTGATGCAGTAATTCATGCAAAGGGAGACCCAGACCAAGTATTGAGTGCATATACTGTGCATACTTTTCAGTAGGCCAACATTTCAGTATTAAAAATAATTTTTGAAATTGGGCTTATAATATATTAACATTTTCTAAGACACTAAATTTTGGGTCTTCATTAACGGTTACCATAATCATCAACATTAAAAGAAAAAAATGCTGGAAGTAGATCACTCTGTGTGTAATCAATCTATAGAATATATGATTTTCCATTTTTTAATTGAATCACTGAAATTAAATTATGATATTCTAATTCAATGAGAAGGACTAGTATACGTGTGAGTATATATATATATATTATATATATATATATATATATACATACATACATACACACACCGTGTGTGTGTGTGTATATATATATATATATATATATACACACATATACACCGTGTGTGTGTGTGTGTGTGTGTGTGTGTGTCTATTTCTTTGCATTACATTGATACTGACTAGAGCTCTGTTCACAGACATTTTTTGCTTTCTGTCCGGTTTGTCTGGTATTTTAGAATAGTTTAGTCTGCAGCATTATTCTTGCCATCACAAAAATACCAGAACTCCTGACGGAAACCGGACAAACCCTATTATAAATTAAAATAATATGTCAAGATTAATTGGAATCCCTTGAATACCAAGTCCAATACAGAGTAATATTTATAGGAGTTTTCGGGGGCTTTGACATTGATGGCCCATAGGCCATTAATGTTTGATCAGTGGAGGTCCAACCTCAGGGACTCCTGTCGATCAGCTTAAAGGGATTTTCTCAGAATTGAAAATTATCACCTATCCACAGGATAGGTGATAAAATGTCTGATCACTGGTGGCCCCATCGATCTCGAGAATTGAGGTCATGAACCACCTATTTATCCTCACTGCTCAACCATAATGAGGAGGACAGTGAATGGAGCGGTGGTTGGGCATGCACACTGCCGCTCCATTTAAAGTCCTTAGGAATTATGAAAACCGCTGAGTAAAGCGCTCAGGCAATTATCACCTATCCTGGTGAAAATCGTCGATTCTCATACAACCCCTTCAACCCCTTGACGCACCATGACATACCGGTACGTCATGGTGCGGTTGGTGATGTTTGGAGCGCGCGCGATATGCTGCGGGTGTAGGCCGTGTTTTACAGCCGACACCCAGGACTAACAGCCGGGAGCAGCGATTGCGCTGTTTAACCCCTCAAATGCTGCAGTCAATCCCGAACGCAGCGTCTGAAGTGTTGAAAAGAGGGGGGGGGCAGCCCCTTCCGACAGCTCATTGCCCCACCCTCGCAACGAGATCGGGGGTGATGAAGGATGTTATGGCAGCCAAGGGGCCTAATGAAGGCCCCCAGGGCTGCCTTCACTCTGGCTCTGTTAAGCCCTGCCACAGGCAGGGCTTAACAGATGCCTGTAAAAATGACAATATACTGCAATACATTAGTATTGCAGTATATTGAACCAGGGATCTAATGATCGGTGGTTCAAGTCCCCTAGGGGGACTAATAAAATGTGTAAAAAGAAGAAGAAATTTTTTAGTAGTGCGAAAACAATAAAATATAAAAAGTAAAAAAAAAAAACCCTTTTCCCATTTTTCCTCTAAAGTAATGTGAAAAATTTAAAAAGTAAACAAAATTGGTATTGCTGTGTACGTAAAAGTCTGAACTATTACAATATAGCATTATTTAATGCACACGGTGAACGCTGTAAAAAATAAAAATTGTAAACCACCAAAATCGCAGTTTTTTGGTCACCTTAACTCCCCAAAAAATGTAATAAAAAGTGATAAAAAAAAGTCATATGCACCAACAAAGAGTGCCAATAAAAACTACAGCTCGTCCCGCAAAAAATAAGCCCTCCCACCGCTCAAAATTCTTGTCTGGCCACGGCTAGAAAACAGCTGGTTTTGCCAGTGGTACCAGGAACAAAAACTGGTGGCGATCAGCGGATTACTGCGAGTCCAGCTCCCGCCAGAGGGGATGTCGGATGAGACTACCCCTTTAAAATACAATTATTTATTTTACACATTATAGTAAGAAACATTAGGGATAGAGTTTGCTGAACATGAATGAAATATGACCCCCACCTGCTCAAACTCTTCCATGTCCACTTCCCCATCTCCATTCAGATCAAACATTTTGAAGGCAATTTCAAAGTTTCTTTGAGGAGCTAAAGGATAGAAATAGATAAATGTTAGCTTACAGATGCTAATCATGTATGCATTATAAAACTAGAAAACCACACTGATCTAAAATAATCATAAAAAGGAGAAGCAAAATTCTGTATATACTTAAGAAAAAACAGTGTGAGACATCAGTTAACCTATCAGTATATTTTTACCATGTGTGAGTAACCCACGCAAAATGTGGGGAGCACACAAATTCCATGTACATCTAACTCCTGGTAAAATTCAAACTCAGGACCCCAGTTCTGCAAGGCAGTGTTCACCAGTGTTAGCTTCATAGGCCTCGTTCACATGTTCCGGAGGTGACGTCACTCTATATCCTCCATTGCATATAAAGACAAATCAGTAAGTTTACTAAAATAATGTTTTGAGTGCACTCCTAATAATTTTCCTAAAGCGGTCAACCTCTTAGAATTTAGCATGAAATTTTGGACCTATTTTATTTATTTTTTCAAAAAACAAGATGATGTTCAATAGTGAACCATTACTTTAAGCGAAAACTGGCAAATTCCGGTCACCAGGTCATCTAAAAAGTCAACAGTTGCAACCAGGTTTTGCTTCCAGCACTAAAATTTAATCAGCTGAGTACTTCCACCCTGTGCCAAATCACCGGAGCTGGATGCGGTTACGGACTGCTGCGCCCTGGACGCAATTTTTAGAGTACATTCACATGGGGTGCGAATGGTGTGACTGATAACTTATCCATAGGTTATACCCTAATGCTTAGAGTTTGATAACACTATTTCCTATATAACGATGGTTATAGGGAAGTTGTAACTTAATTTTACATCCCTTCAAGAGAGCCATAATAACGTTACAAGGAATAATGAGAGGAGCACAAAGACTGTCTTATCCAGCTTTATTGATCAATAACTGTTTATAATAGCACCATATGCCAAGCACAGAAATCTGTATGTATACCTGATTGTGTTACTATGACCTTATGATTTTATTTTTTCAATAAAACTAGTAAAAATAAAAAGAAAATCCTATGGACTGACATGCTGGTGGCAAGTTTATTTTTGTATTTAATTTCTGGGTTCAGTGTTCCTTTAAAGAGGACGCACAATTTGTTCCCACTTTTACTGTAAATAAAACAGCATTACCAAGACAATGGTCCAGGCCCGATAATTATTTTATTAAGAAATCTATGACAGATCTAAGATGGTTTAAACTTGGAATTCAAAAGGTCTGTGTAACACTGGAGATTTTCTCCCAGCATTTAAGCTCTACGTTTCTTTAGTCAAAATCTATTACTTTACAATCAATGCTCCCATAGGTCATGCTGTCACACTATTGATTTCATAGCCCACCTTGGTAGGAGAACGCTATACGCAGCATTATTAGGTAGTAACAAAGCCACTACGAGAAGGCTACCCGGTTAAAGAAAAGAAAAAGGTAACACAATATGAACTAATAAGTGCAAGATACTGAGTAAATGAGCTGCTCCGGTTAATAAAATGACTTTAGTAAAAGGGTCATCCAGTTTAGAAAACTAATTTTCATACACCCTATTAGGATATTCTGAGTTAATAGCGGGGGGGGGGGGGGGGGTCCTCTGTTCAGGATACCCATCAGAGTGGAGGCCAGAGTGGAGAACGATTGCAAAGAGAGTCTCTTGCTCTAGAGGACCTGTCCATTATAACACGGACAACCCATTGACTTGAATGGGCATTGTGTAATGCTCAATTTCCACTGTGGTGGCTTTGAAACTAAACACTTACTACCATGTTTCCCCACAGATTACAGCTGATCGCTGGGGGTCCCAGCAGAACGACACTTTGCGATAAGCTCATTGTCAAAAGTCCCTTCCAACAAGTAGAAATTGTCCAAAGCAGAGAACCCTTTAAAGTATTGCTAGGGTGGTTAAAAGAGGACCTGAGTTATTAAATAGAGAATTCAATTATTAATGGAGGCACAGCTTTTGGATGCAACAAAAACCAAAAGTATGTTTATTGGAAAATTGTAGTGAAGCGTACCATTGTAATTATTGATTAGGGAATTCTTCACACTAACAAATGAATAATTGTTTGGCCCCATTCTTTTCTAGGCAACAAAAGCAGAGGCCAGTGAGCGATGCTTCCTGAACCCCATGTCAGTGTGAAGATCAGAATGAGTCACTTATATTTATTTTTTAATGTCGCAAATATAGCACATGGATCCCTATCTCGGAGTGTTACAATCTAATCCCCATCTCAGATATACACATGCTAGGACCAATTATATAGAACTCCAATAGACCTAGAAGTAGGTTCCTTGGACTGCCCGGAGGAAACACACACTATTTCCTGCAAATGGAGCATATTGAGATGTGCCGCCACCATTTCAGTTTCAGTGCATGATTAATAAATAAAACGGCTGCAATAGAGCCTGGGTATCCTGGTAATTATTCCCCAACAGTATCCCTAAATACAATCTACTAACAAATACTATGCTCCTTAAAGAGGATCTGTCATGGAGAGAGACCTCTTTAAATTAAAGCGTCTATTAGGGGCCCAAATAAAATGAGGCGTGTGGGTGTTACTGCAACTTCTGAAGTTCACCCATTGGTCACTCAGTTGTCTGTAAAACAGCATATACTTTGTAATAATCAGGTGAGTTGGCGAAGACCGAATTCAGACTACCGTGGTATACATTCGTGTGACGGCCGTTAAAACAATTTCAATGGGGCCGTTCACACAGCCGTTGTTTCAACGGACCAGGTGAAGGGTCAGTTGAAAAAAATAGAACAGTTTCCCCAAGTTCGTCTGAATTCAGCCTGAGAGCAAACATATAACCCATTTAATGATGCATTTCTCAGACAACCCTCCAAAAGTAGCATACTCATTAACATACCACACACGCTCTCTTACAGTCCCCTATACAGAAGATCGGGAGTTATTCAAAGGGTGCAAGAGTGTGCCACGTTTATGAGATGTCAGGGATTCACTTGACCTACTTTCAACCAAGAATATAATTCAGGCGTCAGTGTCATGATCTGTCATCTGTATATAGAAGTACTACCTATAGTGGATTTACAACTATTTAAATTAAAGCGTACCTCCACTGGTAAAATGAATCAGGGCTGCTGCTCAAAGTTTAAGTCTCCCGACGACAGATTAAGCAGAGAGTGGGTGGCATTGGGGGTAACCGTACCAAGATAGAAGCCTGTCCTGCAAAGCTCCCGTTAA
The DNA here is from genome assembly GCF_050947455.1 of Rhinoderma darwinii. Lineage (NCBI taxonomy): Eukaryota > Metazoa > Chordata > Amphibia > Anura > Rhinodermatidae > Rhinoderma > Rhinoderma darwinii. The sequence goes on along the minus strand of NC_134697.1, from coordinate 54,922,123 downwards.
TTACTATATGAGATTTGCAGGAGTTTCTTATAGAGTTGACAGCCCATGTGTTCATGTAACACAAGATAATTAAGGTTTGGGATAGAATCCTTCTTGATTTATTTTGCCCAGAAATACAGTTTATACAGATTCCCATTTTTAATAGTGGGATGTAAAGTTTGGCAAATATCTGCATCTACTATGCTACAATAAGCGACATCCATTAACTAATATAGGTCTTTTCATGTCATTTGCTCAAAATATTGCACTAGTGTAATAAAATCTTTTACATAATCAAAATTAAAAAGAGAAAAAAAAAAAAGTGAAAAAACAAACAGCTTAGCAACGCTGCTAATAAAGACATAACCTTATTATTATCTGCTGAGACAAATAAAGGGATTGAACATGCCCAAAATTGGGAAACACAATAGTATAATAATACAAAGTGCATGTTGTAGCCACCTGGTGAGATGAACAGGAATATGAGCTAAGAATACAAATGCTCAAGATTACACTGGATTACAAGAGAAAGAAATCCCATGAAGGTGTTGTAAGCGTGCACACAGCACGCTTATATAAATCATCTTGTATTCTCCACTTTCCTTCACTGCGGAGATGATTATTCCCACAATCTTTTATGTGAGTGAGGTAGCTTTCAGCACTGCGGGGCTTAGAAACACCAGGTGGGCAAACATTATCCAGCTATGATTAGAATAGCTTTCATAATTCAGAGCTATAGCATGGGATCCCACCACATAGTGGCTGCTCTTAGTAAACGGCAACGTAAGAAGACAAGGAACTTGTTATATAATCTGGGAAACAATATCTGTGTTTATGCCATTTAACCGTTTCTAATTGCAAAATATAGATTAAAAAAACCATATGAAACTAACCTGCTACCAATACAGGGCTTTGGTATAGCATACAAACCTCAGAAAGAAAATAAGTCTAACATTTGGTGTTCCCTTCACTGGAACGAAGGGGCACAGCACCCAATATCTCCTCATACACAGCCTAATTATCTTGAAGAAGGGGCTAGCTCAGAAGAGAAACGCGTTAATTGCACAAATAATTAAATAAAATATACTGCTCAATACCTGTCTGAGAATTGTCAACATCATTCTGAAGTAGCAGCACCGAAGAAGGCCCCATTTTTCATTTGCAATACCACAACCCAATTATCGTCCCAATCATTGAATCATAAATGGCCGCCTTAAAGGCTAAATTCACCTTCGCAACTAATTTTTAAAATTTTATTTCTTATTGGTCCAATGCTTCTGAAATGAAATATTAAGCAACTTTGCAAATCGCCTTAATCTCCTACCATTTTGTGTCTACAGCTGCTATGCAGATCTATGCGTCTCCAAGGTGACAGACAACAAACCCTGTGTAGTCTGCTCCAGCAGTCAAACTACCTTCAGAGTGTGACTGCAGGATGGGAGCACGCAGGGTTTATTTGTAGTCTGTTAACATGGGATAAGAATAGGTCTGCACAGGAGCCGTACACACAAAATGCCAGATATTTATAATGAAGGTGGCCATCGCCTTTGAGGATTCTTAGATTATGTCAACAGGCATGTTCAGATATGGCAAAGTAGCCTCAATTTCTAAAAGCCTTAGTATACATGCTTCGTGTTGAAATGCTGGCCATTATAACAACGTTCTGGATTAGGAGGTGGATAATACACCAAATATAATTACAGGGCACATCTTCAAGAACATTAATGTAATTAATAGATTGCTAAGTATTCTGAATACCTGGAGAAACCTTGAGTACTACTAATCAGTACCGATTTACAGATATCTCACTTAAGAGCATATCTGTCAGCTTAATATACTGACCTGTGTAAGCGTAGATTACAGCTACAAGTCCGTACCCCTAGTAGCCAAAAAAAAAAGTAGCAGTTTGACAAATCGGAGAACTGAAAGAAAGCAGCAGATTCACAGTTCTATTCATGAGGCTTACCCACCCCCTTCATGGTGACTAAAAGGCTTCTGCGTATGCAAGTTTACTTAGAAGCCTCTCCATTACCATCCTGAAAAGGCAGGGGGCGCACTCCCCTCATGAATACTGTGGACTTATAATGGTGTCTGCTGTATTCTTTAAGCTCTCCTATTAGCTAAAAGACAACACTTATGTGCCGTGTTGGCTACTAGGAGTACAGACCTGTATCTGTAAAGAGCTGCCCTTACCTATGGCAGCATATTAAAAAGAAGGATCCGATTAGTGTCCTTAAACTTCCTGCAAATGGGCGTTACTGTATGTCCTTTTTAGCGGTGCGTTCCCACAAATGGGCGTACAGTAATGCCCTGAGAATGAAACGAGCACAGGAGCTGTGCTCGCTTCATCTTCAGCGGGTGCAGACATCCCACTGCTACGGCGGCGATCACAGTCCTTTCCGATCGCCGACGTTTAACCCCTTAAATGCCGATGTCAATAGCTATAGCGGCATTTAAGGCTGTGTTCACATCGCCGTCCATGTTCCGTCGGGGAGTTTCCTTCGGGTTAACCCCTCAGCGGAAAGTAAATGGAAATCTCATCTTCCGTTTCCCTCAGCATTGATCTCAATGGTGACGGAAATCTAGCTAATGGTTTCCGTCTGTCCCGTTGTGACAGGGTTCCGTAGTTTTGACCGAATCAATAGCGCAGTCAACCGCGCTATTGGTTCAGTCAAGAATGGGGAAAAATGTGGGGTTCCGATGGTTGCTATGGTAACCAGGAAGTCTAGCAATGGCTTCCTGGTCGGCCAGGTACGGAAGCCTATTAGGTCCTACCAAATTACTATATTACTATCTGTTTTACAAGCAGAAACATTTAAAATGTGAAAAAGCATAATATTTGCACATTTTCTTTAAATTTTGATGCTTTTCACAAATAAACAATGAATTTATCAACCAAATTTTTCCACTATAAATACAATATGTCACAAGAAAACAATCTTAGAATCACTTGGATTGGTAAAAGCATGCCAGAGTTATTTCCACATAAAGTGACACGTCCGATTTGAAAAAATGGGGCTGGTCTTAAAGGCCAAAATTAGCTCGGTCCTGAAAGGGTTAAAATAGTCCAGCAACTTTACCATGTGTTTACCATGCTGAATATTGCTATGGTAATTTGCGAAGATTCTAGGGTTGCACGGTTTACATTATAAATAACAAGGTCTAGCACTACATCCCGGATATAAACTGTGGCTGCATTTACTGTATGTAAAGATCTTTAGAGTATTTGTATGTGACACGAGATTCTGCCTATGCAGTACAGTTTCTTCATGGATATTATCTGGTGTTATTTAAATAGTGTCTGCGTTATGTTTTAGGTTTCATTTTAATGTCTAAAAGACCAGTCATGCATTTGAAGGCTAAGTTCACACAGAGTTTTTTGACGCGGAAACAACGCCAAAAAACTCGTCAAAAACGGCCTGAAAATGCCTCCCCTTGATTTTAATGGGAGGCGGAGGCTTCTTTTTCCCGCGAGAGGTAAAACCGTCTCGCGGGAAAAAGAAGCAACATGCCATATCTTCGGGCGTTTACGCCTCTGACCTCCCATTGACATCAATGGGAGGCAGAGAAAGCGTATTTCACTGCGTTTTATGCCCGCGGCGCTCAATGGCCGCAGGCGAAAAACACTGCGAAAAACGGCGTGCAGGGAGAGGAAAATCTGCCTCAGACTTCCAAATTTTCCGCTCGCAGGAAAAAGACGCCTCCGCCTCCCATTGAAATCAATGGGAGGCATTTTCAGGCTGCTTTTGACAAGTTTTGCTACGCGGTTTCCACGTCCAAAAACTCTGTGTGAACATAGCCTTAGGGCGCAGTCACACTTTGCATATTTGTCTTCTATTTCCGCACTGTATAAATACACAGTGGAAAACTTTACAATGTAATCCTACGGGAAAAATATTCAGCCACACGAGAAATTAAGCAGACTGTTTGAGTTGCAGAATATTTTTCACATAAGATTACAATGTAGAGTATTCTGCAGCTTATTTTTACATTGTGGAAGTATTAGGAAAACCACGTGTCTGTGCCCTTAAGCAAAGGATGGGAGACTTTCCTAGATGAGGAGTATAACGGATTGCTCTTCATCCATTTTCCATACAGCTCATTAGCTAGATGTTCATTAGCAGTCTGTAAATGCATCTGGATTCCAGTTCTCAGACACCGCATAAGGCAAGTATGGGCTGAGCCAATCCATTGTCCATATTTTATGACATAACCTGTCTGAACTACGAATGAATCAGGCAAACATGCATCAAATAAGCAATCTATATTCCATCAATTCTAAATTTGAAGGTGGGCCGGAAACCAATAACTATCAGAATTGCACGGGTAACTTTACAATTCTGAAGACAACTCTCATGATATTGATGTCGAGAAAACACTAAAATTATAGTAAATGCCTAAATTGTTGCTTAATTGTGGATATGTACATCATAGAGGGGGGTCCCCTGCCAGAGCGGAGAGCCACTAACAAAAACAGCTCTCATCAACCTGGTCCATCCTTGTATTACATAGTCAAATGAATGGCCGGCATGTAACACTACATTTCCCCTGTAGTGGCCACTTCAATAGAAATATATGGCCAGCTGTACGTTGACCCGGGTATAGGAGGTAATTGCCGGGCAGGTTTCAGTTTAAGAAGGGGCTGCCTTTATGAGGCAATCCATTTAATTATAGGAGATATAAAATGGGTCAAGATATAGATACACAGTATGCATATGAATAACAATTCTGGTCTACTTAATTCTTGCTGGTTTAGAAATTCCCTATATAGACAAAAGTATTGGGACACACATTCAGGCGTTTCATTCAGTCCCTTTGCCACAGGTGCATAAAATCAAGAACCTCACTGAATTCCAGCGTGGTACTGTAATAGGATGCCACCATTGTAACGAGTCAGTTAGTGAAATTTCTTCCTGCCTAGATATTCCACGATGAACTGTGAGTGATATTATTGCAAAATGGAAGCATTTAGGAACTACAGCAATGAAGTGCAGACCACGTAAAGTTACAGAGCAAGGTCGCTGAGTGCTGAGGCGCATTGTGCATAAAAGTCGCCATCGCTCTACTGGCAATAACTGCAGAGCTTCACATCTCCTCTGGCATTAATGTCCGCACAAAAACGGAGCGCTGTGAATTTATGTCATGGATTTCCATAGCAGAAAAGCTGCATACAAGCCGTACATCACCAAGCACAATGCCAAGCGTCGGACGGAGCGGCATAAAACACGCCGCCACTGAACTCTGGAGCAGTAGAAACGTGTTCTGTGGAGGGATGCATCACGCTTCTCTATCTGGGTTTGGCGAATGCCGGGAGAATGTTACCTGCCTGACTGCATTGTGCCAACTGTAAAGTTTGGTGGAGGAGGATAATGCTACAGAGGGTTGTTTTGCTAGGGGTTGGTCTAGGCCCCTTAGTTCCAGTGAAGGGAAATCTTAATGATTCAGCATACCAAGATATTTTGGACAATTGTAGCTTCCAACTTTGGGGGAACAGTTTGGGGTTCAGCCCTTTTCTGTTCCAGCATGACTTTGCCCCAGTGCACAAAGCAAGGTTCATAAAAACATGGTTGGATGGGTTTGGAGTGGAAGAACTTGACTGGCCCACACAGAGCCCTGACCTCAACCCCATCCAACACCTTTAGGATGAAGTAGAACGGAGATTGCAAGCCAGGCCCGCTCCTCCTACATCAGTGTCTGACCTCACAAATAATCTTCCAGGTGAATGGGCAAAAATTTACGCAGACACCCTCCAAAATCTTGTAGAAAGCCTTCCCAGAAGAGTAAAAACTGTTTTAGCAGCAGTTGGGGGGACCAACTCCATATTAATGCCTATAGATTTAGACTAGGATGTCATAAAAGCTCCTTTAGGTGTAATGTGTAGGTGTCCCAATACTTTTGTCCGTATAGTGTGTAACAGAAAAATATATTACTCCACATCAATGAGAAGAAATGCCCTTTCCCTCATACATTTATAGTATCTTATTTAGCTAACCAACCTAGATGTGAAGCGTTACAGGAGTAAGGGGTGTATCATTGCATAACTAGCCAATTTTGTCATTCAGCGCTACAGATGAGCTAATTTGAGATTTAATTAGATATGTAGTTTGAGATTGCCCCACTTTTTTTCCTGAGTAGTGGACACTCAAGTAATTGGAGACGGCTGTGTTCTCATGCACAACCGGGTGGACAGAAGCGCCAAAAACTTAGAAGGGAAAACAGCATTAACTTTGCACTGCGGCCACTTCATTCTCAGCATCAGGGGTCATATCACCAGCGATCATAAAGTGATCACTTCATAAGAAGGGAATAACCCTTTAAGAGAAAAATGGGGGGGGGGGGGGTTTAGTTCACTCACTGAAGTCAATGCACTGGTAAATCTGCAAATCGTGCACAACTATTATTTTAGCTTTTTTCAGTACTCCAGGAAATCTGAATGACAAACACTAAGGCCCAGTTCACACTGAGTATTTTGGCGCAGATTTTGACATTCAAACCACGTTGGAATCAGCGCAAAAAATGTCCGGAACAGCCTCCCACTGATTTCAATGGGAGTCGGGGTGCTTTTTTCCAAGGCGGCATTTAGCCGCCGCGGGGAAAAAAAGCGGCATGTACATGAACATGCCACGGTTCCAGCTCTGACCTCCCATTGAAATAAAGGCAAGGCATAAAAAAAGGTTTTTGCTGCGCTTTTTTGCCCGCAGTCCTTAATGGCTACGAAAAACACTGCGCAAGAAAGGGCAGGCAGGTCATAAGATGCTAAACAAACAAGCAAAAAAAAAAAAAAAAACTTACACCTAAGACTGATGCCATCAGTCAACCATCCATCGCCCATAGACTACCATGTTAAAAAGGAAACACTTTTTTACTGGATGGCGCAAGATTATATTGAATTGGTATCATGATAGATTGTATATCAAGACAATTCAAGTTAAATTGACACTAACTTTTCAAACAACTTATGCTGATCTAACAGTATGCCTGATATAAAACAAGCAGAGAACAAAGATTGGATCCAGCGCCAGTTGTAGATAAAAAGGAAACTTTTTCCAAGTTTTATTCAATTATTTAAAATGAAAGTCGGCAGGATGATTTCCTGGTACAAAGGGAGGTTCAATGGAAATTGTTAGCCTACGCGTTTCCTTTGTACCAGGAAATCATCCTGCCGACTGATTTTAAATAAAACTTGGAAAAAGTTTCCTTTTTATCTACAACTGGCGCTGGATCCAATCTTTGTTCTCTGCTTCTATCTCTGATCGTGTGCCGACACGAGGAACCGGGCGCGACGGGCAGTGCAAGTCTGCATATAAGGTGAGCTGGAGGTTTCCTGTTTTTTTTCCCTGATATAAAACAACTTTATTATTTACTTTTTTATTCCTGCAAATTGTTTGTGAAGTTACGGTCACTAGGTTTCTCCCTTTCTGCAATCTGCTGTCCACACCCTGTTGTCAAGCATTAGCCATCCCTAGTTACAAAGCACAATTGACGGGCTGCAGAAGGTGGGGGTGTCACTTCACTACCTGCCTATACAAGTCTAGGGAGAGGGGGAGGAGCAGGAGGAGGGAGCAGAAAGAGTGTGAGACTCCGCAAGAAACACTGCATTTAAGTCTATAGAGTGGGGAGGGATGAGAAGGGGGAGGCATTTTCCGCGCACTTTGCTTTTTAATATAACTTCAAACTCTGAAAAACGCCTAAAAAAAATAAATTGAAACACTTTCAGCATGCTGCATTTAGAGAAAAACCAACGCTGATCCCAAAAAGCCAAAAATAAAAACGTGCTTATGTAGACATTTTCATCGTTTTCTATGGCCACCCAAACAAACTGCAAACTGCAAAAAAAAAAACATTAACAAAAAAAAACAAAAAACACAGCTAAACTGTGTATGAAGGTTGCCAAATAGAGTTGTAATGGTAACCATGTTGGTTATCACACAACGTTCCCAGGAATGGACATAATTCAAAAATGACTCAATAGAATGGTTACCAATTTAACAGAAGATGACAACTCATGATTACTACTCATATTTACTCTACAAGGCATACTTACTTGATAGAACTGTGGTAAGGAAAATATAGTCAGAGAATGAGATCAGGCCACATTCACCCAACGTGTAGAAAATACTGTCCTCGTCTGCAAACTTCTCTCGTTCTTGAGAAATTTTCTATAAAAACAGACATCAAAGCATTAAATTTTTTTTTTAAAAAACATGCTGGTCCAATGTTAATACACTGGATAATGCTATGATTTTAGTTTTCAAAGCTTTCAAGGGAAAGATGTACCATGTGACTTATAAACAAGTTGAGAGTTCTCTTTTTTTTTTTATGACAAAAATTTTAATATTGCAATGGGCCTACTGTATATAATTGGAATAAATGAACATCGGCAAAAGTAGAAAGCTCTGAAAACTAAGGACTAAAATGTCAAAACTCTTTTGACAGAGACTAGTTGACGACTAACAGATATAGAGGTATAAACATCTATTTGTAGAACAAACCACACTTCATATACAAGAAAGGAGGTCTATAAAAAAAAAAAAAAAAAAAAAAAAGTATCTTGCAAACATAAATGGAAAAGTCATGCAATTGCCAGAGCAGGAAATGTGTCTACATCACAAGCACGGAGGAATCCAGTAGTTGAACACACAACAAAAACACCATCACATTAGGGTCCAGTCCATGAACTTTACCCACTGGTTACCTCTGTCTAGCGAAGATCCAATCATATACAAGATAAAGGAAAGACAATTGGTTAAACAAGAACAAAGAGTTCGGACATAATCAGCAACGATGTATAAATCCAGGCGGCTGGACGGAAGACATTTTTAGCCTGCAGATGTCTTGGCCAGATGGCACTCTTACACCAGGGAATGTGTTGATACCGCTAAACTGAGTGATGTTATTTCTGTGCAGATAGGGAATTCCAGAGCGAACACATGTGAATATGATCTATGAGAACAGACTAGATAAATCTCTAATAATTTTTAGTATGTGAACCTGGACTCCATACATTGTTAATGACAATAGTAATAGATGAAACATTAAAATTCTGTTTTCCAAATACTCCACATATTATTTAGATGCTGGAATGCTCTAGACGCTGAGCTTTTTTTTTTTTTCCATTTCGTTACTATAAGATTAAAAAAAGAAAATGATGAAATAAAATTAAATGAAACATAGATGTGTCAAGAGGACTGGGAGAAGGTCAATATGGAGGAGAACGCTGAAGACTTAGGACGTTTCGGATGTGTATAGTTTCTACCACTGGCAATTCATTTCCATATTAAAATGGCATGGAGTGTTGATTTCTTATAAGGAGAGGATAATGGTCACACAGTGAAGTTGGGGTCATAGATCCCTTAGCAACTTGGGCAGGGTTAATGAAAAATTAGCAGAAATGTGGAAATGTGGAATTTTGGAATAGGAATAAGTCAATATTAAGGAGGGACCACGCTAGTTTTATACAAATTTAGGAGTCAAGAGGAATAAATTAGTTCAAACCTGCCACGGATGACACTGGTCTTTCCCGATGACGAAACAAAGCTGTACTGGTGGTTTCAGGGAGCAATAATAACGTTGTGGTTAAAAGGCTTTGTCGGTAGATGAAGATAGCGGAGATGTTTCGAGCCACTATAAACAGTAGTCCAAAGCATTAGATTGTCTATAGATCATCTACCGACAACTATTGGGATTTTGTGTGACGGTTATGCCTTTTAAACATAACCTGTACAGGAGAACATTTTGTTTATAGCACAAAACCAGTATGAGACCAAGACCCTGAGCCTTTTACATAGGAAGACTACATGCCCATTATCAGAAACAATGGACAGTCCCCAGAAAAACAATAACACTAGCTCACAAAGAACTGGAGAGAAAAAAAGATAATAAAATGTACTAATGTCTCCAATGAAATGACACGGACCTTAAATATTAATACTTTTATCTACTTTGTACGACATATTGCCAGCAAACAAGGATACATTTTTATATGTAAAAATAAATATAAGCTTTTTGAATAGGACGGTGTATGTAGAGGTTCTGACTACTGTACGTCCTGTAGTGTTGTAAATAGCAAATTAAACGGATTGTTACGGCAAATAATAGTAGGATCCACTGTATATGGGCAAAGTTACTTACCGGTGATGGGTGACCAAAAACAAAAAAGTGGGTAGACTCGTGTTTCTATCAGTGATGTGGTTAAAACAGAAATGTGCTGTAACTGACCATTATCCACTAATGACCAACGAGAGAGCGATGTTCTATCTGAAGGTTGTAAGTGGAAAGCATGGCACGGCAGTAAATGAGCCTAGCTCGGAGTGGTTCCTATCATTACAGAAGAAGGGAGGTAGTGAGGTATATCCTGTAACATAGTGGAGGGCTAATCTGAAACCGGATCGGTCTCCACATATTTCTAGTCCTTCATCTAAAACATATAGAGCACAGGAAACCTCTGATGGAGACTCGTTCTCAGCTTCCTAAACAAATGGCCCCCTCATAACAATCCTTCAATAAGCATGTCAAAATTATATTCAATTACATTATTAGAATGTTGGCAAGACCCTAGATGATTTGCTACCCTGCACAGCAATGGAATGGTCTTTTACATTTGGGTTTGCCTATACAAAGAAGGAAACACTGATACATTGCTTCCTGTTTAACCCTTTGTCACCGAAAACATTTTTCATTTGTGTTTTTTCCTCCCGGTCTTCCAAAATCCAAAACTTTTTTTTTTTATTCTCTGTCAACAAAGCAGTGAGAGAACTTGTTTTTTTTGTGGGACAAGTTGTAGTTTTTAACGGCACCATTTATTGTACTATATAATGTAAACGAAAAAAAAAAAAAAAATCTATGCTGAGTGGAATATAGAAAGAAAAAAAACAGCAACTCCTTCATTGTTTCTTGGGTTTCATTTTTCGACATTCACCGTCCAGTAAAATCTACATGTTAAACATTAATCTGTGGCTCAATAGGATTACTGCAATATCAAATTTATGTTCTCTTTTTTATTTACCAGTTTTAACAAAGAAAAAAGAATTTGTTAAAAAATTGATGTGCGAAATATTCTGAGCGCCATAACTATTTTTCAGCCGATGGAGCGGTGTAAGAAATTTTGCTGGGAGAACGATAGTGGGGTACATACGAATATTCAATCCCATTTTATTCCATTTTTTGGGGGCGCTAAGGTAAACAAAAAACGAAATTGTGGCATATTTTTTTTTTGATTTGGCATTTACGTTTATATTGTAATAGTTTGGACTATTTTTTTACATTACTTTGGTGGGAAATTGGGAAAAGGAGGGTGGTTTGACTTCGGTTTTTTTATTATTTTTTTAACAATAAAATAATGCAGTCTGCTGTGCTATCTGGTCTGTTTAAAATGAGCCCTTATCTTCAGGTTTCCTTTTTACAAACGACATAAATGGAATAATTTATCAGTTTTTCCATCTGTTCATTTTTTTCATCTGCCATTGTCTGTTTACAACAGACTGAAAAGGGGGAAGGAAAAAAAACAAAAAACACAACAGTTGAAAAAGCAATCCAAATGTAACAAAAATAAATACCTTCTTAAATCACTAGTGTGAACTTAATTTTAAAATGACCTCAGCTAACAAACCTATAAAATATATAATTTGTTTATAACAAGTCATTATGCCTAAGAAAGCCTATTTTAGATACATAGCTATAATACAACTGTATGTATTAATCGGTGTACGTGATCTTTGCCTATGCGTTCTATTTAGAAGAGACTACTTTCATCTTGGTGATAACATCAGTCAGTGGAAGTTATGAGTGAGGATAGTAACGCGGGCTTAGATTAACAAGCATTTGAACAAATTCTCTGAATAATGGCTGGAACCGCTCGGCAATCTGAGCCAATCAGTTTCATTATTGCTCAGGCGATTTGTTGTAAGCCTAGAGAAGCTGCTCTAACAAAGGAACAGGTTATCACTATTTGAATAACATGAGAGCCTTTGATCCACAGCTTTCCTACAGACTTAAAAGGCAGATCACTTTCAAATGGTGAAGAGATAGCACAGCAGCGTTTTTAATATCCAGCAGCAGCAGACGTTCCCATCAGAGCGGTCTTCTACACATTTATCGACTATTTTATTTTTACATCACATCATTCACATATGCCACTTTACGTCTAACTTTATAGGCCATTGCGTGCGAATGTGTGCAACAGGTCTCGAATATGATCTCTATACTGAACCAACCATATAAGTTCATATACTTTTTTGGTCTGTGTTCCAGCTATAGATTTTATGGTCTTTTTAGATCATAAAGAAAAAAACCAAAAACAAAACATAGAAAGAAGTTTCTTCAAAGTTCTGTCCTTGAGGGGAATGAACACCTATTTTTTTCTTTTTCACATTAAAACAATATAATGAAACATTTTTTTTTTCGTCTGTTTTTGTTTCCGGATTGTTGATTTTTTTATTGTATTTTCTGTACACGATGAGCAGCTCTGCTAAAAGCATTCAGAGACATATGTTTCACAGCAGCCATATGGACCATAGGAACCTGTAGACTGGAGATGACCCATTGCCTCTTGACATGATCTGTGCAGAGGTCACAGAGCAGGAAGTGGAGGAAGGGAGCGGCGCTCATCACCTATTGTCAATGGTGGATCCTGTGTGATCTGCCTCCAGCTTTAGAATAGAGGTGCTATCTTTCATTGTAATTCTGCTCGTGATGATAATAAGATCACTGCTTTTAATACAGATACATAGATAGATAGAGCGAGAATGAGAATGTACAATATATATCTATCTATATACACACACGTGTTGTGTGTGTGTGTGTGTGTGTGTATGTGTGTGTGTGTGTGTGTATGTGCGTGTGTGTGTGTATGTGTTAGACATATTTATATTTAGGCAGCACCGTTTCAGGCCTCTGGCACTGGTGCAAGCCTCAGGAATCAGACTCCAAATCCACCTCGTCTATATAATGTATCTCCCCAAAAAGTAGCCAGCACTCCAACAAACTGAGTGGAAAAAAAAAAGGAATTGTTAGCCCATATGTATGACGTTTCAGCCCACTATACTGGGGCCTATTAAAGAGGCTCTGTCACCAGATTTTGCAACCCCTATCTGCTATTGCAGCAGATAGGCGCTACAATGTAGATTACAGTAACGTTTTTATTTTTAAAAAAACGAGCATTTTTGGCCAAGTTATGACCATTTTTGTACAACTGGGCGTATTGAAAAGTAAAAGTACAACTGGGCGTGTATTATGTGCGTACATCGGGGCGTTTTTACTTCTTTTACTAGCTGGGCGTTCTGACGAGAAGTATCATCCACTTCTCTTCAGAACGCCCAGCTTCTGGCAGTGCAGACACAGCGTGTTCTCGAGAGATCACGCTGTGACGTCACTCACAGGTCCTGCATCGTGTCAGACGAGCGAGGACACATCGGCACCAGAGGCTTCAGTTGATTCTGCAGCAGCATCGGCGTTTGCAGGTAAGTCGATGTAGCTACTTACCTGCAAATGCTGATGCTGCTGCAGAATCAACTGTAGCCTCTGGTGCCGATGTGTCCTCGCTCGTCTGACACGATGCAGGACCTGTGAGTGACGACACAGCGTGATCTGCCAGAAGCTGGGCGTTGTGAAGAGAAGTGGATGATACTTCTATACACAACGCCCAGCTAGTAAAGGTAGTAAACACGCCCCGATGTACGCACATAATACACGCCCACTTGGACTTTTACTTTTAAACACGCCCAGTTGTACTTTTGCAAGCCTCATTTGCATAAATACAAAAATGGTCATAACTTGGCCAAAAATGCTAGTTTTTTAAAAATAAAAACGTTACTGTAATCTACATTGCAGCGCCTATCTGCTGCAATAGCAGATAGAGGCTGCAAAATCTGGTGACAGAGCCTCTTTAAGCTTTCTTTTTTTTTTTTTTTTAATTAAATAGAAACGTTATTTAAGCAATAGGTCCTTTTCTGATGAAAAACTTTAAAGAGATTATCCCACAAATCAGTACAGATTTGCGCACTTTTGCACCTTCATTTCAGTGACTGTGGGAGGGGGGGGGTCTCAGATATCTGATATCTTTCTATGACATATCACAAATTATTTTTGAAGCTACAGTTTCTCTTTGAAGTGTACCTCTTGTTTCAGGTGAAACTTCCGAATTAGCCATCGTATGCAGATGAGGATGAACACTAGATCTCGCCATTAAATTACTTATAACCTTCATTTATGATCAGTTTTCCACGCTGTATGCTCTATTTCTAATTGTCCGTTTGCCCTGAGCTCAGTTTTAGGGGAGGCCAGGGTTTAACAGCTATGATTTGTAACATACACTGCAAAAAAAAATAAAAAGAACATTCTGCTGCTCTCTCTCTTAAAGAGAACCTTTCACCTCATACATGTACAGCTGAGTGCATTGTGTAATGGGCAGGGCTGCACAAACAATGGGGCACTTTAAATTCTACCTCCCTCCGTAGACTGTGGGACAGTCCATATCTGATTGGACAATATCACAGCCATAGTAATACGCCCCTTTGTCAGTACACGCCCCGTTGACAGTTCAGGGGGTTATTTAAATATCGGGCGCCAAATATAACAGCACCAATATCTAAATAACGGAGGGAGGTAGAAAAAAAACGTAAAGTGCCCAAGGGTTTGTGCAGCCCTCCCCATTACACGATGCACTCAGCTGCACATGTATGGGGAGGTGAAAGGTGATCTTTAAGTAAACCCTTTTAAAGTAGCAGCATCATGGGGGACATTATACAGCAGTACTGAGCGTTGTAGCCAGCGTTGAATCCAGCACTGGGGTAAGGGGGAGGAGCAAAGGAGTCTGATAAGTGGAGAAAGATACATTTTTTGTAACAGGATATATTACAAAGCTTCTTATATTCGCTTATACAATGGATTTATGGGAAAAAATATAAAAGATAGTTGCTCTTAAAGTAAAACATTCACATACAGTTTAACAAAAAATAGCAAACATGTTAAGAGAAAACGGGGCAATTTTACATTTATTTTTTTGGGTTAAAAATTGAGCCCAATGTACAAGGAAACTTTTTTTTTTACATGTCCCTCCACAAAGAGAGGTACATATACGAACATTTAAAAAATATAGTTGCTGTAAACACCGTGCTGCCTATCACAGAATTGTTCAACAAGTCCTATCATATGCAACATATATTACTTGACTTTCTACCTGTTAGAAATAATCTTTTTGTAATGCAGCAAATCTGCCCCTCAAAATCTGGACTGATGGGTAGCTCATCTGTACTATTTTACTACACGACAAAAAAAATGACTTTAATATAGGAGGTCACTGAATATTCAGTTCCCTAAGCAAAGTATTTTCATCCAACAAAACTATATAAACAGCATATTTATTGCAATGAACAGGCAGGACATTACTTGGCCACGGTGGTTGAATTACTTTAGTTGTAATCTAAGATGGTTATACTCCCTTAGCACCTGCAAGGCATAGAATCTTTGGCAGCGACAACCAAAACATTAAATTAAAGTCGGTTAGCACGGTCCTAAGACATAAAGTGATGAAAAACCCTTTCATATTCACAACTGCCTTTTCCTAAAAGTGTTAGAAATTATGACATTAGTCATTGAGAAACCCAGTAAACTGGTCATTGTTTAGAAACCATAATCAATGCCGTCGAGTCCAGGGAGAAATTCCAGAATAGAAGGTTTTGGGTTTTTTAAAACAACTCCCGAGTGAACAGGATGAATAAATGATGAAAAATATATGGTCATATTTAATGAGTTTTATCATTCCAAAGAGGTAGGGCTTAAAGTGGTGTCCATGACTGTTTCTGGTATTGCAGTTTATCCCCATTCACTTGAATAGGAAGGGGTTGCAATACCAGAAGCAGCCCATGGACAGACGTGGTATTTCTGGGGGCAAAAAAGTAAACCCTATTTTTTCTAAACCTGGACAGGACAACCGTTTAAGGAACTGGCCATGTTATTGCTCTTTTTCTAGGTTGTGCTCCAATTTGCTCCCACAGGAAATTCATCCGCTACTGTACTGTGAGTATCATTGTTGCCCAGACGGGATACGTTGTCTATGAAAGTCTCTCACCCAGACAGCTTCCCGACCCGAAAAAGCATCCTTGCAGCACGTATAAACAAGTTACACATGTTGTAAGTAACCGTCCTTGAGATCTCCTCTCAGACAATGCTTTATAACACAGGCAACATGACAAAAGCGGAGTACTATAAACCCCTAATAAAACAACACAACACCTTTAAGACCATGGTGCACTTCGGTGACATCTCTACCACCAGTACCAGAATGTCTTCCTTTATTAGTGGGAATAATGGAGCAAGGGGAGGTCCTACACTTTAACATTTAAAAATAAAAAAACAAAAACAAATAAAACCACTCAATGATTTAATAAAATTCATATCTTATCCGCTACACAAAGGAAAGATTCTTTGCAAAATAAAAGCTTTGGAATATTGAAAAAGGTGAATTTAGGTTTATATTATGTAGAATCTTTACCTGGTTTATAAATTATAGCAAACCTCTATTCTTGACTTGTTAAGATTTAAGGAAATTTTACAAAACTTTTTTTTCACAAAGTATATATTATACATTCTTCTTAGTAAGAATACAAAAAACAATGCAAAATTTACACAAGCACAAAAACATAGTACATTAAATAAAATAGGAAGAACCCTCCGTAGGGCAGCATAGAGGATCACTGCCTTCCAACAATGGGGCCTGGGGGCAATTCAGAGCAGGTGTTTGCTTTTAGTTTCTGCTTGCTTTTGGTGAGCATGGTACAATCTCACCAAAGCAAGCACAAATAAGTTATGTGATAAGGCCCCATGCACACAAACGTGCTTTTGCGGCCGCAATTCCCCTGAAAATCTACGGGAGAATTGCGGCCCCATTCTTTTCTATGGGGCCATGCACACGAACGTGGTTTCCACGGTCCGTTCATGGCCCAGGACGCTGGACCGCAGAAAGAACGGGCATATCTTATTACAGCCGTGTCCTGCAGTCCAGGCTCATAGCAAATAATGGCCGCGGCCATGTGCATGGCCTGCGATTTGCGGGCGGCTCGCGGGTGACACTTCGCCCCTGGCCGACCCGAAAATCACGGCTGTGCACATGGCTACGGTCGTGTTCATGAGGCCTAATGATTTATATTTAATAGTAGACTAAAATATTTGCAAGCAATATGCTACACAGCATTCTCTCAATATAATCACCATGTGAAGGAGCAAATGAGGAGAATGTTTTCGGTAAGTCAAAAAATTTATGTATTATTAATAGTCTATGAAAAAAGTTCGCTAGTTAGATTCCAAAGAGCTACTAAATCTAGGGCAATAATGAAAAAAAAAATGTTGATCTGCTCTTCATCAATACTTCATAGTGTAGATAACCATAAATGCAAACACGGAGTTCCTCAAATACAGATGAAGTATAAAACAGAAAATGGAATGTTTTATGTGCGATGTTGAACAATTTTATACCATCTAGAAATATTATACGGATTTTGTGATGTCAACATTGACACTAGAATATTTGCAGTGGTCGGATTGCACATCCTGTGCTGATGACATGGAAGCGGACCTTAGTAACGCCTTTATTTCATGGCCAATAATAAACATTCGCCAGTTACAATGAACGTAATCTGTGGGTTTCTTGGGCTCGGAGGGCCTGGCCTTCGGAAAGCGAATATGAAATTATTAAATACAAAATAAGGAGTTGTACTGGTCACAGGAACCATCCACTGTTCTTCTATAAAACTGATCTCATGGTAATTGAACTTCAGTTACCATTTTATGGCACGTGAAGAGACCGCAACTTACTTTTTGTAAAACAAATGCAAAATGATCATCGGTCCTATTTTTAAAGATTACATACATATGTTACAATATTGAACACAGGACATCAATCTTTGGTCACAGAGGCAAAAATCCAATATAAAAATATAAATATAAAACGACCAGAATCTTTCTAACTCCGTATTAAAAAGGGTCATCCAGGATTAGAAAACATGGCTGCTGTCTTCCAAAAACAGCGCCATACCTGTCCACAGATTGTTTGTGGTATTATAGCTCAGCCACATTCACTTCATTGAATCTGAGCTGCAATACCAAAGAGAGCCCATTGATAGGTGTGGCAATGTTTTTGGAGGAAAGCAGACATGTTATTATAATCCTGGACAACCCCTTTAATACTTTGGAGTCAATCACTTAATATCAATTAATAAACAATGGCTACATCATAAATATGGTTTCTATAGTACTTAAATCATAGGCATTATACAAGATAACATACAAGAACCTGGTCTTTAATCACTGCTTAAGGCCTCATGCACAGGTGTCCACAAATACAGACCCGACCGATACGGAAACACATCCGTAGCAGTCCGCAAATGCGGAAGCGCCCATAGACTCCTAAGGGCGAGTCCATGACCCAATTGCGGACAAGAATAGTACATGTCCTATATTTTGCGGATCATTTCCAGGACACACATCCGTACATATACGGAAAGGTGTCCGTGGCCAATAGAAATGAATGGGTCCGTAATTTCATCCGTAATTACGGACTCCGTAATTACAGATGAGAATTACGATCGTGTGCATGGGGCCTAAGAGTTTGTTAGTTCATTCCATTAACAGCTCATCCCTTTCCAGTCCATGCCATCACTGGACTACTAGTTACCGCTTTGGAGGCCATGTAATAGGCATAGCATTGTACAAATACTCTAACCTGACAAACATAACCCCTTGAAAAGCGTTCAGTATATATTTATGAGAGCATTCTACATAGAGGTTTACATGTGTTAACAGTGTGAGGCAAAACACGGACACTAGTGAAACAATACGATTACCAACATTTATCTATAAAGCAAACCATGCACACCTATAGGCTCTCGGTTTATATTCTCCAACAAATATACATGCTGCCAATAGAATTCTTATCCAGACATATTTAGATGTGTAGAACCGCTTAATATAAAAAAAAACACATATATTCAGACATCCATCATACAAAACTCAAATTATTTATACAAATAAAGGAACATGCAGTAAGCACACACATAAAAAAAAAAAAAAAAAAAAAAATGTTTTGTCACACGCCGGCTGCCCCTCCATAATCGATGACCTTATGTTATTTGTCCCTAGAGACCATTGGACTAGAAAGGGAAATTTCCATTCTGGACCTTGCAACGTAAGCAGTTATCTATCACCATTACGCTACCAGTACTGCCTGTAATTCAAGAACCGCATTCTATAGCAATTCATTTGGAGCAAGCTCTTGGGGCCCCAGAAAATAGGAGGTAAGATTGCACAGAGTAACCCCACTGGAAAAGCAGAAAAAGATTAGAGTAGACTAAAAGAAGCAGAGACTACACAACCCAGGCTACACAACTGTCCACAACTGCTTCCACCAGTATAATAAATCTATGTGCCAGAAACACAGCTTGCCCTTCTAAATTATTTTCCTAATAAGTCTTCTTTTATTAAGCTTTCATGGTCTATCATTTCCATGTGTGCACATCTATCCCCCTACCATGAATAGCAATCATCTATCAATTTAAGTAATGAAGTTTAGTGACTTATCAATACTATCCCTTCAGAGAGATACAGGGACTATATCTACTGCAATAGAATAACGAACGAGAATGGTAATCTAATGGGGAGAAGCATTTGAAGGCATTGATTAAAAAAAACAGCCAAACAAATCAGATAAAAAGCATCACAGCATCACAACCACACACAAATTCAGATTTTCGGGTGTTGGGGTTTTATGGCGCTCAAAACTAACCATCCCATGATGAAATGATCTCCGTGCCTGCAGAGAGCGGCCTCATGCTCTACCCTAGCTTTGGGGGTAGGACAACTGTTCATAGATATGGTTTCCTCTACCGGATCCTATAATATAGGTCAAAAGGATCCTATATTTTTAGATCATGCGGATATACTGAGGATCATAACACACTTGTGTCGCATTCCCCTGATGACGCTGCGGATGCAGCAAAACATGTCGGGGGACACACTAGAAGTATTCCTGATTTTAGAAAAACAGTGAGCCAGGTGTCATTAGAATAGACTTTAGCGGAGCGAGTCTCTATAGCGCTTTCAGTAACATATAGAAGCTCAGTTAGGGCATCAAAAAAAAAGCAAAAGTAAAAATAGAAGAACCGGGCACACGGTGTTGTTTAAAATTCACTTAGTTCTTCGACCCATTCACCAATTTACTTTTGAGAGATGAAACAACATTTCATTTTAATGGCCTGTTAGAGAAAGGCTGGGTCACTGGGAGGGCTGTTACTCTTTTAGGATTGTTATTCAAGGATGATAAACCGTCTAGTGCTAAAGAAAACCATCCGGATGCAACGGATACATGTGAACCCAGCCCTAGGGAACAAACGAGACCTTCTCATGGAACTCCAAATAAGTAGGCAAAAAACGGTTTGGTGTTTTTTTGTTTAGTTATTGCGTAAAGTAAGCATTTTCTGCTAACTATGCACTACAGCAAAATAAATGTGCAAGAATTAGTCTATGAAAAGTGCTTGGCAGAAAATAAAAGCCCTAAAGTGGCCGACTATGATATTTTTCAGCTCTGTTGTCCTGATAAATTCCAGCGCTTCTGCCGCTGTCATATTTGAAATTGCTGTCTTAAATGACTTTCTTTTAAATGTCTTCAAGCAGCTAATTTATTCCTGATGTTATTGCTTTGCAAGGAAATGTTTATTAATGGACGCCTGTTCAAATGTACAATCCATAACAGCCCAACACTAGATAAAACGTGTAGTAATAAACGATATAAATCACTATCAGCATAACCATCTCCACAGCATGGACAGTGCAACTAAATTAAATGCCGTTTGGTCATTAATCTGTCACTGCTTGCATTATTTTGTGAAAGCCTAAGCGCTGGGCAAAAAAAGAATTAATTCTAACTATCCATCAAGCATCAATGCTTCATCCTTCCCACTACCATACACAACTACTTCATTTTACAATTTTTGCCTATGTTACTTAAATCCAAATAGATAGTGTTTAAAAACTGCAGCCTTTGAAATGTTTAGCTGTAAGGCCTAATTCACATTGAGTTTTTTGGCACATTTCTTGACACGGAAACCACATCAGAACCCGTGCCAAAAAATGGCCAAAATCGCCTCCCATTGATTTTAATGGGAGGCATAGGTGTTTTCTTTCCCCGCAAGCGGGAAAAAACGCTCGCTGGAAAAGAAGCCAACATGCTCGCTCTTACGCCGTTTCCGTCTGCTACCTCCCATTGACATCAATGGGAGGCAAAGAAACGGTTTTCACTGTGTTTTTTTAGCCGGCGGCGCTCATTGGCTGCGGCCGAAAAATGCAGCAAAGAGTGCAAACAGGTCAAAATCTGCCGCAAAATTTCTGAAGGACTTTTGAGGCTGATTTTTCTGCCTGCAAAAAAACTCTGTGTAAACATACCCTAACAGCGCTAAATGCTAAAACTCTAACAAGCAGACAATATTATAGTCAATCTCCATCTTTAAACAAAAACCTTATTGGATCTGGCCACCCCAGTAACTTACTGGCGGTCCACTACTTCCAAGACGTGAGTTTCATCAGAGATGGACTCAGTTTGCAAAGTAAGGGTTTGTCCATACAACGGATTTGCTGCAGACATTTTCTACTAGCAGACGATCCGCTGCGGAAAATCCGCACAATCTCAAGATTTTTTTTTACTGCGCAAAATAGTGCAGATTTTTGGTGCATTTTTTTTCAAGGGCTGTGTGATATTTCTTCTTCCTGTGATGTAATTGCCGCCCCCTGTAAGAATTTCCGCAGGAAATTCCGCAGTACGTTTTAGTTTGCTGTGGAATTTTTGATCCTCATTGTTTTCGATGGGGAAAGCTGCAGGAAATCAGTCCACTTTCAGCAGTATTAATTGACAAGCTGCGGAATAAAATTATGCTCTGCCGGTGATTTTCTGGACGGAATTATTCTGCAGCGTGTGGATGACATTTGTTAAATCATACCCACTTTGCTGCTACTGTATTCCGCTGCGTGTTTTCCGTCCGCAATGGTGGACTATATGGAATTGGAGCCAAATCGGAAAAACCATATGGGTCCGTAGATTTTGCTGTAATTTGTAACGACCCCGTAAACCAGCCCTGTGAGCACAACTGCATTAAAATGCAGGGCTGCCTAGGCTTTGTGCCATAAGTGCATCTCCTGCACTCCTGATCCAAGGATAATAAAGAAATAACAGAGGTTTGGATTCAGTGAGGTCTGGGAGGATCAAAGCCATCCAAAACTGAGCTATCCTATGTGAGCTTGGTGGTTTAAGTGGCTTGTGAACTAAGTGGAGTTCTAAAACCGGAGTTGAAAAGAGGTGTTGAAGCCCCAGTAAGTACTCTTCTTTTCTTTTACTTTGACAATTGTTCGCTGGTTTGGTGTAACTTGGATAATGGATAGCAAGATTGGAGGTTTTCTTCAGTGCACAGTTTGTCATATGTATACACGACTGGAGCCGGAGTTCCAGGGTGAATATCTCTGTGGCAGATGTGAGCATGTTGTTCACCTGGAAGCTCGCATTAGAGATCTGGAGGAGCAAAATGCAACACTGAGGAAGATAGACAATTTTGAGCGGAACTTGCTGCTCACAGAGCATGCAGTTAGTGGGTTAGAACTGGAGGGTGAAGACATGGGTGAGCAGGATCAGGTAAGTAGCTGGGTTAATGTAGTTAGGGGCAGTAGAAAGGGGTCAAAGACAAGGAAGGCCGATCCGGTTTCTGGCATTCCAAGCAAAATTACCAGGTTGGGTGATGATGCGAGGGTGTCAGTCTCAGAAAAGGCAGCCCTAGTGGATACTGATCTCCCTAACAGCCGGGAGAACAGCCCAGCTAGTAGTCGGCGGGATGGTAATGCAGGTAAGCCAAGACAATTGATAGTTGTAGGGGATTCTATAATCAGGAAGACGGATAGAATAATTTGTCGCCAAGACCGCCTCAACCGAATGGTTTGCTGTCTCCCTGGTGCCAGGGTTCGGCATGTGGTGGAACGGGTGGACAAATTGCTGGGAGGGGCTGGTGATGATCCAGCTGTTGTGGTCCATGTCGGTACCAATGACAGAATAAATGGTAGGTGGAGGAGCCTTAAGAATAATTTTAAAGAACTAGGCTACAAGCTGAAGGGAAGGACCTCCAAAGTAGTATTCTCAGGAATACTGCCTGTGCCATGCGCATCACAGGAAAGACAGCGGGAGCTCAGGGAGTTAAATGCATGGCTTAAGTCTTGGTGTAGAGGAGAAGGATTTGGGTTCCTAGAGCACTGGGCTGACTTTTCATTGGGGTACAAACTGTATTCTGCAGATGATTTGCACCTAAATGGAAGGGGATCCGCTGTGCTGGGGGAGAGAATTCTAGCTGGGGTGGCGGAGTGTTTAAACTAGGGCTGAGGAGGGAGGCCTATGTAGGAAATAAAGGGGTAGTTAGGTTAGAGAGGGGTCAGACTATATTGGTGGGGGGAGAAACAGACGGTGGGGAGAGGACTAGGCAACAAGATAAGGAGATCCTTTCGTTACAAAACAGCAGTGAAAATCAAAAGGCCCAAATGTCAAATAATCACATTTCTGATAGTGAAATTGAAACATTTAAAGGCAAGTTAAAGTGTATGTTCACAAATGCCAGAAGTCTAGCAAGCAAAATGGGGGAGCTGGAGGCCTTAATACTGGAAGAAGATATAGATATAGTTGGTGTTGCTGAAACATGGCTTGACTCTTCACATGACTGGGCTGTAAATCTACAGGGTTTTACACTGTTTCGGAAAGACAGGGCAAATAGGAAAGGTGGTGGTGTATGTCTGTATGTGAGAAGCGATATGAAGGTGAGTGTAAATGAGACATTAGAGGGTGAAGATTGTGAGGAGGTTGAAACCTTGTGGGTGGAATTACAAAGGGAAGTAAACACTGAAAAAATTACTTTTGGTGTAATCTATAGACCCCCCAATATAACTGAAGAGATAGAAGGTCAAATATATAAACAGATGGAGCGGGCTGCACAGGCGGGTACTGTAGTGATAATGGGAGATTTTAATTTCCGGGATATTAATTGGTGTCATGGTTCGGCTTCAACTGCAAAGGGGAGACATTTCCTCAACCTGTTGCAGGAAAATTTTATGGGCCAGTTTGTGGAAGACCCGACTAGAGGTGAAGCTCTGTTGGATCTGGTCATTTCTAATAATGCAGAGCTTGTTGGGAATGTCAATGTTCGTGAAAACCTCGGTAACAGTGATCATAATATAGTTATATTTTACCTATACTGTAAAAAACAAACGCAGGCTGGGAGGGCAAAAACATTTAATTTTAAGAAAGCCAATTTCCCCAGGATGAGGGCGGCAATTCAGGATATAGACTGGGAAGAACTAATGTCAAATAATGGGACAAATGATAAATGGGAGATTTTCAAATCTACCTTGGGTAATTATAGTGCAAAATGTATTCCTACAGGTAACAAGTATAAACGACTAAAAGTAAACCCCACATGGCTTACACCTTCTGTGAAAGGGGCAATACATGACAAAAAAAGGGCATTTAAAAAATACAAATCTGAGGGTACATCTGCAGCCTTTGTAAAATATAAAGAGCTTAATAAAATCTGTAAAAATGTAATAAAATCAGCAAAAATACAAAATGAAAGGCAGGTGGCCAAGGATAGTAAAACAAATCCTAAAAAATTCTTCAAGCATATAAATGCAAAAAAGCCAAGGTCTGAACATGTAGGACCCCTAGATAATGGTAATGGGGAGTTGGTCACAGGGGATCAAGAGAAGGCAGAGTTACTAAATGGGTTCTTTAGCTCTGTATATACAACAGAAGGAGCAGCTGATGTAGCCGGTGCCAGTGCTGTTAATATATCAGTTGATATACTGAATTGGATGAATGTAGATATGGTCCAAGCTAAATTAAATAAAATAAATGTACACAAGGCCCCGGGACCAGATGGGTTACACCCTAGAGTTCTTAAAGAGCTTAGTTCAGTTATTTCTGTCCCCCTCTTCATAATATTTAGAGAGTCTCTCATGAGTGGTATAGTGCCAAGGGACTGGCGCAGGGCAAATGTGGTGCCTATTTTCAAAAAGGGCTCTAGGTCTTCGCCGGGTAATTATAGACCAGTAAGCTTAACATCAATTGTGGGGAAAATGTTTGAGGGGCTATTGAGGGACTATATACAGAATTATGTGACAATAAATAGTATTATAAGTGACAGCCAGCATGGTTTTACAAAGCACAGAAGCTGTCAAACCAACCTGATTTGTTTTTATGAAGAGGTAAGCAGAAGCCTAGACAGAGGGGCCGCTGTGGATATAGTGTTTTTGGACTTTGCAAAGGCATTTGACACTGTCCCTCATAGACATCTAATGGGTAAATTAAGGACTATAGGTTTAGAAAGTATAGTTTGTAATTGGATTGAGAATTGGCTCAAGGACCGTATCCAGAGAGTTGTGGTCAATGATTCCTACTCTGAATGGTCCCCAGTTATAAGTGGTGTACCCCAGGGTTCAGTGCTGGGACCACTATTATTCAACTTATTTATTAATGATATAGAGGATGGGATTAATAGCACTATTTCTATTTTTGCAGATGACACCAAGCTATGCAATATAGTTCAGACTATGGAAGAGGTTTGTGAATTGCAGGCAGATTTAAACAAACTAAGTGTTTGGGCGTCCACTTGGCAAATGAAGTTTAATGTAGATAAATGTAAAGTTATGCATCTGGGTACGAAAAACCTGCAAGCATCATATGTCCTAGGGGGAGCTACACTGGGGGAGTCAATTGTTGAGAAGGATCTGGGTGTACTTGTAAATCATAAACTAAATTTCAGCATGCAGTGTCAATCAGCTGCTTCAAAGGCCAGCAAAATATTGTCGTGTATCAAAAGAGGCATGGACTCGCGGGACAGGGAGGTAATATTACCACTTTACAAAGCATTAGTGAGGCCTCATCTAGAATATGCAGTCCAGTTCTGGGCTCCAGTTCATAGAAAGGATGCCCTGGAGTTGGAAAAAATACAAAGAAGAGCAACTAAGCTAATAAGGGGCATGGAGAATCTAAGTTATGAGGAAAGATTAAAAGAACTAAACCTATTTAGCCTTGAGAAAAGACGACTAAGGGGGGACATGATTAACTTATATAAATATATGAATGGCGCATACAAAAAATATGGTGAAATCCTGTTCCATGTAAAACCCCCTCAAAAAACAAGGGGGCACTCCCTCCGTCTGGAGAAAAAAAGGTTCAACCTGCAGAGGCGACAAGCCTTCTTTACTGTGAGAACTGTGAATCTATGGAATAGCCTACCGCAGGAGCTGGTCACAGCAGGGACAGTAGATGGCTTTAAAAAAGGCTTAGATAATTTCCTAGAACAAAAAAATATTAACTGCTATGTGTAGAAATTTTTTACTTCCCCTTTCCTATCCCACTTCCCCTTTCCCATCCCTTGGTTGAACTTGATGGACATGTGTCTTTTTTCAACCGTACAAACTATGTAACTATGTAACTATGTAACTATGTAACTATGTAACAGGTTGGATATTGGATATACAAAAAAAACAACAAAAAAAAAAACATTGGATTTATTATTAATTAAATGATTGCACCTTACTTTTCAAAGTAAATTTTAGAATAGAGTATGGGGTAAAAATGTAAGGGATCAGAAAACCCCTGTGGTGTCTGCAGGATTTCTACAATACAAGTGTTGGTTTCAGGACCATACAGAAAGTCCCGCATGCTGAAACACTGTGGACATGTTTATCTCCTGTTTATCAACTCCGTTCTACACTTGACTCCCACCCTCGTGGATCACTTTGCCCGTCCCAACCTAGATGAACACTCCAAGTTATTTCTCAGCTCATTACTTTCTACATTGAACAATTGGGCTTGAGCTCATTCATTCCACCCAACTCATTTGTTTTTGGATCATTGCAATTTTCCTCCTTTTCTTTGAGGGATCTTTCACTTTTAAAAACAGTTTTAGGCCATGTTCACATGTGGCCTTCTCAGAAAATCTGCAACAGATCTCCACACTCCATGGCAAAAATGAACATGCTGCAGATTTAAACATTTTTATTCCTAGTGTTTATGTTCCTGAGCATGTCAATGGGGTACAAGATACCCCATTGACATGGTGGGATCTAAGTAGATGCTGCCAGGATTTAGGCCTTGTATTCGAACCTAAATCTATACATCATTTGTATCTAACCTGATGAAAAAGCCGGTCCGGCCTCGAAACGCGTTTTAACTGTACAAATAAACCAAATAGGATCCAAAAAATATTTTTCTCTTTGCCGACCCTATATGGAGACGGAGGGATCACCACTCAGGAAATATTCAGTTATTTTCTTTATATCGATCCCAAGTCTGGACTGCTTAGGTCTTGTTTCGGAACCTGGGCTGCAACCTTATTAACCCTTCATCCTATGGTGAAACATCGGATTACGCTCTATTGGATGTTGTGCGCCAAGCATAAACCCACCAGGTCAGCATATTTCACCACCATTTCCAAATTTAATAGTCCCCTTACTGGTTCATGCACTACGTGTGCTTTGTTTTTAATTTTTTCTGTTTTTTCCATTTAACAAACCTAAATCTTGACATATTCCTGAACGTGTGAACATGTCCTTAAAGGCATTGTCCGGAGAGATAAAATTGATGGTCCAGCCTTAGAATAGGTCATCAATATCGGATAGCTGAAAGGCTATTTAAAGGGGCGGCGTTGTTTTCCTTTTATTCTTTTCACTGCTCTATACGGTGAACCGAATGCACACTTGTAGCGGTGGTTCACAGTATTACAGCCTGCTCCCATTCAATTAAAGGCCCTTTTACATTGGCCAATTATCGGATAAATATTGCCCAGTGTAAAAATGGCAGATGAACAAGCCAACGCTCGTATATATCTGCTGATCATATCGTTTTAAAAATGAAAAATATTCTCGTTGTCGGCAGCACGTCTCCCTGAAATTAACTGCCGACACGATACAAATGTATGAGGACGATCGATCGGAGTAACGAGCGCTCATCCCCATACTAGCTCCTTGGGAAAGGAGCAAACGAGCGCCGATCAACGAGCGGTTTCATTGATCGGCACTCGTTTACACAGCCCAGGACGGGACATGTAAGAGGACCTTAAGGCTTTGAGTTGCAATTAAGAGTAAGGGCCTGCTCACATCAGTGCTGGCTTCCGCTTAGGATTTCCATTAATCTGTTTCATCAAAGAAACAGATGAACAGAAAATCAAACGGAAAGCCTAGCTTCCGTTTGCATCACCATTGATTTCAATGCTTTTGGTTTTTTTTCAGTTGGTTTAAGTTTGCTCTCTGTTCCGCTAGGTTTCCGATTTTTTCACAAAGAAAAATAGCGTAGTTGGCAGCATTATTGCTTCCGTGAAAAAAATGGAACGGAGGCAAACGGAAAACAACTGAAACGAAAAAACTACCATTGAAATCAATTGTTATGTAAACTGGAGCGGTGCTTTCCATTCATCTGACGGAACAGATAAACGGAAATTCTAAACGGAAGCCAGCGCTGACGTGAACAGGTCCTAAAAGGATTTAAAAAAAAAATATGTGGCGATATAGATTACATTACACCCCCTAAAAAATGTTTTACAAAAAAATGGTCTTAAATACCTTTCACAATAAAACCTATATTGTGCAGAATTAAGAGTATTGTTCACACTGCAAAGCAAATATTTGAAAGCTGAACAAAAAAAGCATGCTGATGACTACTTGTAATGCTCTATGTCTCCAACTGAGAATTCACATGTCAAGCAGACCTATATATTATATTTCCCACAGCCTTCCTTTAAAATCACAGCGCAGTGTGGCCTGTGAACAAATACCCAATTAGGGTAGGCGGGGAGATTTGACATAAAACATCTGTATGTGTGCAAAAATACAATGGCTTATAAATAGTATCCAAAACCACATTAAATCATAAAATCTATTTGCTTTAATACGCAGGCCTATTTACTCAAGTAAAAGTCCAAATCTTCTGATTTCATGCAAGCAAGGCAACTATATTACATAGCAAATCTTAGCAGGCAAATTAAAGGGCATTTCTACCCAAAACTTATAAATAGCCAAATATTAGATGAATAATAATAAAGACCAGTATCCAAAGTTCATTAAAAATGTTTTTTTTCTACTTAAAACGATACTGTATATTATTTGATCCTGTAGCATCTGCCCTTTTTAAAAAGTTGACAACTAGATCTGTCGACTCCATATTGGTTGTCGCTTTTGCAGCAGCTGTTGTCACTTTGTGACAATTTGTTATTAGCAGCATATGCTGAGAAAACGGAAATTTGTGGTCAGTTGCTTAAAAGCGATTGCACAAATGACAACCAATATGGTGACAGATCCTTTTGTTAATTTGGCAAAAAGCTGCCCCCATGGAATAGATAAAGGAATCTATGAAGAAAAAAAAATACAAATAAACAAAACAGTTATTGAACTCTGGATATCGATCGGACTTGTAATGTAAAAATAAGCAGGCATTAAGGGCCCATGCACACGGCCGTGCCTGTAATCACGCTCTCCGCTATTACGGGTACGGCCGGTGACATCCACCCGCATTTTCGACAAGTGTTTTCATACAAAGTATTACGATAGGACATGTCCTACCTTTTGCAGAGACTTTCTACGGCCCTAACATCTTCCCGTAAATATACGGGAAGGTGTCCGTGGTCAATAGAAAAGAATGCGTTCATAATTGCGAACCGTAATTACGGATGAATTCTACGGTCGTGTGCATGGGGCCTTACAGTTTTGGATAGAAATGCTCTATAATATTGAGCAATGACTATGTAAATGAAAAATGATCACAGGCAATTCAACAGTCTATATAACTGGCAACCAATGCCACTCTAGTGGGGTCAACGCTGTTGGTCGAGCGCAGGCAGTCTGCCCCTTAATAATGATGCACACTATTGATGTTCAGAAGAAAACACATGCTATTTTGGTCAGTACCTGCCAGAAATCCTGATGAGAGAGTTGGGGAGGTGGTAAAGGTTAGAAAGAAGATAAAGAAAACCAGGTAATGTTTGGTTATAAACACAGGGTAAAGACATATACATTTATAAAACATGATGGTAAAGGGTTACAAATCACAGATAAATCAAGGATTAAAACACAGCAATACAAGGCAATAGAAAAGAGGGTAAAATTGAAGATTGTAGCAAGGACCTATAACAAGGGATGTAAACAGGAAAACGGGATACTAAATATCAAAGAAACACCAGATTTACAGAGGAGTCAATACAATGGTCTTGCTTTTACTTACCAGTACATCCAATAAGAATATATACAATCACCAAGTATAAATACCGTACATAGGGTTTAAAAGGCACATCATATGATTTAGGTAACTATTTTACCTATATGCATTGTACAATGGGTGGAGCAATTACTATGTCAAGAAGTTAAAGGTGGAGAGGTCATCATACCATGTTGTCCTGTTTAGTACGAGGACAGGTCTACTCTACTATTAACCCAAATGGCACAAAAAATATAATGTCATTTGGCTAATGGAGCCTAGAAAAAAACAAAAACGGGGACGAATAGTTATATTCATGAGGGTAGCGCATGGCAAGGTTTTCAGCTTCGGTGTGAGGACAAGTTGTGCCACCCTGGTTAGAGTTGAACGACCTCTTCCTAGCTATATCCTTTGCCACGTGCGATACCGGAATATTGAAAGCGACTGTAGATGTTTCTTATACAAATGTCTTGTATTTAACCATCTACCACAACATGAAAAATTGACCTTTTTACTACGACACTAGAATTATGGGCACTTTTTTTTGTGGTTTTAAGATTGTGATTAAAATTTCCGATTCAGATTAGAACTATTTCATTCTGGGATAGGAGTCCTCACACTCCAAACACATGAAACGGTCCATGGACTGCATGCCTGTTACCAATGCCTAGAACAAATGGGCCAGTGAGCTTCACTTACGTGGATGGGGGCAGTTCATGGCACAGCTCCTGGTTGGGACTGGCACGGTTTTAGAATATCTCATATCTATCTATCTATCTCTCTATCTCGCTCTCTCATATCTCTCTCTCTCTCATATCTCTCTCTCTCTCTCTCTCTCTCATATCTCTCTCTCTCTCTCATATCTCTCTCTCTCTCTCATATCTCTCTCTCTCTCTCATATCTCTCTCTCTCTCTCATATCTCTCTCTCTCTCATATCTCTCTCTCTCTCATATCTCTCTCTCTCTCTCATATCTCTCTCTCTCTCTCTCATACCTCTCTCTCTCTCTCATACCTCTCTCTCTCTCACATCCCTCTCTCTCACATCCATCTCTCTCACATCCATCTCTCTCACATCCATCTCTCTCACATCCATCTCTCTCACATCCATCTCTCTCACATCCATCTCTCTCACATCCATCTCTCTCACATCCATCTCTCTCACATCCATCTCTCTCACATCCATCTCTCTCACATCCATCTCTCTCACATCCATCTCTCTCACATCCATCTCTCTCACATCCATCTCTCTCACATCCATCTCTCTCACATCTATCTATCTTAGAACTATTTAATTCTGTGATAGGAGTCCTCACACTCCAAACACCTGAAATGGTCCCTGGACTGTATGCTTCGGTGTATGCCTGTTGCAGAATATGATAGCGTTGTATAAACAATGGGAGAGAAGGATAACATGCCATAACAAGATATTTCAGAATATAGACCCATTCATTTCATATTTGCTACCGGAATATACCTGACAAATGGGGAAAATAATTATTAAGAAATAGATGAAAACAATGTAGAAAGCTAAAAACTGGACTGAAAAATATAATGAACGCCTAAGGTTAAACGAAACTGCATCACAAAATAGCTCTCTTCATTTTAGATGATTTAAAAAGATAAAGTAACTTTATTTTTTTGGTTGACGTTTGTAAAAATCTTGGCCCCCATTACAAATATGATAAGAGAAAAGAGCAATAGCGTCATGGAGGGGACTCTTGCCCATACGGAGTATTATGGTATCAGTCATGATAGACTATGCATGTCTGCCAACAAACTAGCCTTTAATTGCCCGAGTGTTCCTGGAAGAAAAGACTACAGATATAAGGTGCTAGCTTTTCAACAAAATGTAATTTCCTGCTCTGCAATAATCCGATTTAATTTCTGTCAAAGCCCAAAGCTAGAGCTAACGGAGGTTATTAAAAATACTTGGCAGAGAATGGCAGGGAAAAAAATTAATAAAGGAAAACTTATTTCTTTCAGTCTATATCTGTGCCCTTTCGGTGCGTGGGCACACAGTAACTGCAGCAGGCAGCAGAAGTACAATGTCAAAGCAGATTAAAGATGGGTAATGGGCCACAGATAGAATCAATAACATTTCAAGTTCCCTGCAGCTAGAGGAAGATGGATAGGCTGGTTGTCTATAGCTCAGCATTTCAGGCCAATGGGAAGACCTAATAACGCTGAAGGAATAGTTTATCGGCAAAACAATTAACTGATTAACCATTGATTATACACACAGCTGTTCTCTGGACGCTTGCCAATGGAAATGCAGCATAATCCAATGCTGGCGGAAACACTCAGAATTATTACAATTCACATGAAGAGTACAGCCTCCCGAAGTGCCCCATGGGAATGAATAAATAGAAATTCAATAATATTTACTAGCCCTAGGACAATGGGCAGAAAAAGAGCTGCCGGTTCACTGGCGTGCTCGTGTTTGTTAGGTGGTACTCAATTATTTAGATGTGGCCTTTGTTACTGTACGTATTGTATTTGTGTGCTAATGATCATCCAGAGTGACAGAAATGATCAGGTTAGACATATTAATGTCCCTGGGTGCATTGTGAACTTTGCTTAATGCTCTGAACAGAATCTGGTGGGGGTTTTTTCTATGATATAGGAGGCGTTCCATAGATAAGAGCCAAGAACAAAACGTAATTTTTTTTCCGGATTATTTCATCAATTAAGTCCCACATCTATGCAGCACAACGTCAAAGACTATCTAGGAGGGACAGACTTCCTTGCTCAGCCTGATCTACCTGGTTCGTAGATTACCTGAACTACAGTACTACAGTGAAAGCAGACACAGGAAGAGCAGTAGGTGAGGGGGACCAATATAACATGACAGCACATAGACAGATCTCATTTAAATGTGAAAAGTCGGGTGCAAGTCCCAAAGGACTACTGGAAAATCAAGAAATGCGGAAAATGTTCTATTATTGCAGATTTACAGCTACTTTTAAAGAGGTTCTGTCACCACATTATAAATGCCCTGCCTCCTACATAATCTGATTGGCGCTATGATGTAGATAACAGCAGTGGTTTTTATTTTGAAAAACGATCATTTTTGAGCAAGTTATGAGGGATTTTAGATTTATGCTAATTCGTTTCTTAATAGACAACTGGGCGTGTTTTTACTTTTTACCAACTGGGTGTTGTACGGAGGAGTGTATGACGCTGACCAATCAGTGACCAATCAGCTTGATACACTTATTGTTCCAGCCCAGCTTCTTTCACTGCACAATCACACTAACAATGGGCTGGGACAATGAGAAGTGTACGACGCTGATTGGTCACTGAAAACCACTGCTGTTATCTACATTACAGCGCCGATCACATTATGTAGGAGATAGGACACTTATAATCTGGTGACAGAGACTCTGCAACAGATCTCCACAGCCGACACTCCATGGCAAAAATGAACATGCTGCAGATTTAAACATTTTTATTCCTAGTGTTTATGTTCCTGTACTCTTCATGTTATTGAAAAGAAGGAGAGCCATGAAGTGGTAAACACAGGAAAAAAAAAGACTAGAAAAAACAACATATTGATAGGGTAAAGGGGTTGTCCGCCTCACAAAACCCATTTTCAAATATACTATTTCGGAATTCCCTATTAATAGATAGGGGACTATTGTTCAGGATCCTAATCTATTGGCCAGGACAAAGAGTTTGCCCGATCTCAATGGGAACTGTGCAATGCTTAATTTCTCCCGTGGTGGCGCTGCAGGGAAAATTTACACTTGAAGCTAAATTCCCACACAGATTATAGCCGATTGACTGCTGCCCCAGAAGTGGGATAGGCTATAATCATTGTCTTCCAAACAAAATGTGTGGGTTTGAGAAAGGGAAAATAGATTGCGAGCCACATTGGGGACAGGAACTTATGTGAACAAAAACAATCTCTGAACAGCACTGCTGAATATGTTGGCGATATAAAATAGACATAAATAAAATAAATACTAGGAATAAAGAACTCTCATATATGACATACAGAGTTATATATGAAATAACGGAGTGTTAATACTGTTAATTTCTTTATCTATTTAGTTCGGAATCACTTATCGTGCACAGTCCAACATAAATGTAGTCCTAGCTGCCAGGGTGGGAGTCTAATAAGGAAATTATATAAATGAATATGTCACATAGTTCTAAAAGTAGAGTTTATAATCAAGGAATAAATTACTAGCAACGGAAGACAGAGGAATGGTAATAAGATTTGGGACAAAGGTATTCGCATATATTAACTTTTAATATGACAAAACTTTCTACTTCCTCAACTTATAATGGGTTCACACAGGGGAGGTTAAAACTATTGAAATGTTGAAAAATAAATACACAATTAATTCAGTCCTTTCCTTTAGGAAATTAATAGTTTTTATCACACAATAATATAACATGTCCTATGGCATTTTCAAAAGCTCAGACTACACAGGAGTCACCACTGAGCAGGTTCCCCGTCATTTACCATGAGGACTACATCCCAACCCTTAGAGGGGGAATGTGAAAGTGGATATGACAGGATCACAGTCTGAATATGATCACCCTTAAAATCAAAAACAAACAAATACTAAACAACATTTAACTGATTTGTGCCAGTCGGTCATATTGAGAATTTTACAATAAAAAACGACAGCTAAAATCTGCTTAAGAAATGAATATTCTGTAGTAATATGGTTACAATTCATATCAAGTCTGTATAAGAGGGCCCAGGAGGACCACTGACCTTTTAAGTCTTTATGGTAATTACCTTTCCAGTGAATTCTTCTGTGAAAATTATAGCTACGCATTACCCCCAGAGACTGGGGGAGAACAGAGCGCTTACATAATGGTACAAGCCAAAATTCTCAACACTGGGGAAGAGAGGCTTTGAAAACAGAAATGAACCTTGTAATAATGATTATCTGCTATATATTTATTCTTAAAAGAAAAAAGGATAGGCTAAACTAAACATCCTCAGAAACACAAAAAAAGGAGGTGTGTAAGATTAGAAAAACATGGCTGCCTTCTTTAAAAAATAGCGCCTCTCTTGTCCTATCATGGTCATTGTCTGGTATTGAGGTTTAGACCTTTCACTTCAATAAGACTGAGCTGCCACTCATAGCCCATGGACAAGATTGGCACGGTTTCTGAAAGAAAGCAGCCATGTTTTTCTTATCTCATACTACTTTTATTGGTTAACCCGTTCCTGACCGCTGGCCATATATTTACGGCCAGCGGTCAGAGTCCTTAAAACCCGCGTCATAGACTATTTATGGTGCGGGCTTTAGCTTGCTGCCCGAGCAATCGGGCAGCTGAATGTCGGGTCTCCGGCAGTCAGTGACTGCTGGAGAACCTGAGGAGAAGATATAAGCAGATTTTGCTGCTTTTATCTTCTCTGATCTCTTCATGAATAGAGGTAGCGGCAGCGCCGCGGCCTCTATTGGTCCCGGTGATCATGTGACTGGTCACATGATCGCCGGGATGATGCTAGTGGCAGCCTGCTGCTGGGTCTTACTGGACCCAGCACAGCCCTATTAGTGACAATAGTCACTATAAGAGGACGCATTTCCCCTGTAACTGGGGCTGCAGTGCAGCCCCAGTTAAAGTGGAAAAACAAGGTGCAAAAGTAAGAAAAAAAAATGGGCAGACCATAGTAATTAAAAAAGTATAGTAAAGTGCAAAAAAAATTAATAAGACACACAAAATACCCACCCGCAAAAAAAAATTTCCCCCACCAATCATTGTCGTAATGCTAGCCCTGAGCCAATTACCCTAAAATAGACATGTAATATATTAAAATTTACGGTAGACAATGACGATCACAAAGAATAGGTCTATTCTAGGGTAAAACTATGTTCTTACCAGAAAAAAAAATTGCTAAAAGTAAAAAAAAAAGTTTCTTTTTTTTTTTACTATTATTTTCAAATTTAAGCCTAAAAATTCTAAAAATAGCAAAAAGGATGTGTATAAAAAATGATAAAAAAAAGAAACCTGCATTGTCTATGGAAAAAAAAAACCACAAAAATCACGTCGCTAGCCCAACAAATAAAAAAAGTTATACATGTTTAGCTAAGGATCAAAATAGCCCAGTCCTGAACCGGTTAAAGTGTACCTGTACTTTCATAAAACTTTTGACATTTCATAGCGCTCAAAAAAAGTCTGAGTCCGTACACCGCTCAGTTGGCTTTGAGGAAAGAAGAGCAGAGCCGTTTTATAAACAAAGCGGCTCAGCGGTCACCTAAGCACTTCTGCCTTTTTGTTTTAGCGATCAGAAGGGGTCTCATTGCTCGGACCCCCTCCGATTAAAACTTCTGACATGTCACTATAATATGTCAAATGTTTTATGAAATTAAAGGTGCACTTTAACAGTTTGGGAGGCTGTACATGAATCAACTGGTCACGGATTTGGCCAGCTGGGCACAACAATCTGGGGAAAACGCTGCCTCGTTTCGCTCATCACGTAGCTAACCGATTTAGAAAGTAGAGAGAATTGCGCAGACCCCCGAACAAAAAGGCAGTTATCGAGTGATCCAGTGTGCATTGCTTTATGCCATGACTGTGGTATAAAGTGCATTGCCAGATCACAGATGAAATTTAAAAATCACTTCTTGATAATTGTGACCCTTAAAGATGATCTGTCACTAGTTTATTAATGTCCTATCTCCGATCTAATCTAATAGGCGCTATGATGCTGATGACTACAGTGTAAATTGTGTTCAAAACGTTTATTATTTGCAAAGTTATGAGCTTGTTCCTAAATATGCTAAGTTGGCTATACTTGCCAAATGGGAGGGGACTCTTCTCTCTGGGCGGTGTAAAATTTTCTGAATGATGCTGTCCAATCAGCGTCATACATTTCTCCTCTTCCCAGCCCAGTGTGATCTCAGGTTCAGTTGCTGGGCTGGGCCGAGGAGAACTGTATGATGCCGATTGTACAGCGTCATACAGAAAATATTACACTGCCCAAAGAGAAAAGAAAGAGTAACCTCCCATTTGGGTATTAAAGCCACATTAGCATATTTAGAAAAATGCTCATAACTTTGTAAATAATAAACGTTTTAAACACAATTATAATGTAGTGATCAGCATCATAGCGCCTATTAGATTAGTTAGGAGGGAATTAATAAACTAGTGACAGATCAGCTTTAAAACTATATGTACACTATAAAAAAAAACAAAAAAAAAAACATCCATTTGACAAGGTGAATATTAACACTCAGTTGACAATTTATTCATACATTTCCAGGATGAATAGCAGAGGAATTACATAATGCAGAGTTCTAAAAAGGTGCCCAGCATTGTTATTTCATGGGGAAAACTATCATTTCCTAACACTGATATGTTGTTAGGAGAGCTAACAGATCCTCTTTACACAATAGAGTATTTTTAGTTAATGTGTACAGTACCTAGGAAAACCTAATCGCCTTAATGGTTACATACTACAAACCACCCCATAGTGTAGTCTGATTCTGCAGTCACCTGTTACTATAATTTCACAGCCTATGCTTCTTGCTTATCTACATCTGAGAAGATTAAAGCGGTTGTCTCATGAAGACAACCCGTTAATATGCCCTACTAGGGCATATGGACATCATAGAGGGTGTCCCCCCTCTAGGAGCCAGAACAGTCTTTTGGCGGACTGGAGCCATCCTTGTATTAAAAGAGACGGCCATTCATCTGAGTGGCTGATATGTAATACCACATTACTCTTGTAGCGGCCGTTGCAGGGGAAATGCCTTGTTGGCCACAGCTTCCCCTGGCAAAATGAGCAGAACCAGGGCTGTTCAGCCCATTGTCCCAGATGCCACATTTTTAAAAAGGTTCTCTCTTTATTCTCTAATTTAAGTCCTCTCCAATTAGAGAAGATTTTTTTCAATGTGGCGCCGTAGCACCCTAGAGCCTTACAAATGGCTTACAAAAGCCCTATCATACAAATATATTTTAACCACTATTTTGCCTGGAAATTTCTGGTATAGGGTTCTGGTAGAAAAGCAGTTTACTACTTCAACTGTTGAGGGAAGGCTCAATATTGTGAGGATTCGATGCAAGAGCCAATTAAAGGTGGGTTTACATGGCAAAATTCTGTCCATAATGAGCGCCGATCGATGATATAACAAGTCGATCAGCGCTCATTAACAGGCCGATGCTATACTTTATGGGGATGAACAAGCTTTAGGTCCCCATCAGTTTACATAGAGGTTGGCAGCTTATACCCGGTTTACACGATTTTATAGCATGCATGTACAAATTTGATCAGCTGACAATTGAGTGTTTGCTAGTTTGTCGGCTCATCGCTGCCCTGTGTACATGGGACAATAAAATCGGCCAATATGACTAAAACTATGGGTCTATTATGACTCGTTATGATCTGATCCCCCTTCATTTTATAGGGTCCATCAGTTGTAATATTTTTGTAATTTTTTTTTACTGGATAGAAAAAAGCAGCATGATATGCTATCCTGTCAGAAAGCGTAACCTGATGGTAAAATATTAACGCAAGTGTGAACAGAGCCTAATATCAAATTATAGTAAGCATTTAGCTGCAATTTCTTCTAAAGATTATGCAGCCAATAAAGTTCACTGCCTGCTAAGAAATAACTGCATAAACTGCGAAAGAAAAATAGAAGTAGCGTCTGCACCGAGTAGACTATAGACAAAATTTTTTATCTAAAAATAAGATTTAAACGTATCGGTCTGGCCAAGTTGAAAATCTCTGCTACACCAAGACTGCGATCTATGAAGAAAATTAAGATGTAAATTCGGCACAGAATGTTCAGATCTGCATTGCATATAAATGCTTCTATATTCCAAGAAGAGACCACAATGTAAATCATAATACACCAATATAAGATGGCTTGCCAAATGTAACATTGACTTTACTCAAAAATGAATCCCCTGCACTGAATAATTTACAATACTTTAGTTATTCGTCTTCATCGCCACACGATATGTCATTTTTATACAGAATAGAGGTTTATTTTAATTCTCCTTTGTGCTCATTATATTTTGGACACAAGGTATATATGGGAGGGGGCATACAGAGTGTTCAGTAATTCTGATGTAATGCAGTCTGATAAAGAAGGTGCCGCTTACATTTCTAATAAGAAACCGGAGGTTCTCCAGCTAGCTCAAGGGAAGAGATGCATGTACATGTTAATGAGAACTGCAGAAGACGAAGCATTGCTTCAAGGACACTCTGCATGGCACTGCAGTGTGAAATGTGGGTTACAGATTTAACAGCTCAAGTGTGCTTCAAAGTCAAGGGAAGAAAAAAAAAAATAGATCAATCAAAATTTGCTAAAGCAATTGGATCCATTTTCACTGACATCTTATAGACAACCTTGAACAAAATGGCATTTAGCCACTTGCACAGACCTAGAAACGGTTAGATCTTGTCCAAACTAACTGGATTTGCTGCAAAAATTTCTGCTGCTAATTCGTAGGGAGCTCAATGGACACCCACAGCAACAATACCGCACAAATTCATGCAGATTTTGGTGCCAATTAGCTTACAGATTTTCCGCCGTGGTTAAAAAAAAAAACGCTCCCTCGGCTGGTCTCTGTACAGCTTGCCTCCGGTGATGACGTATCATCATAAGAGGACTGCCGCGGTCTGTGATTGGTTTCAGTGGTCACATATGATGAAACGTTCTCACAGGAAGACGGATGTATATAGAACAATCGTAGAGCGAGGACCCCTTGCTACGGGAGGAGAGTTTAATCTTTTTTATTTTAATCTTCGAAGTTAGTGGTGTTTCTTTAACTTGCAGGTTTTGCTGCGGATCCGCAGCAAAATCCACAACAATTGCTATTTGTTGCAGATTTGAAATTCCATATTGAAATCAAATTAAAAATCTGCACCACAGGTGAATTTCTACACTGGAATTTTACACAGCGTATGGGTGAC
Source organism: Rhinoderma darwinii (assembly GCF_050947455.1). NCBI lineage: Eukaryota > Metazoa > Chordata > Amphibia > Anura > Rhinodermatidae > Rhinoderma > Rhinoderma darwinii. Next base: position 54,881,992 of record NC_134697.1, on the reverse strand, counting down.
ATTCGTTAAAATCTCATCCACTTTGCTGCCTATGCTGTGGATTTTCTCCCTGAAAATTTGGACGTAAAATCTGCACTTCCGTGTTAACGTAGACATGTGAGCACAGATCTGTGGTTGTACACATTTTCTAGGTAGGACTTTAATTTGGACAGTGAAATACCGGTCTCTTTATTGTCCACTGTTTTTTTTTTTTTTTTGCTTAACCACGAATATGTTTTTTACAAAGTCTATAAATTAAGTTTATGCTTAGAACATAGCGTAAGTACATTTAAAGTGTAAACCTACAAGTATATTAGGGATCTAAATAGCTAGCAATCCTACACCTATTTATATTAGAATCTTGTCTGAAGTCGGTTGCCCCATAAATTGTCAGCAGTTTACATGTTCCCTATAAAGCACACCGAGACATGCTGGAGTAACGTAGCTTATTTCCAACTCTATTAAATAAGTCTTTAGAAGCGGGAGGGATCTTATAGGGATCTGTAGAATTTATTAGGCCATTTCTAGTTCCGTATTATCGGAGGGGAAATAAATGTGTCCAATCGTGCAGTCACATTTAGCAGAAATGTGTTTCATTATACATCAGGATGTTGCAACGGACAGCAGAAACGGGATCAGGGCGGCAAGGACGAGAAGTCACTGCCCATGATGGTACAGAGGGAGCAGCAAGGGATGAAGCAGGTAAGCAGCTTGGGAATTGCCAGGAATCGATAAATAACTATATTACACAGCTTTTTCTTTATGAAGTTTTAAATAAAAGTTATAATGTATTCAATATTTACAAATCGCCTTTAAAGGGTTTCAATGTTTGTGGATATCATATACATATCTCCGACCTTTATATTGCTTTCTCTTAGGTGAAATAATAAAAAAATACATATTAAAATGTTCTTTCGTTTTACTTTGGGTTAACATGACGCATTTCTTTTATACATCTGACATGTGCCTTAGAGCCCCATTGATCTCAACGGGAAGCCAATAAAAAAACTCGGAGGTCAAAAGATCTTTAAGCTAAAAGTGGATGGGATACCGCTCCAGGAAGAGCTCAGTCGGCCTCTCCATTCTTGTGACTGAGGAGGTTCCCAGACCATAACTGATTTTTATTTATTTTAAAGGGAATCTGTCACCATCTTTGTACTGTGCTCTCTGAGGGAAGTATAAGGTAGAGAGAAACATCGATTTCCACGTTATGTCTGCTGTGTAGTTTTTGTAAAACTTATAATTATTTTTTTTTGTTTTAGTGCCTGCATCACGCTGTGAGGAAGTAGTCCTCGACATCCATGAGCTGCCGCTAACCCATCCCAGCCGCCCTATTACTGTGCATAGGGAGAAAACGGTCAATCAGCGGCAGGAGGGTGGGCGGTATTTAGCAGCAGCTCATGAATATCGAAGACGACTACCTCTTATTATTCAGAGGCCTTATCGAAAAAGAAAGCAGCAACCTGATTGGTTGCTTTTACTTTGCACCAGTATTGATACATCTCCATTTTTTTTCATGCAAGGTTTTTAAAAGAAAGTATACTATGCCACTTTCCTGGGAGCCCCCATTTATTGCTGAGATGTGATAAGGAATACTTGGCTCCATATATTTTGTGTGTGTCCTAAGATAAGAGATTTCTGGGCATAGATTCAATAAAAACGACAGCATTAAAATTGAAAGGCTGTGAATTGGACGCCGCGCCTCATCATAGTTCTTCTGACTAAAATACAAATGTGCACGCAACATATTTGTTTCATTGGGGAGAGGAGCATAAACCACTGCCAGACCCCTCTGGCAACGCCTTATCACCTGCGGGAATAAAAAAAAATTGGGAATGTTGAATTCCAACATGCCAAACCCATCTTTCCCTTGACATCTGACGACAAGGGAGATTCAGGAGGCACTTATATACATTAGATGGTCAGCCGATTATGGCGGATTCAGCAGAGTAATGTGTATGGGCACCTTAAGCCCTACACTAGCCCAGATCTTCAACTTTTTATCCTCAAACACTACCCTGGGCTTAGCAGAAACTGGTGCAATGTGTTCCGATCTTTCCATTTTATTATTAAACAATAATTCAATGCAAGGTCGGTCATGTAAATTGCCCAAAAAGAAAAAGGCATTTGAGAAAGTGTAAAATGCACTATAATGTGATCCTTCCGTTCAGATATCAACCATAGCTGCTCTTCCATTCCAGAGACTTGATATAACTGGTTCACCGAGAAGCCAATTTGTCTTTACAAATTAATAAAGAGCTTTCAACGTTATGTCATCTGCTTTTATTTACACTGTAGCCATGTTAGTAGATTAATAGGATTCTCTGTAACACCACAGGGACAAATCATCTGCAGGATACATAGAGTTCAATCATTTACTAGCAACCACATTTACACAGATGACAGCTGAAGTAGTTCAAGTGAAATTCTACTCTGCAACATAAAGCAATAAAAATATAAATAGAAGAACAAAATATCGCAAAGCGTTTATATAAAAGGCTGGAACTGCCAATATGTCAACTTGTTGCCCCATCAAAAGTTGCAATGCAATTACAGGGGAGCAGATGGATTTGCCCGCTTTGCTGATTCCCCCCCATTTCATAGAATACAAATTGCAAAAAGTGCATAAAGTTCTGTGTAGGTACTCTATGAACAAGCGTTACGACTGAGACGTGTGAATACAATGCCATCCTGAAGCGGTGGTCTCTGAGATCAGCAATACCAGGACAGGATTGTAACACAGTATGGATCGGAAGGTTGGAACACAGTATTTTAGCACACAATATTTTACAGGGAATTGCGTAAATTATGTAATTGGAAATTAAAAGAAATTCATTTAAAATAAAAAAGGTACCAATAAACACTATTTTCCTGGCAATAATTCCTTATTTTTTGTGGCAACTAGTTGCGAGTAATGAATCTGTACATGCACTCCATAACACTAAAATAACATTGATATGAACAGAGCCATATTTAATACAAACTATTGAATCCCTTAAACATACTGGAGTTTGCACTTGGTGCTTTTTGTTCCTCACCCCCCCCCCCCCCCTAACCCTAGCATTGTAGTGGTGCGGAGGTTCCCACCAACCTTGGGGGGAAAAAAAAAAAGTGGTGGGGCCAACCTGAGCCAGGACCTTCTCTGCCTGGCTCCATAGTAGCTACAGGAGCTGCATTTATGGTATGCATGTATGTTTAATAAAATGGCCTGGAACGGAGATAGACAAATGATTTTCTGAAAGGTACATAACATGGTCAGTGATGAGTAATAGTATTACATAATAACGTCAGCAGAGGTTTTACTCACCTTTCCATCATATCGTTTTACAACAAATTGATCCAGGCCCAAATCTGTCAAAATAAGAATATAAATTATATTAACAAAATGAAAATATTCTTAAAAACAGTTTAAAGAAAAGCCAGATACACTACTTCAAAGGGGTTGTCCAATTTAGAAAACCCATTTTCATATACTCTATTTAGAGTTAGAAGTGGGGTGTTCCCCTGTTCAGGATCCACATCGCTTAGCCAGAGTGAAGAGCAGTTATAAAGAGTGTCTCACTCTGGAAGACCTGTCCTATCCTGTATTACACAGACAACCCGTTTGTTTGAATGGGCACGGTGTAATGCTAAATGTCACCGGTGGTGGCGCTGCAGGGAAAGTTAACATTTATTGACTGGTTTCCTTACAGATTACAGGTAATTTTTGGTGGTCCATGCAGAGGGTCAATTTGTGATCAGTTTATTGTCAAACGACCCTTCTAACGAGTAGGGATTGTCCAATAAAGGAGTTCTTTACACCTTTATTTGGTTAGGGTATTATTTTAAGTGGCAAGTTTGACACTTGGCAACAGAGTCATTTTATACACGGTCACCTGGTAAACTAGTAAAACCAGATTGATAGATTTTAAAAGCCGTAAACATAACACATGCCATTTTATGCAGTTTTGTAAACCTACTTCTAGATAAAAATTAAAAAAACGAAACAGAAATCTAAAGCATTTGTTTATTAGTTATTGATGGTGGTTGGATAGATTCCTGTGACCGTTATAATGAAGGTGAAGACCGTTCAATCTCCTTGGCTCAATCTTGATAATCTTACATACTATAAACTTATTAAGGGAAGGATAAATCACACTGTAGTCCCGAGGTAGTGCAAGTAAGCAGAAATGGTGCCGACTCCACCTGCTCAAGTGATGCTCTGAGGAACCATCAGGGATTGGTTTCGCAAACCATTTCCCAAAAACCAACAGAATCTGAAGCAGACAGACTGCTGGATAGCGAGGAAGAAGGTGAATATATAATCTGGAATGTCTTTAATAAATTTGGTTCATTTTATAATTTCCCTTAGTCACTTTTTACTAAACAATTTTCGAAACCGTTGAAAGAAGCATAAAAAGTGACTTAAACACATAAGAAATTTAGTACCCTCCATGAACTTCCCTTTTCTGGGACAATTTCTGCTTGAATTCTGTGGCATTTTGTAACGTAAATATCCCCAATGTTCTGGCTGCCTACCGTTGCCACTAGAGGCATATTATAAATTCGGAAAAATGCGAAGAAGCCGGGTCCAGAGTGAAATGCCAAGCAGCTTATTCTCAGCATGCTATATAAATATATACCTTTGATCGCTATAAAAATATAGTAAAAAAACCCAATTCGTACAAAATTTCAGTCATCCATATAGACATTGAATGGAGCGGCAGTGCACATGCACGACCACAGCTCCGTTCAGAATCCTGAATTGGTGGGGGTCCCAGTGCTGGGGGTCCAAGTAATTATTCATTAATCACCAACCCTGTGGATAGGTGATAAATGTACTTTATCAGGAAAACCCCTTTAAGCTTTCCTTATCTTTTGTTTTAGCGCAGACTATTTTGCAGGCCAGATCTCTATGGCTATGCCATGAGCACTTTACTTCATGACGCTTAAAAAGCGGCAACACATTCTGCTGCACTGTATCACTCATATCAGTGCCATATTGTTTCTGACCAGCAGTAATTCCTGTAGAAGTGTGAAGAATATAGTGCATGGAGTGTGGCTCTTTTGACTTGTCAGACAATACAAAATTAACAATAGGCTATTAAGGCTCTAGATTAATTTTCTTTGAGTTGAGAACGTCGGGGCCTTAGAGGGCTCTTTTACACTGGCCAGTTATCGGGGAAACGAGAGCTCGTTCCAGATAATTGCCCTGTGTAAACAGGGCAGCGATCAGCAGATGAACAAGAAAAGGCTCGTTCATCGGCTGATCGTAAAATTTTAGAAGTGTAAAATATGATCGGTCAGCAACACATCTACCTGCGTAAACAGGGAGAGGCGCTGCCGAAATGATAGAAATGTATGGGGACGAGCGATCGTAGTAACAAGCGCTCGTACCCGTGCATAGCTCCTTGTGAAAGGAGGAAACGAGCGCCAATCAATGAGCAGTCTCGTTGATTGGTGCTCTTGGCACCGGCTAAAGTGTGCCGGTGTAAAAGTACCTCTACACACAATGATCTTTGTGCTGCCGATTTTTATGGGGGCATCAATGAAGATAAATAAAACTATAGCTTCATTTTTATCGTTTATCTTCTCCTTCGTGTAAACTGGTCTTTGGCTCTGTACAGACTGCTGAACACGAGGAAAAGGTTGCTCATGCTGCTGCAAGGTAATTCATATGTACTACTGATTTATGCCAAAATAAATTTTAGACTTGTATATAAAACTAGACTTTATATATTAAAAAAAAAAAGTCTAAAAAATATAAAATAAAAATAAGTGGCCCGGTCATCTCTCCTGACATGTCTATTTGAACAAATAATTGTATTCCCAACTAAATAACAATTCAGGTACATATTGTCTTATTACTGTGTGCTGTGCCATTCCTCATTTATTCCTCCTGGAAATGTATAAATAAATTGACAACTGGGTGTCAAGAATTGCCCCTATCAAAGGGACGTGTCCCTACACACTGACTCAGCACTGATTGGACTTTGTTAGTCTGTGTAGGGCCACACCCCAAATAGTAACACCCAGTTGTCAATTTCTTAATTTCTAGGAGGAATAACAGAGAAAAGGCATATTGTAGAGTTGTAAGAAAAGATACCCCAGAATACTTATTTATTTCTTAACTAAAACAGACATTTCAAGAGAGGTGGCAGGTCCACTTTAAAACAAGGTACATGCAATTTAAATGCCAGGTCATCAAAACAAAGCCCTCAGAAGAGATCACTGAAAGTGCGTTGTTTGTAGAAAAAGTGATTTATTTATTTTACGCTTTTTTAAATAGAATTCACATATGTCTGTAAAACAAATAATTCATTTACATAATAAACTGCTGGGAATAATGTGTGTCATTTCAAATAACATCTGGTGAATTATCCCCACATACACTGGAATATTAGTAGAATAACGAAATGGCTTCCTTCATTACCATCGAGCCCATCTGCCACACATTCATAGATCTCTGGATGATTTTGCATTATATTACAGAAGAAAAAGTCTGTTTTTAAGATATAGACATTTATGTAAGTAAATATCTCGATATATACACACAAACACACAATTATTTTGACCAGCCAATATTAACGTATTATCGAGGGCCACTGGGTGTTACCATTCCGTGTCCAATGGGCGTGTCCCTACACAGCCTCACTCTGTCAGCACTGATTGGCTGATTGGCCAAATTCTGTGTAGAGAGACAACCCCAACTGGTAACACCCAGTTGTCAATTTATTAACCCCTTCCCGCTGTGGCCACTTTTGACCTTCCTGACAGAGCCTTATTTTTCAAATCTGACATGTGTCACTTTATGTGGTAATAACTCTGGAATGCTTTTACCTATCCAAGTGATTCTAAGACTGTTTTCTCGTGACATATTGTACTTTATGTTAGTGAAAAAATGAAGTCAATAAATTCAATATTTATTTGTAAGAAACACCAAAATTTAGAGAAAATTAGCAAATATTAGTATTTTTATAAATTTAAATGTATCTGCTTGAACGACCGATAGTAATACCACACAAAACAGTTACGATTTCACATTTCCCATATGTCTACTTCATGTTTTTTTGAATGGCCTTTTATTTTTCTAGGACGTTGCAAGGCTTTGAACTTTAGCAGCAATTTCTCACATTTTCAAGAAAATCTCAAAAGGCTATTTTTACAGGGACCAGTTCAGTTCTGAAGTGGTTTTGAGGGCCCTATATATTAGATAGACCCCATAAATCACCCTATCTTAGAAACTGCACCCCTCAAAGTATTCAAAACAGCATTTAGAAAGTTTCTTAACCCTTTAGGCGTTTCACAAGAATTAAAGCAAAGTAGAGGTGAAATTTACAAATCACATGGTATTTTTTTTGGCAGAAATTGATTTTCAATTAATTTTTTTCTGTAACACAAAGTTTTACAATCGAAACGCAACTCAATATTTATTGCCCAGATTCTGCAGTTTTTAGAAATATCCTTCATGTGGCCCTGGTGTGGTAATGGACTGGAACACCGGCCTCAGAAGCAAAGGAGCACCTCAGGGATTTTGGGGCAGTCTTTTTATTAGATTATATTTTAGGCACCATGTCAGGTTTAAACAGAAGAGAAAAGATGGAGCATAGAAGCCATATATGTATAAAAAATATAAAACATTTTATTAGTCACATAAATTTGGACAAACCTCATTTAAAAAAAAGATACAAAAATGACAAGAAGACTCTATAATGTTCCAGTTTGAACATGGGAGGCAGACTCCCTATATCTTTATGGGAATATGTAATACATCCTAAAAATAGGAGTATGGAGGATGGGTGGTGGGAAAATCTGTGAACACTGAATCATCATATAGTATCAGTTAAGTACACACATAATAGTCAAGAAAATGTCAAACAGTCATATAAGAAGGACCGTTCGTCACAGAAAGATCCCCCCCTCACCCTTCAAAAACCTTACCCATATTAGTGCTCGTGGAAGTCTGGATACCATGCAACGGACCAGTTGGTCAAAAGTAAAAACACGCCCAGTTATCTATTAAGAAAGTAATTAGCATAAATCTAAAATTGTTTATAACTTGCTCAAAAATTATCGTTTTTCAAAATAAAAACCGCTGTTCTCTACATTCCAGCGCCGATCACATTATGTAGGAGAGGGGGCACTTATAATCTGGTGACAGAGACTCTTTAAACATCAAAATAACCCTTTCCTTGCTCAGTCCATTAGACTGAGGGGTGGCCATTTCTTCCTTGACAAAAGAACACAACGAATTCTAGGAGTGACCATTTCATCTCAGTCACATAACATTTCACTTGTCACCAGTACTAGAAAAGCAGCATTGGGCTTAGAACAACAACTAATGACCTTGTCATTTCATAAAGGGTAACACGTCTGACCTTTTCCAAAGGCCATGTTTGCAAGTTTCGTTTTCCATTACTGGGCTATTTTCTAAAATAATGGTTTACAAGATAAGTGCATTAACTAGTTAGACTACATCTTTATCCATTTTATCTATTTCCTAATGGTATTTGTACAGAGAAAAGCAAATATAAGAATATCCCATAGATTGTAACAATATACAAAATGCTACAAGATAAAAAAGGACAAAAGCAAGTCTTCAAGACCATGCACTGTGGTGGAAATTAGACAATGATGCACATATAGACATACTAAGGCCTCAAGCACACATCCGTTGCTATTTGTACGGCCATAAATCATGGATCCATGAAACACTGACCGCCCACGGATGGCTTCCATGTGCGGTCCGTTGTTCTAACGGACCAAATGACTATAAAGGCCGAGACTGATCGGCAAAAAAAAAACGGACAGGAGTAGGACCCTTTCTGTTACGGAAGTGTGATTGACCCCATAGAAATGAATGGTTCAGTGTGCTATCCGTTAAAAAACGGAAAGGCACACAAGCATTTCACCGAAGTGTGCTCGAGGTCAAACACTTTACAGTAACATGACACATGTGGTCACTCAAACAGATTTCTGTGTTGGTAAAATCGGTTGAGCAGGAGTCTATGGACAATACGGCTGCAGTCTACCCGAGTCCTCCTGGCACTTCCCATGGATAACTTCGTATTATAATGGTGTTACTTGAAGGAATTGTTAATATTAGTTCTTTACTTTTATTTTGTATTAATTTTGATTAACTTTCACATCGGGTGTGCACCACCAAGGAGAATCATAATGCTAAGAAGGGGAAAGGAATGGGAAAAGGCGATGTAAAGATATAAAAATTATTAACAATGGGGAAGTTTCCCATTGAAGATAATAAGGCGGCTTGTTACAAGTTTTTTTCGAGTTCTTTCTGCGGAATACGTGTTGGAATCCGTGTGAAAATTTTGTCGTATGAACAAAGCCTAAGTTATCCATTGTATTAATGCAAGGAAGGGAAAATAAAAGGGAAAAGGTGATGTAAAGATATAAAAATGTACTTATATTCATGTACTCTAAAATATTCAATGGCACATAATTTAAAATGTAGGCAGAGTTATGGGTGATTATTTGATTATAACCAAGGGACAAATAGGCTGGATGTCCCCCAATATATTTAACCAGCCTAGCTACTTGAGCCCGTATGTTTATCTCATTCACATACAGTGATTAAGGCCTCATGCACATATCCGTATTCTGGTCAGTATTTTGCTACAGTATTTGGAAGCCAAAACCAGGAGTGGGTCCAAAACACAGAAGAGGTGCAAATCTTTCCATTATAGGATCTCTCTGTTTATGTTCCACTACTAGCAAAAGAAGTACTCGGCACAAGAGATTGGAGTGAAATTATTAAATCTTTTTATTTATGCCAATGCGGCATGTGCGACGTTTCGGGACAGATTATGACCTTCATCAAGCACTTATTGCAAATTGTGGCTTAGAGTCAGAATCAAGGCGTGTAGGTATCGCGGCTGACTGCATATAGGACGCGTCTTGGGTCCCTACTCGTGCACCCACTACCGCCTAGTGCTGTCCGAACCCTTGACAACTATGTTCCACTACTGGTTTTGGCTTCCAAATACTGAAGCAAAATACTGACGTGTGCATGAGGCCTAAGGCCCCATGCACACGACCATAAAACAACTCCGTAATTGTGGACCGAAATTACGGACCTGCCCGGTTCTATTAACCGCGGACACCAGTACGGAAGGGTGTCCATGCCGTAGAACCGTGCCGGGAAATATGGAGCACGTCCTACTTTTCATTTTTTGCAGGCCATGCTGCATGAGGCCTAACTCGGTTAGTTAATTTTTGCCACATATTAGTTTATGGAGTATCATCCAACATAGATCCTGACTGCAAAAGGCTTAATAAATATTTATTTTTTTATTATGTGACTTGCACTGAACTATTTTGTATGGCAACAAGTGCTTTTAAATTTTTGCTGCATCAATGTCTATAGATCTATTACAGACAATTATACTCGGTGGGTCTACTCATGAATTGCAAAAAGGCTATTGACGTCGCCTAACTAACTTAGTGTGACTTGCACGCTGCGAGAGAGTCAGCTGCACTAGCATTCCACGTGACAATTACTCTCTCCGTGGTAAGTATATGCACGAAGTGCAAAAGAGCTACTGCAATTACCTAATACGCTCTTGCTGTGTGTATCTTGCAGTGCAGTCGACTGCGCTATTGATTCGGTCAAAACAACGGAACCCTGTCACAACGGTGACAAACGGAAACCTTTAGCAATGTTCCCGTCATCATTGAGATCAATGGTGATGCAAACGGTAGTTAAGATTTCCGTTTGCCTTTCCGTTGAGGCGTTAACCCGACGGAAACCTCAGACGGAACCCCTCGACAGAAGGGCAACGCTGATGTGAACACAGCCTAAATGGGAAACCGGCAGGAAAAATTGACTATTACCGCAGAAGTTTTTCTTTAATATTATTATGAAGAAAAATAATTTGGTTGGCTGCAACACTGCCTGCACGGAGGGATGAATGTACGCAAGATGACAAGTTGCTCTTCTGTGGTGCTGATAGCTGAGATAATTGTTGTATTTCCCTGTGCCCGTCTTCCTCTTCAGGGTTTCACCTGTCACTTTGTGCCTGATGATGGAAGCAGCTGCTGTGTCCGATTTGTTTCTTTACTCGGGGACTTGTAACAGTTCCAATAAAAATACTCAACTGCCTCAGAAATGTTTCTTCATTTTCTCAGAGTGAACAGATGAAACAAACTTCCATGGAGTTAATAAAGAACGTAAATGAGTTCTCTAACCTTCTGTGTGTCTATTTGCAAACAATGTAAATCTCAGAATCTGTAAGGAAGAAGTTTATAAAGAAATACCTGGAACCTACATTTAGCAAGTGCAATAGCAACTAGTGAAGACCACCACTATACTACGCTAGCTTATAGACGCTCTTTATTAAAGGGGTCTGTCTGGTGACCGATTGCCTTAAAAAAAGAAGAAGAAAAAAATAAAAGAAGTGTGGCACATTTACCGATATGGTCATTGAAAAAAAACCTCTTCACAAAAGGAATAGCCATGGAATTAGGAACTATTTATGCCAAATACATCAAAATGGTGAACGCTGTATTATAAATTATCTGTAACTCATTAGACAAATTTCTCATCCTTAGGTCGGATTCACACGCACGCAAAAAAACGTGGAGTTTTGCGCGCGCAAAAGGCACTTAACAGCTCCGTGTGTCATCAGCGTATGATGGCGGCTGCGTGATTTTCGCGCAGCCGCCATCATTATGAAACTCTGTATGTAGCACGTGGTGCTTTTCGGTTTTCATTCATAGTTTTTACTGCTGTTGCGCGAATCACGCGCGTCCTACGGAAGTGCTTCCGTGTGCTGCGCGTGATTTTCACGCACCCATTGACTTCAATGGGTGCGTAATGCGCGAAAAACGCACAAATATAGGACATGTCGTGAGTTTTACGCAACGGACATACGCTGCGTGAAAATCACGGACTGTCTGAACAGCCCCATTGACTAACATAGGTCCATGCGAGGCGCGTGAAAATCACGCGCGTTGCACGGACGTATTATACGTTTGTCTGAATAAGCCCTAAGTCCATGCCCTAGTTACATGTTCTCCAACATTTTGCACCCAAAAAAATAGTGATAGTCCATCACGAATTTGGAATAAGTATTGCTAGTATTTTACTTATGCTCCTTTGCGGCATTTTATTTTTTTTCAAATTATTACATTTAGAGCAAAACTAAAACCAGTACAAGACTTTCATAAACAGTTTTCGATGGCTGCAACTGTAGAGGGGCCGTAGAATTACAGCCAAGAACGGGGTTGGAAAGAAAGAAATTACCTAATAAAATCCCATTCTGTTCTTCACACTAAATAAACAGATTAAGGTATGAAGCTTATAAAACAAAACTGGAACAGGGTAGCATTTTATTAAAAGGGATAAAGCTACGTCTTACATTTAAAATACTGAAATAGGCATCCATATAGATGTACACAGATACCATGTTGACAAAATATAGTAGAGCCAATAACTATGAACGTCTATGAATGTTATAGTTACAGCTAGCGGCAGTCATCGCCATGATGCATTTTCACAAACCTCTCAACCCCAAATCGCGGAACATTTTAAAAATGGGGTTGTCCAGTTTTAGCAAATGAATGTTATTAAATGAAAAGTTGTCAAATTTCCTAGTAAACTTTGTGTTAATTCCTAGCGGTTTTCAAGATCTCTGCTTGTTGGTATTCAGTAGTAACATTTAATTTTTACTCGCGGTGGAGAAAATTCTGTCCATGGTCATGTGATGTACACACAGGTGCGGAGGTTGGTAAAAAACACAGCTCGGATAATTGAACTGTACCAAACCATGAACCTGTGTGTTCATCACATGACCATGGACAGAACTTTATTCACTGGAAGTAAACATTATTAAATGTTCCTACTGAATTACAACAATCAGAGATCTTGAAAACCATGAGGAATTAACACAAAGTATAAATGGAGATTTTTTATAACTTAATAATGCAAAAAATAACAAAAAATTAGCTGAAACCGGACAACCCCTTTAAGTTTCAAGCTGCTTTGTCCAGAACCGGGTCTGTCCTGTTTGCAGGACAGAACCAAAACAAAAAGGAAAAAAAAGCACCACCGACGGATAGTATGTTTTCCCACTCCAGTAAATGTGTCAGACTCCCCCTTATGTTATGTTAATCCCAGTCATGTGACAATTAAACCTCGGCCAGAGTGGGAGGGATTTACAAAATGCTACATCTCAATATTTAATCCAAGTAATCCAACAGGTTGTCCCAGAAAAGCATTTTACCTTCATGTGAATGAAGCCGTTAAGGAACATCCAGATTTGGACAATAAAGAGGATCTGTCACAAGTTTAGTAATGCCCAATCTCCTAGCTAATCGAATAGGCGGTCACACTGATAATACTAGTGAACATTGTGTCCCAAAAAGTTTATTATTTATCAAGTTATAGGCTTTTTCTAAATATGTAAAATGAGGCTATACTAGACAAAGGTGCGTCAACACCAGCGATTCTCTCGAGGTGGCGCTACCTCACAGCCTACGACGCTGTCCTATCAGCATGAAGCTGCTTCACACAGTGTGAGAGACTGAGGCTGGAGGGAAGGGGGATCACTTCAAATAGCCATATCTCCTGCTGTGGACCACCTAGAACAGCGGTTCTGGCATATGAAAGAGGAGATTCTAATCTTTCATATGATACCAGGATCGCAGTTCTAGCTTTGACACAACCAGAGATATCCCCAGTTGAAAGCACAATCAGGAATGGAAGCTGTATACTATACGATTAGGCTGTGTTGCTGGGCAGGGACAGAGTAGAAGCTGTATGCTGATTGGACAGCGTCATATAGAAAACATTACAACCACAAGAGTGAAAAGAAAGAGTCACCTCCTATTTGGCTATTAGAGCCACATTAGCATATTTAGAAAATGCTCATAACTTTGCAAATAATATTTTTTTTTTAAAACAAATCACACTGTAGTTATCAGCATCATAGCGCCGATCAGTTAGGAGATAGGGAATTGATAAACTGGTGACAGATCCTCTTTAGGACAAAACGAACAGGTTGCAAAATTCTGTGTAATCATCTGTATTTGACTGTAGTACTCACTTTCTGGCTGTTTCTCATTGGGTGTTATGGATCTCACAAAATCTTGTGGTGTCATAAAGACTTCTGCTTCCCCAGACTCATGTATAACTTTCAGAGTTGCAAAGTATCGGAAGATTTTGTCTGGAGTTGAATAGGCTCGAATACGATTCTCATATTCCATCACCTAGAATAAAAAAGAAAGCATCAATAAAAACTGAGAAGCCTATGGCTTAAGTAGTCAATAAATAAAACACCCAAGCTTTCCCTTTTGTTCTAGTTAAGCAGCATAAGTTCTAAAAGGAAATATGTGATCTAGACAATTTATCTGAAAATATATCCGACAGATACTAGCTGTATAAAACGTTTGATAGCAAAAAAAAAAAAAAAAAAAAAAAGGGAGATGTTTTATTATCCTACAAAAAGCAAAAGTGAAAATAGAGGACAAAAGACAATTCCATTGCATTTGTATTACTAGAAGAAAAAGAAGCCATCACTTAGCGAATAAATGAGGGTCGGCCTGAAAGGACTGCAATGCAGGTAACCATCAACATCTCAAGAAGTTGTCTAATGGAGGTCGTCTGACTAGGACCACAGTGGGTGTTGGCGATTGTTTGTGTGTGCTGAAGCCTATATGGATTTAATAAATATCTACTTATATATTTTCGTATCTATCATCATTGACCACCTTTAAACAACCACGCAGCAGCGCCCTATGGGATCCTCCCTTTTGCCTCCTTTTTGTCCACATGTTTGATTAGCGGTAACCGGTCTGGTTTACCGGCTTTGGATCCTGGCAGCAGCACGAAGTGGACTGATTATTCTCTGCCTTTATCACATACTTACAAGGTGAGCATAACCGATTATGTTTATGACTCTCCCGTTATCCCATTGACCTGCACCATGTGGCGCCGTGCCTTTTGCTTCTCTATTTATTCGTCTGACTAGGACCTCACTCAACTCTAGTCAATGCCATAAAAATGTATCCTAAGTGCAGTATCTAGGAAAGAAAGTATCATAAAGGGAAGCAAAACAAAACACAGCCAGCATCTCATGTTTTCCACATTGTTAAAGGACGGGTGTTGCGAAAAAAAATAATTTTTAGATCAATTTGCTTATAGTGTTTCATTAAAAACATTTTTATCTATTTGTGTGTTTATGTTTTACTTTTCAAACTTTTTCTTCTCTATGGGGCTGCCATTTTTTTTTTTTCATCTCTGTATGTGTCGATTAACGACACATACAGACATGGAATACGGCACATACATCCCTATAGAGAATGCGAACGGGAGCCGTTCCATTCACTATGCTGTACGCCGTCTGTGTGGGAATGGCGCATGCGCCGCTCCCACACAGTCAAAATGGAAGGTCTTTGGCCGAGCGACATCCGGCGCAATTTTCTTGTGGACCGGAAGCCGCGGCCGGATAGTAAGATGACTACTTCCAGTCGTGGATTCCAGACGTGTTCTGAAGCAAGCACTATTTCCTGACTTGTGAAAAAATTAAAAAAAATTATAACAATGTCTAATCATGTATACACTAACTGTTTAACTAAAAGAAAAAAAAAAATTAGAGCGACACATTCCCTTTAATCGACATCCAATCAATCAAAAGAAAGAGGAGTGCTATCAGATCGCCCATCACACACGAGTAAAGTGTTTGGAGACTGTGATGGTCTTTGACTATTAAAAATGAAAAAAAATAAAAATACTCCTCTTAAAATCAAACTTAAAAGATCTGAATTAAATGGACTTAAAATCTCTAATATTTTGACAAAACAGCAGATGCCCAAAAGAAAAAAAACCAAAAACACTATCTCTCGTGTTAGAGAACAAGCCATCATCGCCAAAGAAAATCAGTCACTTATCAGCAGAGGTGAGTGATACACCGAATTGTAACTTTTAATAAAGGTCTACTACTAAAATATTTCTGAAAAACATAAAACAGATATAAAGGTGTATTGCGTCAAAATGACCGAGAGCATCAATAAGCGAATAGCTACTGCGTAGCTTCGTTGTGCGAATGGAAGGGGCAACTCATAATTTATGAAAATAGGTGTATCGCTGTTTGAGGATAGCATAGACCAGACACCACACGCCACATGCAATACATTGTCAATGGAATAAGCAGCATCCTATTCTACCTAACACAGTGAGAACTAGACTATGCATTAGATATTGGTCAGTCATGACAACAGGCCCCCTGATGAGTCTATACCGGACCGATAAACTAAATGCATAGTGTGGATGATGAGGGACAGTTATAGGGTTTTCTGCAATTAGGGGCAGATTGAAGATGGGTCGCCCCTGTCGGGCGGTAGCTCTGTGTAGACCTTAGGTACAAGTGTAGATCCCCCACAAGGCGAAATAGGCACAGTAAACTAGTTCCCATGTGCATATGGGCTACTGCTAAGGACCTATTTGAACACTCCTGCCTCGATGTCAATACAAGCAATTGGGTAAGATCTTTCTATTACTCTTCATGTCATGTAAAGCTAGATTGTATTTACACTGCTCTACTCACTAAAATTAGTGGTATTGATGCTCTCGATCATTTTACACTGTGGCATAATTTTAGACACAATACACTTTATATTCCTTCATGGTTTTCTTAAATATTTTACAAGTAGACCTTATTAAAAGTTTAAGTTTTAGTGTATACATTTTTTTTTTTAATTCCCAACCTACAATAATAATCTTGGACCCCCACCTAACAGCAGGTTATCTCCAAACTAGTGGTTAGTAGAAAACAACCCCTTTAAGTCCTGGCCTACAGGGGTTTCCCCAAGTCCTGGCCTACAGGGGTTTCAAACATGATATACCTAACACAGATCTGTTGTACAATATAAAAATCGCTAACAGTAGTACAATATAACATGCATCAAGCTCTGTTTGAAGCCTTTATTCATGGTTAATATGGTCTCCAATACTGTTCTCAACCAATGTTATATATTATTGCTGTCTGTGTTTTGAAACTGTGATTTTTTATTTCTAAAATAACCTCAGGCAGACAATTCTTGCATTGCAAATCGATCACGGGTCAACCGAACGAGTTAAAACCCGACAAGAAGAATGAAGATTCAAGATGAACTGTAATGGAGAAATCATTATTTGAGTATCCCTCTCCATAATTCAAGAGTTGCAGAGGTGGATAAGAAATTCAGACTTCTAGATTTAACCGGACAATATGGACACATATTTTTCTACTATGTTCCTATCGAAGTACGCCTATGTTCATTTTCAATTGTGTATATACCTTTGCCTTTTAAAATAATTCTATCATCTGTATATAATATTTATATGTACATTATGCTAGGAGCGCGCTCTGCTTGTTGATTTTATTACCACACACTTTCTTGTTGTATATGTTTGTGTCCTCTGTTCACATTTGTTCTTAACCGTGTCCGTTATATATATATTTTTTTACAGTTTTGTACTGTTATATACAGTGTGTTACTTTATAACTGTATTACTGGCATGAGGAAAATGCTAGGCCAGCATCAAAACGCGTAGGCACAAATAAAAGTAATCTTGTTAAACTATGAACTACATAGGGGGCTCCCTCATTGACCCACTGGGTCCTTTGACCCCTATTACTGACAACCCTGCCTTCCCCGCTGGAGAGACGAGTCTCTCCTTCCTGGGCAGGTCTTCCACCAACCCCATGTACTTTACTCAGGTTCTATCAGACTCCTCTCTTCTCCCATTAACCACTATCTGTCCGGCAGTTACGCCTTCACCACGTCACATATTTGAATATTCACAGTTAAAACATTTCTATAGTGTTTCTAGGCGCCAGGCTCACCTTCACCGGCCGCTTACTGACTTTGAGCGCCTATGTGTTTCTACTGTGCCCCCTACACATACCATCTCCACACACTATAAAACTACTCCTCTCCCAGCGATCTACTAGTCTCCCATCCTTCTGTAGGGCATGGGAGACTGAACTGAACACGACATTCTCTGACACGCAATGGAGACGTTGATTTTCCCTTTCCCAGAGGGCCTCAATTGCCGTAAGGGCGCAGGAAACTAGCTACAAAATCATCTCTAGGTGGTATCGGGTCCACACTGCCTTGCATAAATGGTACCAGTCTGTACCTGACACGTGTTGGCGCTGTGGTGCGTCGGGGGGATCCATGTCTCATATCTCGTGGAGTTGCCCCTCCTTGCAGAGCTTTTGGGAGACAATTCTTAAAATTATCTTGGAAGTTACTGGGTTCTCGGTCCCTAGTTCTCCCGAGGCGGCCCTTTTATGTTCCCTATGCCACTACCCATTTATAAACGCTCCCTAATTAGACACCTTCTTCAAGCTGCCAAATCGGTTATCCCCCGCAAGTGGAAACCAGCAGTGCCTCCACTGCTAGATGAATGGTTTCAGGAAATTGCATTGATACAGCGGATGGAGCGCCTTCTGGCTCATTCCTCGGCTGCTTATGTAAGATACAGGGACACTTGGTCTCAGTGGCTCACGTTACTCTCTTCCTCCACTTACCGCACGGCAGTGACTTGAGACATGCTGCATTTCCTCTCCCATGAGACTTCCTTTGGGCGGGGTCTACATGCGGGGGAGTGGAGGTTTGCTTGCTCTGATTACATATCTGCCAGGTACGTAGCTGCTTCCTCTTCTTTATCCATGATAGATCGGGAGCTGGAGTCCAGGTTCACCATGAACTTCCCCTGTCTCTCCTTTGTCGTTGTTGGTTTTCCAGTCTATCTTTCCCTTCCTTTCTAGTGTTCGTTTTAAGTGGTCAATTGCTTTTGGTAAATACGCTTACCTACTATTTCCACAGCGTTTTAGGATGTATAGGAGGCTGAATTGTTGTTTTTATTTTTTTTGTCAAGTCATGCTTCTTTCAATTATCCTTACTCAGTTAGACGTCGTATCTTGAGCGGTTTACGGGTGGTGATGTTCTCCCTCATGTTTGGGCTGTGCCCTACTTTGTCATGCTCTGCTTATTACTGGGACATTTCTCCCCCAATTGTGTTTGTATTAAAATCAATAAAAAAAAATGGAATATGAAAAAAACAAAACCCTATAAACTACCACTTCTGTTTGTTTCTTAGTCAGCAGGGCTCTCCAAGAGGTTCCCGTTTCCCCTTTCTTGTCTACCATCGGTGGCACGCTGTGCCAACCGGTCAGAGCCCAGCTGTACTATTTTTCATACACACACCAGGGTTGTGCCTGATGTTTGCACAAACCACTCAGGTGAGCCCTTTTTCACCGCATTACTTCACTTTGTGCATAGGTAACCTCCACAATGAGGCCCAGTGTCATTTTTCTCCTTTAGGTTTATATGCAAATGACCGATCTCTTATGTCAATCTTGTGTATTGTTTGCCAATTGCTTTATCTACACCTGCATGCAAGCACAATAAAGAAAGTGACCAACCCCTTAAAAGATGTGCATAAAGAGCTGGTATAGTCAACAGGTCTGAATTTCCGGATCCCTGGCTTTACTTACAGCAGGAATAGGGGATACACAGAACATTTTATTGTTAAATCCAGTCTTACTCCATGACTACCTTCTTTTAGTTTCTAGAAAATGTTTAAGGCAGGAAAAGATGAGGGTCGTCATTGTAAGTAGTTGATGCTACTTGGGCAACACTGCCAACTATGGTTGCATAAAACAATTTCACCAACTTATCCTTCTAACAGGAGCCAAATGTAAAAAAAGTGTTGATGCCCTAAAACAATGCAAGTTAAGATTGGCGCAATGACATGCAACACTGATAAAAATATACCGGACAACTTTTTTCAAACACATACAATCATGTACATTTTTATTTGAGTTTTAGAAAGAAAATACTATTCCTGAGACTTAAAAAATGTGGGTAAATCCAGAACCCTCTATACCGGGCGTCGACAAACCCTTAGATCGAGAGCGACCGATTGATAGCTGACGGATTACAAGCGGATCGCAGTCAAGCACCACTTTGAACTTTATCTGCGTCCACAGATGAAGTTGTAACGATGCCAGAGCTCAAGAGCCATCTTGATCTGTGCCCTACCATGTCAACAACCCCCCCCCCCCTCACCGTGCTGCCATTGTGAGAATGTCACTTATTCCTGGTTGCCTGTTCTTGCATCCAGCCCCGGCAAAGCAGCAGCTCCCACACATTTGACCACTGGATTAAGCTTGCAACCAAATTGTCGGTTTACAAGCCTAAATCCTGCAGAGAATTATCTTCTTACAATTTGTAGGTATTCATCCCTGTATTGTTTCGAATTGCAGGTGATAAATGATTGCTAGGGGCCCCCACTACTGTGACACCCACAGATCTCTAAAACAGGGGTACCAACCCCCATGCCTCCTCACTACTAAATCACAACAAGGAGAATTTTGAACGGAGTGGTGGTCACGTATGCTGCTGCTGTATTCAATGTCTATGGGGCCAACAGAGAAAACCGAATGTAGCCCTGAAGCGTTAAGTTTTCCCTACACGGTAACTAAGGGACCTAGGCCAACTCCTGAAAAACAACCCCGTAGAATTATTCCTTCTCTATCAAACATTACAGTCAGCACAATGCAGTAAGGCAGTTAACGTTCCCCCCGGCATTCGCCAAACCCAGACTCGTCCATCAGACTGCCAGATAGAAAAGGGTGATTCGTCACTCCAGGGAACACGTTTCCACTGCTCCAGAGTTCACTCCATCCCACGCTTGGCATTGTGTTTGGTGATCGAAGTCTTGTAAATCACTGAAAGAGGCCATACTTACTGATACAAGGGCAAGTTCAAACACCAGTTCCCAGCAGCAATTGTGATGTTGGGTGAGAATAAGGTGTCATTACTTTGCGTGGTACACTTAGTAGCTGCCCAGCAACTTCTATGACCAGCAGATTGTGGTGCCCACTCGTCCACCTCTGAGATAGTTATCTAAGTAGCCTGCCCGGTCTTCACTTTTCAACCCCAATAAAGGGATCTAGTCTTCACTGCAGGGAGGCTACCAGCTTGCTACCTCTTGAGGTGGTTCGGGTGTTATAGCAGCTGGCCAATCAAACTATCACTGGCAGATAGTACCATGATGGATTGGATCTGATAATGGGATTATTGGTTACAGGTGGAGGGCAGGTAGCTGGACACAGGCAGGTAGCTGGACACAGGCAGGTAGCTGGACACAGGCAGGTAGCTGGACACAGGCAGGTAGCTGGACACAGGCAGGTAGCACGTAACTGTATACTGGCATACAACAGGCAGCAATAGCGGGTTAGATATAGGCAGGTAGCAGATGACTGGATACTGGCTGACAACAGGCAGCACCAGCGGACTGGATACAGGCTGAAAACGGATAGAAATAGCGGACTGGAATCAGATGCACACAGGAACATTCACAGGATACAAGGTTGTTCCAATGTTGCTCAGGCACCAGGTGGATAATGGAGGTGCCTTAAATAGAAGAGGAAAAAACAAAATGCTGTCCATACTTGCCCTCGGACGTCCTGAAGACAGGCCTCCTGAGATGACATTCCATCACAGGCTGCAGCTGTCGCATGGGAAGAAACGTCATCCCAGGAGGCTGGCTTGGACGGGCAAAGAAGCACAGAATTCTGGGCAAGTTTAAGATTTTGTGTTCTGAGTTACGATTTTTGTGGCAAAAGCTCAGTCTTGAATTCAATGGGGAAAACCTGCAACAAAAAAACAGCGATTACACAAATACAATTGACATGCTGCGGATTAAAAAAAACGCACCACAGGTCAATTTCTGAGCGCTTTTTTTCCACCTATCATTTGCGCAGCGTGTGTATGAGAGGAGTTCTCTCTCATCCGCTTGGCTTCTACTGTATTATGCCGTGTATTTTCCACAATGAAATCCAACCGGGCCTCCAGGGATGACGTTTCCTCCCATGTGACTGCTGCAGCCAATCACAGGCTACAGCGGTCACATGGGATGAAACGTCATTCCAGGAGGCCGGGCTGCAGGATGTCAGAGGGACGTGTCGCCGTGGCTATGGGTAAGTATTACAGCTGGGCGATCACGACCTAAATCAAAATCACGACTAATTGAACATGTAACCTCAATTACGATATTTATGGCACACACTCGTCATGCCCTCTATTTGCCTGCTGTGCCACTGAATTAATGTTAATTCCGAGCCTGCTGTATACTACTGTATAGAATATACGCCCTAACACTGCCCCCACACAGTCCTCATATAGCAGAATGCCCCCATAGCTTCCCTCCACACAGTATAAGACTCCCATAGCTGCCCTCCACACAGTATAATGCCCCCATAGCTGCCCCCAGACAGTATAATACCCCCATAGCTGCCACCACACAATATAATGCCTCCATGACTGCCCTCCACACAGTATAATGCTCCCCATAAGTGCCCTCCACACAGTATAATGCCCTCCATAACCAGCCCTTCACACAGTATGCCCCCTATAACCGCCCTCCACACAGTATAATGCCCCCATAACTGCCCCCACACAGCTCCAATAGTGCCTGATAAAAATAACAAAATATATACTCACCTAACCCAGTTCCAACGACAAGTGGAGGAAATCCCATCTGTTCCTCCGGTCTGTGCGGCTCGGCACAGACAGACACGATGACGTCACTGCCTCACGTCCGACGATACATAGTGAATGGTAGAGAAGGGACACCACAATTTGGTGCTTTTTTTTCCGACAGAATTCGCTGCGGCGTCCATAGCGGATAAGCTGTGTACTATTACACAGCGTATCCGCCCTGTGTGAACATAACCTTAAGGTAGGTAACTGTGCTACACGAGTATGAGTGTCCTCTAACAATATCAGCTTGATAAAGCAAGGGTAACATTTTGTGAATATATACTCCACATCACAGACTGACTATTTTTATTTTTTCTCTAGAGCTTGCGGTCGTAATTTTAAAGGATGCAGTACGCCGCAAGAAACATGCTAGCGTTTTATTATATTGTGCATTCTCACATTGAAATCAATACACAAAAGACATATCTACTATATAGCAATACAATGAAATAAACATAGAACAAGTGAAACGCTATAGAAGCAAATCTAGAAATCCTGCAGCAAGTACTTTTCAGAGAAAGTAATTTCAGCCTAAGATTTATCTGGAATATTCCTTTTTTCCATTACCAAACTTAAAATGTAAACAAAACTTTAGAGCATTACACTTTAAATCTCCATTCTGTAGACACAAGGTTTATGTAATGCAGCAAGAAAGAGAATAGGGCCATTTATACTTCAAGGATTAGAGAATATATCTTACTTATATAGCTGGCCCTCGACAACAATCATATAGATATAAAGGAGTACTGAAGCACTGACTTTGCCACACTATCATTTTTGTAGTACACTAGAATGCCCACTATGTCCATGTATGTAAATCAAGCATGGCTGCTCCCAAAAGTTTAAATAGCATTTTTGTCTGCTAAGCGATTTAAAAGGTATAAAAGATTGTAAGCCGTAAACTGTATTAGGTGGTTCACATAAACTGTGGCCTACAGCAGGTCCTCTGATCCCTTCAAGAGCTGCTATGTGTAAGGAAAGCGTTCTGCCACACAGAGAATAGGGGGAGAGGGAAGGCTTAGGCCCTGTTAACATCACGTTTTGGCCCTACGTTTAGCATGCATGTTGAGGAAGCTCCCTATGTACACGCTAAACGTGTCCATAGAGCTCCATTAGCCTGACAGAGTGGAAAAGAGCATCCACAAAAACGGGTATACCGTGCAGTATATGTTTTTTTTTTTTTACATGGGAGCCCATGCGTGAGGGATGCTTTTGTACAGCATCCATCAAAGGGGGGACTGAAATCCCCGGAAAGAGCATCCCCTCAGGAATGGACAGTGATGTCAGAGGCGTTCAACAATGGAGTCCCCGGCCAGAGCGCTATGACCAGGGACACCGGATTAGCCTCTGACGTTACCAACCATTTATGGACAGTGGCGTCATGGGCTACTCCGTCCTGGAGTCCCCGGCCAGAGCTTAAAGCCGTAGTTTAAAGCCCCTTACATCACTCTCCATATACGGACAATGACCTCAGGAGCGGAATCCACGGCCAGAGTGTTGCCGAAGCAGAGAATTCTCGAATGTCCCTAATGTCACTGTCCATATATGAATAGTGACGTCAAAGGCTTAAGCCAAGACAGGAGTCCCTGGCCAGACCACTTGCGATGCCCTGGCCGGGGACTCCATAGTTGAAAGCCCCTGATATCACTGTCCATATCTGCACAGAGACGTCAGGGGCTACCCCGGGATCAGCGCTTAAAGAAGAGCTGTGCCCAGGGAGTTCGGGTGACATATCCCACTGCATACCTATAAAGTGGGATACGTTGGTGCCTTCCGTCAGAAGTATACGTCGGGACTCCTCCTGCTGTATACCTCTGACGGAAGTAAAAAACGTGATGTGAACCGGCCCTTAGTCTGCACATTGTGTTGAAATAAACCGAGTTGAGACATTGGAGTTGTAGGAGGTGCTCAGACTACCAGTGCAGACATAATGCCAATGTGTGCTTAAAGTAGACTAAAATATTGCCATGACAACCACCAAACAAGTAGTCCCTGCTACAAAAGTGAAAAAGGACTGCATCAGTAAATCCACTACGACTATACAAATGACATGGCAATTTTGAAGTCAGTACCGTACAGTCGATTTAACCATAAAACTTAACCGTCTACTTTAACACTCATAACCACCAGGCAAAAAGGTAAATATTTGTAGCAGTAAAATTTAACATATCAGCTGAACCTCTAGCTTTTTGGTGAGCATTCGCAAAAATTACCAAATTTGCATGGTAACAAAAGATTATGCTAGTAAATTACAGGTATTTCAAGTTAGAAAAAACTTTAATCTGACCATTTGTCTACATATACAAGCAATTAAATTCCACATACCTTCCGATCTCTAAATCCTACACGTTGCTTCTTCTTTTTTCCTTCTGGTGGTTGGTCTTCATCACTTGACTCCACAGCCTGGTCATCACTGTTCTCTTGGTCTTCGGCCTCCTTTGCTTTGGCATTATCCTCTTCTCTCAAGTTGTGCTTCACTGAAGACTGGGCTTCTGCATTAGCTCTGGAAGATTAATAAAACATTTTTAATATACACAAATATCACATAATTGTATTCCCCTAAACCAGTACAATGATGATACTCGTTCTTCTATCCTGTGTCTAACGGAAGTTGATAGCTGCAACAAAAGGTAAAATAACAGTAATAACACCCAACAGATAAAGTGTGAAATGAGGCTGGATTAACTCACAAAATCTGTTCATCGTAAACAAATATACCAGTCTTATCACTCAAGAGTTTTTCATTTCATAGCTGGCACGGGTAGCATTGAGGTATCTCAAGCATCTTAAACACTTGCTTTACGTTAGGCGTGGATAAATATTGAAGATCAGAAATAGAACAAAATTTTTTTTATATAAATGTAATAATAATTCTTGATTTTTTGCACAAAAGACGCACAAGTCATTATTGTCCCTTTATTTTACAGTAGCAAGATCCTTAGGGATTAGCATAGAAGTAACTTGGAAAGTTTTCAAATTAAAGCTGAACTGATACTGCGCTATCATCGGGTCTCCGCTGTATATTTCAGCTGACGCTCTGCTGTAATGGCCGTAGCGCCGATCCGGCCCTATTATTCCTTAGATGTCACGGTCAATAGCAACCCCTGCATCTAAGTAGTTTGTAGCCGACAGACCCCTTTCCTACGATCGCAGGGGTCAGAATGTTGTGATGGCAACCGAAAGCCAAATAATTAGGCCCGAATAGGCGGCTTGTCCATGTAATACTGACAGTATGTTCCCCCGGAAGAAGCTGACTCAGTTCAGTGAAACGTACGTCGGGACATACCGACCCTGACAGTAGGGAAAGATTACAGACTACACAGGGCAAGATTGGAGCCATGAATAATAATTAACTAATCCTGCCGAATTCAAGTCCGTCCAGACAGCTGGAGGGAACGGACGTAGTGGCGACACTTGAGACCAGTGTGTTGCTGAGTGCCCATGACGTCACGGCACTCACAGCCAATACTCTGAAACAGACAGCAATCCTTACAACTGCACGAACCAGTAGTTTTCACTGCTAACAGGCAGGCTGTCTGTTTGCCTAAACACAGCGTACGCTGCTGTCTCTGTATTGCCGCCGAATTGTGTATCGCAGCGGCAACGCTGAGAACACTAAATAAAACACAACAGGCAGTTTGTCTCTCTGCATTGCCGCATAATTAAGAACCGCAGCAGCAACGCTGAGAACACAAAACGCACTCGGTGACCAGCTAGCTGCTCACCGAGATAGATTGCTTTCTGTCCGCGTTGCTGGCCGAGCTGCTGCTTGAGCCAGGAATGGAACAGCAACGCTGGTAACAGAACAAATACAACACAATCTGAAGACTAATTAACTGTTCATTGACTCAAAAATTTTAATCCTTTTGCGCTGCTACTCACCAAAAGTTTGGAGCGGCAACGCTTAAAAGGTAGTCAATGATCAGGCAGTTGCTCATAGAGTTTGAACACAACCTCCTGTAGTGTGCACATGCAAGGTATCTTACAGATACAAAAATAACCCTTGCAGCACCACCTCCTTTATTTCCACCTGAGTAGTAGGGCCAACAAGCTCCCTACCCAGTGGAATTTGTTTAAAGCTGTAATCACACTGTGCAATAATTTAATCAAAATACCACACAATGTGGCAATAAAGGGGACATTGCATAGTATAATCCTTCTCCTACTACACTAGTCGGTATCAATAAAAAATTGAAGGCGACATTGTCCACCATGCTCTACCTTTCCTCCTCTCTCCCTATACCTACATTTTTCATACTGACAGTATGTTCACACGCAGTGTTTTCAGACGTAATTCAGCCGTTTTACGCCTCGAATTACGCCTGAAAGAACACCCCTAATACGCGTACAAACATCTGCCCATTGCTTTCAATGGGTTTTACGGTGTTCTGTTCCCACGAGCCTTAATTTTACGCGTCGGTCAAAATACGGCGTGTAAAAAGACGCCCGCGAAAAAGAAGTGCATGTCACTTCTTGGGTAGTTTGAGGCGTTTTTTTATTGACTCCATTGATAAACAGCTCCGAAAACGGACGTAAAATACGCAGCGAAAAACGCGAGTTGCTACAAAAACGTCTGAAAATCAGGAGCTATTTTCGCCTGAAAACAGCTCTGTATTTTCAGACGTTTTCAGACACTGCGTCTGAACATACCCTTACGATGGACTGTACTACATAAATAGCGCAGCATATTATAGCAGCGTTAGCTAGGGAGACTAAAAGAAAAAATTTAAAATAAGATATGCAGATTTTTGACGATTTTCACCAGATGCGAACTTGGCCTTTAGAGTGGTCAATAGCGCTTCAACATGACTGATGGATATTTAAAAGTGTAGTGCTGATGAAGTACAAATGGTGAATAGACATTGTACGGGACTTGTACTTTAAAATGTACTGTTCCCAGCAATGGCTTTATTTCGCATTAGTATCTCAGCTTATGTTATGTTCCTAGAGATTATTTATTTTTACATTATTCCAAGAAATGAAAGAAATGTTGTGTGTTTGTGCTTCACTGAGATTTATGGTCTCTGAAGCGAGACACGTAGGTGTGAGAAGGAACTGATTAATGGCTATGGATCACAAATTTATTTATTTCACAACCAAAATGTTGTCAGCCGTCAAAATAAGAACAGAACACTTAGAAAAGAATTTGTTTTCATTACAAATCTGTTCTTCAGCACAGTCTTAACGGAAAATCCACAGCCTGGGTTTTATATCACATTTTAAATACTGTATGTAAAAACTGACAACCAATACAACAGAACCAGTAAAGTTTGTTTTTTTGCACGGAAAAAAAATCCGGAAACTTTATGGAACGGAAACATACTGAAACTGAAGCATTACCATTGAAATCAATGGTAATGCAAACGGAAGCAATAGTTTCCGTTTGGCTGCTCGTTCATCGGTTCCTCTGACGGAAAGGTTGAACAGAACCTGAACGCTGATATGAAGAGGCAAGATGGGCAAGTCCTCTTTTCTTTCTTTTTACCATGGCCACATCAAAACTTGGTGCAGGTAACATGTATTATCAATTGCATTATATGTACGCTAATGGTGTCACTTAGGCTACAGATTAATGTCATCTATGTATCTAATTAATCTATACTGAAATGAATGAACGAACGAACGAACGAACGAACGAACCAAGATGGTGGATGGCTGGTACACATATCTGGTCTATTTAAGGCTCTGTTCTCATCTGTGTTGGGGTCCCGTTCTGACATTCCGTTGTAGCTTTCCATCAGAACGGGGTCCTGAAAAGATACAAACTGACAGGAACGGAAACCAGAGGTTTTTCCGACGGAAAGCTCAGACGGAACGTCAGAACGGGACCACAACGCAGATGTGAACAGAGCCTTAGAATGCTTTCAAAAATAGAAGTGTTAATATTTTTTTGTATCAATTAACAAAATACAAAGTGAACAAACAGAAGATGAATTTAAATCAAATAGTTATTTGGAGTGACCACCCTTTTCCATCAAAGCAGCCTCAGTTCTTCTAGGTACACCAAGTCATGGTTCTTGTAGCATAAGGCCCTGTTCACACAGAGTTTTTTGACAAGTTTTCTGGCGCGGAAACCGCTCCGCAAAACTCGTAAAAAAACGCCAGAAAATGCCTCCCATTGATTTCAATGGTAGTTGGACGAGTTTTTTTACCGCGAGTAAAAAAAAAACACGTCATGGTAAAAAGCGACATGACCCATCTAGAGGCGGTTTCCGCCTCCAAGACCCCATTTCAATCAGTCAGAAAGAGTCAAAAACACCTTGACGAGTGTTTTGACGAGCTTTTGTCAAACCACTGTGCAAAAAAAGTTGAGCAGTCTTTGCAGGAGGAATTTTCCTCCTGCAAAAAACTCTGTGTGAACATAGTCCCGTGTATGATTAACCATTTATACCAAACAGGTGATAATAATCACTTTCATATGTAGGTTGAAACACAGTCATTAACTGTGACAGAAACAGCTGTGTAGGAGGCTTAAAACTGGGTGGGGAACAGCCAAACTCTGCTAGAAGGTGATGTTGTGAAAGACCGTTTCCAGTCACCGGTCCAGACTGGGGTTTAAAGATGTAGTGTTTAAGCGCTTTTGAAGATGCAAAGAAACAGGCAACGTTGAGGACCATAGACGCAGTGGTCAGCCAAGGACACAGTGCAGCATATCGAAGACGCACCATGCTTACTTCCCTTTGAAATCGGAAAATGTCCAGCAGTGCCATCAGCTCAGAACTGGCAGAAACCAGTGGAACCCAGGTACACCCATGTACTGTTCGGATAAGTCTGTGCCGAAGTGGTCTTCATGTTAGAAAACATGTACAAAAAGCCATACCTTCGTCGTGGAACAAAGCCAAGCGATTCATTTATGCACGAAAACATAGGAACTGGGGTGCAGAAAAATAGCAGCAGGTGCTCTGGACTAATGAGTATGAAATATTTGGCTATAACAGAAGGAAGTTTGTTCGCCGAAGTGCTGGAGAGCGGTACAATAATTAGAGTCTGCAGGCAACAGTGAAGCATAGTGGAAGTTTCTTGCAAGTTTGGGGCTGCATTTCAGCAAATAGTGTTTGGGATTTGGTCAGGATTAATGGTGCACTCGATGCTCAGAAATATAGGCAGATACTTATCCATCATGCAATACCATCAGGGAGGCGTCTGATTGGAACCAAATTTATTCAGAAGCAAGACAACGATCCCAAACATACAGCCAATGTCATTAAGAACTATCTTCATTGTAAAGAACAACAAGGAGCCCTGGAAGTGATGATATGGCCCCCACAGAGCCCTGATCTCGATATTACAGAGTATGTCTGGGATTACGTGAAGAGACAGTAGAATTTGAGGAAGCCTACATCCACAGAAGATATGTGGTTAGTTCTCAAAGATGTTTGAAATAACCTCCCTGCCGAGCTCCTTCAAAAACTATGTGCAAGAATACATCGAAAAATTGATGCTGTTTTAAGGCAAAGGGTGGTAACACAAAATATTGATTTGATTTAGATTTATTTTCTGTTCATTCACTTTGTATTTTGTGAATTGATAAAAAAAATTATTAACACTTCTATTTTTTAAAAGCATTATTACATTGCTGCATTTTTCCAAAACTGCCTAAAACTTTTGCAAAAAAACATACCGAAAAGGTGTAAGTTTGTTTTTTTAACATCGGTGCCCATGCATGATGTATGCCATAGCTCATAGGCATCCGTTAAACATATACATCCTGAGAATTTCAAAAACTTTTCAGGACATTCGTTAAGCGGATGCCATAATAGCCTATGGGTGACGAATGGCTGTGACGAATGCCTAACATCCGTCACCCATAGGCTATTGTGGAATCAGTTTAACAAATACATCACGAGGTCATAAAAGTTCATGACATACCCGTTAAACGTATCCCATAACAGTCTATGTGTGACAGATGCCACTGTTAGACATCAGTCAAAGCCTACAAACGTAGACCAATAAAGTGATATGAATGGAGCATATAGGTGCCCATACACAGAGGAAAGTCAGTCAAAGACACCAATTTCATCCAACTAATGTGATCAATTTCAACATATCAGCTTTTTTATTCCCGCGAGAGACAAGGCGCTGCCAGATGTGTTGTGCAGTACTTATTCCCCTCTCCCTATCGAAAAACCTGTATTAAAGATGTTCTTTTCCTGCCCTTTTTGGGCCCTCGAGTGACCTTGGCATCCCAGATACTGGTTAGGCTATCCTGAGCATTGTACTGTATTACAGCCAGCTGCTTATCTTGAAGTTTCTTGCAGAAAACCATTGCTCCAAATCACCAACTCAATTCATTATGCCACATTGATGTACTAGTGCAAAAACCTCCATATCAAGAAGGATCAGGGGAATGATGATGTATAGGGAATATAGAGAATGTGAAGTAGCTCTCCTGTACTACAGGACATTGATAGGGTCAGCTGCTGGACACCCCATGAATGCTGGAAACCATAGAAGATTTAAAATAAGGTAGCTCAGTGTTTTCTTTTGCATTGGTAGTTTGGCAACTTCATCTTTCCTTCACAATTGCCTAAGGCCTCGTGCACAATTCCATCACCATTTTCACGGACGTTGACGGGTTCGTGAGCCCGTTTGAGCGGCCGTCTGATTTCCGTGTGCACTCCCGTGTTTCCGTTTATGAGCATGGTACAGTCCAGGGTGCTGAAAGAGCAAGGTTGTTCAGCGCTAGTCACTATACAGGGTGCTGAAAGAGTTAATGGGCTGCACTGATCAGCGGTAACTCTTTCAGCACCCTGGACAGTGACTAGCGATGAAGAATGACCATGCTCGGCGCTCGCAAAATACAATTTATGAAATAAAAAATTAAAAATCAGTTCATACTTACCCAGAACATTTTCCTCCTGTGCGGCCTCCAGGGATGACGTTTCATCCCATGTCACCGCTGCAGTCAAATCACAGGCTCTAGTGGCGGTCACGCAAGTCTGGATGACGTCAGGCGGCCGGCCTCCACGTGATCGCCTCTGCAGCCAATCACAGGCTGCCGCGTCATACAGTAAGGTCGGACTTGAGGAAGAAGTGGAACTCGTCACCAAGACAACGACCGGGGTACGCATGAACTGCTTTTTATTTTATTTTTTAATCAGCAGCCTCTTTTCTCTATCAGTGATTGATCGAGACAAGTGGCTGCCAATTAGTGTAATATTTCTGTTATGTTTTTCTGCCCGCCCGGCCGTTGCTAGGCAACGGCTCCGTCACACACGGACGCCTTCAGTTTTTTTGACGGCCCCATTGACTTGCATGGGCCTCACGGTCACGGAATCTCGGACCAAAGTAGGACATGCTCTACTTTTGTCGGAACGGAGCAATGGGACCATAAAAAAACTGAAGTGTGCATTGCCTCATTGAAATGAATGGGTCAGGGTGCTAGCCATCAGAAAAACGGCTAGCACCCTGAAGAAACAGACTGAAGTGTGCACTAGGCCTAAGTGCTATAATTGCTAATTCCATAAATAACTTGTTTACACAGCAAAAGCAATTATAATTATTATGGATAACTGGATGTAAAGTATACAACCTGGCCTGTATTAATCTTTGTTGCATTATAAAAGTGGAATCATTTCAAACAAAACATAAAATCGTTGTAACAAGCAGAGCATTTAAAGGGAATGTATTGTCAGAAAATAACCTATTATTTAAAACACATTTTTATATTCAATAAAAGTTTATTGCAAGCAGTATTGTCCGATACATAAGAAACGAAAACCTTATTGAACTTCCAGTAATGCGATGTTTCGTAGAAAGGTCAAATACATGGTATAGCACTCCAATAATATACGTGTCACTAAGAAGTATAAACAGAATTCCTATAATAGATCACAAGTGCCACGACCTTCGCTTCGCCTCGATGGTGCGGTACACTTACCTGTCCCCATCGTCCACGCGTCCTCCCTGTCTGCTCGATTGGCCTCTGGTCGCCAACGCGCTCCTCTGGGTTCTAGCGCACACACTGACCCTTGTATTCTTAAAGGGCCAGCGTGCCAATTTTCAAAGTCCATGACCTGACCATCTATAAAAGCCTTGTTTGCTCTGCTACACATTGCCAGAGCAATTAGGTTCCTAGTGTTCCTCTATGTTCCTAGCAGTCCTGTGTCGCCATTGCTACGTCTATCGTTTTGAACCTCTGCCACCTGACCAGACCTATAGATACGTTCACCACTCTGCTTCTGACAAAGGCAACTGTCACCAAGGGAGACTATGCTGGGTGTAGCAAACTAGGGTTCTCCCGTAGCAAGGTCCACATCCCTGTACAAGGGGTTAAAGGGTTTAGACCTGGGTTCCCTTAGACTCTACTCCCGGGAGTAGCCCCAAGTCAAATCCCTTGGCAACAAGGAGGGTTCACACCGCCCCACGTTAGCACTAGTACAGCCCAATCCTAAGGCTGTCGTTACAACAGGATCCAGATTATAATTTAAAAAAGCAGAAATAATTCAAATACGGAACTCTGTTGTGTATGGGAAGACAGGAGACTGGAACAAGGGTTACAGGGAGGATATGGAAGAGTTAGGCCTCATTTAAACGAGCGTGTGCGTTTTGCGCAGGCAAAAAAACGCAGCGTTTTGCGTGCGCAAAAGGCACTTGACAGCTCCGTGTGTCATCGGTGTATGATGCGCGGCTGCGTGACTTTCGCGCAGCCGCCATCATAGAGATGAGGCTAGTCGACGTCAGTCACTGTCCAGGGTGCTGAAAGAGTTAACTGATCGGCAGTAACTCTTTCAGCACCCTCGACAGTGAATTCCGATCACCATATCGAGTAACCTGTTTAAAAAAAAAAGATGTTCGTACTTACCGAGAACTTCCCGGCCGTTGCCTTGGTGACGCGTCCTTGGTGACGCGCCTCTCGACATCTGGCCCCACCTCCCTGGATGACGCGGCAGTCCATGTGACCGCTGCAGCCTGTGCTTGGCTTGTGATTGGCTGCAGCTGTCACTTGGACTGAATTGTCATCCCGGGAGGTCAGACTGGAGGAAGAAGCCGGGAGTTATCGGTAAGTCAGAACTTTTTTTTTTTTTTACACGTTCACGTATATTGGGATCGGAAGTCACTGTCTAGGGTGCTGAACCAGTTTAACTCTTTCAGCACCCTGGACAGTGACTGTCTCCTGCCGGGTTCGGTCAAAACGAGTCCGGCCGAACCCGGTGAAGTTCGGTTCGGTCATCTCTAAGACACTCCGTTCGGATGTTTGTAAACAGAAAAGCACGTGGTGCTTTTCTGTTTACATTCAGTTTGACATCTCTTGCGCGAATCACGCAGTTCGCACGGAAGTGCTTCCGTGCGACCTTCGTGGTTTTCACGCACCCATTGTCTTCAATGGGTGCGTGATGCGCGAAAAACGCAGGATTTTTAGAACATGTGAGTTTTTTTCAGCGCACTCACGCTGAGCAAAACTCACGGACTGTCTGCATGCCCCCATAGACTTGTATAGGTCCGTGCGACCCGCGTGAAAAGCACGCGAGTCTCACGGACGTATATCACGTTCGTGTAAATGAGGCCTTAAGAAGGGAAAAAGAGAACAGAAAACTGACACAAAAGGTAGGGGGGGGGGGGGGGGGAGTGTTTAAAACAATTTTATGGGAAAACATTTTTCTTCCAAAAAATTTGGCATGTTACTATCACTGGCCACTGAGCCTTACAATAGACTGATAATTCCTGTTCTGTAGAGATCACTTCTCCAAAGTCATCTCATTATTCTCACAGGCAGAATTACAATGAATGATGAGGCTCTGTTCGCACTACCGTCAGAAGCGCAGTTCAGAGCCTCCGTCGGCAGTTCCATCATATTTGAGGGGAAGAATAGCATGCAGAGCTATCTTCCTGTCAAAACAACCAACACCACGACGGAACCGATTTTAAGTCACTGGGGTTCGTCAGGTGTCATCTTTACGGTAGTGTAAACAAAGCTTGAGACAGGTAACACAGGATCCACCATTGACCATAAGTGATGGACACAGCTCACCTCCTCCCTGCACAGAGGTCACTGTGTCCATGTGGCGATTATATATTCTGAACTGCTGTTCATAGTTCAGATAAGAAGCTCAGGCAAGATGGCTGCCCCCATAATTATATTTAAAAAAATATATAAAAAATGATTACCTTTAAAAACAGCAGCCAGCTTCTGCTATTTTATATTTAAAGAGATCGCACCACTTTTAAGATAAACATTTTGTATGGAAGAACAGGTTGAAAAATCCGTCTAAAGTCAGCTCCTCTGACCTTTCCGGCTGACATTTAACCAAGCAGCTCAGGAAACAAGGACTTTGGAAAATGGCAGACTGATTTTATGTATAGCTCTAGCAACAAGTACAAAATGTAACACTATAATGAGCACGATTCAAGGATCTTATTCTTGGCCCAAAGAATATTAACACCAAAAGACATGAACCCACTAAATTCACCGAAATATGCGCAGTACGGACATTATCTGCACTATGTACCAAGTTTTCCAGTCATTCCACAGCTGTGGAGGTCAACCTACCTCAATTATGGGGGGCTTAACCCATTACCCTATCCAGGAGTCATCCTTTTAAATTAAACTAACATTTTATTGTGCCCAAATCTATTTACCTAACCAAATTCATCTCCTGTGTCCCCTGCCACGTCTTGCTTAACGGGAACCTGTCACTAGGTTTGGAGCCACTAAAAACACCAAAATGCCATTATTCAGATGGGGTTTAGTGTTCCAAACAAGCCCACATCAAAAAAGCCATTACTGCAATTTCCCTTAGCTCCTTACCTTGGATTTTACTGGATTATAGACCGGCCCTTTCTACTTTCCCAATATGTCCTCATTCTTTGGGATAGACTTTTAGCTCGAAAGGAGCCATCGCATAGACCTGGGCTTTTTAGCCCACTCTTCGACAACCCGGAATTTCCACCAGATATACACAAAACTACATTTCTTGGTATGGTCCTCCTCTGACGACAGTCGATCAGGCCAGGTCTTATCGGATGATGGACGTCTACCCTCCTTTTCTGAGATGCGGGGGATCTGCTCTGGGAGGACTCTTTCATGGTTTGAATATGCTCAATTATCAGCATTCCTCCGATCTACCCTTCCAGGGGGGCTTCAACTGTCCACAAATACCACCTTTGAATCCATATTGCTACAATCGATCGCTCCAGGTCGCTTCATATCTACAATATACTCCCTCCTATTGGAGGCCTCGGCGGATCAAACTCCTGTATATATTAGCGCCTGGGAACGTGAACTTGGGGTTAGTTTGACGACTGAGGACTGGAGTCATATTTTTCGGTTGACACATAAAATGCCTATGGCATGTCATGCTCAGGAAAAGAATTTCAAGATTCTGACTAGGTGGTATCGATGCTCTCTGATCATACACAAAATGTATCCTGATGTGTGATATTTGCTGGCGTTGCGGCATGGAGACCGGAACGATTCTACATATCTGGTGGTCATGCAAGGTCCTTCAGACTTTCTGGAAAGCTGTATTTGATATTTAGGCCTTGATTGAGAGATCTCCCATGGTGCCCACTCCACAGATTGATCTCTTATCCCCGATTCCTGGCCCCTTACCGGGGATAAAAAGGGGATTACTCCCACACTTCCTGACGGCGGCTCGAACTGCCATCCCAGGCATTGGAAGTCGACTGAGCCCCCCACAATCAAAGAATGGGTTGTGGAGATGGATCTTCTACAGAGAATGGAAACATTGATGGTGGAAGATGGAGATCACGCCGCTCGAATTATGCTCCTATAGCAGGCATGGTCTTCCTTTAAATCGGGCCCATATTTAGCTACTTGGTTAGGTCGAAATTGACCTTATTGGTCCTCCGACACGTAAGGCGACATTATAGATGTGACTTACATCTGATATTAGGATGGCTTCCCCCATTTTGGTTCCCTTCTTTATTTTTTTACCCCTTCTTTCTCTCTTTCATTCTTAAATTCTTTCTAACTTATGTTATTTTTATTATTTGGGTATTCTTACCTCATTATTTTCTACTTACTTCTGATAATTGATATTGAATTTTCGAATGCTGCCAAGATAACAATTTACTCTTATGTGCGGATTTGTGTGCTGCATTGTTTATACTCTTCTTTTGAATAATCGTACTAGTTCAATACTGAAATTACTTAGTATATATTGATTTGTATGTATCTGTTCTTTTCATTTGTACTTTAAAATCTGTAAATAAAAATCTGAAAAAAGTCAGTTTTGGGAAAGGATACTAAAGTAAATACAACTTACCGAGGAGAGTCTGGGTAAGGAGTTCGTCGGCATTGGGCACATGCATATTGCACACATGAAGCCGAGAACATGGTCTTATTTCGGCATATTGGGCTTATTTCTGTATATTGTACAAGACTTTACGAACTATTCCTGAAGCGGCTGTTTATGATATGGAGAGGTTTGGAACACTTAACCCAGGCTGATTAATGGCATGCTGGTGGTTTAGTGGCTCCAAATCTAGCAAAAGGTTCAATTTAACAGGCAGCATGATGACATCTAATCCCTAGTGACGGCAATGTGGACAGTAATTGACAGATGTTCATGTGATGTAATATCACTATGGAGAACAATGGATTCAATAG
Source organism: Rhinoderma darwinii (assembly GCF_050947455.1). Classification (NCBI taxonomy): domain Eukaryota; kingdom Metazoa; phylum Chordata; class Amphibia; order Anura; family Rhinodermatidae; genus Rhinoderma; species Rhinoderma darwinii. The sequence continues at coordinate 54,844,905 of NC_134697.1, read as the reverse complement.
ACTGGAGACAGAGTAATCAATAAGGTTGGCATATTCAGAAGTTTAATATTTAATAAAAAATAAATAATTTTGGGTACAAACAATGTTATTTGAATTTTCAGAAAATCCCTCTAAAATCAACACGCAACAGAAAAAAAAAATCCCAGCATTTCCTCCCTTCATCTCCGGCTTTCCTTTGATCTGATTTGCCTAATAATATAATTAAAATTGAGGAATATATAAAAGAGATCTTCTCTGTGTGTCCCACGAGCTCAGCCAGGTCTCCCCACCTCCTCCTCATTGTCCTGTGCCTGGCTTTAAGACAACGGCTGGAGAAGCCTCACCCCTCTGCCCTTTCTGCAGTAGGACAACAAGACGGTTAAAGCAGACCGGTCAGATTTTTATGCTGCCCTGTCTAAGGTGCAGCATAAAGTAGTGACAGACCTGCTGATTTCAGCGTTCTGTCACTTATTCGTTAATATTCTGTCGTTCCTGAGAACTTCCAGGTTATATTTGTGGCGTGTGCGGCCAGCGCTGCAGGCAAGGAGTTCAATGATATTTATAGATTCATGCCGCTGCTGGTTAACACATTTCTCCCCACTACTGTGCATAGGGAGAAATGTGTCCATCAGCGTCTGGAGAGAGGGGGAGGAATGAATATATAAATATCGGACTCCTTGCCTGCAGCGCTGGCCGCACACGCCACAAATATAACCTGGAAGTTCTGAGAAACTACAGAACATTAACGAATAAGAGACAGACAGGGCACCGTAAAAATCTGAGATATTAATTTTAGGCCACACCCCTTGGCTAAGCTCCTCCCATCAGCTGTTCCCCAGCTAAAATGGAACAGATTAGAAGCAGACTATCCCCTGTGTGTCGCTGCAGGATTTCTACAAGACTGTTTGTTCGTCAGTCTGCAGGATTTTCGACATGTTCCTGAAACAGAGGGGAAAATATATCTCCTTTTTACTTTTATCATTCGTTTCTAAGTGTAGTGTTCCTTTAAAACGGCATCCCATCACTTTTGGTGCTCCGATTCCAGCTCTCTTATCACACAGTTGACTGCTCTGCTCTTTCCAGACAACTGTCCCTTGTGCTAGGTGTAGAGAGAAATGCATGCAGTAGTGAGAAAGATGAGAAGATTCAGAGCGCTGAGCACAGACATCTATACAGCAAAGGGAGCAAAGCAAAAGTGGATCAAGGCAGCGGGAAGGGCGAGGAGAGGCAGGAGGGAAGTTGGCGCCTGTTAGTTGCCCGCCACTGTTCCATAGCAAAGATACAATGTCATAGTCAATAATTGATTCATCGTACATGGCTGTCCAAATGCAGACCCCTGCATACCACAATGACATACTATGTAAGCTGAAGGAATTTGCATTGAATTACAAATTTGCCTTAGGCTTTATTTTTGGTTGAGACACTCTATGGACTTTGTCTTTTTTAAATCTGTAGAAATATTTTCCCTTTAATGGAGTTCTGCATATTGAATTCCTGCATTATATTAACTCTGTTAACCTCAAATTTTAATTTGATATTTGGTATCTGGTGCGTCGAAGATTGATTCAACTACTATGGAAAAGTTACTCATAAAGAAAAATGGATTCCGGCTCTATAAATGTCCTTTCAGACAGCATTCAGGGCCAGCTGATTTAGATAAATGCTGAATCTTTGGAAACATATCTGCAGAGGTGCCATCGAGTAATTGAAACATAATACACACCCACACACCAGTGCCGCTGACTGACACAAGCTAATGCTATGAAGTGTGACATTTTTTTAAATAGAAAAGTAAAGTCCAACACTTAAAATTATTGGATTCATTTTTAGCTGCTGTAGTTCCAATATTTAGCGCCGCTTTACATTATTGAAGAAATAGTCAATTTAAAATATATACACGGATATCAATTATTTATCCTTATAAGTTAAGAGCAATAATGAATGCCTTCAACACATACTAGTCCCCCTTAATGAATTAGAATATCAAAAAGTTAATTTTAGGAATTCAATTCAAAAAGTGAAACTCATATATTCTATAGATTCATTACACACAGAGTGATCTACTTCCAGCAGTTTTTTCTTTTAATGTTGATGATTATGGTAACAGTTCATGAAAAACCAAAATTTAGGGTCTCAGAAAATTTGAATATTAAATAAGCCCAAATTCAAAAATGATTTTTAATACCGAAATGTTGTCCTACTGAGAATTATGTGCAGTATCTGCCCTCAATACTTGGTCGGGGCTCCGACTCTGCATGAATTACTGATTTTCTGAGACACTAAATTTGGGGCTTTCGTTAACTTAGCCATAATCATCAACATTAATAGAAAACAATGCTGGAAATAGATCAGTGTGTGTAATGAATCTATAGAATATATGAGTTTCACTTTTTGAATTACATTACTGAAATGAATTAACTTTTTGATGATATTCGAATTCATTGAGAAGGACTAGTATATAATGACCGGTGATCTTGTTGCATGGATTCATTATTAGAAATGGTAGACAGCCTGATGCTACCAAGATGTTGTCAATTCAGGTCTGAGTCTTTCATTACAAAATGGAAGCTTGGTCGCAATAAAGCGTAGGTGCTCGGTGTTCACGTAAAGCATCTGCATTTTTTGTTTTTTGTAACTCATCAATGTTGGTTATTATTTAAAGGGCTTGTCTGGTTTCATCAAATTAATGTTATTTCTCTTATAATTAAAAGTTCTGCAATTTTTCAATATACTTTCTGTATTCATTTCTCATGGCTTTCAAGATCTCTGCTTGTTGTTATTCAGCAGGAACATTCAATGTTTGCACCCAGTGGATAAAATTCCCCCCATTGTCATGTAATGTACTAAACGTACACTGCTTAATGAAATTAAACTATTAAACCTACTAGCCAGACGGCTACGACAGATTTAATAGATTTGCCTGATGGTCCCACTGTCAAGAGCTGTCATGAATAATTAATACAAGGGTGGCGTTCAGAATCAGGACAATGCTACTGATGCAAGCCCATTCCTAAACAAGCTTTTGTGTTAAATTAATGGCGATCCGATTACTAGAAGATGAGAATTTCAAGAGACACAGGTTATTAATTCAATATGCCGACCTGTCCTCAAATGTCATGACTGGAGCAGTTACTGGTAAAGCTGGTTATACTAATGTCATACAATTTATTGTGCCCGTCAGAGCAAAACGAGCTATGACTGAACAGGAGGACCAAAGAAACGTACCCTTTTATACAGTGAAACCAATATTGGGTGTTTTAATAGTGCTATTCACGTATCTGACTTTTCCTTGATGGCGACAGCTTTCCATCTTGGACATCTGGTGGAACGTGCTATAGCAGAAACAGGACATGCTTCAGTTGAAGCCTTTAGCTCATCTATGACATTCAAGTGAATAAAGAAACATCTTCGATTTAATACCAAAATATGAAGCTACACTAATGCAGGTGACTGGTGCAGGTGACGCTGTGGAGCCATTCCTCCCCTGGGAGCGAGTGGCGACCTGGTCTACTACTCAGTACAGCTGCTGTAGTTGGTGCACACAGTGTATCCATTACTAGTTTTGTATTATAATAGTTCACCTCTAGTGTGAACTTTTATGGAGTGAAATGCACATAAAAGTTAACCTACTGCAACCATTTTGGTATAAGAAACCAATAGCATAAAGGATTTGAAGCATTTTCTTAAAATCCTTGATAAGGCAATTCTAGTCCCCTTCATTAGTACACAGCAAAACTCTAACCTCACACACGTATGTAGAATTCTCATGGTCTGCTCCCACCACTAGGGGGCTGATGTGAACGTTGATATGAGTAACATACATAGACATTCATAGACCCAGTGGCGTAACTACCGCCGTAGCAGCAGTAGCGGCTGCTACGGGGCCCGCGGCATGAGGGGGCCCGTGTCGCCCGCCGGCACGGGCCCCCACCATGGCCGGAGGCTCCGCTAGGAGCCGCTATGGCTGCTACAGCGGGACGCCACTGAACACTACGGCAGAGCAGGGAGGTATCTCCCCGCTCTGCCATTAACTGGTTCCCGACCGCTGGCTGTATTTTTACGGCCAGCGGTCAGGGTCCTTAAAACCCGAGCCATAGACTTTCTACGGCTCGGGCAGCTGAATGTCGGGTCTCCGGCTGTCAGTGACTGCCGGGGACCCTGAGGAGAGGATAGAAGCAGCTTTCGCTGCTTCTGTCTTCTCTGATGACTTGTACACAGCGCTGAATGCGCGCTGTGTACAGGAATAGAGACAGCAGCAGCAGCGGCGCTGTCTCTATTCCTCCCGGTGATCATGTGACTGGTCACATGATCGCCGGGTGCCGTTAGTGGCAGGCTGCTGCTGGGTCTTACTAGACCCAGCACAGCCCTATTAGTGACAATCGTCACTATGAGAGGGCTGATTTCCCCTGTAACTGGGGCTGCTGTGCAGCTCCAGTTACAGTGGAAAAACATGGTGTCAAATAAAGAAAAAAAATATATAAAGTTCCCCAAAGGTCTTCTTTGACCTTTGGGGGACAGACCATAGTAATAAAAAAAGAATAAAGTAAAGTGCAAAAAAAATGTACATAATAAATACACATAAAATACCCACCCAAAAAAAAAAACGTTCCCCCCCGCCAATCATTTTTGTAACGCTAGCGCTGACCCAATTACCCTAATATAGACATGTAATATATAAAGATTTACGGTAGACAATGACGATCACAAATAAAAGGTATATTTTAGGGTAAGACTATGTTATTACCAAAAAAAAAAATAGCTGAAATGTAAAAAAGCTTACTTTTTTACTATTATTTTCAAACTTTATGAATAAAAATTCTAAAATAGCAAAAAAGGTGCGTATAAAAACGATAAAAAATTAAACCTGCTTTGTCTATGGAAAAAACGTCGCAAAAATCACGTCGTTAGCCCAACAAATAAAAAAGTTAGAGCCATTTAACTAACACGTGCTAAAAATGGCTAAATGGTGTCTGGTCCTAAAGGCTCAAAATAGAGCAAAAGACATGTATAGGGGATAGTCAGAGGTTTGTCATGGAGAAGTTCAGGGGACTTTCAGTCCCCCGTTCTCCCTATCGCTGCCAGAGATCACACATGTATCCCCTGTCCTGTGGAGAGGGGATACATGTATTTTGTAGGACACACTGTAGGTCGCATTTTTTTGGGAGGGGGGACGCTGTATGGCGTTCCCTACAGGGGGAGGGGGGAACGCTGTATGGCGTTCCCTACAGGGGGGCTGTATGGCGTTCCCTACGGGGGGCTGTATGGCGTTCTCTACAGGGGGGGCTGTATGGCGTTCTCTACAGGGGGGGCTGTATGGCGTTCCCTACAGGGGGGGGCTGTATGGCGTTCTCTACAGGGGGGCTGTATGGCGTTCTCTACAGGGGGGCTGTATGGCGTTCTCTACAGGGGGATGTATGGCGCTATCTACAGAGGGGGGGCTGTATGGCGTTATCTACAGGGGGGGCTGTAAAAAAGGCACTATCTACAAGGGGGGGGGGGTTGTGTGACACCCAGGGGAGGGGGGGCCCCAGTCAAAAGTTTGCTATGGGGCCCAGTCTTTCCTAGTTACGCCCCTGCATAGACCATTCATAGACCATTCATAGTAACATTCATAGACCAAACCAGACAGCTCAGACTTCTTGACCTAGCAGCGGTATGATTTTGTTTTTTTAGTAACGGGTCAGAAAACCTGTGATTTCTGTATTCGTTCTGTTACAGGTAGCATCCTTAGGATAGGTCATCAGTGTTTGATCGGTGGGAGTCCGACCTCCGAACGCCACTTATCAGCACAATGAAGAGCCCCGCAGCAACCCTTCATTGCTTACACAGTCGCAGCAGCTGGTCTGTTTCAATGTAAAACGTCCTGGAGAATGCTTTTAAAGGGTCTCTTCATTATTTAAGATCACACCCTTAACCCCTTCCCGCTGCAGAAATGTTTCAGATTTTAATTTTTTTTCTCTCCACCTTCCAAAAAGCCATAACGGTTTTATTTTTCCATCAATAGTTTTGTGAGGGCTTATTTTTTGCGGGAGAAGTAGTAGTTTCTATTGGTAGCATTTAAAGTACCATATAATGTACTGGGAAATGGGGAAAAATTATTTGCGGGCCGAAATTAAAAAAAAAAAAATATAACTTTTATATTTTACTACTTTTAAGGAAAAAAATATTCACATTCTGAGAGCCATAACTATTTTTTTCATCGATTAGCGGTGTGACGGCTCAATTTTTTGCGGGATGAGCTGTAGTTTTTATCTGTATTATTTTTTTGGTACATGTAATTTTTTTATCACTTTTAACTACATTTTTTTTTGGGAGTGAAGTTGACCAAAAAAACAATGATTTTGGGGTTTTAAAGAGGCTCTGTCACCAGATTCTCAAATCCCTATCTCCTATTGCATGTGATCGGCGCTGCAATGTAGATAACTAACTTTTTTTTTTTAAATGTTCATTTTTGGCCAAGTTATGAGCTATTTTACACACACACACACACACACACACACACACACACACACACACACACACACACACACACACACACACACACACACACACACACACACACACACACACACACACACACACACACACACACACACACACACACACACACACACACACACACACACACACACACACACACACACACACACACACACACACACACTTTGAAATGGACAACTGGGCGTTTTTATTTCGTTATGTCCAACTGGGCGTGTATTGTGTTTTTAACTGGGCGTGTTTACGTGTATGACGCTGACCAATCAGTAACCAGTCAGCATCATACACTCATCTTCATTCATTTACACATAAACAGAGATTAACGTTAATCGAGTGTCCTGATAATGAATACACATGACCATCCAGCCTGGACGTCGTGTATTCAGAATCCTGACACTTCTGACTCTTTTCTGTGAGATTTCCAGCAAGAGAAACGAAATCTCGTTTACCTCCGTAATCTCGCGAGATTACGCGTGGCTTGCGGGAATCTCACAGAAAAGAGTCAGAAGTGTCAGGATTCTGAATACACATGACGTTCAGGCTGGATTTCATGTGTATTCATTATCAGGACACTCGATTAACGTTAATCTCTGTTTATGTGTAAATGAATGGAGAGGAGTGTATGATGCTGACTGGTTACTGATTGGTCAGCGTCATACACGTAAACACGCCCAGTTGAAAACACAACACACACCCAGTTGGACATAACGAAAACGCCCAATTGTCCATTTCAAAGCTCATTTGCATATATATATATATATATATATATATATATATATAAAATAGCTCATAACTTGGCCAAAAATGAAAGTTTAAAAAAAAACGTTACTGTTATCTACATTGCAGCGCCGATCACATGCAATAGGAGATAGGAATTTGAGAATCTGGTGACAGAGCCTCTTTAAATGCGTTTTTTTTTACGGCGTTCACCATGAGCGTTAAATAATGCTATATTTTAATAGTTCAGACTTTTACGGACGCAGCGATCCCAATTATGTTAACTTTTTTATTTTTCTTATATTACTTTAGAGGGAAAAATAAGAAAAGGTTGTGTTTTGATCTTTTCATTTTTTTTCACAACTAAAAACGGTCACTTTTTTTTTTTTACACACATTTCATTAGTTCCTCTAGGGGACTTGAACCAGCAATCGTTAGGGCCAGCTCACACAGAGTTTTTTTACACATTTTTTGACGCGGAAACCGTGTCGGAAAACGAGCCCAAAAAATAGCCGAAAATGCCTCCGATTGATTTTAATGGGAGGTGGAGGCGATTTTTTCCCACAAGCGGAAAAACCGGCTCGCGGGAAAAAGAAGGGACATGCGCTATCTTCGGGTGTTTACGCTTCGACCTCCCATTGACATCAATGGGAGGCATAAAAAGCGTAATTTGCTGCGTTTTTGCAACCGCAGGGTTAAATGGCCGCGGGTGAAAAACGCTGCGAAAATCGGCGTGCAGGCAGAGCAAAATCTGCCTCAAAATTCCAAACGGAATTTTGACGTACATCTTCCTCCTGCAAAAAACTGTATGAACCCAGCCTTATATCGCTGGTACAATACACTTCAATACTAACATATTGCAGTATATTGTCATTTTTACAGGCTTCTGTTAAACCCTGTCACAGGCAGGCCTTAGCAGAGGCAGAGTGAAGGCAGTCTTGGGGGCCTTCATTAGGCCCCTGGGCTGCCATGACAACAGTCATCACCCACACGATCACACTGCCATCGACTGCAGCATTTGAGGGGTTAAACAGCCAGGAACAGCGCGATCGCTATTCCAGGCAGTTAGTCCCGGGTGTCGGCTGTTAAAACACAGTTGTCACCCGCAGCGTATGGAGTGCGTTCATCACGTAAGCGCGCTCCATACGTTCTCCCCCCCCGTACTGCGACGTACCAGACACGTCGTTTTGCTGGAGGTTGGTTAAAAGTAGTCTTAAGTCATGTGAATGGCAGCTTACGTTACATATCTTGAGAATATGATTTCTGGCCTGGTCTTGCGCATCTTGTATGATGCACACTACTATGTAGCCTCAGAAATACATTCCCATACTAAAAGTTAAACCATTGTATCAACAACCTCTACTTCAAATTTATATCTGTGTTCTAATGTAACATCAATGAGATTGGATATCTAGAGTGTCACACTGATGACATTTATTCTAGTAGAACTTTAAAGTTGGTTTTCCTCAAAAGTAAAGTCCATTTTACAAGGGCCAAAGATCAGGTAAAAGAGCGCTCGTACAAACGCTGGTTCCCGATCATGGGCCTGTGGCAGAGTTTTTTTCGACTGATCACATCTTTTATGCAAGCATAAAAATGATCTTTTTTCAGGAGAACATCTCCCCGTGTAAACAGGAGATGAGCCGACAATATGCAAACTGTACGGGGACCAATGAAGATACTAACAATCGTTCATCCGTATGCTCCCGATCATTGCTCCATGTAAATTAAGCAAATGAGCGCCCATTGAGATGCTGCTATTGCCGATCGACGCTCGTTACTGGGTAGAAAATCCGCGACGCTCGTTACTGTGTAGAAAATCCGCGTAAAACCATCCTTAGCCGTCAATAGAACAAGCTACATTTTACTAGAGAATAGGAACCATTGTGCTTCAGATTTTTTTTTTCCTGCACATCCCGACTTCTGATCTGGGGCTATCCAGGTACTGCTCCATTCACTTGCAAAGTTGGTAGCATCGTAGTGCCGAAAAAAAATGCAGAGCCTGTTCCTTTAAGACAACATTGTGGGTCTCAGAAGCCAGATTCTCATTATGTTATGGCATCACTTACTGTGGTGGGAAAACCCCTTTTAAAATATAGACAGCTTGTAGCATTGCTGTTTCAGACCGGAAAATAAAATACTTTAATTTTTCATAACCTACAAATTATAGTTAAATGTGGAAAGGGTTGCAATGACAAAGCAAGACTTGACTTGTCCTTTTGTCTGATCGTTGTTGAAAATCATCTTCGGCAGTATTCTTAGTCATATCTGTTTCTGGGATTGCTGTGTGATGACCAAACTGTTTAGCATTTATCTACCACTGGTTGTGGCAGCCAACTTTACTAAAATCTATCTACAAACACAATCATACACCCCCAAAGTAGGCAGATGTTACGCAGAATTCAGGGAAAGGTAGGCGATATACATTAGTGGGAGCTGTATTGACATAACGCATTACAAGCTTCCTAACAGAATATCTGATTTTTAAGTCTTTCACCGTGCAGTAAAAACTGCATGTTTTTTCGGGTGTATTAAAGATGAATGTTGTGAGGAAGAATATAGGGAATGGCTCGCCCGTTTTGTGAATTGGTGCCATATGAATAATTTACAACTGAATGTAAACAAGACTAAGGAGATGGTGGTCGACTTTAGAAGGACAAAAAAGGAAATTGTACAGGTTGCCATTGTTTGCCAGGATGTGAAGAAGACAGAAGGTTATAAAATATCTGGGAGTTTATTTGGACTATCGACTTGATTGGAGGTGTAACAAGGAGAAAGTATACAAAAAGGAATAAGTGGATTGTTCTTCTTGAGATAATTTCAGTAGTTTGAGGTGTGTAGTAAAATGTTAGGGATGTTTTATCAGTCTGCAGTAGTGAGGGCTGTTTTTTTTTGCGGTGGTATGTTTGCGAAGCAGTGTCCAGAGAGCTGATGAAAATAAATTGAATTATCTTATGAGGAAAGCAAATTCAGGGGTTGGATCTCCATTAAATAGTCAAGAGGCGACATTGGAATGGACAATTTTAACAGTGTACGGCGATTCTGGGTAATACATCTCATCCTTTACACGGATTGCACTTTTAGTAACAATTTATTCCATCTGAAGTGCAAAAAAGAGAGGTTTAAGAAATCCTTTGTGCCAACAGCTATTGTGGTATACAATAGGTCACTAAAATAATACATTAGGATTTTTTTTAGGTAATATTGTAATTTATTATTACTAATATTTATATTACCGTTATGTAATTATTGAATTTCTGTGTGTGTTTTTTAGAAATGGTTATTGTATTTAATTTTATGTGATGTGTTTATGGTTGTGCTCTATGTGTTTATTTATATTATTGTGAGCTTTTGTGATACAAAAAAATTTCCCTTTTGGGATTAATAAAGTTATCTAAATCTAATCTAATGCTAACTTTATTCTGCTGGTCAATACGATTACAGTGATACGAAATGTTTATAGTTTTTTTAATTTTACAAAAAAACCAAAATTTGTTAAAAAAAAAAAAAAAAAGTTTTGTGTTGCAATATTCACCCATAACTTTTTTATTTTTCCATCGATGGAGCAGTGGGAGGGCTTGTTTTTTGCAGGGCAAGCGGTTTTTACTGGGACCATTTTGGGTACATACAACTTTTTGATCACTTTTTATTCCATTTTAGATGAAACGCAACTCTGGTGTTTGTTTTACGACATTCACTGAGAGGGATAAATAATGTTACATTGTAATAGTCCATACATCTACAGACGCAGCAATGCCAATTTTTTTTTTATTGCTTTAAGAGAAAAATGGGAAGAGTTTAACTTAATATTTTTACGTTTTTGTACGTTTGTAAAAACTGTATTTAACTTTTTTTTTTCTAATTTGGTTAGTCCTCCTAGAAGATTTGAGCAAGTGATGGAACAAAACAATACACTGCAATACCGATTTATTGCAAAGTATTGTAATTTTTAGGGCTTAATAGGCGCACAAAGATGGCAGACATGGGGGGGGCTTCATTAGGCCCCCAGGGTGCCATAACAACCATCAAGATCCGGCAATTGCGTTGCAGATGGGGTGACTGAGGAGCCCCAACCTCTTTCTATTGGCTTAGATGCCGTGGTCGCTATTGACCACAGAATCTAAATGGTCAGGATCGGAGTTCTCAGATCACAGAGTTCTCCAATCGCAGTCGTTACAGGTTGGTGTCATCTCTAACACACAGCCGACACCTACTGAGAATGGAGAGGGCTCAGACAATGAGCCTGCTCCATACGCCCCCTTCCCAGCAATGAAGTACAGCTACATCAAAATGTCGGGAAGGGGTTAAAAAAAAAACAGACTTAAGTTTGCGAGTCAGAATAACAAATAATGCCAACTAATTTAGACTACTGCCAGTGATTTCTGGCAACATATGTACTATTTATTTTAACATTCCAGATGAAGATAGAGAGACACTTCGGGATAAGAATGGAAAGCATCCACTCACTCACTCACCTCTTCCAGAGTAATCCGGCACTAGCAGAAACTGCAGTTGCTCCCACAAAAGCAGCAAGCATAAATCTCCGTCTGTTACGCACTGGATTGGCTACTCCGTGGTACCGACGTGACACCGTTGCCAGTCCTGCCACTGCTGGCAAAAAGCGGAGACGAAACATCCTATTGAAAAAAATAAAAAACAAAAAAGAGGTTTTACTTTGAACAGATCACATGACTTCCAGAAGAACCCCTTGCCATACAACCTTTTAACCAAATTTATATATGTTTATCAATATAAAATATCTACCAATTACACTGGAGAATATTTACACACAGAGGTCGCACTTTATAAAGCGTACCTAATCTTTCAGGTGACTTTATATGTATGTTGCAGCATGGAGGACTTTATACAGCAGTAATGAGAAGTGTAGCTGTGAATCCAGGACTTGAGTTAGATATAAAGTAACTAGGAAGCTGCTGCAGCGCCTGTGCCTCTCCGTCTCTCTCGCTTACTGTGCTCCTGCTCTACTCCCTCTCCTCTCCATAGAACTCTATGGGCAGCTGCAGCCTGATCCCTCAGCGAGCAGATAGTGCATCCTGTCTTTGGGAAACTGAAAAGCAGTAAATTAAAATTGAGTGAACCATTGGGGGGGGGGGGGGAGACTGTGGGGAGAGGCATTCAAAGCTAAAGTGAGAAGGGGGTCTCCACTTTGATCGCATCACAGGAAAGCCCTATGACGCGATCAATGGCTATACCTGATATGGGGAGACAGCCCAGGGTCCATTGAAGGACCCCAGGGTTGTCTGACCATATTCCCTGTTAGGGAATACTGAGGTATGCCCTAACAGTTGCCTGTGCACAATCAGTTCACAGGCAAATATACTGGCATATATTTATATACCAGTACATTAATGTTAAAAAATCAAAATGAAAAATTCCGCTATGGGATTAAAAAAAATAAACAAAATTGATTAAAAAAAAATATTTTAAATGAAACCAACTCGAAAACATAGGAGCATGGAAACCATGGATAAAAATACCGTATATTTTATTAAACAAAAGAAAAAATGAAAGACATACGAGTTAAAAAAAAGATGTGATCAACAAAGATGAGGCGGTCATACACGCTAGTCACTATCACTACTGTATATAACGTGTCAATTAAGTAAAACTACTTGCTGTTGGTTTGCACATGAAGTATTATTCTGATATTGATATTTTTAGCTGGCTATTGCTACCGACGCATTATATTGATGCCAACCTACAGAACATCTTTATTTGCATTTACCATACTTTTTGCATTGTAAGAGTGTGGGTGCTCTCATGCATGGTATACTCATGTAAACATCTTCATTTGACATATAGAAGCGTTGTTTGCATCTTTGTTGATCACATTTTTTTTACTCATTGTATGTCTAATATTTTCTTTATTGTTTAATAAAATATACTTTATTTTTATCCATGGTTTGTATGCTCATATCTTTTCGAGTTGGTTTCATGTATTGTTTTTGGGGAGTTTTAAAGAGTCTCTGTCACCACATTATAAGTGCCCTATCTCCTACATAAGGAGATGGGCGCTATAATGTAGATGACAGCAGTGCTTTTTCTTTAGAAAAACGATCTATTTTTACCACTTTATGAGCGATTTTTAGCTTTATGCTAATTTCTTTCTTAATGCCCAAGTGGGCGTTGTACAGAGGAGTGTATGACGCTGACCAATCAGCGTCATGCACTTCTCTCCATTCATTTACACTGCACTAGCGATATAGTTATATCGTTCTGTGCAGCTTCATACACAAAACACTAACATTACTGCAGTGTCCTGACAATGAATATACATTACCTCCAGCAAGGACGTCATGTGTATTCAGAATCCTGACACGTCTGTAGTGTCTCTGTGAGATTTACAGCAAGGCAAACGTAATCTCGCGAGATTACGATGTAACCTGTCATTTCAAACGAGATTAAGTTTGCCTTGCTGGTATCTCACAGAAAAGAGTCAGAAGTGTCAGGATTCTGAATACACATCACGTCCAGGATGGATGGTAATGTGTATTCATTATCAGGACACTGTAGTAATGTTAGTGTTTATGTATGAGGCTGCACATAGTGATATAACTATATCGCTAGTGCAGTGTAAATGAATAAAGAGAAGTGTATGATGCTGACTGGTCACTGATTGGTCAGCGCCATACACTCCTCTGTACAGCGCCCACTTGGTCTAAAGTAAAAACACGCCAACTTGGGCATTAAGAAACTAATTAGCATAAAGCTAAAAAAAAACAACAAAAAAAACAAAAAAAAACAAAATCGCTCATAAAGTGGTTTAAAATAGATTGTTTTTCTAAATAAAAAGCATTACTGTCACCTACATTATAGCGCCGATCTGCTTATGTAGGAGATAGGGCACTTATAATGTGGTGACAGAGCCTCTTTGAGCCATTTTTCTATAAAAATGGACTCCATATAGGAATACTAAAAAAATATTGTAAAAAAAAAATAAAAATAATACACAGAAATACATATTTTTTTACAATAAATAAACTTGTCAAAATATAAGTCCCAAAACATGATATAATAAAGCCATATTTGGTATCACCACATACACAGCAACCTGTATAATAAATGTATAACATTATTTATGATGATAGGTGTAAAAAAAAAAAAAAAACCTGCTACAGAGCGGCCTTTTTTTCAAAATTTTTGCCAAAATAAAAACTTATATAAATTAAACGATAACGTAAATGTACCAAAAGAATGGTACCTACATAAAGTACAATTCGTCCCGCAAAAAAGAAAGTCTCATGGAGCTACATCGGACAAAAAAATTAAAAAGTAATGAGCACCGGGATGCAAAGAGGGAAATATAAAAAGATAGTTCTGTCCTCAAGGCCAAAATAGGTAGTGTCCTTAAGAGATTAATGAGTCACAATGTGGACTAACTCACCGCAGCAATTTAGGCATGATCACACATGCCGCACAGTATATTTATTTCCTTTGACCTATGAAAATTTGCTTAAAAAAAACACGATCTGACTGACGTGTGAACATACCAAGATTTACCAAACCTACTGCAAGAGAAAAGTGGTTGCTCATAGCAACCAATCAAATGCGAGTGCTCATTTTTTGCAGGCCATTTGGAAACGAAGGCAGCAACCTATTTGGTTGCGATGGGAAACTGCTTCACTTTTCCCTCCCATTAGTTTTGATAAAACTTCTGCTATGGGAAGTGTCTTCTCCTACAAGCAATGTAGACAGCACGACTTCACAATAGTCTGAGCAGGAGGGATTTTTCTTCTTCTTTTAGGCCTAATGCACACGACAGTAGCCATGTGCACGGCCGTGATTTTCGAGTCGGCCAAGAGCATACTGTCAGCCGCGAGCCGCCCGCAAATCGCGGGCCATGCACATGGCCGCGGCCATTATTTTCAATGAGCCTGGACTGCAGAACACGGCCGTAATAAGACTTGCCCGTTCTTTCTGCGGTCTTGGCTCCCAAGCCATGCACGGACTGTGAAAAACAACGGTCGTGTGCATGGCCCCATAGGAATGAATGGGGCTGCAATTCGCCCATGGATTTTTGGGGGAATTGCGGCCGCAAAAGCACGTTCGTGTGCATGGGGCCTTAAGCTAAATTCTGAGACATTTTTCATGCAAAAATTCTAAATTACAGCTTATAAACCCTCTTGGTACTGCTCTGTTTATTTGTAATACTTTGTAACTCCCAGCATTGCAGAGTCTATGGATGATGATTAACCAGCTGGCATTGCAGGAGACTATCATTTTTACATTGGTGTATGCAGATCCACACAGTGATAAATGGGTTCAATTACATTTGCCAATATAATTAATTATTTTTAAGAGCTTGCGGAGAGTTTACAAAAATTCTGAAAATACAGTATTATTTCACTATATAACATTAGTTCATTCTGGAGCCACAACAGCAAAGTAAAATATTGTAAAATGGGACCACGACCCATTGGAAATCTGTCCATTTCCTCTAAAACCCTCAAAATTTTAACCAAAAAGAACAATAAAAGATTGGTTTGGCAACACCAATGGCATGTTGAGTTAGCAGAGAGGATTTCACTGATCAATTCCCCCCAACCTGTATATCAATATAGAAACAGTGACAAAAAATGGTTGTTCCAATTGGACAAATCCAGTTCTTACGGGCTATTATCCAGCTCTGTAAACAGTGGCTCCTACTCTGGCAGACTCAGCATGGCATATATAACATGGTGGCCGATTCAATGCCATTGCCGGGGATTTCAGCGGCTGGACCCGTGACAATAGTCGGTCACCGATGTGACTTTCTTTAGAGAAGGGGTTATACCCTTAAACTGGTGTTCACTTATATAAATGTGTACGGTGTAATACTACTTATCCCTGCAGCGGGTCCCCGGACTATAACAACGGATTGCGAGGCGTCCAAGTGGCAGGACTCACACCTCAGTCAGCTTTACTACCTGAAAAAATTATGCCATATTTACTACACGGGATTCTTTCTATTAAAACTAAGACTCTGTCCACATTACATTTGAGCCTTGCGTCGGAAGGTACACGTTGTGAGGGTTTCCAGAGGTGTGCAACTGTATAGGCATCTAGTGGAATACGTTGCCAACATGACCCCTAAATTATAAAAAAAAATAAAAATACTGCGCAATATACTTTATTCAATTGAATTAGTCTGTAAAGAATATTGTAGTCTACTTTGCTATTCTGTAGAGTGGGGAAAAAAAAAAAAAGTTTACCAAGACATATCAGCCCAGAGTTGCTTTTTGGCATACGTAGGTTGAATAGATCCATAGGAATACATTTAGTGTTAGCATCGTGAGCATTCCTAGCACATATGTGAATGTAGTTCTCAAGCTTTATGTGAACAGGGCCTAATATATGCTGCAAGGTAAAATATATCCAGCTTTAACGCTGAACAGAATTACATATTGCAACTCAGGATTTTATACCTTCCTCATGTTTCAGCACATGTTCCAAATCCATAAAAGCCCTATAAACCGCTTTATAATTTACAAGCTTTCTTTTTTTGGGGTATACTCCATTTTTTGGCATAGAAAGCAAAAGAAACAATGTTGTTCCGCTCACCACTTGATGCAGATAACACACCACGTCCCTGTAACAGATCGCTGCTTCGGAAAGGAAATCTACGTCTGAGGTAGGCAAGGATCCAGATAAGTTAGAGATGGGTCCGGCACACGATGTATTTAAAATTAAATGCTGCTTTATTGGTATCAAACTATAAAACAGATAAATAAAACCACGGGCACAGAACGTACCGTTCCCGGGATTTTATCGGTTTTATATTTTGATACCAATAAAGCAGGATTGAATTTTAAATACATCGTGTGCCGGACCCATCTCTAACTTATCTGGATATTTTGGCATACTTCTCAATCCTCCCATATTGCCCAGGGAGGATCTGCAAACATATTTCCCAGTTTTTGGATTGAATATATTGCGTTGTTTTCTCTACTTGTACAATCCTTTGGATATCGTACAATTTTTTTAATCACCTAAACAATTAAGTGAGATAAATCTGCAAATAGGATCATGCAGTGTATGTAAATTTCTCTGCTACAAATTTCTGTACGGTCGATAATGCAGGGTCTATGGTTATGATTTAGATGGAAGCTGCAGCAATGTCCATGTCCCCATTCACTCATTCTTTCACTTTTGGATGTTTTGTTTTTTATTAACGCAAGCAGAGTTCTCACTTTACTTGTCAATGTCATTCTCGCCCGCCTGGAATCTCCTTTTTAGTCTCATCCAGTAATTTAATACGCTGGCAGATTTATTTGCTGGCAGCTGCTAGTTGGTAGCAATTTCTGCAATGCAGTAAAGACCAGAGCTAAGCCTGACACGGAGCAGCTTTGGACGGCTAATGTCAGCGTTACACAGGAATGCTTTTATCTTTAAATATAACAGATTCATACCCCATCAATAGTATACCAAAGCATTATTGCCTTTCAGTGCCTCCGGCATGACCTAACAGGCATTTGCTGAAGGCAAACCTCGGGGCCTTTGTTAGGCCCCCGGCTGCCATCGAAACCCGACGGCGCCCCGCAATTTCTTTGCGGGGGCGCCGATGGGGTGACAGAGGGAGCTCCCTCTCTCTGTCAAACATATTAGATGTCGTGGTCGCTATTGGCAGCGGCATTTAATGGGTTAAACTTCCAGAATCGGAGCGCGCTTCAATTCCGGCAGTTGCCAGGCTGTGTATAACAGCCGTGCTCCTGCAGCGGATGGCGTGGGTACACTAGCAGTACCCACGAGATCAGACGACGGATATATCGTCATTTTGCGGGAACTAACTCCTACACAGGACGGATATATCCGTCCTTCGTCGTAAAGGGGTTAAGGAACCCCAAAATACATACAGTGCATTCGGAAAGTCTTCAGACCCTTTGACTTTTTCCACATTTTGATATGTTGAGGCCTTGTGCTTAAAATAAAATTCAAGTTTTTCCCCCTCATTCTGAACTCAATACTGAATTTTAGAAATTGAAATTTAAAAAAAATAATTGAAAAACTCAAAATGGACATAAGTATTCAGACCCTTTGCTATGACACTTGAAACTTAGAACGGGGGACCTCCCATTTCTCTAGATCATCTTTGAAATGTTAATAGACATTGATTGGAGTCCACCTATGGTGAATTCATTTAATTGGACATAATTTGGAAAGACACACCCCTGTCTATATAAGGTCTCACAGCTGACAATGCATATCAGAGCAAAAACCAAGCCATGAGGAGGAAAGAACTGCCTGTAGAGCTCAGAGACAGAATTGTGTGGAGGAACAGATGGGGAGAAGGGCACAATATTTTTTTCTGCTGCACAGAAAGTTCCCAAGAGCACAGTGGCCTCCATAATTCTTAAATGGAAGATGCTTGGAACAACCAAGACAGACCTGGCTACCCCACCAAACTAAGTAATCGGGGGGAAAGGACCTTGGTAAGAGGTGACCAAGAACCCAATTATCACTCTGGCTGAGCTCCACAGATCCTGTGTGCAGGTGGGAGAATCTTCCAAAAGGTCACCCATCACTGCAGCACTCCACCAATCTGGTCTTTATAGCAGATTGGCCAGAAAGAAGCCTCTCCTCAGTAAAGTCTTATTCAGATGAATGTGTGTCAAAACGGCTGTTTTCCAGGGTCGATTTGCACCCGTGTGGGACCTGTTCACACAGATCCCTCATAGACTTGAGTCTATTGAGGGATCCGTGAAAACAGACAAAAATAGAACAAGTCCTATTTTTTTCACGAGCCTTTCACAGTCCTTTAAAACAATGACGCACAGCCCCAAAGAAATACATGCAGCCACGTGACAGCAGTTAAAAAAACCAAAAACAGTCAGTCATTTCAACATTCTTGTGAATAAGGCCTAAAATACACATGCAAGCCTGCCAGGAGTTAGAAAAGGCACCTAAAGGACTCTCAGACTGCGAGAAACAAGATTCTGTGGTCTGTTTATAATCAAGATTTAACTTTTTGGCCTCAATTCTACGCGTCATGTCTGGAGGAAACCAGGCACTGCTCATCACCTGCCCAATACCATCCCTACAGTGAAGCATGGTGGTGGCAGCATCATGCTGTGGGGGTGTTTTTCAGCGGCTGGGACTGGGAGAATGGTCAGGATTGAGGGAAAGATATTCTTAATGAAAACCTGATCCAGAGTGCTCGGGACTTCAGACTGGGCTGAAGGTTCACCTTACAACAAGGCAATGACCCTAAGCACACAGCCAAGACAACACAGGAGTGGCTTAGGGACAACTCTGTGATTGTCCTTGAGAGGCCCAGCCAGAGTCCTGACTTGCACCCAATTGAACATCTCTGGAGAGACCTGAAAATGGCTGTCCACCGACGGTCCCCATCCAACCTGAAAGAGCTTGAACGGACCTGCAGAGAAGAATGGCAGAAAATCCCCAAATCCTGGTGTGCAAACCTCGAGGCATCATACTCAAGAAGACTGGAGGCTGTTATCGCTGCCAAAAGTGCTTCAACTAAGTACTGAGTAAAGGGTCTGAATACTTAGGTCAATGCAATGTTTTCCCTTCTCAATAAATTAGCAAAGATAACTAACATTCTGTTTTCACTTTGTCATTATGGGGTATTGAGTGCAGAATGATGGGGAAAAACACGCATTTTTATTTTAGCACAAGGCCTCAACATAAAAAAAAACGTGAAAAAATTGAAAGGGTCTGAAGACTTCGGAATGCATTGTATATTTAGTAGACATAGCAAAGCTCTATAAAATTGTGGCTTAGGGTATGTTCACACGGCAACGCCAATTACATCTGAAATTACTGAGCTGTTTTCAGGTGAAAACAGCTCCTGAATTTCAGACGTTTTGACAAGTGCACGCATTTTTCGCAGCGTCTTTTACGGACGTAATTGGAGCTGGTTTTCATTGGAGTCAATGAAAAAACGGCTCCAATTACATCCCAAGAAGTGACATGCACTTCTTTGAGGCGGGCATCTTTTTACGCGCCGTCTTTTGACAGCCTGTCTGCACAGAACACCGTAAGACCCATTGAATTCAATGGGCAGACGGTTTGGAGCCGTTTTTTCGGACGTAAAACGCCTGAATTACGTCCGTAAATAGGGCGTGTGAACATACCCTTAATGTGAACGTCGCTACAAGCATCAACGCAACGATAGGGATAATTTTTTTTATGCCTGCACATTCAACAAAGTAGTTTTATCAGTTATCATTCTTTTTATTGTGCATTTACACTGGGCAAATATTGTTTCAATAATTCAGAAACTTATTTTCCATATACTGTAGCTGTGTTCACACAGTGTGTATTTTTTGTGGAATCACGGCGGCAGATTCTACACCGAAAGGTTGGAGCGCCGCAGCCCCTTCCATCAGTTCATCGGTGGGAGTACCGGGAGTCAAACCCCCACCAATCTGATATAGGGTAGGCCATCAATAATAGAGTGAATCTATATGCGGCAGATTTGTTGCAGACATTTCTGCGACCGTCACATTCATTTGAGTAGGACTTAAAGAAATCCATATACATGCTGCAGAAACAACCCCATTCGCATGTATGCAATTGAATCTGTTGCAGAAATTTCTGCAACAAATACCTTTAGGGTACCTGCACACGGGACATATTACATGCAGACTTTCAGAGTGGAAATGACAAAAGAAGATCTGCAGCGTAATACAGTAGCAGCAAAGTAGATGAGAATTTAACAAATCTAATCTTATGCTGCGTAAATTTCCTGTGTAGCAGATTTTTAAATCCGCAGTATATAAATGTAATTTTGCATATTTTCACTACACATGTCTAACACCGCAAATTTGCGTTGAATTACACAGGTGGGTCTCTGGCAGAATTTTCCATCCCGTGTGCAGTTAGGCTGGGTTCACACGACCTATTTTCAGGAGTAAACGAGGCGTATTATGCCTCGTTTTACGTCTGAAAATAGGGCTACAATACGTCGGCAAACATCTGCCCATTCATTCGAATGGGTTTGCCTACGTACTGTGCCGACGACCTGTCAAACGACGACGCGTAAAATGACTGCCTCGGCAAAGAAGTGCAGGACACTTCTTTGCAACGTAATTTGAGCCGTTCTTCATTGAAGTCAATGAAGAGCAGCTCAAGATTTACGAGCGTCTAAGACGCCTCGCATAATGCGAGGAGGAGCTTTTACGTCTGAAACGAGGCAGCTGTTTTCTCCTGAAAACAGTCTGTCTTTTCAGACGTAAAAGCCTCTCATCGTGTGCACATACCCTTACCCTTACAGACCCGTAAAAAAAAAAAAATGCATTACCTATTCACAGGGACAGGTGATAAATGTTACCTAGCTGAGGGTCTCAATACTGGGACCCTCACTAAGCACTAGTATGTGGAACAAGAGTCCCCCATTCCTCCTCACCGGCACTTCAGTGGTGAGAAAAAGTTGCATGGAGTGGTGTTAGTGCATACAACTCTGTAGGAGATCCAAAAACAGCCGATTCCCTCTGCAGGAGTGCGCATGACACATTTTGATAGAGTCACCTACACTTAGGCCTTATTTACACGAGCGTGAGTGCGACGCGCGTGCTTTTCACGCGTGTCGTACGCACCTATATTAGTCTATGGGGCAGTGCAGTCAGTCCGTGAGTTTTGCTCAGCTTGAGTCCGCTGAAAAAAACTCACGACATGTCCTTTCTTTGTGCGCTGTTCTCGCATCACGCACCCATAGAAGTCAATGGGTGCGTGAAAACCACGCATGCCGCACGGAAGCACTTCCGTGCGAACTGCGTGATTCGCGCAACAGCTGTGAAACTCTGAATGTAAACAGAAAAGCACCACTTGCTTTTCTGTTTACAAACATCCAAACGGAGTGTCATAATGATGGCGGCTGCGAGAAAATCACACAGCCACGCATCATACGCTGATGACACACGGAGCTGTTAAGTGCCTTTTGCGCACGCAAAACGCCGCATTTTTGCGTGCGCAAAACTCACACGCTCGTGTAAATCAGGCCTTAGGATAAGTTCACAATGAGCTAAAAAAAAAAATGGTGTTAGGCAGAATATACGCAAACCGGAAATACTCCGGACCTATAAATCTTACGTGCCCTTAGACTGTCATAAGCAACACGAATGCTAAACGTGTGTTCTTTTGGCATACGTTTGGCCAGAATACCTTTGTCTCAACTACATTAATAAGCATTGTTGACAATCTTGTATGCAAAAAAAATAAAATAAAAGATAAAACACACGGCATAAACACAGTGTGAACATAGCCTTGTACAAGGAAGGTTGGTGCTGGTACTATATGCTGGATAGGAAGGTGCATTGCATTTTTTACGAAGTAGTAAGGATAAGAAGAGTCTGGCGGCATGGGTTTGCTATGCCACTTCCCAGCTTTCCTTGGCTCTATCAGACATGCAGCCTTTCATTTTAAAACAACAGCCTTTAAAAACAACCATGAATGTATTTCTTTATTGGAGACGTATTGAACTGCATGAGAATAACTAGATAAAGCTTATGCTGTCTAACGGAGATATTGTCATTCTCAGCAGGTAGGAAGTTTTCTTGAAAAGTCCTTCCAGCTATAAAGGTTAATAGAGGTTTTGAGGGATTTCCCTAATGGATACGTTAAGTGAAGTGGCTCTGTGAAGATGGAAATTGGAGTTCTCTGTGACTTTATACAGCAGAGATGATATGCTTTGCTGCTGGCACCTATACACACCATGGTCCGGGACAGTTTACAAGTGATTTTTCAGCATTTTAATGAGAACTGCAACTGCTTTTCACAGAATGCCCCGCGAGACACGCTGGAAAATATAATTTCACTAAATCATCACAATAAGGCCGGGTTCACACTTCGCGTACATACTGCAGATTTTCTGCAACGGATTTCATTGCGGAAAATCCACAGCGTATTTACAGTAGCAGCAAAGTGGATGAGATTTGAACAAATCTCATTCACACGGCACGTAAAAAAAACACAGTTTAAGGGGGGATTCACACGAGCGTGTATTCGGTCCGTGCGGGCCGCGTGTTTTTCACGCGGCACGCATGGACCAATACAAGTCTATGGGGCAGTACAGACAGTCCGTGCTTTTTGCGCAGCATTTGTCTGCTGCGCAAAAAGCGCGACAGGTTCAATAACTCTGCGTATTTCGCGCATCACGCACCCATTGAAGTCAATGGGTGCGTGAAAATCACGCGCACCACACGGAAGCACTTCCGTGGGACGAGCGTGATTCGCGCAACAGCAGTGAAAAGGATGAATGAAAACAGAAAAGCACCACGTGCTTTTCTGTTTCCGAACATCCAAACGGAGTGTCTTTGCGATGAGCGAAGCCGGACAAGCGAACCGAACTTCACCGGGTTCAGCCGAACTCGTTTTGGCCGAACCCGGCAAAAAAATTATCGGTACGCGACGTCAGGAGATAGTCACTGTCCATGGTGCTGAAAGAGTTAAACTGTTTCAGCACCCTGGACAGTGACTTCCGATCCCAAAATACATGAACCTGTAGAAAAAAAAAACTAGGTTCTGACTTACCGATAACTCCCGGCGTCTTCCTCCAGTCTGACCTCCCGGGATGACAATTAAGTCCAAGTGACAGCTCCAGCCAATCACAGGCCAAGCACAGGCTGCAGCGGTCACATGGACTGGCGCGTCATCCAGGGAGGTGGGGCCCGATGTCAAGAGAGGCGCGTCACCAAGGTCGCGTCACCAAGGCAACGGCCGGGAAGTTCTCGGTAAGTACGAACTTTTTCTTTTTTTTCTACAGGTTTTGCGATATTGTGTTCGGCATTCACTGTCGAGGGTGCTGAAAGAGTTAGCTCTTTCAGCACCTTGGACAGTGACGGCCGTCGACTAGCCTCATCTCTATGATGGCGGCTGCGCGAAAATCACGCAGCCGCGCATCAGACACGGATGACACACACAGCTGTCAAATGTTTTTTTGCGCGCGCAAAACGCAGCGTTGTTTGCGCGCGCAAAAACGCAACGTTCGTGTGTATCTGCCCTAACTGTTCAGACCTGCTGTATGGTTTTTTTAATCCGCAGCATGGCAATTTATGCTGGGCAATCACTGGTTTTCTGTTGCAGGTTTTCCCCATTTAATTCAATGGGGAGATACAACCCGCAACAATTAGCAGATGTTGCGGCGGAAAAGTTGTGATTCCACCACAAAAATCGCAACTCAGAAAAAAAGAAAAAGTGTATAGTTACCCAGTATGCTCCTGCATCCAGCCAGGCCTCCAGGGATTACGTTTCATCCCATGTGACTGCTGCAACCAATCACAGGCTGCAGCGGTCACATGGGATAAAACGTCATCCCAAGAGGCCGGGCTGCAGGATGTCAGAGGGATGCGTCGCCATGGCTACGGGTAGGGCTGGACAATTTTGCCAAAAAATAAAATCTAGATATTTTTTTCAACACTTGAGGATTTTCACTCTGATTTTCTTATTTTTTCTATTTAATAGCCCAGAGATATTTATATAAAGAAAATGTATTACATGTACGTTTTAACATATATTGCTAGAATTACTGTACGTAACTTCACAACTTTGAACCTCTGCAAGTACTTCTTTTTTATTTAATTGAAAAAAATGTCTATCTAAGTATAACTTCTGTGTTCCCAGAACGGAACAGGTTAACAGAATCTATAATCAATTATATACCGCATGCACCAACATCCCCCTCTGCCCGTCTCCCCTCCGCCGGTCTCCGACATTGCAGGTGAGAGCAGTGTAAATTGCAGCAGGGTCAGGCAGATCGTGCCACACGGGCACTCTGGGGAGAAATTACATTATAGTGTCTGAAGTGTGAGCAGGACCCTGTGCAGTACAGACCCCATGATGTAGGGTTAAATAAGTGACTAAGGCCGGATTCACACGACCGTAAAAAAACGATCCGTCTGTCCATCAGATTTCCCAGCCCGACGACGGTACATGTGAACGGGACTCCTGCCATTATAATCATGTGTTACAGCCGCACAGTGAAAAAAGATGGCCATTAAAAACTCATCATTTGTCAGTTTTTCATGTCCATTTTGCATCAGTGTCTCCAAATTCTCATCCATTTCCAGTCCGTCTGTCAGTTTTTGATGGCTGTTAAAAAAACACAAACTGTAGAAAGTGCTGCAATGTCCCTGTAGATCGTGCCCACATAGTGCCACACTGGGACCAGGCAGTGACGAGGCGGAGGAGGGAGCTTCCCCTTACAGCAAAGCGGCACTAAAGAATCGATTCAACGATTCTATAAAAAAAAAAACAGAATTGCGAGAGCCCTTGAGGGCGAATTAATTTGATTAATCGCCCAGCCCTAGCTATGGGTAAGTATAGACATTTGGGTTTTTTACCTGCTATTTTCCCAAAGCGGACATTGCGGCTGAAAAACTGCACCACAGCTTGGTGTTTTTTTTATGGAATGCACTGCGGGTTCCAGGGTGGATACGCTGTGTACTTTTACGCAGCATATCCGCCCTGTGTGAACATACCCGAATAGTTGTATGCAAGGGGCCAATGTGGAACAGATATACAAAGAAACCAGTTACATTATGTAAAAAGACTAAAATGTAACGAAGCTGTCATATGTGTGTACATGAAGAACAACACGATTTCTGGCCGTTATACGACTTGATTTCTGCATTATGTAGCAGTTTTCCCCTCTGCAGGCTCTATCTCTAATTTCAGTTGTCCCAAACCTAGTGGGCGGAGAAGAACATGTCTTCTATACACAGCACACATAGAAGAGGAGAATCCTGCTCTCCTGTCTCTAACATATAATATAATACAATTATATTTTATAATGGCACAAACAAAAACAAAAAAAGTAGCTGCACTCCAGTGGACATAATCTGAAAATGTATTCACCCATAGTGAAAAGGAGAAGTTTTGACCCTACCGTAGAGTCATTTTCAAGCCAAGGCTTGAAAATGACTCTACGGTAGCGTCGAAACTTCGCCTTTTCACTATGGGTGAATACAATTTCATATGTCCACTGGAGTGCAGCTCTATTCTTTGTGCCATTATTCTCTAAGTCCAGGTTTGGAGGTCAGCCTGGTGAGTGGAGAACCCACAATTTGGATCTAGAATTATGTTCACAGTGCCGCCCGCATTGGATAGGATCCAGCAGCACAGGCTTAAATGAAAGGTGGTCCAAGCCTTAAGTGCCACATTTCGGCTCACACAACCTGAGCCTTTCTCAAGGCTTCAGAAAGGCTCAGGTTGTGTGAGCCGAAACGTTGCACATTTTTTGGTCAATAAAGCACCCACTTTTTTCACCATAAGCCTTTGTGAGTGCTGCCTATTTACTGCTTTTAGATAGAGGTATTATCTAGACAATCTGCGCAGTATTTATCTGGGCACTGTATGGCATTATTTAGCATTTGTTACTAGAAAAGGGCTAAAGATGAAAAACTTTGCACATTGCTGTGTATTTTTTCAATTCTCATAACTATCGGATGAGTTTTGGATGACTTTGGCCCAGAGATGGATTCAGCCTGTTCTCCTATATATTTACTCTGAAAAAAATTCTTTTTTTTACATGGGCCAGCACAGTGTGGCAAGGTGCTTCTTCTGGAGGGCGCCGTGCGTGGCACTGTCATTTCAAGGGGGCACGGCACTAATTTCCAGGGGGCGAAGTGCGCGACACTAATTTCCAGGGGGCGCAGGGCATGACACTAATTTCCAGGGGGTGCAGGGCGTGGCACTAATTTTCAGGGGGCACAGGGCGTGACACTGTAATTTTCTAGGGGTCCAGTGCATGGCAGTTATTTTCCAGGGACACAATTTGTAGAAATGTGATTTTTAGAGTTGTGTGAAATGATTATATACAGGAGAACAGCTAATTTATCAACCTTTCTACACCAGTTTTCTAATCTAAAATAGTTGTGAAAAAGCCCAAGACTTTTGGTCTATTTGGGCCACTTCGGCACTTTTGTGAATAGAGGCATGGCTTCGGGAAAAGAGGAGGGGCCAAAGTGGCATGACAAATTTATTATAATTTACATCAGAAAACTAGCTAGGAGCTGGCAAAGATTTCACTTTACTGGACGTAGAAAGGTAGCCGATCAGACACCTCATCCCCATTGGATAGCTAAGTAAAAAAACAAAAACGTAATATTAAAAATATATCCCCTTCTCCCGTCTATATGACGTGGCTCATACTATTTAGATGCCGTGCACCCTCAAACGGTTCAATACCGTTAATCCATGTATTCCGATACTAAGCTGTGCGGCCCCACTGTTTAGTATTGTAACACATGGAGGTAGTCAGAGTGGGGCTACGGCTTTGTAATACAAGTGCGTGCTCAGCACGAGGTGATGCGGCCGGCGCTGCACTGATGAGAGCCAGCACTGAAGACAGAGAACATGGCGAACGCACTGCAAAACCCTACCCATGATCTCTGTCTTCAGTGCTGGCGCCGTCGCTCATTAGTGCAGCGCTGGTCGCATCACCTCATCCTGACCTCTCGCACACACTTATTGTCCGGAGCGGAGCAATTGCTAAATTACATTGAATCAATGGGTCCGTGTGCTGTGCGTGATTTCCATGCACAGCACACGGATGAGTTTTACGCTCGTCTGAATGAGCCCTTACAAGATGATTGGAAAGGGCCAGTTGTAGGTATGCAGACAAGAACTGCCCCTTTTCCCGTTAAAGAAACCAGCTGCTAGGCACAAAATTATTGTACTTTATGACCGAGAGGAACGTCTGGAAAATCCCTAGAAATCAGACTTGAATTTTACACGGTGCCTTGCTTTGGGAAAGGCTGTCCTGACCCCATAGGAGGTTATACAATTCTGTCCATGGCACTAAATACACACATGCACAGAGGTGTAATGATGAGGCCATAGACATGAGTCCTAATGCTGCAGTCGGAGATGGGGAATTGCATGGTTTAATTGATGCCAAGCAGATTTTTCCCTGTCACCACAGTGTCAATCTCCTTGAGCTAAGTAATGTCTGACAGTCTGGTTGCTACGGATACACTACTTAACAACAGTCTTTTTCATCAGGTTGTCAATCTGCAGATCCCTACCAACCAGTTTGTCTGAGAAAGCTCACGTCTTCCGCTCTCATAAGAACGGACACTAGACAGAGCAGAGAAGGGGTAATGAGACTTGGTGGGCACTGTAGTAATATAATCTAGCATTTCATGTACTCAATTAAGTCAATGCGCGGCCATGTAATATGTAGTTTCCCAATGTTGGCATATGGCCAGGGGTTGTCAAGGTGGGACAATTGTGATGAATAAAAATGGGATCCAGCTGCCCAGCAAAATCCCTGTGACTAGGGCTCGATTATCATTGGAGCTCCAGGCCCTGCTATTCCCCTTGCTCAGGAGGCCCCCAGCTTTTCCTGGTGAAGTGGCACTATCTACATGGGGGCACCAAGTGCGGCACTACCCACAGGGGGCACAAAGTGCAGCACTACCCACAGGGGTGGATGGGACACTGAGCTCAGCACTACCTACATGGGGGGACAGGACACTGAGCGCGGCACTACCCACAAGGGGGACGGGACACTGAGTGCGGCACTACCTACGGGGGGAGGGGGAGACACTGAGCGCAGCACTACCTACAGGGGGAGGGGGAGACACTGAGCGCGGCACTACCTACAGGGGGGGGGGGCGTGGTTTTTGCCCTTTATATTAGAGCTTGTAATATAAAGGCCTAGGCTCGTGAATATGTGCAAACTTAAAAAAGTAAGAAAAAAACCAAAAACCTGCATTTGCCCCTGGGGATGGGGGTGGTAGTTGTAGGGGTTCCCCAAAAGTAGAAATTTTGTCAGGATTTCAAGGTAACGTAAACTAGGTTGGGAATTACTAGAATAGGACTGATATTGCGGTCATTCCCACCGATCTAGGTTTATATTTCCGAAGTGACGAGGTGACATACAAAAACGTGACCGCCGCAGCCAATCACTGGCCGCAAGATTTAAAGGATTTTCCATCAGTTAACTTCACATATACAAAAAATATTTAAAAAAAGCAATAAAAGGATTATTAACCTGACAGAAGAAATGTACTAATAATGCAACCTGTGAATTCATAATAAGATAAATTGTGAAAAATACATCTCTACCCCCAAAAATGTCCCGTATAACTAGCAAATATGATGTAAGGAACGACCTGGAGCGATTATTACTCTAACGACTCGTAGTATAGTCATGTATACACGCATATAGATGTGTCACACACACAGACTGTACGGAGCGCAGCCCGCTGACATCCACACGGCTTCTATAGACACCTCTACCGCCCACCTCGCCTGTGTAACCGTCCAGGGGCGCCTCGTCCGGGATACTTCTCCGCTTGTCTTCTGGGGGAACACGAATTTGGTCCCAGGTACTGAGTAAACAAGCTGCGGTTCCCCCCACAGCAGGCGGCGACACTGCCTCTTACAGCACAGCCCAAGCACATACGAGCTGCAGACAGGAAGCGTAATGAACTACAATTCCCACAGTGCTTTAGGCTACATGGGATAAAAAATAAAAAAAACTTTATTGTAAGCGAACAGTAAAAAAGAACACGAGCTGAAAATGTGTTGTGTAGCTGATATGGAGAGGAGGAATCTGTGGACAAGCTGGTCATTTACAGAGGATTCCAGCTTTAAAGGGCACAATATCAATAGTGGGCAGTCTATAGAAGTGGAGATTATAAACGAGCTGCTTATATTACATGTATGGAGGTTCTTTGGACTGGAGCTGTGCCTGGAGGTTCTTTGGACTGGAAATATTTGTGATAAAGTACTGATATTGGGGAAGACCTTTTTTCCGGACTTGAATGCTGCTGTCAATTTTTCCTAAGGCCCCCTAAACACAGCCGTAGCCGCGTACGGTCCGTGATTATGGGCACGGCCGGCCGCGGACCGTCACTCGCATGCTTACATTATAAAGTATAGGAGCACGTCCGTAAATGCAAAAAATTGGGCACGTCCTATTTTTCACAGGTCATTTCTACGGCCTGGACACTTACCCGTAAATAAGGAAGGTGTCTGTGGCCCGTACAAATGAATGGATCGGTATTTTTATCCGCAATTACGGATCCGGATAAAAATTACGGTTGTGTGCATGAGGCCTAATTCAGAAATGTCTGCTTAGGATTTTTCACTATTAACATACCAGCCAATAGTCCAATTTTTCACGGGACTGTATTATGAATGGAACCACAAAGTAGGTTGTAAATTTGCCTAAAAGGATGTGTTTCAGGTTGATTTGCGCGTGTCCCGGTGTGGAGCGTGGCTTTAAATGTCCCGTAATGTTGGAGGTATGGTCTTATCCGTTCATTTTCATCTACAAAACTGATGAAACTCTGAAGAAAGTGGGATCAAGAGCATGGAACAAAATCTGGAAAAACTGTTGACAACTTTTTTCATCCATTCCATAATAGAATAGATAATTGTGAATACAAAGCCATGTTCAGACAGTGGCAAACCTGACACGTATTTTCTACTGAATTCGCGCAGAGACCTGAGGCTTAGCTCAGATTTTTTCTGCAGTTTGATGTGCGACAGCTCCGCAGAATAGCCCGATTCAAATTTCTGCCACGTCACACAGAGACCTGGATTTCCCATTTAGGGTATGTTCACACGGCCTATTTACGGACGTAATTCGGGCGTTTTTGCCCCGAATTACGTCCGAAAATAGCGCCTCAATAACGCTGACAAACATCTGCCCATTGAAAGCAATGGCCAGACGCTTGTCTGTTCACACGAGGCGTAATTTACGCGCCGCTGTCAAATGACGGCGCGTAAATAGACGCCCGCGTCAAAGAAGTGACCTGTCACTTCTTTGGCCGTAATTGGAGCCGTTATTCATTGACTCCAATGAATAGCAGCGCCAATTACGTCCGTAATTGACGCGGCGTTCTAGCGCCTGCACATGCCGTTACGGCTGAAATTACGGGGATGTTTTCAGGCTGAAACATCCCCGTAATTTCAGCCGTTACGGACGCCCTCGTGTGAACATACCCTTAGGCTGGGTTCACACGACCTATTTTCAGGCGTAAACGAGGCGTATTATGCCTCGTTTTACGCCTGAAAATAGTGCTACAATACGTCGGCAAACATCTGCCCATTCATTTGAATGGGTTTGCCGACGTATTGTGCAGACGACCTGTAATTTACGCGTCGTCGTTTGACAGCTGTCAAACGACGACGCGTAAATTGACTGCCTCGGCAAAGAAGTGCAGGGCACTTCTTTGCCACGTAATTTGAGCTGTTCTTGATTGAACTCAATGAAGCACAGCTCAAGATTTACGAGCGTCTCAGACGCCTCGTAAATTACGAGGAGGAGCATTTACGTGTGAAACGAGGCAGCTGTAAACAGTCTGTCTTTTCACACGTAAATGCCTCTCAGCGTGTGAACATACCCTAAGATCAATGGGAGGCGGATTTCATGTGTATCTCAGTACCTAATCCATGTGAAATCCGGAACGTGTGATTGGAAATTTAGGAACGTTTTTAGAAGTTAAGCCCATTGATTCCTAAAATGAAGTGATTACTATAAGACTGAGTTCACACAACCATGTTACGTCCGTAATGGACGGAACGTATTTCGGCCGCAAGTCCCGAACCGAACACACTGCAGGGAGCCGGGCTCCTAGCATCATAGTTATGTACGACGCTAGGAGTCCCTGCCTCGCTGCGGGACAACTGTCCCGTACTGTAATCATGTTTTCAGTACGGGACAGTAGTTCCACGGAGAGGCAGGGACACCTAGCGTCGTACATAACTATAATTCTAGGAGCCCGGCTCCCTGCAGTGTATTCGGTCCGGGACTTGCGGCCGAAATACGTTCCGTCCATTACGGACGTAACATGGTCGTGTGAACCCAGCCTAAGACCCAAGGTAAATAGAGTCTGGTATAAGTATAAGTTTGGCCTTCCTTGTTGCCTGAGAAACGTAAATTAATTTCCAGTTATGCTGCTTTATGACGGACCCATATGCCCACTGTGTGCCGTTGTATGGTGCTCAGAGAGGTAATACGGCAAGGAACATTGTATAGCTCAGATACTTCCAAATAATCAAGTACAATAGTGTTTATCTCAAATTTCACTTCAAACACAACCATAAAGCCTGTATATTACTACATTACCTAAAAGCCAGCATACTTGGCAAATGACCAATAGGCCCAAAAAACATGGATTAGCTGCTGTGTTTCTCCAACGATAGAGATCATAAAAAATACCTCTAATCTCTGTCGTTGAACCCTTTATATACACCAAAGGAAAGCAAAAGGGATCTATACCCACACATTATATAAGTAGACAACCTAGGATCTATTGAAGGACTCTAGGGTTTTCTATCTTTGAAACTTAATAGTATACAGGTTAATGTTCTTGCATATTTGTCAATTTGAAAATGTATCATAATAATCCTATTATGGTTTAAGAAATGTAGAAAAACACTGTTAAAAAACATGCAAGCACAATATTTTTACATTTTTATTATATAGCGATTACAAAAATATACACATATTTGAAATCCTTATCAGGCTCCTTTCACATCTGCATCGTGGCTTTAGTTTATATCAGAAGCTCCCATGCTCTGCCAGATCTGTTGTACGACGGATACAAACTGCGCCCTATGGACCCCATTGACTTTGGTTGTTTTTCAATGGTGTCAGTGCTAGTCCTCCAGTCTAATCTGATGGAATTGGCAATGGAGGCCCCCGACTCAGACGTGAATAGAGCCTAACCATGTACTATGAATCTTTAATATTATTTTAAGTGATTGGTGTAAATGGCGTAAAAAAATGTAAATAGGGGCAGCCAGATTATAGACACACACATCCTTCCTGTATTGCTTGTATAGACTGTCACAATTCTGGGGTATGTGGACCCACTAGGCTGCTCTGTCATAGTGGAGTGGCAGCTGATCAAACAACAGTCAATGGAAAGTCCAAGCACAAGAGTACCTGTATGAGAGTCCAGACAGACACGAGATGTAGCAGATGCTTTTGGCACAGATGATTCGTGGCGCAGATGATGGTTGATGTGGCAGATGACACAGGATGTGGCAGATGACACCAGATGTGGCAGAAGACATTAGACGTGGCAGATGACTCCAAACGTGGCAGATGACACAAACAGCATACTAGGAGAGAGGAAAAGGCATATGTACAAATTTGCGCACACCCAAAATAATAAGAAAGGGATATACGAAAAAACGGGAATGAAAAGACCAAACTTTATTATACACTACATACAAAATATAAAACCATTTAAAAAATAGAAAGAATCAGCAAACCTGTAAAACTGAAACAGGAAGCAAACCACAGACAGAAATCTCAAATAGGATTCCAAATGGGACAATATAAGGCAAGGAGAGGAAGAGCAGAGACCGTTTTATAGTCCAGGGTGGTCTGGGGATTGGTTAGGGAACAATTCGCTGTTGTGTGCGCTGGCCCTTTAAGG
Source organism: Rhinoderma darwinii (assembly GCF_050947455.1). NCBI lineage: Eukaryota > Metazoa > Chordata > Amphibia > Anura > Rhinodermatidae > Rhinoderma > Rhinoderma darwinii. Next base: position 54,811,348 of record NC_134697.1, on the reverse strand, counting down.
CGGGGACAAGCGTGCATGCACCCTAGAGGCAGGAGTAGCAGAGTGCAGCCGCGTGTGCTGGCATCTCCTGTGAGGGAGATGCCAACAAGCCTTCAGTGTCCCGCGGTCATGGCTGCCAGTGAGTATAGCGGGTCTGCGGTCAGCGACCGCTGGCACAACATAGACCAGTGATTCCCAATCTTGTTAACATAAGGGAACCCCTAAAAATTTTAAGCACTTCTAGGAACCCCTACTTTCATTCCTACATCAAAGTGTCACTTGGTTTATATACAGGTAAAGCTGAGTTCACATCTGTGTCAGGGCTCCGTTCCGACGTTTTCTGTCGGAACGGAGCACTGACTGACACAAACGGAAACAGAGGTTTCCGTTTCCATCACCATTGATTTCAATGATGATGGATCCGGTGCCAATGGTTTCCGTTTGTCTCCGTTGTGCAGGGGTTCCGTAATTTTGACGGAATCAATAGCGAAGTCGAATACGGTAATGATTCCGTCAAAACGACGGAACCCCTGCATAACGGAGACAAACAGAAACCATTGGCACCGGATCTGTCACCATTGCAATCAATGGAGAGGGCAACGGAAACCTTTGTCAGTCAGGGCACCGTTCCGACAGAAAACTTTGACGGAACGTCGCAGCGGAGCCCTGACGCAGATGTGAATGCAGCCTTAGGGTATGTTCACACGCAGGGGTATCAGGCGCATTTCGGGGCGTTTATGCCTCGAAAAAAGCCTGAAAAAATGGAAGCTGAACGCATGCAAACATCTGCCCATTGAATTCAATTGGAAAAACAGCATTTAGTTCATAAGGGGCGTCTCTTTTTACGCCTCTATTTTAAAAAACGGAGCGTAAAAAGACGCTCCGTAAAAAGAAGTAGCATGTCACTTCTTGAGGCGTTTTTTGGAGCTAATTTTCCATTGAACACTATGAAAAACGCCTCAAAAGAAGTTCCAAATTAAGGCCCCATGCACACGAACGTGCTTTTGCGGCCCCATTCATTTCTATGGGGCCATGCACACGACCGTGGTTTCCAAGGTCCGTGCATGGGCCCAGAGCCCGGACCGCAGAAAGAACGGGCAAACCTTATTACGGCCGTGTTCTGCGGTCCGGGCTCATTGAAAATAATGGCTGAGATTTGCGGGCGGCTCGCGGCTGACACTCCGTTGCCGGCCGACCCGAAAATCACAGCCGTGCACATGGCTTTATTTTCAGCTTCAAAAGCCCCTGAAAATCAATCAGAGGTTCTTTTCTCTGAAAACAGCTCTGTATTTTCAGATGTTTTTGGTTAAGCGTGTGAACATACCCTTAGCTAAATGTTTGACAAACTTCTGACATGTTCTAGTGACATGTCATAAGTTTGGATGGGTGGGGATCCGAGCACTGATACCCCCACGATGGCTAGAACGAAGCAGCTGAAGCCCCCTGTGTGAGCGCTCAGCCGCTTCGTGTCTGTTCGGCTTTTTCCGGAAATGAATGTATCGGTGTACGGACTCAATAGAAAATCTATGAGCCCGTACACCGATACATTCATTTCCGGAAAAAGCCGAACAGACACGAAGCGGCTGAGCGGTTCAGCTGCTTAGTTCTAGCGAAGTTTGTCAAACGTTTAGCTACACTTTAAAAATTCTACAATTCTATCCCAGCACTGTATTCTGGCCCAGATTTGTTAAATGCTTTGTCAAGCATCTTTGATGAGTATGAAATGATTTACGTCCTTGCTGTAAAAGTAAAAGGTCTTCCTGCTGATGTTATTTGGGGAACCCTTGAGCCGGCTCTAAGGAACTCCAGGGTCCCAGGGAACCCTGGTTGGGAACCGCTGGTATAGACAGTGCAGCAAGGTGTGTGTTTGCTTTAGTACAATATATCTGTCATTAAATCTACTGTTAACTTCTGACCTTATCCCAGTCTACACTGCAAAGCTGCAAGTGAGCATCAGAAGATGGGACATGTCAGCCTATTGTGTGTGTGCTACGCCATTGTAGCACACACACAATAGGCTGACTGTGAAATATATCAGGATTGTGTTTATATGGATCGTCACATAAAAAAATAAAATATATATATATGCCATAAACACCTAAACCTTAAATAATATGTAAATTACTAATGATACATTACCATTAAACCAAATGGGTATGTCTCAATGACATTTTAAGGGACTCTTTCATGTACTTCATTAAAGTTTCGTTATTGGATGGAAGTACACTACCGTTCAAAAGTTTAGGGTCACTTAGAAATTTCCTTATTTTTTAAAGAAAAGCACAGTTTTTTTCAATGAAGATAACATTAAATTAATCAGAAATACACTCTATACATTGTTAATGTGCTAAATGACTATTCTAGCTGCAAACGTCTGGTTTTTAATGCAATATCTACATAGGTGTATAGAGGCCCATTTCCAGCAACCATCACTCCAGTGTTCTATTGGTACATTGTGTTTGCTAACTGTGTTAGAAGGCTAATGGATGATTAGAAAACACTTGAAAACCCTTGTGCAATTATGTTAGCACCGCTGTAAACACTTTTGCTGTTTAGAGGAGCTATAAAACTGACCTTCCTTTGAGCTAGTTGAGAATCTGGAGCATTACATTTGTGGGTTCGATTAAACTCTCAAAATGGCTAGAAAAAGAGAGCTTTCATGTGAAACTCGACAGTCTATTCTTGTTCTTAGAAATGAAGGCTATTCCATGCGAGAAACTGCCAAGAAACTGAAGATTTCCTACAACGGTGTATACTACTCCCTTCAGAGGACAGCACACACAGGCTCTAACCAGAGTAGAAAGAGAAGTGGGAGGCCCCGCTGCACAACTGAGCAACAAGACAAGTACATTAGAGTCTCTAGTTTGAGAAATAGACGCCTCACAGGTCCTCAACTGGCAGCTTCATTAAATAGTACCCGCAAAACGCCAGTGTCAACGTCTACAGTGAAGAGGCGACTCCGGGATGCTGGCCTTCAGGGCAGAGTGGCAAAGAAGAAACCATATCTGAGACTGGCTAATAAAAGGAAAAGATTAATATGGGCAAAAGCACACAGACATTGGACAGAGGAAGATTGGAAAAAAGTGTTATGGACAGACGAATCGAAGTTTGAGGTGTTTGGATCACACAGAAGAACATTTGTGAGATGCAGAACAACTGAAAAGATGCTGGAAGAGTGCCTGACGCCATCTGTCAAGCATGGTGGAGGTAATGTGATGGTCTGGGGTTGCTTTGGTGCTGGTAAAGTGGGAGATTTGTACAAGGTAAAAGGGGTTTTGAATAAGGAAGGCTATCACTCCATTTTGCATCGCCATGCCATACCCTGTGGACAGCGCTTGATTGGAGGCAATTTCATCCTACAACAGAACAATGACCCAAAGCACACCTCCAAATTATGCAAGAACTATTTAGGGAAGAAGCAGGCAGCTGGTATTCTATCTGTAATGGAGTGGCCAGCGCAGTCACCAGATCTCAGCCCCATAGAGCTGGTGTGGGAGCAGCTTGACCGTATGGTACGCAAGAAGTGCCCATCAAGCCAATCCAACTTGTGGGAGGGGCTTCTGGAAACATGGGGTGAAATTTCTCCCGATTACCACTGCAAATTAACAGCTAGAATGCCAAAGGTCTGCAATGCTGTAATTGCTGCAAATGGAGCATTCTTTGACGAAAGCAAAGTTTGAAGGAGAAAATTATTATTTCAAATAAAAATCATTATTTCTAACCTTGTCAATGTCTTGACTATATTTTCTAGTCATTTTGCAACTCATTTGATAAATATGAGTGTGAGTTTTCATGGAAAACACAAAATGGTCTGGGTGACCCCAAACTTTTGAACGGTAGTGTATATTCATAATTTGTTTGTTTTTTAAGGTTTTAAATTTTTTATTTTTTATCTATGAGCCTGGGGTGGCCATATGTGAAACACACACTTCCTTCCAGTATTGTCTGTATACACAGTGTGACAGATTGTTTATACTTTATGGAAACTCAAATGGATGGGAGTCAAGTCACAGAGAAATATTGTAACAGCCACCGTCGTAGAACGCAGACCCCTCTCATCCTGCCGACGTCTTCCTCCCCGGAGATATCACCACATGCGGCCATCCTGTCCTGCAGTGACCATTAGGGTGAGCGCGCCAGCTCATTCATGGCCTTAAAAGGCCAGCACGCGCACATGTTTAGAATTAACTAATTACTCCCAGATCACCCTGAACTATAAAAGGAGCCCTGCCCTTTCACTCCTTGCAAGAGCATTGTTGGTATTCCTCTATTAGTCTTGCAAATGGTTCCTTAGTCGTATCCTGTTCCCTGTGTTCTCGTACCCTGCTAGCTGTATCCTGTTTCTAGTGCTGTATTTGTTCCTGTGCCATCTCTAGTGTTGGAGTCATGTTGTGCTGTCTACTACGCCTGCTGACTTACACCACGTCTGGTGTCATCTGCCACGTTTTGCATCACCTGCCACCAAGATCCCATCTGTGCCTAAGCCGTTGCTACTGTCTGCACTATTACAGGTACCCTTGTGCTCTGAATTTATATTGACTTGGTACACTGTTATTTGGCCAGCTGCTACCCCGCTACGGCGGTGCGGCCTAGTGGGTCCACATACCCACAGATCGTGACAAATATCATAGACTATAACAGGGAGTGACAGCGGAGATACATACAGAGTCTTATCTGTGTGTATGTTATATAGTGTTGCTATCTGATCTAACTCATGATGCTTATCATGTCCCAGTCTACACAGCAAAGCTGACAAGTGTGCTATAGAAAACAGTAAGCATAGTCAAACTTTTAAAAAAAACACCATCAACAATGCTAAAAAATATGTTCATAATAAAAACCTGATTTAAATCAAACTAAATTTTCTAATGATACACTCCTTTTAAAGATGAATATACCCTGTGTGCCGCCAGTAAGCATCAGATTTCGATATATCAGTATGCCAAGCACTTGGAATGTCTGTCTGACATAGTGCATGGTTTAAACCTTGTTTTGTCCAGATACTTCTATGTGTGTAAAGTCTATTGCTTTGCTCTATATGTTGGATTTGTACAACTACAATAGATTATTTTGACATAACCGTAAATGGCGCCGAGTGACTTTGTCATTTATTTAAGCACTCCTGGACCATTACCAAATCTGTTAGTAAAGGTTGTGCAGCATGAATTTTGAATGAAGGTTTTCTTTGCACTTTTAACAATATTATGTTACTATTCAGTGATTCTAGTATTAAGACTATGACAACTTATCATCAATATTCATGAATAAGACAGTGACTGTCACCAATAAAAATCTAAGTAGCTCTTATTCCAGAATAATGTGTGCCAATCTAATATAAATGTAAAATAACTACATATAATAAACTAACAATGGTGCATTCTCACATAGCTGTAGTGTAGTACCACTGCGTCTAACCACTTCTGCACTGGAAACAGGAAAAAGTGAGATACATTTCAGTTTTCTGAAACTACAACATATTATACCCTTCAAGTTTTTGTTGAATTTAGTGTATTCAGCATAAACCGAGATAAGGTGCGATCTGCATTATTTTAGGCTTCACTGGTATTAGGCCATTTACTGTATTTATATTGAAAATGTAGTGAAAACCCTGTATGGATAAAAGTATTGGTTTTCCGACATTGATGCATATCTCACTCAGCCTTAGTATGAGATTTTAATCTCAACAACCTTGACTGTATGATAGATTCTGTTCTCAGCATATGTTTTACCACTGCTTTGTTTTGTAAAACCATTCTAGATTCTCATTCATACTAAACAATTTACTGGAGCGATCATGTCACATTTAGCTTTTTCTGTAACATCCGTATGTAATGCATGCTATTACACCTCATGGACTTGTGTTATCAAATCAATGTGAGGTTTAGTCTCTGGAGATGAATTTATCATTTAAACTGTTCTCATCTATAACATCGCAATTTATTTTTATTTACATGTCAATTGCTCCTGATACATCTGAAGTCATACAGTCAGCATGGCAATCGCTGTTGTATTCTATACCCATCTTGTCAATTACTTTGCTATAGAATAGAACAAGAAGGTTTATCAGAAAGTAATAAACTTCGTTGCAAAACAGTATTCATCATAATGTATGTCCATCTAAAAATATAGGAAACTCTGCCAACTTTAGTAGGTGGCTGGAACTGAACAAGCGGATTTAAATATCTTTTCGATTACTCATTTGGTAAGTGTCATACACTCTAAAATTTAAAGGGATCCTGTCATCAACATCTTACCTGTCAAACTCGCCTGACCCCTCAATGGCCGCAGCTGTCCAGAGTTCGTTCCTGTTCTCTTCTTTCCTGAAGTCCTCCTCTGTCAGTAAATGTAGTCGTTTAAACTTTTCCCGCCTTTTATGGTAATTAGTTTTCCCTCTTGGACTCAGCTTCTTAACCCCGCCCACCACTGGCACCTGTCCGGCCCTGACTGGCTAAGGAGCTGTCAATCAAAAAGAAGGAGGTGGAGTCCACTCTGAGATGCTGGAGGAATGAAAATCTGACTCTTTTCAGATGAAGATTTGACTCTTTTCTGCTCATTTGCATATGGCGTGGGACCACTGAAAAACGGAATACTAAAGCTACAGAGCTTACTTAGAACATATTTATAGCTTAAATGACAATGATTTTTCACCCACTTTCACCAGGTATTGCTGGCTTTATAGCTAAAATGCTGGTGACAGGTTCCCTTTAAGGTCACTTTTGGAAAGGCCCTAGACTTTCTTTAGCACCATTAGAAAACCTGAATTCCAGTCAAAATATATTGTCTTTGCATGTTCTATGTAGCATGTTCTTAGTAAGTTAAGTGAGCTATACGACTGACAATGGCGCACTGGTATCGGCTTAGATAATTGTCTAGATTTTTCCATTTAAAAGGGCCCCCTTGCCCCTCGTTGAGGAATTTTTGGGATGCGGTCCTTAAAATAATATTAGAATTTACTGGAGTCTCAGTCCCCAATTCTCTTTTATTTATGTTCCCTATGCCATTACACATTTATAAACGTTCCCTAACTAGGCATCTCCTTTAGGCTGCAAAATCGGTAATCCCACGTAGGTGGAAAATGGCGGTTCCCCCATTGTTAGATGAGTGGTTTCAGGAGGTTGCCTTGATACAGAGAATGGAACACCTGGTGGCCCATTCCCCAGCTGCTTCTATAAGATACACGGCTACATGGTCTCAATGGATTACGTTCCTTTCTTCTTCCACCTATTTTAATGCAGTAACTTGAGACACCCCCCGCTCCCTTTTCCTATGAGACTTATTATGAAGAGATGTTCCTTGCAGTTTCCTGGGATTTTGCTGTTCCGACCATGCCTCTACTGTGTGTATTGCTGCTCTTGCTCTTTTCTGTTTTCCCTCATGATAATCCGGAACTGGAGTCCAGGCTCCCCATGTCTTCTTCCTCCCCTTACCTTACCTTTCCTTTCCCCTTCTCTGTACTTTCTCTATTCTTTCTCTTCCCCTGTCTAGGGGAATGTGCCTCACTTCCTCTGATTGCATTTATCGGTCCCCGTTGTACTTTATGTTGTATAGGAGTCTGAGCTGTTATTTTTCTGTTTCATCCTTATGAGATGCTCCTATTTTTTATGTACATTAATGCTGCTGATATATAATGCTGATATATAATGTCCTTTGATGCACACTTTTTTGTTTGGGCTTTGCCCTTATTTGTTGCTTTCCTTTTAGTGTATGGAGGCCTTCCCTCCACTGTGTTCTATATCTGTGTGTATTGAAAATCAATAAAAATTTCAATATGAAAAAAAATGGGCCCCCTTAAAATTTCTCAAACAGGCCCAACATACTACTACCATTTTTCTAAGAAGTATTGTCCGTTTAGAGAAATCAATTAATCAAATTACATAGTTAGTGAATTGATAAGACATTTTTCCATCAACAAATCCTTTATAATGCAGAGGCACAAAACACACTTGAATGGAATAGACCAGTGGTTCCCAAAGTAGGTTCAATGGAATGCTGGGGTATCATGGCAGAGTCCTTGGACTCCTGCAGATTAGTTTCCAACAATTGGTGGACACCCACGGCCTCAAAGAAGATGCAGCCTATTACTATTCATCTGTTTATTGTTGGGGGTGGTTGAGATAGTTTGAGAGATTACCAGGCATTACCCTGCAATAAATAATCAATACTAATAAGCCGAATCCGCTGCAGTACATTCTTCAGTGTGCCAGTATACACTGAAGCAGGAGTTATTCTATAAAGGGTATACCAGCAGAGGATGTGTCTGATAAATCGTCTTATATGTTAACTAAAGAGCCTGCCTTTTGGTAATCCCTTAACTATGGATGACACAACCTCGAAAGTCTGGTGACGTTTTGCCCATATAAGCTGGGTCCCTCAGTGGGGTCTTAAGATGGTCTGGGGTTCTCTGGCCTAATCTATTGGGATCCATTAGCATAGACAAATTGCCCACATAGTGGCTAAAATTACTGGCTATCAGATCAACATCTAATAATACCAATAACCCTGTTTATCGTTCTTCTCAATGAAAAAGTCTAACTCTATTTTTAATCTATCCACACATTCTGCCATTACCAAATCCCGAAGGATCATGTCAGATCATTTTATAGTTCAGGGAATAACATTACCCTTTAATTGGTGCTTCGACAGCATGCAGCAACATAACCACTAACTGCTTGTGTTTCCCATTCTTCCTGGTTACAAATCCTAAGTACTAATATTTCTCCTCCATTAGGGCGAGATGATCGTTTCATCTCCTACTTCTCATAGACAACTTTGTTTTCATATTTAGTGATGCTGGCACTACACCTGTAACGTTCCCAGACCGCTGGCTTCTCTTACCCTCCAAGGGCCGTGACCGCAGACCTCTGAACTCCTACTGGCGTCTTCCTCCCCGGCGATGCCAGCAAACGCGGCCGCACTGCCCTGTAGTGATTCCTAAGGTGTTTTCTTAAAGGGCCAGCACGTGCACCTGTAAATGTCTCACATACCCCATAGCCGTGACAACACCTACATACTTGTACTCTTTTTTCCAATGTGTAGCTACACTTTGACTTCACATCATGATGTTTCCAAATATAGGTGTCTCAGCCTTAGGTCTCCAATTATTAGTCCATTGAGGAAAGAATGAAAGCTATAAATCAACGTTGAGCAGCCCAAGCTTAATTTTAGCTAATCTCGGTTTGTTCTCCATTGTGATCAGACAGACAGTGTGTCAGCAAATCAACCAGATGCCACGACTCTCCCCTGCTTGCGATCCACGGCTTAACCCACGTGACATACTCTTCCTTGACATCAAAGGGGAACTGCTCCAGTATTTTAATGCTTGGATAGCACCTTGGTGGTGAATTTCCTGGCGTTTTTGCTGTTGTTCCCTGTGATTGCCTGTGTTTGACCCAGCTTTCATCTTGATACCGCTTGAACCAATTTACCCGTGTACCAGCCTCTGGCATGTCCTTGCCTCCTGATACTGATTACAGGACCTGACCTTGCCTGCCTATTACTGAATTAGATCTCTTTGCCCACAAGACCTCAATTCCACCATCTGCAGCCTGACCGTCTTTTGGAATTATCTGGGTACTGCGACCTGGGAATCCTACAGTCAAAGTCCATACCTCCTTGCAGGGGTTAAAGGTAAAGAATGGTAGACTCCACATGCCAGGTTAGCCTGCGTCAACTCAATAATGGTTTCAGTCATTCATCGTCCTAGACTGCTGCCAAAACTTCTCCTGCGCTGGAGCGCAACTCCTTCTTCTACAAGTCTGCATAGTGTCACTGAAGTCTGGTATGCTGTACTACTCTGCATCACGGCCCCTGAGACTTAACCAAAGTTCTGACTACGATAGTCAGGGACCGGTATCTGGTTACGTTTTTAGGCTTATTGTCAGTACAGAGCATTAGGGTATGTTCACACGGCGGGGGTCCGTAACGGCTGAAATTACGGGGATGTTTCAGCCTGAAAACATCCCCGTAATTTCAGCCGTACCGGCATGTGCAGGCGCTTGAACGCCGCGTCAAATACGGCCGTAATTAGCGCTGCTATTCATTGGAGTCAATGAATAGCGGCTCCAATTACGGCCAAAGAAGTGACAGGTCACTTCTTCTACGCGGGCGTCTATTTACGCGCCGTCATTTGACAGCGGCGCGTAAATATACGCCTCGTGTGAACAGACAAACGTCTGCCCATTGCTTTCAATGGGCAGATGTTTGTCAGCGCTATTGAGGCGCTATTTTCAGACGTAATTCGGGGCAAAAACGCCCGATTTACGTCCGTAAATAGGCCGTGTGAACATACCCTTACAGTAAAACAAGGAAAGTTGCGATGGTGCTTCCTGGACTCACAAAGCAGGTAGCTTAAGGAATTGGAAGGTGAATAGGTGCAGCTACGACGAGAAATCTCTGCTGCTTGACCTGCTCCTAAACACCAATTAGCGGTGCCTACAGTGGCTCACCCAGTCCTCTTGTCCCTAAACCAAAGGTACCCCTATCTGTGAAATTTTGTGGTGACAGGAGGTACCCTCGACCTTTCATTTACTGCTGCTGCTTGTTTCACTAATGCCCCGTATCTATCAAGCTGACCAGGTAAAGCTGGGCACCATTATTACTTTAACAAAATTTATGAGAATCGGGCTGTCCAAAAACCAGGTGTGGCCAAATATATCTCTACAAAACAGGCTCAGTCTCCGCACAAATTGTATTAAAAAATAATGAATACTTTAAATGTTCACTACATAATAAAACATGATAGTTAAAAAGACATTGCATAAAAGAAATCTGATATCATTGAGGATATAAAAATGCCAAAAGTCACCCAGTATGCAGCATAAACATATTACAGTGTATGAAGATTATCAATACATTCTATTCGAGACAACCTAGATAATGTGCATTGTGCAAGCAATAAAGTAAGTATCACTAATATGCAGAATAAAGAAAATAAAGTGCTTGGTGCGATCTATAGTATAACTCGTGCATAGACCTGAATGCAAAGTGCACAGTGCTATTATTAGTATATCACATGCATACATCTGAGCAAAACTGTGTTTATACAGCTATCACATGTATCACATGTATCACTGGACATCATCAAAGGTATATATGCATAATAGGCACAAGCAATATGACACATACAGACTACCACCTACCCGGATTTTAGAGCTACACACTTGTCAGGACCGATTTTGACAAGATTTTCAAGCTACTCAATGCATTCCTGTAGACAGCGATTTATCACGGCGATATCACAAGGATTTTTGGGAGTGAGATAATTAGCTGTAGCCTAATGCATTACTATAGACAGCGATTTATCACTCAGTACAAAACAAAAGGCTATGTCTAGCCCCAGCCTACATGCATAATGAGTACAAGTAAGGGATGGCATACAGACCAAGATGACTACCACCTGCCCAAGCACTTTTTATGCTAAAATCTATCAAATGAAAAATTCTGCGGCCAGATGTTACTTTGAAGCCTATAGTGAAATATAAAAAACACAACATAAAAAGCATTTTAGTTTGTGGCGTTTTTGAGGCGTTTTTTTTAAAAACGCAGCATACTTTGGGTACAGTGTTTTTCAGGCGTTTTCCCCATGGGCTCCTCTGTAGGACTTCAAAGATGCCAGAAAAAAATGCATGTTCAAAATGCTACAAAATACTAAAAACTCTTGTAGATAAATGTTCTAATACATTGTTATTTATATACAGTATTCATTACAAAATGTTTTTGAGCATTTGATATCTTCTTTGATTTCCTCTTATTAAATAATGAGTATAGCGGAGTAAAATTGATCTTCGTTTGTCTAGGAGCCTGATTACTATTTCAGTCACAATTATCGAGTTTAATTAAAGGAATGAAGCAGCCTAAGGTTTTAGGCGCTCAGAGGAATAAGAAACTCACTTGGTTTAAACATAACATTGATAAGCAAACTGTATTCCTCTTCACACATAATCCTATTATTCACAGCTAGAGAAAAGATATGATATGAAAAATACATACAGCCTGTTCCATCATAATTTCCTGATTTCAAATGAGGAGCAGAATTTAAATATTAGGCCGGTTTCCCATGGATCGGATATGCTGCATAAAACTACGCAGCATATCCAACCAAGAACCCGCATTGAATTCTGCCCGAATAACCGCACCAAATTGTGGTGCATGTTTTCGGGCAGAATCTCCGCTGCAGAAAGCAAGCAGTGGTTAAAAAAAAAAGAAAAGCTCCTGCTTACTCTCGGCCGTTGCCATGGCGACGTGTTCGTCCGTTCTGAGTGCAGCCTGGCCTGCTGGGATGACGCTGCAGTCTGTGATTGGCTGCAGAAGTCAAATGGGATGAAAAAGGAGGCCCGGCTGAACTCAGTACAGTGCAACGCGTTACTATGAGAATGGCCGAGGGTAAGTATAAGCTTTTTTTATAAATTTGACAGCAAATAAAGATTTTTTTTTCTTATTTGCAATTTTTGCGGCGGAACGCAGCATTTTCACCGCAAACGTCGCAACACTTGCTATTTGCTATGACTTTTACGTCCCCCTTGAATTCAATGGGGAAAACCCACAACAGAAGAGCAACAAATACGCAGCATAAATTGACATGCTGCAGATTTAAAATCCGCGCCGCAGGTCAATTCATGAACGTTTTCGCTGCAGATTTTTATCTGCACTGTGTGCCTGAGATTTCGTCAAATGTTAGTCACTTTGCTGCTACTGTAAATGCTACAGAATTTCCACTCAGAATTCCGTTACGGAAATTCCGCAGCGTTTACGCTACGTGGGAACCCGCCCTTACAGTGGTTTCAATCCTTGATCACAGGTTTCAGCACTTAATGCTGTTTCCTGTACCAGCTCTCTTTTCTGGCTGATATCAGGGGATCCCAAACTGTGGATCTCCTTGCTAGTAGTGCATTTGGAATAAGGATTTAAATTGGATTAAAAGTGCAACCCCATGTATTCAACACATTAGTCAATTTATGTGCAAATACATTTCAAGAACACAATATGCTGCTATAGTTAGCACTACATAATAGGGATATGATTTATGTAGATCTCCAACAAGGGCAGAAGGTGCTCAGAGCACTACAATCTCTTTATTCTGTCATTTAAAGTCACAGACCTCCATATTATTATTATTTTTTAAACGAAACCCCCTTTAATCTTTTTAATTAAGACTTGATTGACTGGGTTAAGACTTCTTGATTAACCAAATACATATTTTTTTTTTAACCAGGGCCTATTTAGATCACATGCTTTTTAATAATGCACTTCATCATTCTTTGCTTACTCATCTTACTAAAATATGCAATAAGCTAAATGAAGGCCAACTGCCATTATATTACATTAGTAGCTATTATGTATAAGACAAATTCTTCATCCAGTGTCCAGTAGGAAAAAGATGCTGATCAGGTAGTTTACCTTGTATCCTTTTGAACCAAATGTATATGAATTGCTCCCACTGGTCAAACATCAACTAATGAATGCTGCTAGCAGTGCTATGGAGGCAACGACTCTCCTAATGTTTGCATTACAAATGGTGCCAGAATGTGATGAAAGTACAGTATAGTGCATATGCGCCATATTCAAAAGCCTGCCCATCATTTATGATATCCTCATGGTCGCTCAGTAGTTAAGGAGTTTATGTTTATTTTCCAGCTGCTTAGAAGTTTAGTTGTAGCGCACTCTATGTATTTTAGCACAAAAATCACTGTTGCCTTGCAACACTGGGGTCCTTGTTTTAAATACGACCAAGGGCAACATCTCCATGGAGTTTGTATGTTCTTTCTGTGTTTGCATGGGTTTTTCCTCAAAGGGTATGTTCCCACGCAAACTCAAAAACTTCTGAAAATACGGAGCTGTTTTCAAGGGAAAACAGCTCCTGATTTTCAGACGTTTTTTAAGCCACTCGCGATTTTTGCTGCGTTTTTTACAGCTGTTTTTGGAGCTGTTTTCAATAGTCAATGAAAAACAGCTCCAAAAACGTCCCAAGAAGTGACCTGCACTTCTTTTTCGCAGCCGTTTTTTTACGTGACCGTTTTAAAAACGGCCGCGTAAGAAAGCGGCCCATCGGAACAGAACGCAGTTTTTCCCATTGCAATCAATGGGCAGATATTTGGAGGCGGTCTGCTTCCGATTTTTCAGGCATTTACGCCCCGAAAAACAGCTGAAAATAGGCCGTGTGAACATACCCTCAGTATCTCAGTTTCCTCCCGTGCTCCAAAAACATCCTAATAGGTTAATTGACTATGAAATTGGTCCTAGTGTGTGTGTGTTTGAGAAAGGGAATATAGATGGTGAGCCATATTAGGGACAGGGACTGATATGATTACAATCTCTGTACAGCACTGTGGAGTATGTTAATGATAAATCAGAAAATTATAGAAATAAAATACTTTCAAAAGTGCCACATTTATAAAGCTCATGCTAAATGCTCTACTACAAACAAACGGTTGGCTAACTAATGTATTTTGTTAAAGCGTTTCCCCTTAGAGATGTATAGTATATCCACAGTATATGCTATAAATGTCTGATAGTTGGGGATCTCACCTCTGGGACCACCACCTATCCAAAAAACAGGGCTTGGCTTTTTACAATAGACTTAAATTGAGAGAGAGCTGTGCACATGTAGGGCCACATCTTCATTCATACTCCTTCTGGATGGACCTTGCCTTGGGTCAGGGGACCCACTGTTTTGCAAATAAGTGGGTGTCCCATAGGCCTTATGGATTCTGTGGATATATTTTGGTGGTATTGGTAAAAGTCAACCACCTGGACAAAAATGGTTTTCATTTCGTTCTCCGTAATATTAGGAAAGAAAAATCCTGTGGATATGCCATAATTCTCTAAGATGGGAAAACGTTTTTAACCCTTTCCCTTCCTAGGGCGTATCTAATGTCTTGGCAGTAAGGCACTTCAGTAGCCAAGGATGTATCTGATACTTCTTTGCTGCTACCAGCTCTAACTCAGGTTAGATTGCAGCTAGAACAAAACAAAAGAAAAAATAATCCAGAAATATATCAAGGCACTCTTAGGTAAATAGAATTTAATGAAAATTATTTTTATTTTAACCTCCGAATATTTTCGGATATATAAATATATACGTACAAAATATAAAAAAAATCTCCTGGCCAGGAAAGGATAGCATATGATTGAAAAGACCTTCTACGTATTAATTAAGTGCCTTGAGGGATAAATACTATTTATATACATATATTCTCCCTAAACATAGGGACAGAAAATTTATTCTGAACAATCGCTGGGTTGTATTCACACTTGCGTTTTTTAACAATATGTATTTTTTATCCTCAAAGTGGCCACCATTCCCATTTATAACAGGTAGTAATGATCTTTTGGAGAAGAGTTTCCTGTATAATATAATTCCCGTCCTAGGAAATTGGCTATCTCATAGTCCGTAAGCAAATTCAACGGCAGATTTTTTATTTTTATTTAGCTCCTTCCCTCCTATTCGATAGGACCTTGCTTTTAGTAGGGATCAATGGTAGTTGGCAGTCTATTAATAGACCCATACATATATATGTATCCCTCTCGATCCTTACTATTGAGAAGGACCAGTTTTCCAAGATTTTATGTGGTAAATCCAACTTGCATTATGATTATAGATGTTTTACCTCTAATTATCCGGTGAGCTTCGATGATCCATGTGCAGGAGCAGTCAATCCACGGGTGGAACGGAAGGCCTTCCAAAAGTAAGTTCCAAATTATATGGTCATATATTTCTCAATGCTTTCAAAGTTCCACCGTCACAACAGATGATTTTTATTTTCCAGTGTGTCTACTCACTCCACATCGCACACCAAGAGGTATAAGGTCCCGGAGGGTAAGAGCATATGCCGGCAAGAAGGTAAATTTCAATTCACACGGTATCCCCTTCCATATGATGTCTCCAAACTTTAGTCAGGGATTTGCAAGGCAAGGTTTAGACGTCACTACCTGCCAAGATTGATTAGATCAGCTGACGCGTTTCATCCCTGAATGGGATTTCCTCAGAGCCATTTAGCCATTACAGCCAGAGTCGTTGTATTTATAGTGTCCCAACATTCATTGGTTCCTTAATTTCAAATGAAATATTTCATAGCAACGTTTTATATTATTAAGAATATTGTAGATTTATAATTATCTTTACAAAATACATTGATTATGATTTATATTCCAATTAATAACTATAACGATGCATCATAATTATATTATCGGAAGAATTTTCTCTCCACACTATTATCACACTTTTGGTTTGGTGAATCAGTAATAAAGATACGAATTCTCAGGGTGGGTGGGGACCCGGGTTCTATTGCCTTTTTAGGCATGGGACCTATTTCCCTGCCTTCCCTGGAACATCGTATAAATTTACTTATGCATAAGGTTATATAAGAAGTGAGAAATAAATTATATGGTAACTCATAGGGGAACCTATCTTTTTGCTTTATGGGACAGTCATTATATTGAATGCACAATGCTCGGTAAACCTTATCATCATATATAATTATAAATAAAAACCAATAATTTGAATGTCATAATGAAATTATATTGTAAGAAAAAAAGAAAAAATCATTTTGTTTTATGCTATCAGTATCGGATTTAATTGAATAAATGAACTGCAGTGATGATATACCACTGATTTTCCACTACTGCGTTAAAATATAATGCCTTGTAGATATAGATTGACAATAAAATGATTGACTTATTGCTTTGGGAAAAAATATATTTTTCTTAAATTGGAATATAAATCACAATCAAATATTCGGAGGTTAAAATAAAAATAATTTTCATTAAATTCTATTTACTTAAGAGTGCCTTGATATATTTCTGGATTACTTTTTCTTTTGTTTTGTTCTATATATCACCTTCAGAAATGGCACCGTGCTATATGTATATTGCATTTTTGGGTATGCTTATTGGGTATGGTTTAGCCATAACCAGTTCCTTTTTTATGTTGATTGCAGCTACAGCTGTGTTCTAAGTCTTGTTTTAAAGATAAGATTCTTAAAACAAGCCCCGGTTTGCAGCTGCAACCTAGCCTGAGCAAGTTGAAGTGGGAGCTGAATATATGTTCTCACGTCAGCCTGTGTAAATGAGAATAAAGGAGGGGGGGCAAGGAGGAACGTGCTAGCAGTATGCAGGGAGAAGAGGAGAAGCTATAATTCTCCTCCTGTCCCGGTATTACTGCAGATGACTCCAGAGGAAGTGGTAATATGAACTTTGCTTAATGTTATCACCCTCCTTGTCAATCAAAAAGCATACTTGCACTTTGATTGTTCCATATTGACTTCACAGCCTGGATGTTTACCAGTGTCTGAATGACGGCATCAAATAAGTCACACCAAGCACTTGCACCACACCCTAATATTAATGAAGTTTGTATATTTTAGGCTTCATTCACATCTGCGTCGGGCTTCCGTTCATAGGTTCTGTCAGACCTTTCTGTCAGGGGAACCAATGAATAGAAACCAAATGGAAACTATAGTTTTCCGTTTGCATTACCATTGATTTACGTTTGTCTCTGTTCTGTAAGGTTTCAGTTTTTTTGTCGGAATCAATAGCGCAGCCGACTACACTATTGATTCTGCCAAAAAAACAGAAACCTTACGGAACAGAGACAAACGGAAACCATTTGCAACGGAAGCATTACCATTGAAATCAATGGTAATGCAAACGGAAAGCTATGGTTTCCCTTTGGTTTCCTTTTAATGGGTTCCCTTGATGGAAAGGTCTGATGGAACCCATGAACGGAAGCCCGATGCAGATGTGAAAGAAGCCTAAGGCCTTATTTACATGAACGTTGAATACGTCCGTGTGATGGCCGTTGAAACGACTGCGTCACACGGACCAATGTAATTCAATGGGGTCGTTCACACGGCCGTTGTTTCAACGGAGCATGTGAAGGGTCCGTGAAAAAATAGGACAGGTCCAATTTTTATTTCGCTTCACGCATTCCTCCATAGAGTCTAGTCTATGGGGGATGCATGATAACGCGTCCCACAGGGTACAAGATGGATACACCTCGAACGTGAAAAACTGCAGTTTTTCACATCTGAGGTTTGCAACGCAACATGCGAATCTAGCCTTACACTGTGCCTATCCTGTTTGCATCAAATCTTTAGTGCAAAATCTGCTAACCTCTTCAGCGATGCACGTTACACATCAAAATCATAGCAATTGTAAAGGATCTGCTAGGCACAGCTTCGGGGTTAACTCCCAGAACTAATCAGTCAGCACCTGAGAATACATCCCTGAGACTGACTCCTGCTTCCACCATTCAGGCTGGCAGGCTTAGGAGTGGGAGAACCTATCGTAACCTGGCCAGACTCAGCTAGCTCCCGCCCTCGGTCTATTTAAGCCTGCACTTCCTGTCCCTCGGTGCTTGTGATTCTTTCCTTGTGGTTTCCTGGCCCAGCTACAGCTCCTGCTATTTTTGATCCTGCTCCATACAGACCCTGGCTTACCGACTACTCTTCTGCTTTTCGTTTTGTACCTCGCACACTCCTGGCTTGACTCGGCTCGTTCACCACTCTGGTTGCTCGCGGTGTTGCCGTGGGCAACGGCCCCTTTTTCTTGCTTGTGTTCCTTTGTATGTTTGTCGTGTTTGTCGTGCACTTACTGAGCGCAGGGACCGCCGCCCAGTTGTACCCCGTCGCCTAGGGCGGGTCGTTGCAAGTAGGCAGGGACAGAGTGGCGGGTAGATTAGGGCTCACTTGTCCGTCTCCCTACCCCCTGCCATTACAGCAATAACAATTTTCACTAGAGATAAATGTCTAATACATTTCTGACAGATGGAAAAGATTTTGGTCAGACAGAAAATACATTTTCATTCAAAGACGGTTGCCATAAACAATCTTTTCTAGAAAAAAAAAATCCACTAAAACTCCACTAAAAAGAAATTGGATTAGTTAACTAATTAGATCAAGTTTAGGGATTTAAAATTATGGATTAAGGTCCGGCTTTGTTCACATGTTGCGTTCAATTTGTGTGGGTTTACGTGATTTTCTCAGAATTGTGGCAAAATGGAGTCGTTTTGCTACAATTCTTTTTTTTAAGTCACAATTAAAGATGCGCTTTGCCTGCAACATGTGAACACAACCTTAGAGTTTGTATAGGATTGATGCACTCCACACATCTTACAGTTCTTTGCAGAGTTTTGTTTGCATATTCAGTCTGCTTGAGTACACATTTTGGTCACAAAGTTGAATTTTCATACAATCTTTGCTTCTTATAAGGGTATGTTCACACGAATTACGTCCGAAAATAGCGCCTCAATAGCGCTGACAAACATCTGCCCATTGAAAGCAATGGGCAGACGTTTGTCTGTTCACACGAGGCGTATTTTACGCGCCGCTGTCAAATGACGGCGCGTAAATAGACGCCCGCGTCAAAGAAGTGACCTGTCACTTCTTTGGCCGTAATTGGAGCCGTTATTCATTGACTCCAATGAATAGCAGCGCCAATTACGCCTGTAATTGACGCGGCGTTCAAGCGCCTGCACATGCCGTTACGGCTGAAATTACGGGGATGTTTTCAGGCTGAAACATCCCCGTAATTTCAGCCGTAACGGATGCCCTCGTGTGAACATACCCAAACTGTTTGATGCAAAGTTGCGTAAAGGTGATTGAATGTATAAATTACTAAATTGCATTTTTATACACGGTGTGTGCTATACTCTCTGCAGTATATATTTTAACACATTTGTGGATAATAACCAGATATTGCATGGCCTCTGTTTGCACGGTAGCATTTTTGAGAACACAAGCTCTTGTTGAGGTAGGAGTATGTGGTATATATGAACTTTGCAAACCCTGATCTGTTATATATATATTTTTTTAAATTCCTGTTTGTTACAAAGTTATGTGAAGGTGGACATGGCTGCCAACAAGTGGCAACTGCAATTGTCAGCTTCCATCTAAAGAACATATTTTTTAATTCTAGTGATTTAATAAAGATATGTGCATGTAGATATAGGTATAAATTGTATTTATGATCTCTGCACATATTGAACTTTTATTTTTATTATGTGTGGTGCATCTCATTTTCTGCTTAAGTCGCACTTTTAGCCAATTTTAGTCAGTTTTATTAATTTTTTTATGAAAAATTGCACTTTGACACAAAATTGCATGACAGTGTCTGTGTGTATAAAATGCTGACCGGCTTTTTGACATTGTGGCAGGTATATACTTTCAAAAAAATATATAGGTATGGGTATTTAGTGATTTCATATTTTGTAACTTAGGTTTTATTTGTACATTATTTGTCAAAGTGTAAACATTGTCCTGGTTACCAGAGGTGCAAATTGTTAAAAAAAAAATAAAAAATGGTTAAAGACATTGAAAAAAAATGTTTTGGGATGTGCTAGTGGTTAAAAAAAAGTTGCCCTACGTTTCAGACTGCAATCTCCATCCTGATATGCAGTTTGCAACCTGCTCCTAGTTTCAGACTTTTCTCATGTGGGTTTGTTCCTCCCAGTAATACATGCTGGATGTAAGGTCTGTGAGTCCAGGATGCTGCTGCTCTCATCTATCAGCATAGCTTCATACTGTACTGCTTTGTCATTTTACAGCCCATTAGGGATCTGTTCTCCCTTGTGCTGACAGACACTGATGCTGAGTAGTGTCTCTCCCCCTGCACATTCATGGGTGCTCTTCCTATAGCCTGTGTGATTCCCCCCTCTCCCTGTGTTCTTGAGTCCTTATCCTTACTCTGATACTGACAGCCTGTTTGACAGTTCCAGACTGGTAATTCCCCCTGCAGAATCTAAGTGGGCCTCTTGGATTTTGGCTGACAATTTTGCAGTCACCACCCCTAAACTTATACCCGTAGCACCTTGCGGAATTGGTTAAGCAGGGGAGAGTGAAGCTGCTAACATAAACATGTCCTGTTTTAACCCCACCCCATCAAAAGTATGTATAGAATACCTATAAAGATAAATAATACCTCCGAAAAATGACCAATCATTACCACTTTAAATCGGATAGGTAAATACAGTACTGATCCGGTGCAACCAGAAAATAAACAACAACTAAATTCAATGACCCACGGGTGATGTCTTCTCTTATTGTAGTCGTTCATTTTCACTGTCTTTATATGTTAATACTGTCCTTCATTTCAATACTATGTCCTATACCTTAACTAATTTGTATTTTGTAGGTAGTGTATGGCAATCTATAGTACTAGTATCAAATTTACATGTTGTTGGTCTTTATTTGTGAAAACGGTGGTGCCCCTCTATACAAAACGACACACTTTTTTCTTTTTTTTAACTGTTCCCCTTTGTTTCACCTTGCATACAAATAATCAATTTACATATTTTATACACATTTTTTGATTTAGAAAGCATCTATTCCAAATAATAATACATATATACATATTAATACATACATATGTGAATAACTAATTATTCCTCATATTTACGATTCCTGAATTCAAACAATGAGTAAACCTATGCAGTTTGCAACAAAAAAAAAAGAGTAATAATGAATGTGGCCCATGTTCAGGTGCAAATGTTGGACATACTGCTGGCAGTGAAATGGTAAGTTCTATAAAAGAATTTCATGCTATAGTCATTGCTGTTTAAAATAAATTAGGAAGAAGATGAAGGAAAATCATCAGTGACAGGTTCTTTTCTGAAGAATTAGCAGAAATGTCATCTTTATATTCCACTAATTGAAGAGATTCTCATTACTGAGCATCAATCCTAGATGTTTGTACTATTGAGAGATAACTTAGAAAGTACATTTTAAATAGTCTTAGCAGCTCTTACTTAAACATAACTAGGGATTACTTAACTCTACTGCATGGAAGACAGAACACTACATAGAAAAAACGTATTCCTATTTTTAACAATGCCTACAACTCATGTTCTTACAGTCACGTAATACCAAATCAGGCAATCATGAGCTCAGCTCCCAGAAACTCTAGGCAGATCTGTTGTCCTTTCTGTTCGGTGTCATTTGGGAATGTTTTCCTTTGTTCCCTCATCTGTGAATTATTGCCATTTTTGAGGATGAATTGTCAGGTCAAATTAGTAAGGAGAACGGATTTCCTTTTTTGTTAGCAAGCCTAGAAATAAAAAATCTAGACTATCCAAGATTTTTGCATTTTTAAAGAGGACCTGTCAGATCCCAATAAAAGCTAAATCGCTGCAATACCTTTATTCCTGCCTCCTCCCTGATTGCAGAGCCCCCTTTCTCCTGCAAACAGCCTAGTTTGTTTTGGCGGCTAATATGCTAATACTGTACATGAATAAATTGACAACTGGGTGATCACCACCACGTAGTGTCAACTGGGTGTGAACCTAACTCACTTTGACCGAGCGGCTTAGGTTCATGCTTAGGTTATCAATTTATTCATGTATTAGCATATTAGCCACTGAAAAGAATGGGGCTAATTGCAAAGGAACAGAGGCATTCAGTGGCAAAACCCGCCACCATAATGGGGGACAAGTTTAATCTTGGTTGTGGCCAATGTTCGCTCTAAGTCTTGGCAGCTCCTGAGCGGAGCAGTTAGAGAGCAGGGCAAGTCTCCATCAATTGTGGGCGATCTGATGACCAAAAGTAATACCCCCAGTAAACGCTAATATAGTGTACTAGATGATGGAATAAGAAAACGTATTTTAAATTAGTTGTAATTACTTTTTTAAATACTATAATAATACAGTAATAAAGTACACCAGTAAAATAGACCATTATAAACACCAATTATAGGCATCAATGAAAGAATCCCTCATTACACCACTGCCGCTATAGATAGAGCCACACAGACCCCCTGTAGATAGCGACGCACACACACACCCTGTAGATAGCATCACACATATCCCCCTGTATATCTACAGAGGGGGCTGTATGGCGTTATCTACAGGGGGGGTCTGTATGGCGTTATCTACAGAGGGGGCTGTATGGCGTTATCTACAGGGGGGTCTGTATGGTGTTATCTACAGAGGGGGCTGTATGGCGTTATCTACAGAGGAGGCTGTATGGCGTTATCTACAGGGGGGTCTGTATGGCGTTATCTACAGAGGGGGCTGTATGGCGTTATCTACAGGGGGGCTGTATGGCGTTCTCTACAGGGGGGCTGTATGGTGTTATCTACAGAGGGGGCTGTATGGCGTTATCTACAGGGGGGGGGTCTTTATGGCGTTATCTACAGAGGGGGCTGTATGGCGTTATCTACAGAGGAGGCCGTATGGCGTTATCTACAGGGGGGGCTGTATGGCGTTTTCTACAGGGGGGCTGTATGGTGTTATCTACAGAGGGGGCTGTATACGCCATACAGCCCCCCCTGCAGAGAACGCCATACAGCCCCCCTGTAGAGAACGCCATACAGCCCCCCCCTGTAGAGAATGCCATACAGCCCCCCTCTGTAGGGAATGCCATACAGCCCCCCCTGTAGGGAACGCCATAAGCCCCCCGCCTGTAGGGAACGCCGTACAGCCCCCCTGTAGGGAACGCCATACAGCCCCCCCTGTAGGGAACGCCATACAGCCCCCCCTGTAGGGAACGCCATACAGCCCCCCTGTAGGGAACGCCATACAGCCCCCCCTGTAGTGAACGCCATACAGCTCTCCATAGGAGAGGGGATACATGTGTGATCGCTGGCAGCGATAGGGAGAACAGGGGACCGAAAGTCCCCCGAAGTTCTCCATGACTAACCTCAGACTTCCGGCATCTGCGCTGCTCAATAAAAATGAAAGGAGTATATAGCGCTACACAGCTCCCCTCCTCCCCTTGTATATAGCGCTACACTGCCCCCCTCTCCATGTGTATATAGCGCTACACAGCCCCCCTCCTCCCCTTGTATATAGTGCTACACAGCCCCCCTCCCCTTGTATATAGCGCGACACAGCCCCCTCCTCCCCTACAGCATATAGTATTAATTTGTATGTGCATCCTGAGGACGCACATACAAGTGAATGTGGCTGTCACTAGCACCGTAGCCCCCTCCGGTGCTAGCGACGCCACTGCATCCGCCCGCCGCTCGTGACAGTGCGCAGGCTTTAAAGTTTAGTTAGCGGGCGGATCGTGGAAGGTGCGCGGCCGCGCAGCCGTGTACCTTATAGGGAACATTGGTTGTGGGCTCCCTCTAGGCTGCTGTTTACATCTAGGAAGCAATGTAATGACAATATGTACATCATTTTGTAATGGTGATTAGTACATGTGAATTAATATTTGCGGCAGTGAGTACTGTTTAGCTTGAGGTATGTGAGTTTTAGAATTTTTAACTATTTGTTAAATTTATGAGATTTTAAACTGAAAAAAAATTAATAAAAAAAAAAACGTAAAACAAGACGATGAAGCCTGAAAGTGCTTCCCTCATTGATTTAGCTTCATGCATTTTTATCTGTCTCCCCACGACTTTCCATTTAAAGATAAACATCTTTCTGCTCATCACATGGTCTGTGTGGATTTATCAATACAGCAAGTGCCACTGTCTCAGTGTTAATGAAATTATAGATTTCTTGCTCTCAAAATTTACCTTCAGCACAGCATTGCATCTCGAGTTCAATTCAGGGCTTTAGATGACCTATGCATATATATATATATATATATATATATTTTTTTTTTTGTTTTTCTTATGCTATAATTGCATGAATATAGTATAGTATAGTATAGTATAGTATAGTATACAAACAGCCACCCATTAAGGTATACATGCATTGATACATCCAATAATATAAAACAACCATAAAAATATACTATATATTCTTAAATGTCTATACAAAAATACCTCCTGGGTAAATAGTACTACCATGCAATGCCCAAAATCACCATTGGAATGGGTCATTTTACCAGACCTTTGCAAACTTTCATCATCAGGCTCATACTCTGAGTGACATCATGAGATGAATGACATCTACATATATTAGAAAACTTCTGTTATGTTATTTTTTTGGTAAAATTCACCACAGTATGTGCACCCATTGTAATTGTCTCAACAGAGAAGATTGTTGTTGAAGGTGCATTATAGCTGCATTTTCTACAAAATTAAAATGCGTGTACTGTATAACCGAGGTAAACTTATATTACATGGCCAACAATATATACGCACACCTATACATCTCTATATGTGCTTGCTAAACGTGTGATTCCCCCTCCATGTGCTTAAATACAGCATGGATGAGTATGTGGACAACAAATTTGACATACGTGACAACAACGTGTTTAGGTAAAACAAAAAAAAACACAAAAAAACTGTTTTGCAAACCAATTACCAACTATTAGACTAGTATCAGACACTGCAAGTGGTCAGGAAAGGACATTACCTCATGTCCGATCTAGTGCAATTCAGTATTTGTGACAGATTCAAATCGGTGACGCAGAGTTCCACAACTTAGAAGCATAGCTAAACTGAATTTGCAAATAGATGTGGAAACTTTGCAGAGCTGGAGATGTGCTCCAGTGCAGAAAGAGTCTGACCACAGGCGTCTCCGGCTGCAGTACTGTATTCAAGTGAATAGGAGCAGACCTGCAGTTCTGCAGCATGGGCGCTATGCTATGTACGGAGCCAACTGCTTCCGAGCTCTGTACATAGCATTATGTGCCACAACATCTGGTGCCCGCAGGCTAATGTCGCACCAGTGTCGGACCCGCACCAATGATATACTGATGACCTATCCGGTGGATAGGTCATCAGTTGTCAGAAGGTGGACAACCCTTTTACCAGCCTTTTACTTTTCCGTTTGGATTCCCGGCTCTCAGGACACTCCACAATAGAAGGTTGGGCTGCATGTAGCAGGCTTGGTCAGAGTCATGGTCAAGCGGATCCATGTCGAAAACAGTTGGTGTCACGTAAAAAAATTCTTAGCAGGAGGCAGGATCAAGCGTCAGGCCAAAAGGCGGTACACAAGTGATTGTATCCAAGCAGTGTCAAGAAAGCTGGGTCCCAGCTAATCCACAGGAATAATCAGGAAAACACCAGACAACTCCCAAGCGGGGTTAATAAAGAAGCAAGCACATTAGGAAGCAGTTACCCTTTAAAGGTCTTTGGATGAGGACGTTGCACGCCGCTGCAGGCTCCTGCTGAAGATGCGCATAGCACAATGTAAAGAGCTGTGATGCTGCTTTGGCAACAGCATTGGTTGGGCGGACACACCCCTCACCGGGTAGATGGAGCGTTGGGGCTTGCAGATTCTGACACTTCAGACATTTGTAGGGCCGGGACTTAGCTGAGTGGGTGGGGCTCAGAGTTCATGGTGTTCTATTACAGACAGAGCCGTGTGGGAGGCTCCTTCTACAGGGAGTTCCCTTTAGCTCTGTTCACATATGTGTTCAGTGGTTTCCGTCAAGCTTTTTGGTATTTTTGATGGCTAGAATAGATAAGCGCTATCCTTCTATCCTTTCTGTCAAAAATACCAGAACTTATAGACCCGTCACAGTGGTCACGACTACAGAGGAGAAGGTAGCAAAAAGCATGTGGCAACTGGATGACAGAGGCCAGAAATGTGTTGTAGTGTTTCGATTTCCTGGCCTTCCTAGGCCTGATGCTTCGTTCTTCACTATATAGCTCTAACTGAAGCCCCCACATATAGCCATATTTTTGCAAAACTATATTTAGTTAGAGCACCACTTTAAGTAAAATGTTCTTGATATTAAATTCCTTTTACAATATTCTGCCCTGCACAAGCCAACATAAGTAAAAGGCTCTTCAATTACACACGTGAAATGTCCACTTTGGAGTTTAACTAGTAGTACAGTAAAATTACATATTATTTGTATGTAATTCGTAGCACTGAAATTGTCAATTGTCAGTGATACTTGTCATTTATTCTTTGCTTTTTTTGGCTTGTAATTTAGTCATGAAAGTATTTTTTGGCTTATGTTTAACAGGACGTGTAAAATGATAGACAGTTGCTCATAAAATAGAGCTAATAATAATGTTTTAAACATTTAAAGGTGCATGTGGGTGGGAAGAGGAATTACATAGGATAATTAAGCACAATGTAGCTGCTGATGGTAAATTGCCAATTTTATTCCATTATCCAGACTTCAAAGTCATATACCAACTGTGTTTTCAAGTAGAGGATTGTACAGACATTTCATAACTTCCTGGGAAAAAATTATTCTGTAAGTGAGAGCTTTAGGTCTCTTTCACACTGTTCTGCAAACCAGGAGAGGTTCCAAAACATGGAAGGGGTACAAATCTTCGCATTATAGCTTTTCTCTGTTTACATTTCGCTCCTAGTTTTGGCAAATACTGACCAAAATACTCCCGTCTGAATGGGGCCTTAAGTTTATGTCACTATAGTAATCTAAAGAACACATTCGACGTATTGAATGGTCATGTTACAAAAGAAATATTCCCAATAAGTAATATACATTGAAGGGGTTTTCCAAGTTATTTAAAAAATTTGTCACGATAAGAGGGATGCAAAAAAAAAAAAGAACCATTGCTCAACTGACGGATCCTCATCGTTCCAGCACCGCTGCTCCGTTCCTTCCCGCTGCTGTGTTTTGACATTTTTTTTGCATCCCTTTTACATTGGCCAATTTTTTAAATAACTCGGAAAACCCCTTTAATGAGCATATGGGATAATGTCCCCTCTTTCTTTGAATTTTAAGAATATTAGCGGTCCCCTTTTTTTTGTGGAATTCTGCTCTTTTCCCCCTTTATAGTCATTTCTGGGTATTTTTTTTAATCTTTTAGTCCACAGATAATAATTAGGAGTAGCTATGGTTAAGCGATGAAGAAAGGAGTATTTCATATCGTCTGAATGGTATTGCGATAGTGTTTTTGTATATACTGGCTACTCATAATAGAGCGAGACTTACCCTTTTTGTCCTCCGGTAGGATTCTATGCATCTTATGAGTGAGATAGAGCAATTTCAAGGTAAACGTTACTTCCAGTAACATGGTGAGTAGTATAGAAGGGCTGGATATTGTATTATTATGGAAAAGATAGAGCGCTTTCATTTACCACGTCACTTCTGGTAATAGGTGAGGGACGTCAGAGGGCCGGGTACGAGACAGCGCGCCGTTATTTAAATAGAGGCAAAGTTTGGGAATGGATTATTCCTAATAAAGGGTATGCCCTGACACACATGGAATATTGTATGCTAGCATTTTTACGAATTGATTTAAAGCATTTTTTATATTAAGTACTTTATTAAATTCATTGATGATCCAGTCGGTGTGGTTGTTGAGAGTAATGCCTGGGGATTTTGATTGTATGGCTATAGTGGATTAGAGGAGAGTGTGGGATCCAGCACTTTTCTTATATGTAAATACCATACAGATTACTGTGTTTACATTTCTCCTGCGCCAAATCCTGAAATTCCGATCTCCGAGAATTTTTCTGTGTCATATTTATTACCACATTTTATTAGTAATCATTGAAGAAATCCAGGTGTTTCCAAAGGGTTAATTAACTTTTTCTTGCAACTTCATCTGCAACCAATGTCTTAGCCATTTTGTCGCACGTCCTCCTGCACCTTACAGGCATAATGAATATCAGCCTTCTTCTATCTACTGGTATGGGCACACTAACTTTGCATTAAATATTAAAGGGGTTTTCTCATCAGGAACATTTATAACATATCCACAGGATATGTCATAAATGTCAGATAGATGCGGATCCCGCCTCTGGGACCCGCACCTATCACTAGAACGGGACCCCGTTCTACCGCTCTGTGTTGCGACTGAAGCTTGTGATTTCCGACCATGAAGAAGGAAACAGCGTAGCTCACTGAGCTATGCTGTTTCCGTAACTCCCGTAGTTGTGAATGGCAGTTAAGGAAACAGCATAGCATGCGAGCTACGCTGTCTGTGTAACTACAATTCAGTTCTATGGGACTTACGGAAACAGCATAGCTCAGCGAGCTCACAAGTCAGCCTGAGCACGGAAAGGTAGAACGAAGTTTAGGGGGCCCCGTTCTAGGGATAGGTGCAGGTCCCAGAGGTGGGACCTGCATCTGTCTGATATTTATGGCATATGCTGTGGATATGTAATAAATGTCCGTAATGGGAAACCCCCTTTAATAGTTCTATTCAGCCATTGGATTTTTGCCACACTTAGACCCTGCTGACAGTTCAAAGCTGCCAGTGCTATCACAATGCTAGTCTTGGTGATAGATGCGGTCATGTCGTCAGACTACCGCTTGCCCCACATGGATTAAACGTGGAAGCGTAGTCCAAACTAACTTGCTAATTTTATGAACAGTCGCTTTTAAATACATTTTCTGCTAATTTAGTGGGTTTCAAAGTGCCATACTAGTTTTTCACAGGGTCAAGGCGAGGGGTAGGCAGCTGTTTAGGGTGCCATTGACACATTTGTTTCAGTCCTTAAAGGGGTTGTCCAGTTTCAGCAAATTAATGTTATTTTTTTTTGTATAATTAAAAGTTATAACATTTTCCAATATACTAACTGTATTAATTCCTCGCTGTTTTCAAGATAGCTGCTTGTTGTTATTCAGTAGGAGCATTCATTATTTACTCACAGTGGATAAAATTCTGTCAATGGTCATGTGAAGGACACACAGGTGCTGGAATCTTTGAAAGACACGGCTCTAATACACATACTGTAACGAGCCGTGCACTTGTATGTCCATCACATGACCATGGACAGAATTTAATCTACTGGAAGTAAACAATGAATGTTCCTACTGAATAACAAGCAGAGATATTGAAAACTGTGAGGAATTAATACATAAAGTATATTGGAAAATTGTATTACTTTTAATTTTACAATAATAACATTAATTTGCTGAAACCTGACAACCCCTTTAAGACTAATTAATGCGCAAGAGTTACAGGTATGAACCAACATGACCGCAGGCAGTTTTTATGAATTTGGGGCATCATTATACATCTCCATCTAAGTAGAACTGTCCTTGATTTTCTGTGTTGACTTATGGCTAATAAGGGTGACTACTTTTGAGAAAGATTCCCTCCCATATATGAAATCAAGAACTACCTCTTAAAATTCTGCATCTTCCCTGCAGCAATATTATAAGCAAATAAGTGTACTGCAAAGTCATCCTTAGCTCTGCTTATCATAAGTAGGAGGGGGCATATATCTTTAACAAAAACTCGGCTAGTGCTGGAGTTGTCCTTAACGTTTTAAAAAGCAAATTACTTTTTCGTTGTCAGATAATTCACTTAAATCATCATAGCAAATTCAGAAAATATAATAAGAATATGAGAATGTTGTTTTCATACAGTGCACTCAATGGCAAGAAAAGTCCCAGTAAGTGAATATTCTGAAACCCTGTTACTGATGTCTCTCAGGTTTAGCTTAGGGGCTAATGCTTTCATTATTCAATAAGTTCTTGACAACTGGAAATAAAACAGATCAAAGAAATGTCAATTGGGGAACACAAAAAAATACTTTACTACAGGGCAACTATAATTACAATACAAGAGCAATGCAACATTGCCAAAAATATATAAATGTCCTTGTGCTGTAGCAAAACGTCAAATCTGTCATCATACATAGTGTTAAAATCCTGCAGGGAGGCCCTGAACCTCATTACAAGAAGCAATCTGTCCAAAACATGATGAAGTAGTACGCTCTTTAAATATAATAAACACTTGATTTTAATTCATACGTGATAATCTGTCTCACAGGTTCTCTCGGTGTGTTGTAATGGAAAGGATTCTTTCTACCGCTGTTAATGGACATTGATTTAGAAGTTGGGCTTCATTTTAATCTCCAGCTAAAACTCGGGATCCCCGTCTATGACCCA
This sequence comes from Rhinoderma darwinii, assembly GCF_050947455.1. NCBI lineage: Eukaryota > Metazoa > Chordata > Amphibia > Anura > Rhinodermatidae > Rhinoderma > Rhinoderma darwinii. The sequence continues at coordinate 54,780,713 of NC_134697.1, read as the reverse complement.
TCGATAATGTATGGCAAATCAGATCCCTCACACAAATCTTCCAGAGGAGTCCTGCTGGCTTGATACAAGGAGGGGGGGAAAGGGAGGAGCAAAAATGCCTAAACTGAAAAGATCTCCAGGGACCCAAGAGCGCGAGATTAGGCAAACGGGACACTTCAACAATAGAGAGCCAATCCGAACCACTGGAAATGGGAGGCCCTAAAGGTGCCGGAGGCGAACCAAGAACGGAATATTGAATCTTCCAGACCTGAAGGGAAGAGTGGATTTCCCAAAATGGGATACATTGAGGAGTGGACCAGGAGTAGGGAGGACCTCACTGAGGATAAGGAGCAGGATAGCAATGTAGGGCCAATGGTAGGGGGATCTCAGTGAAACTCTGTTCCAAACATACCCACGGTTTGAGGAGAGCATACCTGCACCAGTCTACTACCCTCGAAAGGTGGGAGGCAATGTAATAAGATCTGATATCAGGAAGTGCTAAGCGCCCTGACTCCTTAGATCTACACAGCAGCGTGCGTTTAAGCCTAGCGGGTTTGCCGGCCCAAACGAACAAAATTTGCAGATTGTTGACCGCTTCGAAAAACGAAAGAGGATTTGTTGTATGTTTTTGATGTTTTTGTTAAACTGAAAAATTATTTTTTGTGAAAATCACAATAAAAATATTTAAAAAAAAAACAAAAAAAGCCCCATAAAAAGAAGGCGCATGTCATTGTGTCAATGGAAAAACAGCTCCAAAAACGGCTGCTAACTACACCTCAAAAAAAAAATTTCAGCTTCAAAAACGGCTGGAAATCAAAGGCTGTGTTCTATGAAAACAGCTCCGTCATTTGCAGCCGTTTTTGATTCTGCGTGTGAACATACCCTTAAAATGCTCTGCAATGCAATATAAACTACATTTTTATGAGGGATCAGATCTAAGAAAAAGGTGATCACAAAGAGGAAGCATAGACTGTATGCCGCTTCATCCTAGCTTGATGACATCCCATCAGCTCCATCCTAGCAAGACTTTGACCATCAAGTACCAAATGTCGCACCAAGAGCAAGAGACGTAACCTGAAGCTCCTGGGCCCTAATACAAAATCTATAACAGGGCCCCCACGTACCATGTGCCATTTATAATACTATCTTCCTATGTGGCAGAGACGAATTTGGGCCCTTGCTGGCATCAAGGCCCAGGTGCCTCTGCGCCTTAATATCCCCTATACTGTAGATATACCCCTGCCAGGAACATAAGGGTAGTTTCAGACAAGGCTGCAATAAATTTACAGTACAATTTTAGTGAATAGGTATTACAAAACCTCATTCGCACATAGCAAATTTTTCAGCTGTGAATTTGAAGGCAGGCTGTATATTTTTACAAATTTGCAGACTGGCTATTTAATTGTGGCTTTGCAGTGGATTTCCTTTGCGTATTTGCTACGGAACTCATCCTTTGAATGTGTGCTAAATGTCCTTTTACACTGGCCCATATTGGCCGGAACAACGAGCACCTATCAACCAGAAAGCGGTTGATCAGCGGTCGTTTGCTCCTTTCACAATGAGCAAATGTATTGTGCTGCCGACAACGATAATATTTTAGGCTGCCGAAACGATACGATCAGCCGATGAACAAGCGTTTGCTTGTGCATCGGCTGATCATTACCCTGTTTTCTGTGAACGCTCGTTTGCCCGATAATTGCCCCGTGTAAAAGCGCGCTAAATCTGTGGCAAGTCCACCACTTTTGAACATGCTCTAACAATTCAGAGTACAGAGATTGCAATCACGTGGCCCCTCTGCAGTAATATAAGTGTACAGTCCCACGTTGCGGCGTCCACATGCAGCCGTAGCCTGGCTCACTTGCAGTGGCCAAAATTGTGCAACCATTGGCCAAGTCCTGAAGGGACCATAAGAGTTAATTAATTGTACTTTTAAAAAGATTCAAGGTTAAAACTTTGTCATCGCTATTTTAGTCTCATGTTTAGCCGGAACTTACATTTGTTCTACTTTAAGACGGTTTTAGGATAATTTGACAAATCAAGGCTGTAAAGCAAGCACAGCTTTGAGCAAATTAATCTGATTTTAGCTTTAATGAGATTGCTGATGTTCTATAGTGCAGGGCTATTAATCTGCCAAGGCAATTTATTTCTTAGAAAAGGACTATACGTTTTTTTTAAGTCAGAGGAAAACTCCTTTCATAGAGAACAAACATATCCTCCTAATAGAGATTTGAACCTGCTCTGAGCTCCATGCCTCTTAGCATCTGCAACTTTACTTGGGAGTTCAGAATACTTGAGATGTTAACTAAAGTCATGGTAATTAATTATCCTGAGCCCAATATTTGCTCACCCTCAACCCCCGTTGAAGGGAAGAGTGACATTGCCCTAAGGCTGGTTTTCTCCTTTATTTGGTATATGTGAGTTAAAAATATATTGTATTATGTCAAGTTATAATAGAAGGTAAAGAAATGACTTACGTATTCAGCTCTGCTGACTGCTGTGGGGTCCACAGTGTTTATAATGCTCAATGTGGATGGGATTGCAGCAGGGGTGACAATAACATACCGTAAGTTCAGCCTGTGTAGTATTATATTTCAAAACAAATATAAAATGTGTATAAAATCAAAAGAAAAAGTAATTTCCATCTATTCTATAAAAAGTAGTATATGATATTAACCATGACATTTTAAGTTGCATAGGAAGAAGAGACATAGTAACTATAATAACAAAGTGCACTGGACAATGGTAAATTACACGGGCAGAAACCGCTTCATCGAGTCATTGAGAAATGTGCTCCATGGTTCCTAATTCTACTGTGTATTAATGTAAGAAAATTCCATTATATGATTATACAGCTCATATTTTCACTCTCAGCCAACAGATATGCTATACTTTGCCAATAAATGCATTCAAGTTGTCGAGTCAGAAATATATAGCCAAAGAACTAGAGTCAGGCACATAGAGTACACATAGAGTTGTATCTATTATAGAGGCAGGCCATGCAATTGATATGAGACCCATTAGGAAAGAAGGCCAAAATATGATTGCTAGGCTTGAACAACGAGGGCGTATACTACAGGTCCCCATCTGGTGTCCAAATCGCAAATACCACTTTTGCACCACATACAGAAGCATGGACAAGAGGAGAGACATAACTGTCTGTTTGACCTCTTACCCAACAAGAAGAGAACAGAACAGATTTTAAAATAAAAGGTTCTAAGGATAGTATTCATGCTAGAAAAATTGGGAGAAGTCTTGCATAGGTAAATTTTGTCCTAAAAATAGAGACGTGCGGTAAACTAGCATAAGTCTTGGTGCAAAAGAGATGTGACGGCTAGGAGTACAGGGCACTACCGTGGAAGCTTTAGCCTGTCGCTCAGAAGAAAACCAGTTGCAAATGTTCAAGAGTCAGGTAAACCAGATAAACCAGTTCTATGAAGTCACGTCAGTAGGAAGACTATATTCAAATGTCCTGTGTCATCCTATTACTAAATGACCCCATAGAATAATTTGTCACATTCCTGCTTTTATGCAGTCTGATCTCTTTAAGCAGATCAAAGGCCCTTTTACACGAGCCAATGATTGGGCGAACGATTGGGGTAACAGCTTGTCCCTGAACAGCTTGGAGACAAATCCCAAGACTATGTATATAGAAGCTGAGAAACCCGATCAGCTGGGCTTACGCGTTTCAGACGCTGTCTTTAATCATAGTCATGACTACAATTCGTCCTCAAACATTCCAATCATTTCTTCATTGGAATAGAAAAAACAAGCGCCAATCGACATGCTGGATTCTGTCCATGTAAAAGGCCTTTTTATTGATTCAGAGACTGCTAGACCCGACTGCAGAATATCTAATTAGTTTAAAATGCACAGCTCATGTTAATACATTGGAATCGCAGATAGGCTTAACACACATAAGATTGTTATGTATCTGCTTTCTACAATCTCAACTGTAGCAACAGTTATTGAAATGTTGATTTTTCTGTTTACCCTGTTTAAGAAAAAAAAAAGATTGAGAGAAAAGACACATAAGATTATGCTAATTTGTTGCTCATTTTTAATGTACTGTAAAAATATATTTAAAAGATAAAAAATAAAACAGAATTAAAATAAAGTATGACTAAGAAATAAAGGTCCCCCAGTTGCACTCTTTAGTGATGTATTTTAGGCAATTCACTGCGGTTTTACACTGCATTTATTTTTTAAATGGAAAATCTGCAGCATCTAAATGTTACATAAATGTGCATGAGATTTGTAAATATTTCATTTGCATTTGCGGGTTGGGAAACGTGTGCTTTAGAGCTCGCTGTGTCTCTTTTTTCACAATGAATGGAGGAAAGGCTTCGAGGCCCTAATAGAAGGGAAGCATCGAGGACAGCTAGGGGAGGTAGAGCAGAGCTATCTTGAATACCAAATAGAAACAGAGAGGGTCATATATAAGAAGTCTAATGAACTACTACAATATGATGAACATTAAAGCAATTGTAGACATTAAACAGTGCGGGAGCCACAGAAAAAGATGGGACTCAGACTTATAGTGTTAAAGGGGTAATCAGCAAATAAATGTTATTCTTTGTATAATGAAAAGTTATAACATTTTCCAATATATCTTATGTATCAATTCATCATCATTTTCAATATTTCTGCTTGCTGTCATTCAATAGGAATCTTTATTGCTCACTCCCCAGGGATAAAAATCTGTCCTGGTCATGTGATGGACACACAGGTGGTGATTATTGGAAGACGTAGCTTTAATAACTGTACTGTAATTAATCAGTCCTACACCTGTGTGTCCATTACGTAATTAATCAGTCCTACACCTGTGTGTCCATTACATGACAGAACAGATTTTTATTCACTAGAAGTAAACAATTTTTTTTTTTATGGCAAGCAGGGATCTTTAAAACTTTAAAGAATTGATACAAAAATATATTGAAGAATTGTATGTAGTTTTGTTATACAAAGAATAACATTTATTTGCTGACACAAGAGTACCAAATATTCAGAATATGTCCAAGTCACTACTCTCTGAGGAGTATGAAGTTCACATCTCTTTCTGGGTATGACTTGTAAGAATGGGTGACTTGTAAAGTAGTGCCCAGACGCAGCAGAAGTTGACGTATCAGGGGACAAAAAGTGCGACCACGGGAAGGCACATATCATTAGTGTCAGGAAAACGCCTGTTCCCTTAAGGTTACCATGACTACTGTTCTGGCTTCTGGGCGTGTCTTTTACCTTGAACCTATCTCTTTGTCTGTCTTTCTGCCTTCAGTTGTAAAATTTGTATTTATACCGAGCCTCCTCCACCTGTCTGTGCTTGTGAATTTTCCTGTCTTCTGGTGTCTGATCAAGCTTCCTACATTTCCTGCACTCCTGACTTCTGGACCTTTTGGTAACTGACCTTGGCTTGTCTCTCTTTAACCCCTTGTTTACTGATTTTGGATTATCTGCTGCTGGCTGGTTTTGACCCTTTGATTTCCATATATCCGCTTGCCTTCTGATTTGGACTTTCTGTTTATACCCTGGCTGTCTGGTTTCCTGCTCAGGTTAGTTTGCATTGCACCTCCTATCCAACGCTGAACTCTGCTAAGACAACCTGGGTCCTTAGTAGCAAAGTCCATCCCACCTTGCGGTCGGCTCTGGCGAACACCTTAGGGTCGCCTTAGACACTGTCGATCAGAGTTATGACGGATTTGAGGTTGCGGTTTTATGCGCACGCTCTCTCCCGGCACTCTCCAACAGCCTTTGGGGAATCGCTCATATTGCAGTTCCATAACAATTAGCAGAGCACAATTTGAACCAGCACTTTGCTTCAAAGTAGAGGATAGCCATCAATGGCTTGCTAGTTTCTGTGCAGAAAGAGCAGCTCCAAATGAAGTGACCTGTAAAAGCGTTGGTGAACATTTGGGCCTGTTTCTTGGCATCAGAGCTCCAAACCTCATGAAGTTGCATTAAAGCAACCCTCTGGTCTCAGGACAAAATTATAAATGTGATTGGGTATATGGAGTAATATTACCTGGTGCCCTCCAGCTGCGCCCCAATGCTGTGAATCCACATTCTAGGGTCTTCACTGTGTTGTCTCAAAAGGGCCACAGCCACTCCTTATGTTCTCATATTGGGCAGAACTGCTCACGTGAGCAGCTCAGGCTAATCCAAGAACAGTGGGAGTTACTCAGACTTGTAGTCTAAGAAGCGCTGCAGCCATTTTGGGACAACACAGAGGGGAACCTAAAACGGCAGATCCATGGCAGAGGGGTGCAGCTGGAGAACTCTAGTTAATATTACTTCTTATACCCGATCACATTTAAAATGTTGTTGCGGAACCGGAGGGTCACTTTAATAGCAGGTTTCAAGGCAAACAGCAAACAAGCTGTGGTTGTCTTACTACTACGTCAAGAAGTCAAGAAGAGCATCACAGAACAGTGTGAGAAGGTAGGCTCCAAAATCAAATCTAGGACACTAAATAGGACAGTTCATCTTGATGGGATTTTTTTGAGGTTTGGAATTTACCCTGGAAACATTTTTGATGTTGTTCTAGTAGGATTTGTAGACAGCAAGGCCGGCCATGCCCCTGGAAATGCTGTTTAAAAAGGTGATAAATATTATGTAATTCGTCCAAAATTATTTTTGATTTATAATAGAAGGGCCATGATAACTTTACAAAAAGTTTATTTAAATCGTTGTGAATATTGTAGTAAATGATACAGAAAGCGATACAGGAAATATGCATTAGAAAATATACAGTAGTTGTAGCAATTAACAAGTGAAAAATAGTCTTATATTTACGTATGCAGCTCTCATTCTCTGACTCCGTTGTAGATAATGTTAAAGGTAAATCACCCTTCCCCTAGGTCTTTGTGTCGGAATTAGTGTGTGCCCTGTGTGTCCCTCTCGTCTTCCCATAGCTTTTGAACAACTGTGTTTTATAGCACTAATGTCTATAGGAATCCATTGAAACTCAAATGTAACATCAATGTACTAATATGGTCTGAAAAATAGACAATTTGAATATAGTTTTAGCTGATCTGGCAAGAAAGACATGAGATGATCACATGGTCTTATAATCATATGATCTTTCTAAGGCGTCATGCACACGACCGTAGTTTAGAGGCCGTATGCTATCCGCAATTGCAGAACCACAATTGTGGATAGTATAAAACACATGCGGGCCAGTGCACATGACCAGGGTTTCCACGGTCCATGCTTTGCCCGAGCCAGGATCGGAAAAAAAAGGACGTGTCATTAAACAGTCCGCAATTGGGGTCCGGACTCATTGAAATGAATGCACATCTTGTACGTGATTGCGGACCGTCTGGGGATTACACTACACGGCTCGTTCGTGCCGTAATCACACACAAGACCAAGTATGGCTGTGTGCAGGAGGCCTTACACATCACTAGTCAAGAATTATATGTGAAACAAGTGTATATCTGAAATCTACTTCCATTTACCATATAACCTTCCACAAGACCTTTTAGAAATTATGTGTGACACATGTTTTTCTACTGCATGGTCCCTCATTTTTAATTTCTTAATTCTTGATGGTTTGATCTAAAATTGTTAGTAGTATTATTTACGATAAGGAAAAAGGCTTCTATGAAATATGTAATATAAAACATCCCAATTCCATACACAGCAGTTAAACAGTACTTTCCTAATTAGTGCATTTGCAATATAAAATAAATCATCCAAGCCTTGCCTTTTGGTAATGGATCTCTTTGTGAAATCTGAATTGCCATAGCCGAAGAGAAAGTGTATAACAACATTATAAACATAGAAGAATCAAGTGCGGATGGTCCAATCTATCAGGAGAATTCTTAAAACAGAACTAGAACATTGCAGTAATAGAATGGGAAAATGACAGCTAATTAACCGGCTACAGCAATCAGTGTGCAGGACTAAAACGGAATGGAAAAATTAAATATTAATCTTTAAAACTGCATGAGAAAATAATTGCAATTTATCTACATTAGAAATTCTGTCAGAAAAGCCAGGTTAGTGGTCCAAAACTGTAAACCGAGCAGCACAGTTGATACTGGAACCTGAGCTGATGATGATATATCCATACTGCAACCTCTAATTAAAATGACTCACAGTGAAGTGACCATGACAGGTGCCGGTCAATAGGTTAACATTGTCAAGGCGCGGGATGTGGACCCACTGGGCCATACCGCGTAGCGGGATAGCAGCTGGCCAAACGGGTACAATACAATGTCTTTAGTCCAGAATGTGTACCTGAGGCAATGTAGACAGTAGCGGAGGATTCAGGCTAAGATGAGGCTCTGACAGTAGACAGGCACCCGGCGGGGTGTGACACAATAGATGCAGCAGAAGACACAACACGACTCCAACTCTTGACGGCACAGAGGCGCAGTAGCACTGGATACAGGGAACAAGAAGCAGGAACGGGTAACACTGGGAACTTGGAAACACTAGGAGACCATTTGCAATGACAATCTTTAGGTAACACAACAACGCTCAGGCAATGATCAAGAGGGCAGAGCCCCTTTTATTGTCCAGCAGCATTCTGGGCCAATTGCAGATTTTCTGCAACTGTGCGCGCACTGGCCCTTTAAAGCCGTGCGGGCGCGTGCGCCCTGCGGGAGAAGTGTCCGGACCAGGAAGTGAGTGCCGGCGTCTCTCAGGAGGGAGATGCCGCCGAGAACTCACACATCCATGGCCGCGGCCGTCAGAGGGTAAGTCAGGACGACGATCCGCGGCCATAGAAGTTACAAACATGCTAATACATGATTCAGAATACTGCCATTATAACACTATTTCTATCGATCTACTCTATCTATCTATCTATCTATCTATCTATCTATCTATCTATCTATCTATCTATCTATCTATCTATCTATCTATCTATCTATCTATCTATCTATCATAAGAACTATCTCATAGTTGAAAACAAGGATAGAGTGATTTCATATACGAATATACATCCATGGTCAATCCTAGTCAACTATGTACTTCAACATCAGATTAATATTGCTTTGGGCAACAACACTTCTGTGTGAACTGTTGTGCCAAGCCATATTCAGTGTATTAATTATTTGACCCAATTCATCAGCAAAATTCCAGCCAACAAAGTTGAAGGAGATTATATTTTTGGGTGATATTACAGTGTTGCAAGAAAGTAATACTCCATCGGAGTCAATGGAAGTTTGCTAGGTAGTGCTACATGAGACATCTAATGTCATGTGTTGTGTGAGGTGGGAATATCTGGAGGACAATGGCAGAGTAGTGACTCCTTGCAAGATCTCACCTGCACAGCAGACTCTACAAGAGTGGATACAGGAGCTGATTGAGGACGATATGCCAGGAGCTAAGGAAGAGACTTTGGTGAAACGCAGACAGCACTATCTGGCACTCAGCAGTGGCACTCACAGGCAGGTAAGGCATATCAGCTGAAGCATAGAGACAGCTAAAGCAGAGTGTGAAAGACAGTAGCGACCGGTACTCTGGAGTTGAACTCACGGACTGGCGGGTTATATCAGCTAAGGATAGAGAATGCCCGGCAGCCACAGATGGCACTCTGGGATAGCATTCATAAACTAACAAACTATATAATCTGGAACAGTGCTTCTCAAACTGAGTCAGGCCTTACTTAATTGTTCTTACTGGTGAAGTGGCCCCAAGTTGTGGATGAGGACCAGCCAGAAAGTCCATTTTAACAAAAGTGATCATAAGTTGCACAGGCCTTCCTATGGTTGCAACAATCTTTTGTTCAGAAACATAACTGTCAGTGCTCGTAGATATTGGTGACAAGGCCAACAGAGGGTGGTGTGGACCCACTGTGCTGCCAACGGAATAGGCGTGGCACTAAACTGGGGAGTAGAGTCGTTCAGAGAAGTGGACTAGGCCACTAGAATACCAATGTCACTACCCCCAGAGTAGCTTACATTGACAACAGCCATATATATAATAACAGCAGACAGATGCAAGGTCCGAACAATAGGGTAGGTCAGGGCAGGTGGCTGATGGTCACTCACTGTTAGGCATTGCCTAAGGTCAGAGCAGATGGTCATCACGGTGAATAGGCAAAAGGTCAGGGTACTAGGGTAGTAGAAAACATAGGAGGGTACTACTAGAAAGCTAGAGCATGGAACCTAATTGCTTAGGCAAAGAGCAATGGGGGTGGGTTCCTTTTGTACCCGGGAAAGTTAGGGCAATTTTTTGGGCACGCTTTAAGGGAGGAGGGGTCAGCACACTAGGAAGTGCCAGAAAAGGCTGTGGCTTTGTGATGGCCCGGACACAGAATGCACCAAAGAGCGGTAGTATGTCAGTGGTCCGGGCTGACGGCCGGACTGGCAACCATGATATTAACTGACTTATTTTATCCTTACTTTAATGTTAACCTGAATTTTAATATAAGTTAAGGTCATTATTTAAGAATTCGACATGGACTACGACTAATGTTGAGGCCCAGACATCACCATGTGCTGGCTGTAGAGTGCAGAGACAGTTGGAGCAGAGTATGACAGACAGCAGCTGGAGTGGCACTCATAGACATGCAAGGTGTTTTAGCTGGAGCATAGTAACAGCTGAGGCAAAGTTCAGTAAGAAGAGGTCAGGGTCAAGCCGGAATAATAACAGGATGACCACAAGCCCACCATTGGGCTTGTAGAAACAAGCAAGGAGTTTGCAAGGAATTATTTTATATTTCAGGTTAGAAATTATGTCACTTGTGATTTCTCCCATCAGTCAGACAGGAACAGGTTGGGTAATTATTAAGTATCCTAATACTAGTTACATATTAAAATTTTACAAGTGTCATATTAAAATAAATTAAAATCTTAATGAGCGAGCTGTTGTACAGCACTGTTACATGGGTCTTTTTTATGTAATCTGAAGTGAAATATGTGTTGCAAGGTCCTTGGAGATTCCTATGTGCCCATTCATTATCAATGTATATTCAAGCCTCGTGTGATCTTAATACCCTGTGTTTTTGTTCTATGACTTTATGTTACTATTGTCATGCCAGTGAAATTTATTTTCTTTACTTCTGATGGCCAGATGAATATATAGCATGCCTTTTTCAATAGGATCATTGATAAGATCATCAATTTTACAGTTAAACCTATCTTCTTCTACTGATCATAAATATCACATAATTATATCACCCACCAATATAGTCTGACCCCTCTCTAACCTAACTACCCCTTTATTTTCTACATTGACCTCCCTTCTCATCACTAGTTTAAATACTCTGCCACCCTTTATTCTCTCCCTTGTTAATACATGTTATTTTTATTGTTTGGGCCGTTACGATTACAATGGCAAATATATAGTCTTTATATATTTCATGTTTTTTTTGTAATGTTTTATTACTTTTGCATGATTGTTGCGTCCCCACATTCCAATAGCCATCTCTTTTTTATTTTTTTGTCGATGTAACTCCATGGCAGCGTCTTTTTTTTCTGGGGCAAATTGTCGTTTTTATTGACACTATTTTGGTGTACATAGAATGTATTAATTACCCTTTATTCATTTTATAGGGAAGATCAATAAAAACCAGCAATTTTGCTATTTCATTTTAGTTTATTTTAACGTCCTTCACTGTGTGGTATAAATATGGTGTCAAATTTACAGGTCATTACTGATTATGCTTAGTTTTATTTCCTGAATAAAACACTTTGTTAGGGAAAATAGAAGTTTTAGTTTTTTTTTTATTTTACATTTTATTTATTGAATTTTTTGATTACTTTTATTTCTGTTTCACTGGGGCACTTGAACTTGCAATCCTTTGACTGCTTTTATAATACATTGAAATGCTCCATTATTGAAATGAATTATGTCTGTCAGTGTTAGTCAGAGCCCGCCCACTCTGTAAAACCACTTAGGTGCTGCGGTAGCTACTGACCGTGCCATGTAAGGGATTAAAAGGTCGGGATCAGAGTTGGGCTTTGTTCACATATGCGTGATGTGCTTGGTTTATAACGGAAGCCATGCCGCATGCTGGATACAAGCGTGTAGGTGGGGCAGTTTGTGGTATGGGATAGCCTCCCAGAGACCCATAGCATCATAGTTGGACCTGTGAAAGCAGTCATTTCGTTTGCAACCAACTTTGGTAGACCTGTTGGAGTATGTCACAGTCTCCGGCCCCGGAAAGGACCGCACTAAAATATAAACCTGAGAATCTACTTTTGAATAAAGTTGTGTCGTCCTGGAAATCATCTATTACATGCCATCATTTTAAGGATTGTTTGAAGAAACTAAACAAGTCTGGCCATTATCCTCTGACCTCTCCTATTAACCCATTGATGATATTTGATGTAGGGTTATGTTGTAGATGGCAAGGAGAAATATGGAGCAAGTGTTGGATATATGCTACAGCTGTCATTCCCTGCAATGGGCTCATTTAACCCCTCAGATGCTCATTTAACCGCTCAGAAAAATCTGCTGCGGATTAACACTGTGGCCTGTCCGCAGTTGAATTCGTCTCCAAATCTGCCACGTCTGGCAGGTAGGAACACACACAGCATAAACACTGCGTATACACTGCTGGTTTATGTAACTTGTACACAATGGCAACAGATACCATTGGTGCCCGACAGAGCACATTGACTTACTTTGGGTTTTGTCGTGATGTCTGTGGGTTTTGATAGAAAGAATAGCACTGCATGCCATACTTTTATGATGTGATGCGGGAAGGTGTTAAATCTTAGACTTGTATTGACGTGGATAAATATGATTAATTTAATCTGATCAAAGTTCATTTTTTCAAAAGTCCAGCGATGAGAGTACAAATAGCCATTGTACACAGAGTCTTTTATAAAAAATATTTTATCATGGGGCTCAGTCACTCATCTTTTCCGTTAACAAACATAAATGTTACATATATTATATATTGTTTTATTATGAGTGAATGGTTCTGCAGTGTTACAGATTGACACAACTGAGTTTATCCTAAAATAAGTAAAGGTAAAAAGGTAAGCTTAAGTAAAAGGGAATTTTGCTGCTATTCTTTACAAATTAGATACCATGAAATAAAAAGAATTTACACAACTTGACAAAAATAGGCAACTCAGGTAATAATATTTACAAGGGGATTTTGTAAAAAGTTAAAGAGGTTATGCAGGGACCAAATATTATTAGCAGTGTACTCACTGCAGTATGTGGGTACACTCGCTAATATACATTCCAGTCCCCCGTCGCACTGATTCTGAGATTTTCATAGATTTTTATATAATTAACTAAGAAAAAGCACTGTATGTACTAAATCACATTAATAAAATACTATAAAGATGTGTATATGGTAGAAAGTATTGTTTAAAGTCTTTTTTTTAATTTAAAAATATAATATTGAAAAATGTATTCTAAAAATCCTAAAATATTCCTTTTTTAAAAGACTTTATTCCAGTAAGTGACTTTTAAATGACATCAATTTATTTAAATTTTACATTAGTTAATTATTTTTTTTATATAAAATATAAATGTTACCGCACTAGTTGGCACATAAAAAAAAATGGCCACAGGAAGGAAAATAAAGAAAAACATATAATTTACTGCTGTGATTCAGCCTTGTGTCCATTCTATTTTGTTGGGTTTTTATTAACATAGATCTATCATGACAATAAAAGTCCACATAATAGCCACTTTAGAATGCTTTGTGTGCGAAATGAAAAACAAGTGTATATTAAAATGAGCATAAACTGTACGAGAATAGAAATTGGGTTTTTCTCATTCTAAGTCCAATAAAATAAAATTGAAGTAATCAGAAGGCGTAAAAAAATCAAGATTCATTGTATCGTGAAAATGTAGACAACTTTAGAGATGAATATTGAAATGTTCTAAAGATGCCATTAAACAGACTGTATTACTTACCAGAAATAAGCATTTTCCCACTAGGGTTTTTTAGTTTTAGAAATTAAATTTTGTGTAGTGTAACTTTTCATCAGCCTTGTTTAGTCGTTTATAGATTCACAAACTTAATAGCCATTCATGCGGTGTAATGGTGAATTTGTAGTAAGCAAGTTTCCCAACCAGGGTTTCCTCAACCGCAGGGATTCATTGGAACCTGGTCAGGGATTCCCCAGGAGAATACAGCAGCAAGATTTGTAATTTTTTACAGTAGAGATGTAATAAGGACAAAATACATCAATGGACAAGACTTCTATATATTGCCTTACCTGTCCCTACACTAAGCTATTTTCAGGTAATAATGGAACTAGGGGTATCCCAGTGGTGACAAACATTTTCAGGGGAATTAATATGATAATATTTGTGTTTAGGCTGTGTTCACATTTTGCAGTTGTAATGTGTTTTTTCCCTCCGCAACATATGAACACAGTCTTAAGGTGGGTTTACACGTGCAGATATTCGCCTGTGTTTACTAACTTGAAACGAGCGCTGATTCAAACGAAGCAATAATCGTTAGTATGGGAACGTATGATTGTTACTACGTTTACACAGGACAATTATCAACAACAAGTGTATGAACACCCAATCATAGGCCCGGGTAAAAGAGCCTTTACAGATAAGGAGTTACCCTAATAATTGTATTACTTATCAATTTACTTATTATTTGTCACACAATCACACCAAGACTTGCCCATAATTCAGGTGGATACATGCAAAATTATAATTTACAAGACTACTCACAATTTTTTAAAAAAAAAGGCCAGTACATATCAGGTTTATGTAAAAAGGACTCCCAACAGTTTTATGTTTGGTGTTTTTATGCTGTATTGACACTTACCATCTTTGTAGTGGTTTTACCACTGTACTTGCCACAATTGATATAATTTTTTTCTGAAAATTTAAGTAAAATATTACTGTAATTTAATAAAGCCTAAACCATTGCATCAAAAACTGCAACATAAAAGGCACGTTTGAATACAGTTTGAATATTTCCGTATTACCGCTTCATTTGAGCCCTCTAATGTACATCCATATGCCTCCAAATTGATACGGAGGCATATGGAATTTTATCTGTCAAATGTGGCATTTCTTCTGGAGGACAATATCTTTGTGCACTGCCGTACAGACCCCGAGCCAGTGTGCATAAACCCTAAGATGACATAGAGACTTTAAAAATGATGACCCATATGCCATATGTGTATTGACTTAATTTGATTGATTGATTGATTGATTGATTGATTGATTGATTGATTGATTTTAGAGTGGATGAACACATAGGCTACTTTCATTGAAATGTAATCTGTCATTTGCTGGATGGTTTAGAAAGTCATCAGTGGCGTAATTCCAAGGGTAAGTAATCAATAATGACCCTAATGAACGTATAATATGATGTCGTAGCATTAACAGAGATCAATTAACCACTAAATGTGAGTGTGGTTGTTTGTCACCTGAATATTATATCTAAAATATTTATAATATTGAGTACAATGAATATTAGCATCACGCTGGGGCTTTATGTCACAGGTATACGTCAGGAGCATTTACTATGTATACTCACGACGTTTAAATATGGCGTATAACCATATAGTGGAATACGTCAACCATTAACCACAATATAATTTTTTTCGCGGTGGTTCACTGCATAGGAAATTGCAATGAGCTGCGCTTGTTTTATATAGTAAAAAAAACAACTACGATAATGCATACTATCCCTACGTTTAGCATATTTGCAGGGGGCTTTCTGGGCACAAACGTAGAGTGATGTGAACATAGCCTAAACTTAAATGTCCACTGGTATTTGGGATTATGAGAACATACTGTGGTTGATGATTACAATGTTGTTAGTGTACTTGCTCATGCAATTTACTACACTGTTCATTACTGTCATTGTTGCAAACCTGCTGTTTCAGCAACATAAACTTTAGTCTCCAGTTAACCTGATTATTTTAAAATTACAGTTATCACAGACAGAACCCTTAATAGGGCAAACCTTAATAGTAGAGAAGCAGCAGGACGGTGAGATAAGCAATTACAGTAATCACTGGGAGATTTTATTGTACGAAGAATACTGAAAGAAATAACATTTTCAGGGTCAATGAGGCATCCTATGGGAATTCATTGCATAATTGTTGTACCAAGCACCTCTCAGAAGCTTAAAATGAGCAACTATAATACGACCTCAGCAGGTTTCTTGGCTTCACTTTATGATCTCAAGCAGCATGTAGTTGAGACAATCTGACAATGCCCAAATGTCACCCTTTTAGTTTAGATCACAAAAGTGGATTTTCCATTAAAATGCCCTTGATTGGAATAATCCACAGCAGCAATTGTTTCCTGTTCTTTTTAAGACTCCCTGAAGAGTCAGATGTGGCTGCACAGTGTGAATAGGCTTGTGCTGTGCTGCTGGATCTAACAATGTGAGGGGAAGTGCGTGGAAGATTTCCACCTGTCATGATTATGAGGCTTCAAATGCTATTAAATGTTGGATTTGGCAAACGTGATGTCTGCTGGTTTTGATTAGGTGGCTCAGAAAGAACTGGCATGGTCTTTAGTTGTGTCACACATAGATCATCCTGTTAGAACATAACCTGAGCAGGACGTTACCCAGAAAATACAGCATTAGTATTGTGTTATCTGGTGAATAGCTTATTGGATAAAAGATTATGAAAAAAAACAAACAACACTCAGGCCCAAGGGCATTACTAGGTTATTGAAAGTTCTGGGGCACTGGATCTTCACTGCAAACACAAATCCCCACCCCCTGGTAACACACACACACACACACACACACACACAATTATCCCCATAGACATTGCCTGTTACCTGACCGCTCTCAACAGTGCCTTCCAGAGTGTCCCCTCAGCAGTACCGGCTAGTTTTCCGAGAGGGCCTCCCAAAGATTGCCTGTAAAAGAGTGCCCCATAAAGAGTGCCTGTCAGACAGTGCCTCCATACACAGTGCCTGAAAGCTGCTTTCTCAACCATGTCTACCAGAGAGTGTCCCCTTATACAGGGCCTACTAGACAATGCCCCTATAAATATGCCTGCCACAGAGTGCCCCCATAAAATACTAGGAGAGTGCCATCTGTTAGAGTGCACTAATATACACTCACTCTCCCTTTTCTACACATACAGAGAGCCCCCTTCTCCAACTCACTTCTTCCTATTTCTGTGTGAGGCCAATCGGTGGCAACTTACAAGTCAATCCACGCTACTACTGGATTCAGCTGCTGAGTGATCGGAAAGATCGCCCAGTCATAGGGTGTACTCAAGTGCATCTGCATCCTGAGAGAAGTAGCACCCTTAGATCTGAGGAATCTGGCTGGAGACCTGAGTCATGTGCCCTCAATACCGGGTGCTGCAACGCCATTGCTTAGACCTTATGTAAGTCTGTTTGCCAACATAAAATGTTTCTGTGTGTCTGAGTATAGCACTGTAATACAGCATGTGTTGAAGCATAACACAAAAAAATAAACCTTTGTAGGCCTTCGTGTAATATTGGAAATATAGGCTGGTACAGTCTGTGCTCATAAAAGGCTTTGATACTAATTTCAAATTGGTCCATGTGCATGAGAACATAGGTCTAGAAAATGTGCAGTGGCGTAGTACACATGGGCACTGGTGAATAAAGGGGTACAAAACCATATAAGAGGGCAGCACTGTAATGCTTAAAAAACATTACAAAAACATTTTGTGATAATTGCACAATAATGTAGTAAATGAAAGCAGAGCTTAAAAGAAAAATTTTAAACTAGTGTCAGTACATATTAGGCTCTGTTCACATCTGTGTTGCTATTTCCGTTAGTCTGCTCCATCAAAGGAGCAGAACAAGGGAAATAACGGCAATGACTGATATATTAGAATACTTTGATATATTTATATATGCATATTCACACACACACATATATATAACTGAAATTAACAGGTGTGTTTATAAGTTGATTCTGAACATGACACATGTACACTTGAGAGAGTGTGACTCCACCACCGAAACATTGCATCAACGCTAGTTGGGAAGATGATGGAAATACATGCATGTACAATGCATTCGGAAAGTCTTTCAATTTTTTCACATTTTGTTATGTTGAGGCCTTGGGATAAAATAAAAATAAATTCAAGTTTTTCCCCTTCACTCTGCACTCAATACCCCATAATGACAAAGAGAAAACAGAATGTTAGTAATCTTTGATAATTTATTGAAAAGGAAAAACTCGACTATTGCATTGACCTAAGTATTCAGGCCCTTTACTCAGTACTTAGTTGAAGCATCTTTGGCAGTGATAACAGCCTCCAGTCTTCTTGGGTATGATGCCACAAGGTTTGCACACCTGGATTTGGGGATTTTCTGCCATTCTTCTCTGCAGATCTTCTCGAGCTCTGTCAGGATGGACAATCAGTGGACAGACAATTTCAGGTCATTTTGGTTCAAGTCAGGACTCTGGCTGGGCCACTCAAGGACATTAACCGAGTTGTCCCTAAGCCACTCCTGTGTTGTGTTGGCTGTGTGCTTAGGGTTATTGTCTCGTTGAAAGGTGAACCTTTGGCCCAGTCTGAGGTTCAGAGCACTCTGGATCAGGTTTTCATTAACCTTTTTTCATTTTTTGGGGGTTTTGTTTTTACAGCGTCCTTCAGGCAGTAAAAACGACATATTCACCTTATTTTACAGGTTGATACGATTACAGCGATACAAAATGTATATGTTTTGTTTTATGTTTTACCAATTTTTTTAAAAATAAAACTATTTGCTAAAAAAAATAAAAATGTTTTGTGTCACCATATTCTGAGAGCCATAACTTTTTTATTTTCCCATCAATTTAGAGGTGTGAGGGCTTGAATTTTGCAGGAGATCTGTAGTTTTCAACAATACCATTTTTGTGTACATGCGACTTTTTCATCACTTATTCTACCTTTTTTTTGGAGAGCTAAGATGACCAAAAAACAGCAATTTGCATGTTTTATATATATATATATATATATATATATATATATATATATATATATTTATTTATTTTTTTACGTCGTTCACCGAGCGGGTTAAATAACACTATATTGTGATTATATATCTGACTTTTACGGATGCGGCGATACCTGTTATGTTTTTTTTCGAACATTATAAAAATCTTTAACTGTTTTTTAACTTTTTTTTTTATTAGTCCCCCTAGGGGACTTGAAGCAGCGATCCTTGGATCGCTTGCATGATGTACTGCAATACTAATGTATTGCAGTATATTGTGATTCTGACAGTCTCCTTTGAAGCTAGAGGCACGGCTTCAAAGGAGTACAAAGATGGCAGACCTGGGGACCTTCATTAGGCCCCTAGGCTGCCATAACAACCGTCGTCACCGGCCGATCGGGGGGGGGGGGGGCACGATGCCCTGTTCGAGGGGGCGCCCCCTTGATTCTAACAATTTAAATTCCGCGGTCGCGATTGACCATGGCATTTAAGGTGTTAAACGGGCGGAATCAAAGTGATCTTTGATTCCGCCTGTTGCAGTGAGCTGTCGGCTCTATAACACAGCCGTCACCCAGTATGTGACATGTCGTTAAGGGGTTAAGAATATCTCTGTACTTTGCTTCATTCATCTTTCCCTCGACCCTGACCATTCTCCCTGTCCCAGCCGCTGAAAAACAAACCGACAGCATGATGCTGCCACTACCATGCTTTACGGTAGAGATGGTATTGGCGGAGTGATGAGCAGTGCCTGGTTTCTTCAAGACACGACGCCTAGAATTGAGGCCAAAAAGTTACATTTTGGCTTCATCAGACCACTGAATCTTGTTTCTCCCAGTCTGAGAGTCCTTTAGGTGCTTTTTATGCAAACTCTAGGTTGAACTTTCATGTGTCTTTTACTGAGAAGCTTCTTTCTGGCCTCTCTACCATAAATCCCAGATTGGTGGAGTGCTGCAGTGATGGTTAACCTTCTGGAAGTTTCTCCCATCTGCACACAGGATCTTTGGCGCTCAGCCAGAGTGACTATTGAGTTCTTGGTCACCTCTCTAACCAAGGCCCTTCTCCCCCAATTACTTAGTTTGCTGGGGCGGCCAGCTTTAGGAAGAGTCCTGGTTGTTCCAAACCACGGTGCTCTTGGGAACTTTCCGTGCTGCATAATTTTTTTTGTACCCTTCTCTAGATCTGTGCCTCCACACAATCCTGTCTCTGAGCTCTACATGCAGTTCTTTCCCCCTCATGGCTTGGTTTTTGCTCTGATATAAATTGTCACCTGTGAGACCTTATATAGACAGGGGTGTGTCTTTCCAAATCATGTCCAATATAATGAATTAACCGCAGGTGGACTCCAATCAAGGTGTAGAAACATTTCAAAGATGATCCAGAGAAATGGGAGGCCCCCAGAGAGAAATTTCAACTGTCATAGCAAAGGGTCTGAATACATCCATGCGAAATTAGCATTTTTCATTTTGATAAATTTGCAAAAAATTCGGTTTTCACTTTGTCATTATGGGGTATTGAGTGCAGAATGATGGGAAAAAAACTAGATTTTTTTTAGCACAAGGCCTCAACATAACAAAATGTGAAAAAAGTAAAAGGGTCTGAAACCTTTCCGAATGCACTGTATATTAAATTAAAGTAGCATTGAAATAATAATGGCTGAATTATTGAAACAACTTCCCTTATCTGTTCTACATAGAATTTCTTACAACCTCAAAAAGGTGGTAACCTGGATAAATTGACAGGTGCACTAGGAAAACTTTCTGGGCATACAGTACCACGTGTATTGCTTTTTTTCCCCAGGAATTTCAAGCTATGCCTCTCAAACTGTGGCTAGGTTTTGTAACGGACCGCCGCCTCCCCTTACCTGCTGATGGCCGCGACCGCAGACCTTTCTCCTCCTGCCAATGTCTCCCTCCCCGGAGATGCCTGCACATGCATCTGCTCTGCCCTGTAGTGACCACTAGGGTCTGCGCGCTCGTTCCCGGCCTTAAAGGGCCAGCACACATGTAATGAATTAATGAATCATCCCCAGATCATCCTGGACTTTAAAAAGGGTCCTGCCCTTTCTCTCCTTGCTTGAGCATTGTTGTGTATTCCCATGTTAGTCTTAGCAAATGGTCCCTTAGTGTTATCCTGTTCCCAGTGTTCCTGTGCCCTGCTACCTGTATCCTGTATCCCGTGCTGTTTGTTCCTGAGCCTTAATTAGTGTTGGAGTCATGTTGTGCCACCTGTCACGCCTGCTGTCATACACCACATCTGGTGTCATCTGCTACGCATGATATCATCCGCCACATGTGGCGTCATCTACCTTCAAGTTCCATCTGTGCCTAAGCCTCCTCTACTGTCTGGACTATTTCAGGTACTCTTGTGCTAGGACTTTGTATAGACTGTTGTTTGACCAGCTTCTACTCCGCTACAGCGGTGCGGCCTAGTCCACATACCCACGGATCGTGGTTTTACCATAACATTATAAAGCACAAATGTCCAGCGAAAACCACAAAAGTTCAGATTAACATTGTCAGAAGTGGCTTCAATATGTAAGTCCAAATGTAAAACTTTTGCAGTCACTCGTAAATGTAGAATTAAACATAAAAAATAAAATAGAATTAAGATTTAGTTTATTTCTCAGCTGTACAAGGTTATAAGTGTGGCTGTCAATCAAACTGTTGCCAACAACACTGGCCTATTAGATTTTGGTGTCACCTTGGCTAAACACAAGCTTTGGTAATACTTGATTCTCTTAAAGAAATGTATGTCCCTGAAAATTATGCATTTTTTGTATCCAATTCATCGCGGCTTGTGGACCGAAAGATAGGACATTGACAAATGAGTCATGGTATCTATGTCTCAGAGCACAACGAGTTCTATTGCACTGTCCCAGAAGATACAACTCTGTCAGAATTTCATCTTTTGTGAGATTTGCTTTGACTCAGGATTCTGATGCTGCTCTCATCAATATAACCATCAACTACAGCTACTGTGACAGTTTCACTTGTGTAAAATCCTCTAGAACTTGCTGAGGATGAAGAACAGGGAATTGGATTGTAAAGAAGATTTAGCCTGCATTTTATTAAATTTGCTATGCATATTATCACAGTTGCACCTACCGTCCGCTATCAGATGCCTGCATAAACATAAAAATGACACTAAGATTTATCTGTCTGACGCAACTGTTATGAAATGTTTAAAAAGCTGAGCAGCAACCTTTAAATTGATTCCAAAGCATTTTTAACCACTAGATATACAAACCTTACATATTCTCTTTCTCAACTAAAAACTCCACCAAAAAGTTTAAAACTGGACTTTCAGTAAAACTTCCGCTAATTTACACCCATCACAAACGTTAACTAACATTCACCATGTGCAACGTTACCATGCAAACCATGTAACTGCAAATATATACATTTTCTACTTTGTTTGTTTAAAAAAAAAATACTTGCATGTGAAGAGAGGTACAGGAAGAGGAGGGGAAGGCAATGTATGGGCCGAGCATTACTTCTATGCAACCGCAGCCAACCAGGGGGGTATGAAGAAAAAAGAGTAATACAATAATATAGTAATCATGCAAATACATCAGAAATTTTATTTATGTGCATTAACATGGCCACTTATGGCCCTTACATGGCTATTGTTTGTTAGATAGCAATAACAGGAGTGTGGTAAAATCGTTATCACTTCCCAATGAGAGCCGGCAGGCTATGGTAAATGACAACAATAGGTTGCAATAGGCCTAATTTTACCATTGAGATTTTGAGAAGATTGCTGCAATCACTCATCTAAAGATCCATTTACATAGGCCAATAATTGTCTGAACAAGCCCTTGTAAAAATGCTCGTTCCCCATCATTGACCCGTGTAAACATGGCAAGCATCCATTTGTCGGGGGATCACATAGTTATGCAGCCTAAAAAATAATCGTTGTCGGCAGCACATCTCCCCGTGTAAACAGGGGATACGCTGCCCACAATATGAAAACTGTATGGGGACCGAACAATCGTTTTAACAATCATTCGCCCTATAAAGTTTGTATCAGCATATGTAAAATGGTATTATAAATCGCTTAAATTTACTTGTTTTATCGTTGATCAGGGCTCGTTATGGGCAGAAATCTGCCAGTGTAAAGAGAACTTAAATAGGCTCTGTCACCACATTATAAGTGCTCTATCTCCTATATAATCTGATCGGCGCTGTAATGTAGATAACAACAGTGGTTTTTATTTAGAAATACAATAATTTTTGAGCAAGTTATGAACAATTTTAGATTTATGCTAATTAGTTTCTTAATGCCCAACTGGGCGGTTTTTAACTTTTGACAAAGTGGGCATTGTAAAGAGAAGTGTATGGTGCTGACCAATCAGCGTCATACACTTCTCTCCATTTATGTTCATTTGTAATCACAGCACAGTGTGATCTCGCGAGAGCACACTGTGCTGTCACATACACCCACATTAACTTTACTGAAGTGTCTTGAGAGTGAATAGACATCACCTACAGCCAGGACACGATGTCTATTCACACTCCCGACACTTCGGTAAAATTTCTGTGAATGACAGCACAGCGTGATCTCACAAGATGCTGTGATTACAAATGGACATGAATGGAGAGAAGTGTATGACGCTGACAGGTCGCTGATTGGTCAGCGTCATACACTTCTCTGTACAACGCCCACTTTGTCAATAGTTAAAAAACGCCCAGTTGGGTATTAAGAAACTAATTAGAATAAATCTAAAATTGTTCATAACTTGCTCAAAAATGCTAGTTTTTCTAAATAAAAACCACTGTCGTTATCTACATTACAGCGCCGATCAGATTACGTACGAGATAGGGCACTTATAATGTGGTGACAGAGCCTCTTTAAACGGAACCTGTCACCAGCATTTCACCTATTGAACTTTACTTATCCCTCGCTGGCCGCTGCTGTCAAAAGTTCATTGCCGTTATCCCCTCTCCTAAACTCGTCCTCCGACTGTAAATAACGGTCTGCAAAAATTTCATGCTTTTTATTGTAATAATCTGGTGTCCCTTTGTGCGCACACACCAGAATAGAACATCAATGCACAAGCGTCTGATTTTGTGTGCTGGGGGAAGGCGAGGAGCTGTCAATCAAAAGTAAGGAGGCGGGGTAAACTCGGAAAGGCTTGAGGAATGAAGATATGACTCTATTCAAACGAAGATTTGATCATTTTCAAACGAAGATATGACTCTTTTATGCTCATTAGCATACGGTGTAGAGACACTAAAAAACTGAATACTAAAGCTACAGAGCCGACTAATTTAATAGGAAGACCATTAACTTTTCAATAGGGAGGAAACTAGAATATTGCAAGGAAAACCATAAAATACATTGTAA
Source organism: Rhinoderma darwinii (assembly GCF_050947455.1). NCBI lineage: Eukaryota > Metazoa > Chordata > Amphibia > Anura > Rhinodermatidae > Rhinoderma > Rhinoderma darwinii. The sequence goes on along the minus strand of NC_134697.1, from coordinate 54,756,569 downwards.
AACTATAAACTCAATGTAGATGTTGTAATGGTGGGATTGAGACCCATTGTCTTAAGTTTCTTTTACACCGGCCCATTTTGGCAGGTACAACGAGCGCTGATCTACAAGACAGCTTGTTGATTGGCGATCGTTTGCTCCTTTCACAAGGAGCTAATATGGGAACGAGCGCTCGTTACTACGATCGCTCGTTACTACGATCGCTCGTCCCGATACATTTCTATCATGTTGGCAGCACATCTTCCTGTTTACACAGGCAAATATGCTGCCGACAACTATAATATTTTGTGCATTTAAAACTATACAATCAGCCGATGAACGAGCGTTTGCTGGTTCATCGACTGATCATTGCCCTGTCTACACAAAGCAATTATCGGCAACGAGTGTTCTGTGAATGCTCGTTTCCTGGATAAATGGCTGGTATAAAAGGGCCCTTAGAGCTGCCTGGCAGCGGTGTAAGCCACTGAGCCATTGTGCTCTATAAACTCCATAGCTGGACTATTGGGAGAGATATTGCCATGTAATAAAGCCACAACAGAAACATTATGTGGGCTCATCTGAATGAGAAAATAGAAAATAAAACTCTAAGTAAACAATGTTAATTCTATGAAGCGGTATTAATTACTGTCACATTTTCATGACTGGAATCCTCATGATTACTCAAGACCCATAACTTGTTTTTCTGAAGGGGATAGTGAATGCCTTTTAACTAATTAGTGCAAATAATTAATCTTAGCTGCAGCAATGTCATACTCTATAAAGCTACACGCTTCATCTTGTTGCTATAAATCAGGCTTGAGAGATCCTTGAGAAGCAACGGTAATGAGGAATGGTAAATATTAGCTCTTGCGGGTGTATTATTCCAGGGAAATCCTGGTGAGGGGGACAATTAAGTGGATTTAAATTTCAAGGACTGACTGGTAAATCATTTTATTTACTCTGTATGAACAACGGTCTTTACCAATGTATGGAATTTATATTAGCATATTTATGATCTTCCACTTAACCCTTTCATGAACAAGGGCCATTGATGCCCCTGTGTCCAGGTCAAATTTTCCATTTCTAATATGCATGTATTTAAACTTATTTAAAGGGTTGTCCACTACTGGACAACTGATGACCTATCCACCGGATAGGTCATCGCTACATGATCTGTGCGGGTCCGACATCCGGACCCTGCACCGTTAAGCCACTCCGGCTGCCTCCGAGCACCAGACGACGTACATGCCGGAAGCAGTTGGCTCCGACCACTGAATAGCGGTCGAGCTGCGGTACTGCAGCTCTGCTCCTATTCAAGAGGTAGCCGGAGTGGCTTAACGGTTCGGGGTCCAGGTGTTTTTCACTTTGTTTTTTTTACAAGATTTATGAGGCTTTCATTTTCTAGGTTAATTCCATATTTTATATTTTTATTATGAGCAGACAAATCACTAAAATTGTGAATATATATATATATATATATATATATATATGTATATATATATATATATATATATATATATATACAGTCCAGGAATAGATGAACACTGCACTCCAAAATAGCAGAAAATCAGGCCATGTGCTCGTCACCAGGGGACGAATAAATTCCCCATTTTTGAGATAGAGAGAGACATAGAACACAGTGACGGCACCAGGACTTCAAGGTAGATGAAAGCAAAGTGGATTTAGTCACCTCAAAACAGCAGGAACGTTTCGGTTCAACAGGAACCTTTCTCAAGCCATGTGTTCTATGTCTCTCTCTCTCTCTCTCTCTCTCTCTCTCTCTCTCTCTCTCTATATATATATATATATATATATATATATATATATATATATATATATATATATATATATATATATACTGTTGGAGATCTGTAACAATTAGTCGTGTCTTCTCTCTCCATCAGCCTGAATCGCTGGAGGGGAGAGTGAAGTCAGCTATAAGGCTATATTCACATGACAGTGAAAAAAAAGCGTTGCATCAGTGTGTCTCAAAATTTTCATCCATTTCACGGCCCTCTGACCGCTTTTAACCGCCGCTTGCCATCCGCTTTTCATGGCTGTTAAAAAAAATGGATGACTTTTATTCATCAGGGTCAGTGCCCACATAGATTGTGTCCTCTGTAGATAGTGCCACAGTGCCCACATAGTGCCAACGCTCTGGCCGGGGACTCCACTCCTAGAGGGAGCCCCTGACGTCACTGTCCATATATATGGACAGTGATATCAGGGGCTCCTTCTAGGAGCACAATCTCCATCCAAAGCGTCGGCAACGCTCTGGCTGAGGATTCCGCTCCCGGAGCCCCAGACCTCACTCCATTGGGGAGAGAGCAAGCAGACAGGATAGTGCAGCAATGCTTCAGTGTGCTCAGCATTGTAATTCTAAGCCCCCTAACAGTGATCAAACTGTTTGATGAAACTAAGGGGGAGAGGTGCCGAAACTTGTGGAGAGAGCCGGCAGACAGGAAAGTGCAGCGCTGCTAACACTGAAGCACACTGCACACATGAAACCCCGTTCCAGGCTGCCAAAGTTTATATACGTGACAACTGCACAGGACATCGGCTGTTAGAACGTATATATCAATATCGCTGTCGTGAAGGGGTTAATATAAAAAAAAAATTGCAATACCTTAGAGCAGAGTTTCCCAACCTTTTCAGACTCGAGGCAACCCTGGAAAAAAAAAATATTCCTCAGGGCACCCCTACCAAATTTTTTTTAGAGAAAGACAGAAAATGGCTAAAAACAAGCACTACAGTCTGAGGGTATGTGCACATGTAGTGTTTTCAGAAGTTTTTTGGGCCGTAAACGTCAAAAATCAGAAGCAGAATGCCTCCAAACATCTGCCCATTGATTTCAATAGGGAAAAACGGCGTTCTGTTCCGACAGGCCGTTTTTTACGCGGCCGTTTTTTAAAATGTCCGCGCAAAAAAATAGCAGTGAAAAAGAAGTGCATGTCACTTCTTCAGCCGTTTTTGGAGCCGTTTTTCATAGACTCTAGAAAAGCAGCTCCAAAAACGTCAGTGAAAAACGCGAGTATGATTAAAAAAACAGCTGAAAATCAGGAGCTGTTTTCTCTTGAAAACAGCTCTGTATTTCCAAACGTTTTTGAGTTTGTGTGTGCACATACCCCAACTGTTGCAATCGTGCTTTTTTTACTTTCCCGCCTGTGCACGTGAAATTTCCTCTTTGACAAACCAGCTCTGCAGGATAGATGATGGGGTAGGTTCACCTCCTGTGTGTTGTTTGCCAGAACTTGCCGTACGAGTGCCTTTTCCCTTACTACCCAAGCAGACAGTACTTCAGAAATAACACGGAAGGTCACACAGCGTTTTTTTGTAAGGCGGAAACATTTTTATTTAACTTTTTTTTTGTGCTATTTTTGCCTGCGTTTTTTTAAGCTGTTGAAGCTACAGGTTTTTTTCTGCCTCCAATTAATTTTAATTGGAGGTCAGGGGTGGAAACCACTTGAAGACCATCAGCCCCCCACTCACAGATGCCCCCTGTAGGTAGTGCCACATACAGCCCCCTTGTAGATAGCACCCCTTCACCTCTGTAGATGGCACCCCCACCCCCCTTCCTATACTTAGCGCCACTGTAGCTCCCTGAAGGAGCGGAATCCCCCTGTGGCCGGGGATTCCGCTCCTGGATGGAGCGCTTGTTGTCTCTGTCCATATATGGACAGCGACATCAGGGGAAACTCCTGAAGCGGAATCCCTGTTCACAGCATTGTCGGCGCGGTGGCTAGTGATTCGGCTGCAAAAATAATGGGGCTGCAAAAAATCTCCCCCTCCTCACATGCGCTTCGTGCTGTGAGGAGGAGAGAAAGCACAGCCACAGTGGTTCAGAGGAGTGTCGCGGCACCTCTGGAGGGTTCTCACGGCACACTGGTTGGGAACCACTGCCTTAGAGGGTCATTATCATTTAACTTTTTCTACACTATCAACGATCAAACTCTTGATACAAAGAATAATAACTTCTTAACCCTTTCCCAACATCCGCAGTATATATACGGCGCACGTCATGTGGGGGAATATGGAGCCAGCTCACGGGTAGAGCCCGCTCGATAGAACGAGCGTGTCGGCTGTGTGTTACAGCTGTTACTTCAGGGTAACGAGCGGGATCCCGCTCGTTTAACCCGTTAAATGCCGTGGTCAATAGCGACCGCAGAACTTAAATGACTGCCCCTGTAACATTCCACATGCCCCCCCTCGATGCGATCGGTGGGGTGCCGTTGGCTGGCATGGCAGCATGGGGATCTGATGAAGGCCCGCAGGTCCGCTATCTTTGTACTCCTATGAAGCCCTGCCTCTGGCAAGGCTTTATAGGAGACTGTCAGTATCACGATATACTGCAATACATTAGTATTGCAGTATATTGTGCAAGCGATACAACAAACGCTGGTTCAAGTCGCCTAGGTGATAAGTAAACAAACTTAAAAAACAGTAAAACAAAGGTTTTTTTAATAAATAAAAAAAATTACAAATGAAAAGTTAAAAAAAAAACGCATTTTCCCATTTTACCTTAAGCATAAAGTAAAAAAAATAAAATAAATTAACATAACTGGTATCCGTAAACGTCTGAACTATTACAATATATAATTATTTAGTCGTCACGGTGAACTCCGTAAAAAAATAAAAAATAAAAATGCCAGAATCAGTTTTTTTGGTCACCTCATCTCCCACAAAAAATGGAATAAAAATTGATCAAAAAGTCTCATGTACCCCAAAATGGTACCAAAACAGCTAACCCCGCAAAAAATAAGCCCTCATACCGCTAAATCGACAGGAAAATAAAAAAGTTATGGCTCTCAGAATATGGCGACAAAATTCAAATTACATATTTCATAGTTATCAGTTTTTTCCTTGCTAAAGTAGTTAAACATAAAAAACTATAGATTTGGAATCGCCATAATCATATTGACCTACAGAATAAAGTAGGTGTTTTTACCGTACCGTTAACGCCGTAAAAACAAAAACCCCCAAAAGATTTAAGAATCACTGTTTCTTTCCTATTCCACCCCACAAATAATTTTTTTCCAGTTTCCCACTACATAATATGGTACAATAAATAGTGTCATGAAAAACAACAACTCCTCTTGCAAAAAACAAGCCCTCATACGGCAATGTTGATGGAAAAATAAAAAAGTTATGTTTTTTGGTCCAAAAAATGGCTGCAGCGGGAAAGAGTTAATATACTTTAATTTAAATCTTGTCCTACATATGTATTTGATTCCTATGTAAACACCCCCAGTGGCATGACATTTGTTAACAAAAGATCGTATGAACGTTGTTATGCAAAATCCATTTACTAAACCCATTTCGGTGAAGCGGCATTCCATCCATTGTGCGATGATGTTTGTGCAACCTTCCGTGTTATTTCTGAAGTACTGTCTGCTTGGGTAGTAAGGGAAAAGGCACTCGTACGGCAAGTTCTGGCAAACAACACACAGGAGGTGAACCTACCCCTTCATCCATCCTGCAGAGCTGGTTTGTCAAAGAGGAAATTTTGCGTGCACAGGCGGGAAAGTAAAAAAAGCACGATTGGAACAGTTAGGATATGTGCACACGCAAACTTAAAAACTTCTGAAAATACGGAGCTGTTTTCAAGGGAAAACCGCTCCTGATTTTCAGCCGTTTTTTAATTACCTAGCGGTTTTTGCTGCGTTTTTTTACGGCCGTTTTTGGAGCTGTTTTTCCATAGAGTCAATGAACAACGGCTCCAAAAACTGCTCAATAAGTGACATGCACTTGATTTTTGCGGGCGTCTTCCTACGCGCCATTTTTTCGAAAATGAGGCGTAAAAAAACGCCCCGTCGGAACAGAACGCAGTATTTCCCATTGAAATCAATGGGCAGATGTTTGTAGGCGTTCTGCTTCAATTTTTTCAGGCGTTTTTCGAGGCATAAACGCCTCGAAATATGCCTGTAAACACTACGTGTGCACATACCCTTAATATTGCATTCAGGACTCTTTTAAATGTTTTTTCTTTTGGGGGGGGGGGGGTGAGCCCCAAAATGATAGGTACACTTTACAGCATGACTTCCACACAAGTATAAAACACCATTGAACACAATTTTTATCCTTATTGAGGGTATGTGCACACGGCTTATTTTCTGCCGTTTTTCGGGCCGTAAATGGCCGAAAAATCTGAAGCAGAATGCCTCCAAACATCTGCCCATTGATTTCAATGAGAAAAATGGCGATCTGCTCTGACGGGCCGCTTTTTTTAAAACGGTCGCGCCCGTGAAAAAGAAGGGCATGTCACTTCTGGAGACGTTTTTCATTGACTCTATAGGAAAACAGCTCCAAAAGCGGCCGTAAAAAACGTGAGTTCCTAAAAAAAACGGCTGAAAATAAGAAGCTGTATTCCCTTGAAAACAGTTCCGTATTAGAGTCCAGAGCTGCAGTCACAATTCCCGTGGTTGAATTCGGAAACAGTCAACATGCTTTCTGTCAGATATATCTCAATAACAGCTTAGCTGAGCTCCTATAACACAGTAAGACAGTTAAAGGGGATATTATAGTTTCAGAAAATAAATATTATTATATATAATAAAAATTATAAAAGTTCGGCTTTGTTAATTGCAACACAGTTCTGTATCCATCATGTGACGCATACCACCCGACAAACCCCATTGACTAAAAATGTGCTTCGTCGGGTTCTGTTGGGGTGTCTGTAGTTTTGTCAGATCCGTCACTGCTCGTGGTTTCCATCATATAGCATGCAGCGCTATCCTTCCCGTCAAATCTGACGGAATCTGTGACCCAAATATGTGAACAGTTGAAGCAAATGTGAGAAGAGCTTTATACTTCCTATATCAATTCCTACCAGGTTTCAAGTTCTCTATTTGTGATCATTCTGTCGGAACCTTTATCATATTCTTCCAGTGGATAAAAATCTGTCCAGGTCACTGTTTATATTTCTGCGCGGCCTCGGCCGTCAATACTGTTTAGTTTTAATTTGTGCTTGGGCAAGATAACTTGACTGGAAAATAATGATCAATTTTGCTTGTTAAGTTTAGTAAAAATACTATAGTACGCTTTGGTCGAGAAAATAGTTTATTTTTGTAGAACAGTATAATAGATTGGTACTATAGCACTATAGACATATATCGCATGTATCATTAGCCTATAGTGGTCTAGTCTCAAACGTCATATGTTTCATTGTGTAAAATCAGATATTGCCATGCCTGCCGTGCCACATGAATGCCATTAAGTATTTGTAGATGTGATACCGGCTTGTTCAAGGCCATTCCTGCACTAGACTGTACATACAAAAAATATGCTCTTTTTGAAGTGACAGGCTTTCAACTAGCTTATTTTAGACATGGAAGGGTCTGCAATCATGTCCTATATGGCAGCGGTCCCCAAACTTTTTTGCTCCAAGGACCATTTTTATGCAAGACAATTTTTTGACGGACTGGCGAGGGGGCCGACGACGACAAGTGCTATCACGCCCATTACAAAACACTCTGCATACTGCAATTGAATGGAGATAAAATAAAAATGAAAATGTTCTTAGGGTCAGTTCACATGTTGCGTAAATATGTTGCGGAAAATCAGTAGCAGCAAAGTGGATGAGATAGAACAAATCTCATCCACACACTGCACAAATACTGAGTGTAAAAAACGCTCAGAAATTGACATGCGGTGCAGAATTTTTATAAAATCTTATATTTACCCAGACGTCTATGTTTCTTCCTACAGGCCGGCCCCATGTAACCGCTGCAGCCAATCACAGGATGTAGCGACGGTCACATGGGATGAAACATCATCCCAGGAGGCCGGCCTATATGACATCAGAGGGCCAGCCTCCTGGAATGACATTTTATCCAATGTGACTGCCGCAGCCAATCACAGGAGGATGGCCTGCTAAAACGCTGGCTAAATGCTGACGTTTTCTGCAGCGGACATTCCGGGTGAAAAACTGCACTTTCTCTGTGGCCACCGGGGCGGATACTGGATACCGCAGCCCGGTACCAAATGATCCACGGCCCGGTGGTTGGGGACCACTGCTATATGGCATCCAGTTCTGTATATGGGGTACTAACTAAATGTATAGACATCTGGTTTATAAATTCTGCTATGACAATATCTATTAGTAAAGCATTGTAAGCTTGAAGGATGCTATAAGCAAGCCAAAACCAGCCATTCTTATTGGCAATACAACAAAGGAAAAAACTGATGTAAGTTGACTGGGTCACAGAGCAACAGGGGAAATTCTGCAATCCATTGCACTTCCCTCAAAGATAGCCAGAAATACTTATTTACCCTTCTTTTTCCTATTATTGTCTCCTCTGAAAAGACTATAGCCAGGGCCTAGATATGGGGCAGATGTGTAGTACAGAAGGTAACCTATAAATTCCTGTTTATAGTGCATTTTTTACATATTATTGATGTGTTTGTGTAATGTATGTCTAAGTGTAATACAGTTTCTCAGCAAATACGAAAGGTGCCGCTCATACATTGCCATCAATTTGCGTTTTTTCCAGAAAATTACAGCATAAAAAGTTAATTCACTCCAATGTGTGAACACAGCCTAAGGAGTGCACAAGCTAAACCCTGGGGCCTACGCTTCCCTCCTTCATACTATGAATTACACACAATAAATACACCACAACAATTTGGCCAAAAATCTTTATTAATATGAAATTCAGCATAGAGCAAAAGCGGAGCCTGACTTCATTGCGATCCAGCACTTCTTGAGCTATGGCGACCCTGCCCTGAGTCCATCTGCCTCTTCTAACCTCTTTAATGGCCAGCCATGATCACTTTCCCCCAAGACAGTCACCAGTCCCTGTGACCAACATTCATGACTGCCGAGGCCAAACCACACATCAGGAAGTCTGCAGTGGTATTTGTACAAGTGGGGGCTTGTGGGACACTCGTCATACTATACCGCCACCATTAAAGTGCAGAGCCTCAAATCAGAGTCCACAAACAGTTAAATAAAACCCTCCGCTATAGGAGTAGGGGCTTCTCTGTGCTCCTTCCTCAACAAATTTCCTCTTTTAAATCCCCTACTACTCCCCATGTACTGCTCCTTAACCAACCACCTTAGCCTCTTTTATTGTCACCGACCGCCTAAGTTCACACCTAGCACACAGGGAGACAATAGATAGAAACTCCTTACCCCCTTTCACCTTCCCTACCTAGACATCATATCGCCATGGCAATGTGGTAGTCGACACCACCGTTTTTCTTACCTAGCCCACCCAAATGCTAGGGCCGTCACACAGCTGCCACCCTCATTCTGAATTTATTAAAATGAAAAAAACACTGCTACAATAAGATATTTTTCTTAATTACAACATTCAATACTATCCCATTATTAGTTCCCAGGATTCACAGCGTTCATTTGCCTAAATGTGTTTGGTCTTCCGTATAATATGTACAAATTAAATTCATAATCTCTAGATTATGAACATTGCCTTAAAAAGACATAATGCACAGCACTTTTTCTGCAGCATAGGAAATTCCATGCTGATACAAAATGGTTCTGTCATGGGGCTTCTAAGAATAACCCAGACATATTAATGTTAGATTTGTGCTGAACGTTATCTATTCTAGATACAATGTAAGTGACTTTAGTTCTACTTTGCATATGTTCAGACTACATTATAACCAATACATAGGATGTTAAAAATTACATAGGATGTTAAAAGGGTTCTAAACGTTTTCTTTATTTCTTTGTACTATAAACCTTTGTTTTTCGTTTTTATTTTGCGTATCATATATATGTAAATGCACCTGACATTTATGATTTATTTTTATTTTTTTAAACTGTAAATATATTGAACATTTTTACATAACATAAACAGCGATGTTTCAGAATGACAGGAAATATAGCACAGATTATATAAAACCATGTCAGTATACATATAGTAACGTTTAGGCTGGGTTCACACGAGCATGTTACGTCCGTAAAGGACGGAACGTATTTCGGCCGCAAGTCCCAGACCGAACACACTGCAGGGAGCCGGGCTCCTAGCATCATAGTTATGTACGATGCTAGGAGTCCCTGCCTCGCTGCAGGACAACTGTCCCGTACTGTAATCATGTTTTCAGTACGGGACAGTAGTTCCACGGAGAGTCAGGGACTCCTAGCATCGTACATAACTATGATGCTAGCAGACCGGCTCCCTGCAGCGTGTTCAGTCCGGGACTTGCGGCCGAAATACGTTCTGTCCTTTACGGACCAAACATGCTCGTGTGAACCCAGCCTTAAAATAAAACATTAACTGAACAATACTTTATAAGACAGGTAGTAAGAAATAATATATAGTGGTCTCTATGCATAGACTGTAACAAGGGGGAATTAAGTGCATAAGAAAATATTGCCTCCTATAGTATATCCAAGGCAAAACGATTGTATGCACAATGAAAAAATAGGAAATATATTTAAAAATCAAAAAGAGACAAGTGGCAAGACATAAAACACAGGAGGCAGAGCAATTGGGGACTGGTGGTTACTAGGTGGAAACTAATATGCAGGTCAGAAAGAGGGGATATGGAGTTTATACATAAGTCAATACCTAAGTTTCCCAAGGGGACCATATGGACTCAAATAGTTCTAATCTGTTGTGCATAGAAGCCGTTAAATGTTCTGCCTCACATCCTAAATTCTAATGTACAGATCGGTTCTAGCTGGGAAGGGGTTGTTTCCACGACCGAGCAATCAGACTTCTGGCAGAACATGAAGAAGTAGCCTGGTCGACCTCTTTCCCTTGTTAGGGGGGCATTCAGTAAACAAATGAAGGGATCTAAAAGGACATCTGTGTTAAAAAGATCATTAATAAAAGTTTTTCTTTTAACCCCATTTTAACCCTCTTTTACCCCATATTCGTCGGTCTGCGTTGAAACAATGCACAGCACATGGACCCATGCATTTCAATGGGACCATTTACACATGCGTTGTTTTTCACGCAGTGAGTATCCATTGTCTTATATTGGTGCGTTTTCACATCCGTGTGCTGTCCGTGTTTCACACATCAAATACATTGAAAAGCAGAGACATACATTTTTTAAAAATGAAATGCTTGCATGGACCTGAAAAACGCATGCCACACGCAAAGCACACTGAGGGCGATACGCAACACACATGGACAAGAAATGCAGGAAAAATGCTGCGTTTTTTACACGTGCAAATTGGACGCGCTCGTCTGAATGTAGCCTAAGAGGGCAATCCCAGAAAATATGCGGTAGCGTTCCCTTATGTCTTCTGCATCACCAACACAGATTGAGGACGGAGGCATTCATTTTATGGAGCAATTCCAGTGTGTTGTACTAGTACATCAGCAGCTTGTATTGATACTCTGTACAAATTGAGAACTTGGCTGCCCTATGCCACACGTGCTGCCAAGTAGTAGGGGGAAGGGATCATCTCAGATAATTTTCCCATTATGTCATGTAGGCTAGGTCGCCGGTTTGGATGTAGGTCAGTGAGAATTCCAAAAAGGGTGAGGACCAAAATACACTGTTTTGACAAAGGGCTCTATGGATATGTTCGGAGCTTTCCCGACACCATAGCCAAATGTATACTGCAAAAGCAGTGTGAATAGAGCCTTGGCCAACATTTATCTCTATGTCTATGAATAGTTTTACATTTTTTCAACACTTCCATGTAGATAAACATATCTTTTGACAGAAGTGTCAAAATGTCAACCAAATTATATAAAACACAGTCAGTATCTGACTAAAGTACACAAATTAAATCATATGGAGTAAGGTTGGTTTTACACAGGCAGATTTCATGCCCATTAACCAGCGCTGATAATAGCATCCGGGCACCTGATGTCCATGCCGTAAGCAGATGACTCCGGTCACAGTATAGCGAGTTTGCTGCAGTACTACTGTACATAGTGACATGTCAGAAGTTTTGATTGCCTTCGTGTCTGTTCGGCTTTTTCGGTAAGCCGATGTATCGGAGTACAGGTTCATCGACTTTCTATTGAGTCCGTACTCCGATACATTTATTTCCAGAAAAAGCCGAACAGACACGAAGCAGCTCAGCGCTCACACGAGAGCATCAGCTGCTTAGTTTTAGCGATTGGTGGGGGTCTCAGTGCTCGGACCCCCACCAATCAAAACTTCGGACATGTCACTATGGCATGTCAGAAGTTTGTTAAACGTTTTGCTACACTTTACAGTTCCTATAAGACTCACCTCGCGGCTGTGATAGGAATGAATGGAGAAACTGACTTCCTGTCCGCACATGAGACGCTGTGGCAGTTGGAGTCTCCTATTGCTGGTCACACGACACGGCTGAGGACCAGAAGGGACTAGATAACTCACAAATACAACCACCGGTAAGAAGATTACCTTCACCACAATTTACATTGTGCCTCTCTAATGGGCCAGAGAATAAAAAATTGTGGGAGCGCTTCTTTAACAAGGATTTTAATATCCACTTGTTTGTATGTGGCTGTGATGAATAAGTATTATGAAACATACATGGTCTTATTTAATATAAAAAATTTCCATTCATGTAAAATGGTTGCCAGGTAAAGTTATTCCAAAAAGATACCTGCACTTGCATTTATTGTTGCCCCAGTTTCCTAATTCAGGTGTAATGATAGGGGTAGGGAAACGGACAAGTGAGCCCTAATCTACCCGCCACTCTGTCCCTGCCTACTTGCAACGACCCGCCCTAGGCGACGGGGTACAACTGGGCAGCGGTCCCTACGCTCAGTAAGTGCACAAGACAAACATACAAGGGAATATAAAGCAAAGGGAAAGGGGCAGTTGCCCACGGCAACACCGTGAGCAACAGAGTGGTGAACGAGCCAAGTCAAACCAGGAGAGCACGAGGTACAAAACGCAGAGCAGAAGAGTCGTCAGAAAGCCAGGGTCAGAATGGAGCAGGATCAAATTGTTAGGAGCTGTAGCTGGGCCAGGAAACCACACGTAAAGAATCACAAGCAAGGAGGGACAGGAAAGGCAGGTATAAATAGACAGAGGGCGGGAGCTAGCTGAGTCTGGCCAGGCTGCGATAGGCTCTCCCACTCCTAAGCCTGCCACCCTGAGTGGTGGAAGCTGGAGTCAGTCTCAGAGAGATAGACTCAGGTGAAGACTGATTACCTCTGGAAGTTAACCCCGAAGCTGTGTCTGGCAGATCCTTTACATCAGGAGTAATTTCTGTAACTTCCAGGGTCACTGTCTTTCGAATGTTTAAATTGTATATCATGTGTTAAAAAACATATGCTCACTGACTTCATAAAGGATCATAACAGGTCCAAAAGCTTTACCCCTTTGCTGGCACTAGCCAGCTGCCTTCGGGAAATGTTCACTGCCCACTCTCAGCATTTTTCTCATCTATCCATTGGGATCTACCCCTTCCAAGCAGCCATTGCCCTAAAATGTGATCTTGCAGATGAGTTGACATAGTGTCCCTGTCATTCTACTGTACCCACGCAGGGTGCCCTTGCATCTTTTACAACTACGTCATCTCACCTTGGCACAGCATCTCCAGATGGACGGTGCATAACAAGAGTGCATCCTCAACAGTCCTGAATCCCGTGATTAGAAGAGCAAAATAATCTAGTGCGAATGACTCTGTTATTGGGTTACTGTGACTGGCACTATAATAGGGACACTTTGTCTTACTCTGTTATCAGGCACTTTGTCAATCTCTGTTATGTACTATGTCTGACACTATAATAAGTGCACTATGGTTAAATCTGCTATTGAATCACTGTGGCTGGCACTATTTTGCAGGGCACTGTGACTGCTATTGAAATTGGATTACAATAGGTAACTATTTTATGTGGCACTGTGGCTGGTACTGCAATGGGGGCCCTTTAGTTCAGTCTCTTATGGGTGAATCATGGCTGGTACTGCAATGGGAACACATGGGGTTCACTGCTCAGGAGCTCTGTGGGTTTCATTGCTATGGAAGCACTATAACTTAGGCCGTATTCACACGAGTGTGTGCGTTTTGCGCGCGCAAAAGGTCCACAAAAGCTTTGTGTGTCATCAGCATACGGTGCGTGGCTGCGTGATTTTCGCGCAGCCGCCATCATTATGACACTGTTTTTATGTTTGAAAACAGAAAAGCATGTGGTGCTTTTCTGTTTTCATTCATACTTTTGACTAATGTAGCGCGCATCACGCGCGGCACACGCAATTGCTTCCGTGTGCCATGCGCGGTTTTCACGCACCCATTGACTTCAATGGGTGCATGATGCGCGAAAAACGGGCAAATATAGGACATGTCGTGAGTTTTACGCAGCGGACATACGCTGCGTGAAAATCACTGACAGTCTGAACGGCCCCATTGACTAACAAAGATCCGTGCGACGCGCGTGAAAATCACGCGCGTAGCACGGACGTATTATATGTTCGTCTGAATAAGCCCTTACACTGTGGCTAGCTCTGTTATGGGTACCCACCCCATCATGATTCTTAATAATACGGCTAAGCCGTGCGAAATAAATAAGTAATCACCCACTGATGCACTGAATTTTAAACATGAATAAACGTAATAGCATGAGTTACTAAAAGCAGCAAAGCATTAATAGGCCCAGCACAAAATAACGCAAGGTCAGCATAGCCGTTACATTAAAAATTAGCACTATTTGTAACTTTGACAGTGGTGGTTGGCTACATTTTTTTTTTTTTTATTGGGGTGTACATATAAAGTAGGAATCAAAAAACATAAAGGCAAGGAATATGGAAGTCTATGAAGTTTACAATGTGGTATACAATTCCTCAATTCTCTCTATCCATATATATATATATATATATATATATATATATATATATATTCTCTCTCTCTCTCTCTCTTACATCCCATTATGTCTCTATTTCAATCATTCACTTCTTCTATTCCACCCCTCCCTCCTACAACCTCTTTGCAACCAGTTCACAACAAATATAAAGGAATTATGCCATGTTCTGACAAGGGCTGGTACTTTTGTCACTACATTTGTGAATGATAAAAATCTATTTTGTTATGCAGGGCCATATGTGTGTTTTAGGGTTAGTAGGCTTTTAAAAAAACAAAGGGATGAATCATTTTCACTAATATTGTAATGTTGTATAAAAATTTTAATAATATCTTTGTTAACACTTAATTAGTGTGTCGTTTGCACTTACATCATCATTCAGATGGCAGCACATATGTTTTTTTCAAAGGGAAGGACATGACTCGTCCGGTAGTGCTAAATTGGGTGTTTATCCTATACAGGTTCTTAGCATGTCTGTAATGACATGGTTACACCCATGGAATTTGAAACTGGTTTTTCTGGAGAGCACAACATCTTTTCACTACGTGTAACAGAAAATATGCAGTGTGTAGATGTAATGACGTATCATAGGAATCGAAGCATTTTGTATTTCATGTACAATGGAATCAGTTCTTTTCATGTATTTGCCAAAATAGAACGTGACCATTGACCAGCTTATTATATTACCTTCTACAACAGGACAATATGAAGGCAACAAAAATAAATCTATTATTCATTAATAAAAATTGAAAATAATGATAAATAATGAATAGATGCAGTTATGCAGACCACATTGTAAATTAGTAAAATGTTGCCACCTGATGGGCAGAGTAGAACTTTTACATCAATGTGACAGAATGTTTATAGGATCTTGCAGCGTCGTTGACTGGTATAACTTGATCCATAAGCAGGATTTTATTTAGCAGGGTAAGAATATTGTATTATATTAAAGAGGTGGTTTGTACTTTGTTGGCACCATAAGGACAGTTTAGTGTTTCAGATTTCACCAATGATATGGACAATGTAGGGCAAACCTTCTGCACTCTGTGTAAGCGCCGACATGATGACATGTCACCTGCAGGAAAAAACATCACGTGACCACTGTGGTGGCCAAATGCTGACTGATCCACTCAAGTGTTGTCCATAGTGGTTGTTAATATCTATACATCGTAGATGACAAAATGCAAATATTAAAACACGTGCAGTAAAACAAATATAGAAAGGAAATAATTAACAGGTTGAACTACCCAGAAGTGTTACATTCACAAAGTGGAATTTTTCTAATAGGTTTTGTTTTATCATTTCTAGAAATTCCAGTGAGCTGTCAGACTAGGGGGAATTCAGTATATAGACTTCTTGCCTTCTACTGGAAGAAAATACACATGAAATCCTTTTCCATTCGCTAAAGTCAAGAAACACATACAGTAAACCACTTGGCACTGGAGGTCTTAACAAAAACCACAAAAAACAACAATAACAACAGACAACTGACGTTTACTGATGAAGCCTTGTTATGCTTTGCATTTACCTATAAAACAGCCTACCTGTATAAATAGAACAGATCTAAGAACAGATTGTCTAAACCAGACATTTACTTAGAAGAGGTATTTCCACCATTTATGGCATATCCATAGATCAACGTGGCTAGCCATATCTCCTAGACTTCAATGGAGTGAGCCTGCCTGGAAAAGGCCACAGCTGCCAAAGCGTCTTACTGAAGAGTGGTGAGAAGGTGGGACCTCCACCTATCAGACATTTAGGGAATATGCTGTAGATGTGCCATAAATGTCTATGGTGGAAAAACCTTTTTAAGAATTACATTTATATGATTGTATCTTTAAATATAGACTGGGAAATACTGTAAGGCGCCTTATTATGTTAGATTCATTACTGATTTAGATTTGGTTGCTCTTTAATTATTCCAATCCTATATGCTCATGGTATATTATTACCCAGGACTATAATTACTTCTTATTGTGAAACACATAGATATATATAATCCCAGTTCTGCATAAAATACAGAAGAGAATAATTTATAATTACATGTACAACAATTTGGGTGCTTCCCTAATAAATATCATGTTAACTACAGCAACTCTGAGCGTTGCCCAGGATAAAACACCTCCAAAATGTGTTGGCCAACCTCTTGATTTGCCGTTTGATGTGATATTTCAGGTAAAAATGAAATATTGTGATGTAAACTTCATGTTAAAGTGTTTATGAAATTTAGAGTGGACATGTGCAGATTCAAAGAAGACAAGTTCAGACTGTGCAGTGATCTAAACTTCTGCAGTCTGTAATAGGATACACACATAAGATTATAGAATTAATTACATGCAGACTACATGCAGAATCGAGACTAGTAATACTGCCCATGGAGATTTTGTGCCTTGTTCTCATTAAGATGTCTAAAAGGGTTATTCCCACCATAGACACTAAGGGTATGTGCACACAAGCTATTTTCAGACGTAATTCAGGCGTTTTACGATGTTCTGTTCAGACGAGGTGTAATTTTACGCGTCGCTGTCAAAAGACGGCGCGTAAAAATACGCCCGCGTTAAAGAAGTGCAGGACACTATTTGGGACGTTTTTGGAGCCATTTTTCATTGACTCCAATGAAAAACAGCTCCAATTACGTCCGTAAAAGACGCCGCGAAAAACGTGAGTACTTGCAAAAACGTCTGAAATTCAGGAGCTGTTTTCGCCTGAAAACAGCTCCGTAATTTCAGACGTATTTTGCGTTTGCGTGTGAATATACCCTTACAGCATATCCACAGGATATGCCAGAAATGTCTGCACAATGCGAGTCCCAGCTCTGGAAGTCCCAGCTCTCTAGAATGGGAATATAAATAAATGAATGCAGAGGTGGCCACGTTTGCTCAGCTATGTACCCATAGAGCAGAATTGAGACAGCCATGCACATGGACGGCCACTCCTCCATCAATTCCCTGCCTGAATGCGTTGTGAACAGCTGTCTCTCTAGGCAGGACAGGGTCAGGTGTCCCCCATTCTGGAGATAAGTGTTGGTCCCAGAATTTATCAGACATTTATGGCATATCCTGTGCATATGTCACAAATGTCTAAAGTGGGAGTTACTCTTTAATACACAAGAGCAATATGCACCTTTCCTCCACATATAAATGTCAACAACTTTTCTTATGTCTCATGTCTTCTTAAATTTCCTTTAATTATGGCATACTATTCTTGTAAACACATTACTTGAGTTTAAATTACTTTACTCTCATGGTAAGGTTTAAATATATAATAACGTTTATGGTGCCTTAGTGCATCACCGTATTATAGAGCTATTCTACCTAACAAGCAATGCTTCTAAAGGAGATTAATACCATCCTATGGAGTATGCCACAGAAAAAGAAAAAACATTGTATGCCTCCGCATGAAATCAGATGCATACAGTGGTAAAGTATGGGACCATTGACTGCTATTGGTGCTTTATTACGGGTCCGTACAACTCAGAACTTAGATTTATAGTTCTTGAAGCCTCTGTAAATCTTACTGAATGAATGTATTTGATAACTTGGCATACTTTAGAGCTGCAGTGTCTATGATCCTTCGTTGTCAGTCAGGTTTTATTGCATTGCAGCATTCAGTGCTTATTTAGAAAATAGTTTTTCTGTACTTGTTATAAAAACCAAAGAACATAAAATATCAACTTGATAATATTTTTGAGTTTAAGGTTAACACAAATTGACTCTTTATTATGAAAGCTGTGATGATGATTATCATGTTGATAGCAACAATTTCAAACTGTTTAATACAATTATTAAATCACGCTTTAGCAACAAAGCTAATTTTCAAATCAGAATCATTAGTATTTAAATGAGCAACATTTTATGAATCAGAATCAAGTCGCAAGGTTTTTATGTTTCCCTAGAGGGGAATAAAAGGCATCACAGAGGAATTTGGTATGAATTGAGACTTTGTATTAGCTACTGTATCCAAATTTGGATTAAAGGGGTTGTCCAGATTGGGGGCGGTTATTCATACTGATGACCTATTCACTGGATAATTCACCAGTATATGATCGGTGGGGGTCCGACACCCGGACCCCGCACCGATCAGCTGTTCCGGCTGCTTCTGGGTGCTGGAAGCTATGAAGTGGTCGGTTCCAGAAGTCGTTGGCTTTAGTCACTGTATAGCGGCCATGCTGGGTTACTGCAGCTCTGTTCCTATTCACCTCAATAGGAACAGAGCTGCAGCATGGCTGCTATACTGTGACAGGAGCCATCTGCCTCCGACATCCACCCTGCATAGCTTCCGGGCCCCGTAGGCATTCGGAACGGCAGATCGGTGCAGGATTCAGGTGTCGGACCCCCACAAATCATATACGGATGACCTATCTAGTGGATAGCTCATCAGTATGTAAAACCGCCTTCTGCCAGGACAATACCTTTAAGAAGCATTTCCCCCCCAAAAAAATGAAAACTCGGTGGCTTATCTAAATTTTTTTGGTTCGGCCAACATTAATCTCATGTGTAGGGCGAGCTTTAGCTTCACTGCATTGACTTATATGCCTCCTTTACATTCCATAGACCTCTGTTATAGAGAAGAACCTATTCATTTCAAATGTAACATTTTAGCCCTGTACAAACTTTTTCCTTTGTTATAGAGATTATCAAGCTTGACAGTGGAAATGTATAAGTTACAACTTGTTATGATGTACTTCAAAAAGCAACAGTCCAGTATGCTATCAAGCATATGTACCTGAATTGTGATCTCACTGACAGCTCCCCTCCATTAACGCTGTTGACAACGGGATTTGCCTGGTTCTTGTTCACACCACATCTGCTCAATACTAGTTTGGAACGTAGATAGTGTCACGCCTGTGGAGTATGTGGATCCACTAGGCTGCTCTGCCGTAGCGGAGAAGCAGCTGGCCAAACAACAATCAATAACAGTCTCTTGGACAGGAGTACCTGGGTAGATGATCTGGCAGATACTCTAAGTAACGGACACGTGGCTCAGATGATGCTTGGCGTGGCAGATGACACCGGACGTGGCGGACAACACCAGATATGGCAGATGACATCAGACCTGGCAGTCGACACTAGACGTGGCAGATGAGGCACAGACGACTCCAACAATAGGCTTAGGCTCATGAACAAACACAGCAACAGGATACGGGAAGCAGGATACGGGAACACTGGGAGCAGGATACAACTAAGGGACCATTTGCATAGACAAAGAACACAAAGAACGCTCAGGCAAGGAGGGAAAGGGAAGGGTCCTTTAAAAAGTCCAGGGTGCAAAGGGATTGGCTAAGGAACTTTTACTTTGGTGTGCACTGGCCCTTTAAGGCTAGGAGGAGTGCACGCGCATCCTATGGGCGACAGTGGGGAACAGGTAAGTAGGTTATGCTGGCAGTCTGCGACCATGGGCACAACCGGTAGTCAATTAGGTAGGGTGAATGAGCACTATCCTTCCTCCTCCTCATTTGGCTAGAGGGCTGCAGATGGAACCACAGCACAGAACACAAATGTGCCACTATCTACAAGGGACACTGTTGCACTATCTACAAGGGGCACTGAGTGTAGTCTATCTACACTGGTTTATATGCTACTATATGTACTAGTTTAGCCCCTTTTTTTTATTAGAGCTTGTAATATAAAGGGCTAGGCTGATGGATAAGTGCAGACCAATACTCATAGTGTAAAAACCAGAGGATAGCGGGAGCTTGGCAAAAATAACTTGGTTTGAAATGTATGCGTTTGGAAATCTCTCTTTTAAAATCCTGCGTTTGCCCCTGGGCTTGCTGATATTTTCTTGCTGTGGACATAATTTAGTGAATCATGCCTAAACAATCATGCCTAAACAATGCAACTTCTATGCCAACAGTAAATCTAGTTATACCTGGTGCCAAGAATTCTTGTTACAGTAAAAAAAAAAGTATGCATATGCCTGCCTTATATTCAGTCATGTTGCCTACTAAACATGGTATAGACTTGTGTAGTGTAGTATATGTGACCTTGGATGTCACAGCCTTAGTAAACATTGACACCAGGGTCAGAACCATACTGATGACCAGGTTATGTTCCATATCGCTAATGCTTGGCTCAGAATTATATTACATCTTGCCAGCACTGCCAATTTAGACTTTGGGTCACCAAAACATCACTGCCACAGTTTTAATTTTATTTATATTTATTAGTAATTACAGTGATCTGCAAAACTTTTTATAGGCATTTTCTTTTTCGTTTTTCAATACCTAATGTGTGACTTATGTGAGTAGGAGCTGCCTTCCTCATTAAAGTTCCTATAACTTATTTATAATCTTAACAATTTTTTGCTTATAATACTTGATTAAAATATTAAACTAATTCTGAACAGGAAATTCTGTCTTCTTTTTTGCACATTTAGGCTATGTTCACACGGGGTATTTTGCCGAGTTTTTTGACGTGGAAACCGCGTCGCAAAACTCGGCAGAAACGGCCCGAGAACGCCTCCCATTGATTTCAATGGGAGGCGTCGGCGTCTTTTTCCCGCGAGCAGTAAAACTGCCTCGCGGGAAAAAGAAGCGACATGCCCTATCTTCGGGCGCTTCCGCCTCCGACCTCCCATTGACTTCAATGGGAGGCAGGAGAAAGCGTATTTCTCGCTGTTTTATGCCCGCGGCGCTCAATGGCCGCGGGCAAAAAACGGCGCGATAATTGCCGCGAAAATCGGCGTGCAGGGAGAGGAATATCTGCCTCAAAGTTCCAAACGGAATTTTGAGGCAGATATTCCTCCCCCAAAATACTCCGTGTGAACATAGCCTTAAGCTAGAATTTACAAGCTATAAATATTGTGTATTTACTTTTGAAATATTAGAATTCAGAGTCACATTTGCATTTGTAAGATCTGCAGTTTATACTCCAGTGAAACCTTAATTTCTCCAAGCTGAGTTCTTGTAAATCATATGCCTGCTTTACATAGAAATGTTAGATACATTGTCATAAATTGGCAACCAAGGAAAGTTTAGTAAAAGCAGAAGCTGATGTCAGCGAGTAGTGATTTATTCCAGCCCTTCTAATATCTTTCTTGTAAAGAGGATATAATTCAGAGTGAATCCCAACTAATTGTATTACAAGCTTTATAATCTTGATGTACTCCTGTAGAAATTTACTTTTTATATACGCCATAAACACCTATAGCTTTTTGCTTGCGCTAGAGGCAAAACTTGAAGCTCCTGGGCTCCAATAAAAATCCTGTAAAGGGGCCCACGATCTTGCATGTGCTATTTATAATATTGGTGTCTTCTTATATGGCAGAAGGGCTTTTGCGCCCCTTCAGGGACCAGGGGCTGGGTGCGACTGCTACCTCTGGACCCCCCTCTAGCTATGCCCAGGTTTGAGCATATTGGTACTAAAATACCATGTAGAACGATGTACCGTAAATATCAGTATATGGAACAATTTGCAAATTTTAGCGAATATATAAAAAACAATAGTTAGTTTACATGTCTTCGGGGTGTTAAACAGTTGGGCAGTGGTATACACAGTAGAGAGGAGGTCCCATAGCAAAGATCAAATGAGGACATTATGTTACCGGGTTTTCCCAACCAAAGCATAAGGACTTGGTGTTTGTTTTCCCCTTCCCATCCTTTTCATGAACCTTGTACCAATTACCCACCCCCTTGTCTGCTAACAATGGAGTTCCTCTAGAGAGGGGAGTCCTGCATAGGTTCTCGCCACCAAAGACCCCATAGCAGTCTCATGGGCTGCCTCTTTGTTATATACGGCCTTGCCATTGGGATTGCACAATGTATATTGAGAGCTATGGAAATATTAATGTCACACACAGATTAGAGCAAAAGAGCTCTGGGGTCTTACAGAGCTCTCAGATGACTTCGTTCGAGGAAAATAAAGATTTCAGATTCCCAACGCTAAGTTACATGCTGATGACTTTTTAGATAATAAAAACACTGGAGAACCCCGAATAGATTATGGGGGGGGGGGGGGTTTCTGGGCCACCTGCACTCACCATTGGTTAATCATTTTGTAAACTGAGTACATTAATGCACCATCAGTAATAAAGCTTTATATATTGGTAATGACATCTATTACATTTAGTTATGAAACTTGGATGCCATTCAGTATATTACTGTGCCGTACGTAGATTCCCAGCACTAAGCAAATAAAGGAGGAGTGTGACTTTATGTGCTTTTACCAGGATTCATATACGCCCATATTAAATGCTTAAGGCAGATGCCCATGGATATAGTCCAGGAATCAGCATATGGTTACCAGCCTACAAATTTGGCACTAATCATATGGAAGAATAGATATAGAAATGAGCAGTATTGTAAGTTCTGGATAGAATAAGAGTCCTTAAGTCTTGTCTGCCTGCAGTCTACGTTGAGTTACCACTACTGAACCTAATTTTATTTTAGACAACAACTTAACCCTTTCAAGACCGAGCTAATTTTGGCCTTCAGGACCAGCCCCGTTTTTTCAAATCCGACATGTGTCATTTTATGTGGTAATAACTCTGGAAAGCTTTTATCTATCCAAGCGATTCTGAGATTGTTTTCTCATGACAAAATGTACTTTATATTAATGGGAAAATTTGGTCAATAAATTTATTGGTTATTTGTGAAAACCACCAAAATTTGCAAAAATGTTCTAATTTTAAATGTATCTGCTTGTAGAACAGATAGCAATGCCACACAAAATAATTCCTATTTACATATTCTATATGTCTACTTTATGTTTGCATTGTTCTTTGAACATTATTTTATTTTTCTATGACGTTACAAGGCTTAGAACTTTAGCAGCAATTTCTCACATTTTCAAGAAAATTTCAAAAGGCTATTTTTCAAGGACCAGTTCAGTTCTGAAGTGGCATTAAGGGCCTTATATACTAGATAGACCCCATAAATCACCCCATTTTAAAAACTGCACCCCTCAAAATATTCAAAGCAGCATTCAAAAAGTTTCTTAACCCTTTAGGTGTTTCACAGGAATTAAAGCAATGTAGAGGGGACATTCACTAATTATTTTTTTTTCCCAAAATTCATTTGTAATAAAAAAAAAATCTGTAACACAAAAGGTTTTACCAGAGAATTGCAACTCAATATTTATAGCCCAGATTCTGCAGTTTGTAGAAATACCCGACATGGGGCCCTAGTGCGCTAATGGACTGAAACACAGGCCTCAGAAGCAAAGGAGCACCAAGAGGATTTTGGGGCCTCCTTTTTTTTAGAATATATTTTAGGCACCATGTCAGGTCAGGTTTGAAGAGGTCTTGTGGTGCCAGAACAGTGGAAACTCCCCAAAAGTGACACTGTTTTGGAAACTACACACCTGTTAAGGATCTGCCAGGCACAGCTTCTGTATCCACGCCCATAGGTAATCAGTCTGCACCTGCTTATATGTCTGTGAGACTGACTCCATCTTCCACCACTCAGCATGGCAGGCTTAGGAGTGGGAGAGCCTATCACAGCCTGGCCAGACGGAGCTAGCTCCCGCCCTTTGTCTATTTATACCTGCCTTTCTTGTTCCTCCTTGCTTGTGATTCTTCTCTGTTGGTTTCCTGGCCCTGCTGCAGCTTCTGAACTACTTGTCCCTGCTTCGTATTGACCCTGGCTTACTGACTACTCTTCTGCTCTGCGTTTGGTACCTCGTACACTCCTGGTTTGACAAACAAGGTAGCTAACGTCTTAGCATTGGGTAGTTTTTTGAGGGGCACAAAGTGGCACATCTTACTGAAGCGGTCTACTACAACCCACACATCCTGCGTCTCCATGGGCTCCCTGTCAATATTGTTTCTGACAGAGGGGTACAATTTGTTTCTTTGTTTTGCAGAGCCTTCTGTAAAAAGTTGGAGATTGATCTGTCCTTCTCCTCTGCCTTCCATCCTGAAACTAATGGCCAAACCGAGAGGACTAATCAGTCTCTAGAACAATATTTAAGGTGTTTTATCTCTGACAGTCAATATGATTGGGTCTCATTCATTCCCCTCGCCGAATTTTCCCTTAATAACCGGGTCAGTAACTCGTCAGGGGTCTCCCCCTTTTTCTGTAATTTTGGGTTTAATCCACGGTTCTCCTCCGTTTCACCTGGTAGTTCCAACAATCCCGAGATAGAGGTCGTTCATCGGGAACTGTGCACAGTCTGGGCCCAGGTTCAGAAGAACCTAGAGGCGTCCCAGAGCATACAAAAAACTCAGGCAGATAGAAGACGTTCCTCTAACCCCTTGTTTATGGTCGGGGATCTGGTGTGGCTATCGTCTAAGAACCTGCGCCTTAAAGTCCCGTCCAAGAAGTTTGCTCCCCGGTTTATAGGGCCGTACAAGGTCATTGAAGTCCTCAATCCTGTCTCCTTCCGACTGGAGTTGCCCCCATCTTTTCGAGTACACGACGTGTTTCATGCCTCCCTCCTTAAACGCTGCTCCCCGTCCTTGGCTCCCTCGAGGAAACCTCCTGTTCCCGTTCTCACCCCTGAAGGGGTAGAATTCGAGGTGGCCAAGATTGTGGACAGCAAGATGATCCAAGGCTACCTCCAGTACCTGGTCCATTGGAGAGGATACGGGCCTGAGGAGAGGACTTGGGTACCCGCCTGGGATGTTCACGCTGGGGTATTGGTCAGGAGGTTCCACCTTCGCTTCCCCAATAAACCAGGTCCATCTAGAAAGGGTCCGGTGGGCCCTCATAAAAGGGGGGGTACTGTTAAGGATCTGCCAGGCACAGCTTCTGTATCCACGCCCATAGGTAATCAGTCTGCACCTGCTTCTATGTCTGTGAGACTGACTCCATCTTCCACCACTCAGCATGGCAGGCTTAGGAGTGGGAGAGCCTATCACAGCCTGGCAAGACGGAGCTAGCTCCCGCCCTCTTTCTATTTATACCTGCCTTTCCTGTTCCTCTTTGCTTGTGATTCTTCTCTGTTGGTTTCCTGGCCCTGCTGCAGCTTCTGAACTACTTGTCCCTGCTTCGTATTGACCCTGGCATACTGACTACTCTTCTGCTCTGCGTTTGGTACCTCGTACACTCCTAGTTTGACTCGGCTTGTTCACTACACTCCTGCTCTACGTTTGGCACCTCGTACTCTCCTGGTTTTACTCGGCTCGTTTACTCTCTTGTTGCTCACGGTGTTGCCGTGGGCAACTGCCCCATTTCCCTTTGTTCTGTGTTTCCTTGTCTGTTGTCTGTCGTGCACTTATTGAGTGTAGGGACCGTCGCCCAGTTGTACCCCGTCGCCTAGGGCGGGTCGTTGCAAGTAGGCAGGGACTGAGTGGCGGGTAGATTAGGGCTCACTTGTCTGTTTCCCTATCCCTGTCATTACAACACCTCAAGGAATTTATATAGGGATATAATTAGCATCTTGACCCCACAGGTCTTTTGCTATACTTAATGGAATTAGTCTGTAAAAATGAAAAACAGAGATTTGTAATTTTTACAAGGAATAAAGAATAAAAAGCACCCCAAAACTTGTAAAGCTATTTCTCCCGATTACGGAAATACCCCATATGTGGTAATAAACTGCTGTTTGGACCGACGGCAGGGCTCAGAATGGAAGGAGTGCCATTTGGATTTTGGAGTGCAGATTTTGCTGGATTGGTTATCAGTGCCATGTCGCTTTTGCAACGCCCTGGAGGGATCAATACAGTGGAAACCCCCGAAAAGCGACCCCATTTTGGAAACTACACACCTCAAGGAATTTTTTTCTAGTAGTATACATAGCATTTTGACCCCACAGGTTTTTTGCTGAATTTAGTGGAATTAGACCGTGAAAATGAAAATCTATGTTTTTCTGAAAAAACATAGAAATTTTTAATTTTCACAATGAATAAAGGAGAAAAAGCACCCCATGATTTGTAAAGCAATTTCTCCTGATTACGGCAATACACCATATGTGGTAATAAACTGCTGTTTGGACCAATGGCAGAGCTCAGAAGGGAAGGAGCAATATTTGGCTTTTGGAGCTCAAATTTAGCTGGAATCGTTTTTGGGTGTCATGTCGCATTTGCAAAGCCCCTGAGGTACCAAAACAGTGACACCCCAAAACTGACACCATTTGGGAAACTACACCCCTTAAGGAATCTTTCTAGGGATATAGTGAGCATTTAGTCCCCACAGGTCCTTTGCAGAATTTATTAGAATTAGGCCGTGAAAATGAATATCAACATTTTTTTCCACTAAAATGTTGAATTTTTTTCATTTTCACAAAGGATAAAGGAGAAAAAGCACCCCAACATTTGTAAAGAAATTTCTCCCAATTACGGCAATACCCGACGTGGTCATAAATGGTTTTTCATTAGAAATTAATGAACCCTTCCAGGACTGATCCATTTTTTGCTTTTTCATTTTAGTTTTTCCCTCTCCACTTTCCAAGAGCCATAAAGTTTTTCTTTTTCTGTCAGTAGAGTGGTGTGAGGGCTTATTTTGTGCGGGAGGAGTTGTAGTTTCTAGTGACACCATTTAAAGTACCTTTTAATGTACTAGGAAACTGAAAATAAAATTCTTTGCAGGCTGAAATTGGAAAAAGCTGCGATTTCTCCATTGTTTTTTGGGTTTAGTTTTTACGATTTTCACCGTGCGGTAAAAACTACAACTCAAATTTCTTCTCGGACTTAATACAATTAAGGTGATACCAAATTTATACAGATTTATTTTTAATACTTTTACTACTTTTACCAAGTAAAAACTATTTGTTAAAAAAATAAATGTTTTGGTTCACCACATTCCGAGAGCAATAACTTTTTTTATTTTTTGGTCGATTGAGCGGTGTGAGGGCTTATTTTTTGCTGGAGTTTTTATTGGTACCATTTTTTGGTACATACAACTTTGATACATTTTTATTACATTTTTTTTAAAAGCTAAAGTGACCAAAAAACTGTTATTTTGGTGTTTTAAATTCTTTCTTTTTTGTGGCATGCACCGTGTGAGTTAAATAATGATATATTGTAATAGTTCAGACTTTTACGGATGCAGCGATACCAATTTTGTTTATTTTTTACATTACTTTAGAGGAAAAATGGGAAAGGGGTTTTTTTGGGGATTTTAAATATATTAAATATTTTTTTCACTAATAATAACTTTATTTGCTTTTTATTTTTTTTATTTTACACATTGTATAAGTCAGGGGACTTGAACCAGCGATCATTAGATTGCTGGTAGAATACACTGCAATGCTAATGTATTGCAGAATAATGTCAGCACATCTTTTCAAAAGCAGATAGCTACCTATATAGTTGGGAATCCTTCTTGAAAGTGTTGTAGAAGTGTGATAGTCTGATATCTCTGTGTTGCTCTGTGTGTTCAGACCCATCAATTACATTTTACTAAGTTTATCTATGTACTTCAGTAATGGAGTTTACTCTGCTTGTCAGTTTAGTTTCTTTGTTTGAACCCGGGTTCTTCTTGTTTTAGTGTTGAGTGGATATTATACTGCAGGATTGTTACGTGCTTTCTGGTTTACCTTTTACTTGTACTGCTGGATTTATTACATGCTTTCTGGGTACCATTTTGCTGTTATTGTCCTGCTTGATTCATGACGTGCTTTCTGGTTTACCTTTTTACTTTTCAGGTACCATTCTACTCGTACTGCCAGTCAGCGGCTTCCCAGTAGTCATCCTAATATTCCGTAGCTTCTAACAGGGATCGTTGAGGGTTACTAGGAGGTTCCTGATATTGGAATCGCTCTTATAAGGGCAGCGGTCACGCTGTAAGTAGGGTTCCTCTACAGTTACGGCCATTTTAGAGTTTGCCCTACGGTCCACAGAGGTTGCTTACTTGGTAGCTTGCGCCAAGCACCTTTATGAATTTAACAGTACCGTGACACCTAGGAGATGCTTTGTCTGGTTGAACTAATTAAAGCCCCTTTACTTAATAGCTGGGTAAAATGAAGAGAGTTCATTGGTTCTACTAAGAAATCAATTTTTTAAGCTACTGGGGGAAATATAGGGTTGTCCGCGATCGGTGTCAGGGGACCTTTAGGGTCTATCAGGGTACTGGAACTTATCAGATGAATGTAAGGCAGATAGGGTTTGATGCATAACCTAAGAGAGGGCACTTTCATACAATAGAGACCTCATCCATGCCCACAAGAGTGAGGAAAACGCGTCTGGACAAATGGAATGCCCAATCTGTATCTAGAGTTTGTGCGGGGCACTGTGAAAGAAGTCTAAATCCCCAGCATGAACTGCTGCCAGATAATATATATTTTACAGTCCGGGAGCCCTATTCCACCCTTGTCCTTAAATCCAACAAGGGTGTCCCAACAAAGGCGTGGGTGAGCATTTAACAAAAGAAAGGAGAACAAATGACGTCTCAACGACAACCAGAAAGTGGAGGGTATAATAAATGGGAAAGTTTGAAGAAGATACAAAAGTCTCAGCAGAATATTCATTATAATTATGTTAATGTGTCCGAACCAATAGAATGCCCTCTTTTGCCAAGATTCCAGGTCTCGGATAATCTGTGATATAAGAGGTATTAAATAGCAGATATTATTCAGCATGGATACAAATCTCTTTGGTCAGTATTTTGCATCAGCAATTGTAATCCAAAACCAGCGGTGGGTCCAAAACACAGAAGAGGTACAATTCTTTCCATTATACTTTTTCTGTTTGTAGGTTCCACTCCTGATTTTGGCTTCCAAATACTGATGCAAAATATTAACCAAAATATACCTGTGTGTATGTAGCAATGAGGTATGTTCACATGTGGCAGATTTCTATAGCAAAATTCTTTGGTCCATGTTTAGCAAATGCTGGACAATATTTGACACTGCTTATACATTAGGTGTGGCCTTCTGAAGGTTTGTTAGTAATTAAACTGCCACATTTCACACAAATCTGATATTTCTGTGGACTATAATCAGGGCACACCTTTAATATCTTCAAATTTATGATGTGTCTTTTTCAAAGCTTTAACCCCTGTGTTGCAAAATGACCTTTTTTCCACTGGTAGTTTTTTCAAAGCTTTAACCCCTGTGTTGCAAAATGACCTTTTTCCACTGGTAGTTGATGACTGTTTATCTGACATAAATAATGTTTTTAATGCAAGCCCACATTCTATTTTACATGTTTTTATATTTTTCATGGTTTACTGCCATAGTAATTTTATTGCATGTTAGTAATTTCTACATAGCTGATACTACAATACAATAAGTTGGTGTCAGTCAACAAATTATTCATATTATGTCAAATATAAAATAATGAAAAGCGCAACAAACAGTAGTTGTTATTTTAATATCCCTTGTCTCTTGTACTTCATGTAGAAAAGCTGTTAAAATTTTTAAGAGAAATGTATTTTATTTTAATGTTAGAAGGGTTGAAGGTGTGTGACAAGGGCCAGTGGCAGCACAAAGCAAACCAAGGTGTGTACCAGGGCCCACTGGGCATGGAGGCCCATGGCGATCTAGATAGACATGTTCTATATTTATCATATTAAGAGTGGGGCAGACAGGGGGCCCACTGTGACTCTGTTTGCCAATGGCCTACATACACTTGCAGACACGTGTTACTACTCAAAATTGAATGTCTCAGATTGTTAACCTCTGCCAAGATCTTTTTGTGTGCGTTTATAGAGTATTGAATACAGGTATTTATATACTGTAGATATGTGCTGGGCAAAGTTTACGCTGTTCAAAGTCTACCACTATTCACTAGGCTCCTTTATATTTTATATACACGTCTCCCATCGGTTATCGTATCTGCTTATAAACTATAAGTACATGTGCTGTCTAATGTCTCGTCAGACGCTTTTCTCCAGCAAGCAGCTATTTAGCTACTACTGTAGCTTTGAGTTCACCGGCTAGCAATATATACAAGGTTTTACAATCACTATCAGGATAAATCAGGGAGTAAAGAGACAAACAAACTTGCCTGCATTCACGGAAGGCACACCTTGAAATGACAGATTAGTAAAAGATTAGATCTGATTTTAGGGTGTGTACATAGTACTCCATGGATTTATCTGTGATTCTTTGCCTTGTATTAAGGGCGATAATAGCAATAATTCACAATAATTTACAATAATTCACTATCATTGCCTAGTGTAAACTAGCGATTATTCACTCTTTTGTCATTGATTGCATCTATTATGCTGACATAAGATAAATGCCCCCTATTACACCTGTCCCATACTGTAATCATGTTTTCAGTACGAGACAGTTGTCCGGCAGCCAGGCAGGGACTCCTAGCGTCGTACATAACTATGATGCTAGGAGCCCGGCTCCCTGCAGTGTGCTCGGTCCGGTACTTGCGGCCGAAATACGTCCGTCAATTACGGACGTAATGACTTAGTGTGAACATACCCTCAGTGCATGTTCATACGGCTCGTTTTCAGGCGTATTTGGGAGCGTAAAACGCTCGTATTACGCTCCAAAATACACTTAAAAAATGCTTGCAAACAGTTTCCTGTTGATTTCAATGGGAAATACTTTATGTTCTCCATATGAGTTTTTATTTTTACGCAGCTGAATTAAAAAAACGCCTAGTAAAAATATGCCTTGTAAAAAAGAAGTGACGTCATTTCTTGGAGCATTTTCTAAACTAATTTTCCATTGATAATAGAAAAAAAAGCTGCGAAATACGCCTCAAAATACAATTGAAAAACGCTTCAAAATAAGCTTCCAAAGTGCTTGCAAACACTAAAAACTCTTTAAAAAACAGCTCCAAAAACACCTGGATTCAGAGGCTGTTTTCTTTTGAATTATTCCTCGTATTATTATTCTGTCTCAAACATATGCCGTGTGAACATACTGTTAGGCCAATTAACCTATCAGTATGTATTTGGAGTGTGGGAGGAAACCTATTCAAACACAAGGAACACAGGGGTTGAAGAACCATGTGGCAAAAATGCTATTTTTTTTTTAACACAAATTGCCATGGTTTTGTAAGGCTGGATTCACACACACTGTTTTTGTGCATTTTTTTTTGAGGATTTTTAACTGCATTTTTTTATACTCTCTTTAGTGTGGTCAGACTTTATATTAAAGTCTATAGTAAAAGATAAAATGCATTACATCCAACTGCATTTTGGTTAGTGGCTTTTTTTTAGGCCAATTATATGGTCATTGGCAATTTGGTGGGGCCCAAGTCCTGAGACTCCTACCAAGTGCTAGAACTAAGGTGTTGTTGAGTCATATACTGCCTAAGACCCATACTCAAGGAACCTAGCACCTGCCCCCCCCCCATCTCAAATACAGACATATTTCAATGGCATGTGAGAATTATTTTAATATGAAACTGACCCTTTACCATTTTATTTATTCAGACAATTATAAGATAATTGTTAAACGCTACACATGCCGGAACATAAAGTTAATATGATGAAACTGACAAAGCACAGGACAGTTTGTCAGGGGACACCTAATCTGAGGGTCTTCAGGCATTAGAAGAGTAATTTTTACCAATCATATAAGTACCAATGTTGTTGTTAGCACTGAGCACTTAGAAACATCTAAGGTTTTCCATTGTTCTGCTCTATCATAAGAGCAGAACAACAACAAAAAAAACCGGAAAGTCTGGATATTTAAAATGACAGACACTTCCAAAGTGTCAATCATTTGGACTGGTATTTTTACTGGATCTGCTATCGAGGCTCTGGCACAGATGTGAATAAACTCTTTCCCAGCTTTCACCACATTCAAGTGTTCTGCATCCTGAGGTGTGGATATAATTGACTACTACAGCATATTGCTGAGCGATGTCACATATTGTGGCCATTGGGTAGCACAGCATAGTAATTTGGGGCAGTAAGCACTGTATTGGGGGAAGTACAATAGAAAAAGTATTTGTGTACCTGGGGCAACAGTAAGCACAGAAGTGGGGCAACAATGTTAGGAGCATCCCCGTGCATGGTGTTAGGGGTAGCAGCAGTAGCTCTATTGGGGATAGTAGCAGGCTAGAACCATTAAATCTAGCAGCAAGATGAGGATTTGATGTTACTAGGGATGGTGAGAATGTGCTGCAAGAGGAGACAAACATGTTTGGGTAGAAAAACTGCAGATGAGAGGCAAAGCTGGAAGAAGCCTTCATAGGAGTCTGGGCTTGATGGAAAAGACGGGAAAAGAGAATTACTATTATCAAGGAGGACAACAACAATGAGTAATTTAATTGTATATTCGGTCTGCACTCTGCACCTGATCAGTGCTGTATTCACTTTGGTCTGCAACGTCATGATGCTCTGTAGAGTATCTTTGTGGACCTTGTATTTGACCACTATATGGTCACTGTATGGTGTCATCATTCACTCTAACTATGCTGTTATTATTGGTCTTTGTTTAGTGGTTTTTGTTCACTAATGTTATGGTAGTATTAATTATTCAATATTTGGTGGTAATATGTGGTCAAAGTGTGGTGGTATTTTTCAGTAACAGTATGCTGGTGTTATTCAGTCACTATGTGGTGGTAATATGTGGTCATAATGTGGAGGCATTATTCAGTAGCAGAATAGTGGTATTATTTATGTGTTGGTCATATGTGGTCATAATGTGGTGGTATTATTCCGTAACAGTATGGTGGTATTATTCAGTCTTTCTGTGGTGGTTATATGTAGTCATGGTGCATAGGTATTATTCAGTAACAGTATGAAGGTATTATGCAATCACTATGTGATGGTAATATGTGGTCAGATTGTGGTGGTATTATTCAGTAACAATATGTTGGTATTATTCAGTCAATACGTGGTGGTATTATGTGGTCATAGTGTGGTGGTATTATTCAGTAATGGTATGGTGGTATTATTCAATCATTATATGGTGGTATTATGTGGTCAAGGTGTGGTGGTATTATCCAGTAACAGTAAGGTGGTATTATGCAGTAACAGTATGGTGGTATTATTTAGTCACTATGTGATGGTAATATGTGGTCATAGTCTGGAGGTATTATTCAGTAACAGCATGGTGGTATTATTCAGTCACTATGTGGTGGTATTATGTGGTCATAGTGTGGTGGTATTATTCAGTAACAGTATGTTGGTATTATTCAGTAACAGTATGGTGGTATTATTCAGTCATTACATAGTGGTATTATCCAGTAACAGTAAGGTGGTATTATTCAGTAACAGTATGGTGGTATTATTCAGTCATTATATGGTGGTATTATTTGGTCAAGGTGTGGTGGTATTATTCAGTCATTATATGGTGGTATTATCTAGTAACAGTAAGGTGGTATTATTCAGTAACAGTATGGTGGTATTATTTAGTCACTATGTGGTGGTAATATGTGGTCAAGGTGGGGTGGTTTTATTCAGTCTCTTAGTGGTAGTATTATTTAATCATTTGTGAAAGTATTATTCAGTCATTGCAGTATAATTTGGTCCTTGTAAAGTAGTATTATTTGGTCACTGTATGACAGTGTTATTTAGAGGTGAACTATTATATATAAATAATAGTGTTTATGACAGGGCAAATTATTTAGGGACGAAAATCTTATGGGACAGATATCTATGAAAGAAAATGTGCACGCTATCTTTGCCCCCCACTGTTGCCCCATAGTGCAACAGGTGTCTTGAGCGTCTTGTATCCCTGATATTCACACAGGAATAAGATAAAATGAATTAAAAATGTATTTTTATATCTTATATGTGTGTTTAAGAGACAATCATATAATGCTTTTGTGATTCCTTTTAGAAGATTAACGGATTTGATATGTTCTACTATAAACTATTTCCGTACAATAACTGAATGTTAGATTATTTGTATTTAACTTTTATTTTTAGGTTGAAAAATCCTTTAATGTCATAAGTAAACAATCTTCTTCTATCCCCATGTGTCACAAGACCTTTTCTAAAATACACAGCTCTGCGGCTCTTACTGAGCCTGAATCCTTAGGGATATAAAGTGCAAATGACTGTGCTATTATTTCAGAAGTTCTGGTTGTGGTAAAACCTGCATTGATGTATGGAGAGGGTTCAGGTTCAGCGTTGTATAATTGCTATGCTGCATGTTGCTGTCTATGTAATAAGCATTTGCCTAGCAACCATTTGGCATTAGAGCAGGGTGTGACACTAGAAATCTTTCTTATTTCTGTCTGAACAAACGAAGAGTCGCACAGAACATGACTCAAACCTTACATAGATAAAAGGAAAAAATGTACGACTGGGTCCGTGCCAAATGTGTGAATAATAGTACTGCTCCTCACGAGTGCCAGCCTGTTAAGTTTAGGCCAGTGGGTTACTGATACGTAGATTTTACTATATTGTTTTAGGAGCATTCTTAGACTTCATGTAAAGTCATGTAACTCCAGCCGAAACGGAAAACTCAGGCAGTTGGTTAAGTCAATATAGATAAACCAGATGTGCCAAAATTTGCAGTAGTTCTGGCCTAACCTGGTGGCCATAACTGCTCCACTTTTAGCCACGCTTCATGGAGGACTGACCGATATGAATATGTTACCCTGCGTAATGAGGAGCCTGAGGAGACGTGTTCAGGCCTTGTTGACGCAGTGCACATTTGATGCAGATTTTGCATGCTTTCTCTAAGACAAAACCACAATTCGATCCAGGAGTGGAGACACTTTTATACTTGGATTTTTCATTTTTTAACTATAAATTGTATTACTTTATTATTTACTTTATTTAAAAAGTCCCACTCGTTTGATCACATTTGTTAGGCCGTCATTGAAACCAACAATCGCATTGCGAGCGGTGCCGATGGGGTAACAGAAGGAGACCCCTCCCTCTGAAACCGCTTAGATACCGTGGTCGCTATTGCCAGGCTCCTGCTCAAATAATCTCGATCATTTTTAGCCAGCAAGGTACTTATGACACAGGTGGTGATGTCACATGAGTCCCTTAATAACTGCCGTACAAAGGCGTATTTGTGGTTATTAGGGGTCATTCGTTTTGTATTGGATATTGGATTTATTTGACTTGTAGTCGGTTGTGGCCTCAAGTTCATGGTATGACTGGCTGATTTATGGCCTCTCAGGTTTTTTTTCCTCCCTGTTCCAGCTGGCATGAATTTTGTCTGTGCATGAATAGTAATGTTTTTCATGTGTCTATAATGCATCTGACAGCTGGTCGAAATGTCTGTGGTCAGTGTTATGTTGCAATGTAAATGTAATGTATATTATAGTTACTATGAGCTACATGTACATGTCAGTGCGATGCCTTGATTTGCTCTATGTCTTTGTCTTACATCCCTGAGTAATTTATTTGCCATATATAACATTTATGGTTTATAATACTGGCTTTGAATAATGAGGTAATGTCTCCGGCATGCTATGTATTTGCCATTTTGACCCATCGTTGACTGCTAACCCACATTTAAAGCGTTTTTATAGAGTTTTTATGACAATTTGCACAAAATCCCCCCTTAAAAAAACAGCATTAGTAAATACAATTAAACATAGCTGGTATTTTTGGGTGGAAAAGGTGGCAACCCTACAACACAAGGATGCAAAGATATGGGACTGAGAGATGTTCAGGTGTGTAGAATATATAAGTGACAAACTACAACCCCCATGGGAGCTGTAATGACAAGTTAAAGTAGCAGCCCTGTTTTCAGAAACTGTAACTAAGAAATGGCTAAATAACATTTTTAACACCTAGAGAAAAGATGGCACCTTAAACACATATTTATTGGAGATATTTTTATTTCTTTTAGGCCTCATTTACACGAGCGTGTGCGTTTTGCGCACGCAAAAAATGCAGCGTTTTGCGTGCGCAAAAGGCACTTGACAGCTCCGTGTGTCATCCGTGTATGATGCGCGGCTGCGTGATTTTCGCGCAGCCGCCATCATAGAGATGAGGCTAGTCGACGTCAGTCACTGTCCATGGTGCTGAAAGAGTTAACTGATCGCCAGTAACTCTTTCAGCACCCTTGACAGTGCATTCCGATCACCATATCGAGTAACCTGTTGAAAAAAAAAGAGGTTCGTACTTACCGAGAACTTCCCGGCCGTTGCCTTGGTGACGCGCCTCTCTTGACATCTGGCCCCACCTCCCTGGATGACGCGGCAGTCCATGTGAACGCTGCAGCCTGTGCTTGGCTTGTGATTGGCTGCAGCTGTCACTTGGACTGAATTGTCATCCCGGGAGGTCAGACTGGAGGAAGAAGCCGGGAGTTATCGGTAAGTCAGAACTTTTTTTTTTTTTTACACGTTCACGTATATTGGGATCGGAAGTCACTGTCCAGGGTGCTGAAACAGTTTAACTCTTTCAGCACCCTGCACAGTGACTGTCTCCTGCCGGGTTCGGTCAAAACGAGTTCGGCCGAACCCGGTAAAGGTTGGTTCGCTCATGTGTAAGACACTCCGTTCGGATGTTTGTAAACAGAAAAGCACGTGGTGCTTTTCTGTTTACATTCAGTTTGACAGCTCTTGCGTGAATCACGTAGTTCGCACGGAAGTGTTTCCGTGCGACCTTCGTGGTTTTCACGCACCCATTGACTTCAATGGGTGCGTGATGCGCGAAAAACTCAGAATTTTAGAACATGTCGTGAGTTTTACGCAACGCACTCGCGCTGCGCAAAATTCACGCATCGTCTGCACTGCCCCATAGAGTAATATAGGTGCGTACGACACGCGTGAAAAGCACGCGCGTCGCACGCGCGTATATTACGCTCGTGTAAATGAGGCCTTAGGGGAATATGTCACAGAACATTATCATAGTCTATTCTACTATTAGCAACAAAGTTTCCATTTCAAGAGATACTACACTGAAAGAGTTAAACTACAGACAAAGAACTGTGTCTGGCCATGTTATTGCGTGAGTGGGATTCTTTCCTTTGCAGTTACGTGTTTTTTGTTCATTGGTCAATGGAGCTCTTTGCAGTTTGGCTCCATAGCAATCTCATGGTTTACTATGCCTGCGGGTTCATATTCAGATTGTATCCAGTGAGACATGTTTATTACAGCTGTAGCTGAAGCCCATTGTCCCTGGGGTCTAAAAACACCTTACAAACATCTGCCATTCCACAAAGAAAGGTATCAGGGATGTTAGTGTTTTATGAGCTACAATCTGCAAAATTGAAAAAGGAAGGATGTGACTGCTAAAATAAAGCAGAATTACTAAAAGTGAAGTCACAATATATTGCACAGAAATACATGTGGTGAAAGATAACTGAAGTTATGTAACACCATCAGTCAGCGGTGTCTATTAGACAGGCTAAGGCAACATTTCACATTCAGGGTAGGAACACACACAGAGGAATCAGGACGAAGACGCTGATTAAAACGACACAGCGTATCCGCCCTGATTGGCGCAGGGAATTCCATCCGAAAGATCGCACCAAATTGTGGTGCGTTTTTTCGGGCGGCATGTCCGCTGCTGAAATCCGGCAGCAGTAAAAAAAACAAATTAAGACTTAAACTCCCCCGCCAGTAGTCATGACGATGCACAATGCAGGTCAATTTATGGACGTTATTTTCGGCTGACTTTTTCCACAGTGTGGGGATGAGATTTTTGCAAATCTTACCTACTGTGCTTCTAATGTAATATGCTGCAGGTTTTCCGCAATGAAATCTGTTATGAAAAATCTGCAGTGTTTACTCTGTGTGTTCCTACACTCAGGGTGATGGTATAATGCTTCATGCACAAACGTGCCCGTAATAACGACCCGTAATTATCCATTATAAATTATAGGTGCACAGACCGTAAAATTAAAAAATAGGACATATCCTATTTTTTTCGGCAGGTTTCTAAGAAACCAGGGACTTCTCCTGGAGAGGAAACACCGGCCACAGCGCCGGGGATTCCGCTTCAGAAGTCCCTGACGTCACTGTGTCCATATATGGACAGTGAAGTCAGGGACTTCTCTTGGAGCGGAAACACGGGCCACAGCGCTGGGGATTCCGTCTCAGAAGTCCCTGACGTCACTGTGTCCATATATGGACAGTGAAGTCAGGGACTTCTCCTGGAGCGGAATCCCCAATATGCAGCCACAGCATTGCCAAAGCTGTGGCCGGGCATTGGGAATTCTGCTCCTACAGGGAGCAAAAAAAATACCCTCCTCCTCCTCACATGCACTTCGCACTGTGAGGAGGAGAAGAGGGCGAACAAGCGGCGGAAAGCTCGGCCGTCACTCGGATCACACCCGAGTGACAGCCGTACTTTACCCGGCCCCATAGACTTCTATGAGAGCCGTGCGGCCGGGAGAATGGTCGAAAATAGGGCATGCACCAAAATCGGTCGTGTGAATAGCCCCATTTGGGATCTATTTTTCCTACTGTGGCCGTGTGATGACCGTTCAAAAAGCGGCCATCACACCGCCGGGAATCCCTGTCATGTGAATAGAGCCTAACAAAAACCATGTGTAAATATTTGTGGATTTTATAGCAGTTTTGTCCTTTTTAAAGAGACAGTTCTAGAAAAATGTTTCTAGCATTGTCTCTACGCAATGTGGTACCATGTTTTTTTATATGCATTTTTAAAAAGTAGTTTTTCTTCATTGTAATGAATTAAGATATTTGTGACAAAACTGTGCTATAAATGTGACCAAAATGGCATGTAGAAGTTTTAAAAAAACGGTGAAACATATGCTTGCTTTGAAAAATTATTGTACGTTATCGCAGCTCATGTCGATTTTATTTATTTACACCAAGGGTGTAGCTATCGGGTCTGCAAATGTTG
This sequence comes from Rhinoderma darwinii, assembly GCF_050947455.1. Lineage (NCBI taxonomy): Eukaryota > Metazoa > Chordata > Amphibia > Anura > Rhinodermatidae > Rhinoderma > Rhinoderma darwinii. Next base: position 54,717,347 of record NC_134697.1, on the reverse strand, counting down.
AAGTCGTAACCGGCCCTAGAATCTGAGAAAATCCAAAAGGTCCCTTCGCCTAAGGAAACCAGTACTATAAATGATGTGTAATAGTTGGGTGTCCTGTTACAGATTTTGGATTGGGGTCTAGGAGCTTCAAGTTACACTTTTGCTTTACATTTTCAGATTTTAAATTTCAGACAGTAATCGAGAATTGAGAAATTAAGATGTTGGAGGATCCACTTCATAATTTTCCTGAGGCAGAGACTGAAGCTGTCCATAGACATTAGATTAACTAATTTATTCATTAAACAAAACTTTTATCTTCTCTTTAAATCATCTGTTATACAAAAAATATCTGTCTTACCCTGGCCAGTCTTTGCCGTGTGTGCAACAAGCCAGGTTCTGTCTGTTTGGTGTGGCAGGTGCTGTTTCTGTCTATAAATGTTGACACAAATCTGTTGATTGAGGAAGAATTAGACATATTCACCTTGTGTACTCATCACTAGCCATGTACATGCAAATATAATGAATGTGGCAGCTATTATGAGAAATCCGGAATAGATATGACTTACATTTCCTTCTTTTTATGACTGGAGTCTTTTATCTGCTCAGTGGCTCTGGAACAAATTTTCCTGTACTTTCATACTTTATAAAGCACATGGAAACAAAAGATCCTAAGGAAAAAGAGAAAAAAAATCAATTATATGTAGAAGTGTCAGGAAGGTCATGTGTGATTAGATTTTAGAAAGTTCTTGTTTTTTTTTTCGTATGCAGCTTTTAGTGGATATTCTTGTGGAATGTCACCTGGAAACAGGAATATTGAAAAAAAAAAAAGGGGGCAAAGTTAAGACGTCGCCTCTGGCTGGAAGGCAGCTGGTCGCTTTGTATGCAAAGATCATTACTAAACCCCACCCTCCACGTTGGTTTCCAGATATTCTTGTTTTCTATGCCAGATTTCTTTAAGACTATTTGCAAGAAGCTCTGCAAAAGAATATGCTGCTTTTATGTTTTTCTTTTGAATTCATTTGTAGATATTGGGGATGCAAAAGTTTATCTTATGTTCATTTGCTATGCTATGCTCTGTTGTTTGTAAACTTCCATTTCAGCTCATGAGAAGCTGACTGTGGTGTTCTTCAATGTGGCTACTAAAATGCATTTGTGCAGACGGTAGGCCTATTCTGGTGGTTCGGTGGTATTTTGTATGAGTTTGTGTATAGAGATGTCAATCACTTTGTGTGTGTGTGTGCAGGGGAAGCAGGATTTAACGCATATTCCCACCTGAGACATTCATGGCATATCCACAGAATTTGCCACCAAAATGTTTGGGATTCGTACCTATGTCCAGAATGAGGGCTTACCCAACACATGCACGGCCACCTCTATGTTCATGTGGAACCTGGATGCGGTGGCCGCCTCACAAAGCAGGACAAGGGTTGGATGACCCCTGTTCTGCAGATAGGTACAGGTCCCATTAGAGACTTCTGGGGGACAGTGACAGTGGAGGTAAAAAGCACTGGCAAGCCCTGAAAGAGCCTAGGGCTGGCAGGAGACAGAGCGTGGTGAAGTTGATGTGCTGTGCCACCATGCTTGGAGGAGGGGACAGAGGGAAACCCAGATAAAGAAGAGGTTTGGCGCCTTTTGGGAGAGAGCAGGTGAACCGCGTCAGGTGCTAGACATAGCTGCTGTGGTCTGTGCAGTAGATAAGCAGAACCTGGTCATCAAAGAGAGCAGACTTGTCTTCCTTGAGGCAGGGAAGGACTGGAGGCTGAAACTACGAGAGTGGTCAGCCAGAGAGGTGACACGGGCCTACGCAGAGTTTATAGGGACATCGCTGGTTGGAAGTGAGCGTGTCCTTGGAAAGAAGCAATACGACCACTTTACTGAGTGGAGTCAGTAGTAGGTGTCAAAGAGCAGACTATCAGAGACTAGGGACTGATATAGTCAGGCCGTGGATGAGGTTGGCGTGCCAGCGTTCTGTGAGGGCCACCTCTGCAGTATTGTCGGCCACAGTACTTAGCTCTTGGGAGTTTGTTAGGGCTTTAAATACAGACATCCCTGTGTGGGGACAAGTGAGCGGGTGAACAGTACTGTGGACAAATCCAGGGGTGGATGAAGTGGGGCCAAGTGATGGGACTAGAGAGATCCCTGCTTTGGTGGGCCTGTGAGGAAGCTACAATAAGGACTGGTTGCCCCATAATCCTGAGACGTGGCCTACTGATAGTCCCGGGAAAATGGGGAGAGGTACCATTTGTTAGCCCTTGAGAGTCAGGGCCTTTAGAGAAGGCTACCTAGATCGTGTGTTTACAAGGGGAAACCTGAGGTAGGGTCTGGAGGTCTTGTAAAAGTGCCTGTTAGGTGTGACTTGTGTAGGAATGTTGGAAGACCGTGCCCTTCAAATACTAAACCCTTCAGAATCAGGGAGCGGTACTAATGGGGGAACACTGCACTGTTGCAAAAGGCGTTGCATTTGAGATTTAGGCCCTAGTGGATGGTGATAGGAAGTGATGAGAGCACACCCTAAGAATAGGAGTGGAAAGAGTGACAGACATCTGACTATAAGGTGGGAAATCTATGGGAGAGGTGTGAAGCTGTGTGAAGAACACAAGTTGGTCTCTGGCAGACAAGAAGACACTTGTGGAGGGAGATATTTCTGATTGGTTAAAAGTTTCATCTGGTTAAAGATGATAAGAGGACCAGTCACCTCTCCTGACATGTCCGTTTTCCTAAATAATTGTATTCCCCTTTGAATAACAATTCTGGAACATCTTTACTTAGAACTCTGTTGTGTCATTCCTTTGTTACTTACCCTATAAATGTATGAATAAGTTGACAACGGAGCGTTACCAGTTAGGGTGGTGTTTCTACACAGAGTGACAATGTCCAATCAGTGCTCAGTCTCAGACTGTGTAGGGACTTGCACCTTTGACAAGAAGAAAGGTAACATCAAGTTGTGAATTTATTCTTAAATTTCTATGATGAATAATAGAGGAACGAGAGCTGATTTGCATTTTTTTTTAACATTTAAAGCTGGCCAAACATTTTAGATAGAGGTTGGCCAAACGCTTGTTTGGCCGACAGCTATTCCTCCCAACCCCCATACACATGCATGCTCGGCCGAGCCGGCATGTGTTCTTAATAGGGAGAAGGAGTAAGCCGCTGCCAGACACCTCTGACCAGGGTCATTGCTAGGGTCTTAAAAAATCAGGGGCACAAGCCCTAAGGCATATCTTTGCCCCCCCCCCAAAAAAATATCTATCTATCTATCTATCTCTCTCTGGGGCAGAATATCTATAAGACTATGACCCCCTATAGCTTCACCATTGGAAAGAATTAGATACATTGTCTCAGCAGACAGTATCACACGATAGGCTTAGAAATATTGTTCAGCAGACAGTATCACACATGATAGGCTTAGATACAGGGTCCCAGTAGTCAGTATCCTTTTACTTACCCTCAGGGGAAGATTTGGCATTTCTGGGGCCCAAGCAAAGTTATATCTGGTGGCCCTAATCAAAGACACCTGTAGAGAGTGCTCCACACAGTGCCCCCTGTAGATAGTTTCATACACCCTGTCTAGTGCCCCCACACTGTGCCACCTGTAGATAGTGCCACACCCACTATAAATAGTGCCACCTGTAGATAGTGCCACACCTCACTGTAAATAGAACCATAGTGACCCCTGTAGATAGTGAGACACTCCCCCATGTAGATAGTGCCACACTACCCCTTGTAGAAAGTACTACACCCCCCTGTAGATAGTGCCGCACACTTACCTGTAGATAGTGCCACATCCTCCTTGTAGAGATTACCACAAACACCCTCCTTGTACATAGTGCCACATTGCCCTTTTTAGAAAGTGCCACAAACAAATAAAATAAACTTGTTCTCACCTAACCCCATTCCCACAATGAATGGAGCTCCACAGCAGGCCTCCTCAGACACATTAGGCCTGCAGCCTATGAGTTGCTGTGATGGGACCCTTGCATAGGCCGACGCGATGCAGTGATGTCATTGTGCCGGCCTGAGCAGGGATCCTGTCCCAATGTCTTCTAGGCTGCAGGCCTAACATCACCTGTAGCCTAGTAAATGGTGGAGCAGTTAACTGATAAATCCCTGCTCTGCCATAGTATTCAATTGTATCTGTGACATGAGGACGTAGATAGAATTTAATGTGGCAGTCACCAGGGGCATGTGGCAGTCATCCAGGGCACAGGGCTTATGCCCCAGATGCCCACTGCTGGTGACGCCACTGCTTTTGGCAGTGACTTGTCTTCTTGCAAACAAACCCCATATCACCCATGCTTTGTCCCCTGACATATGACGTTGGAGGGGAGTCGGTACACTGCCCTACACATTAGATGGTCGGCCAGTCCTGCTGAAATGGAAGAGTTCGGCCGACATTCATCTACTGTGTATGGCCACCTTTAGATACTGTGCTTCTTTATGTGTTGTAACCGTTTAGCTTACTGTGCCTCATGAAGTAAGTAACCATCGGCCTTGTGTGCCACTGTTAGGGTATGTTCACACGCTGAGCCAAAAACGTCTGAAAATACGGAGCTGTTTTCAAGGGAAAACAGCACCTGATTTTCAGAAGTTTTTTGAGCAACTCACGTTTTTCGCTGCGTTTTTCGCGGCGTTTTCGCTGCGTTTTTGGAGCTGTTTTCAATAGAGTCTATGAGAAAACGGCTCCAAAAACGTCCCAAGAAGTGTCCTGCACTTCTTTTGACGAGGCTGTAATTTTACGCGTCGTCTTTTGACAGCTGTCAAACGACGACGCATAAATTACAGGTCGTCGGGACAGTACGTCGGCAAACCCATTCAAATGAATGGGCAGATGTTTGCCGACGTATTTGAGGCATATTTTCAGGCGTAAATCAAGGCTTAATACGCCTCGTTTACGCCTGAAAATAGGTCGTGTGAACCCAGCCTTATAGTTGTGCTCAGTAAAACAATCTTAAAAACATTAATTTAAACGGCGATTGTGTTTTCCTGAAGAGGAACCACTCAAATAACCTGACGTTACATGCAAATAAGTAAAGGGATTCAATCACCAACACAGACCCCAGGGCATCTAACAGAACAAGCCAGGACTAGAAACCATGCTGCCTATAGAGTGTCATGCTAAACGGGACAACATGGCTACATCTACGGCAGCATACATATTTAAACAAATCTGTCATGTTATGTAGTCAGGTCCTCTGCACTATTAGCTCCAACGGCACAAAAAATAATGTGTTGTTTGGCCAGTAGCAACTCGCAGACATAACAAAATACAGAAGACTTAGGCTAGATCCACATGAGCGTATGAAACCTCGGATGGGAAAAACTACAATTTTTCAGGTCCGAGGTGCATCCGTGCTTCATCCCTGCGGGACCCGTTATCACGCATTCCCATAGGCTAGAGTCTATGGAGGAATGCATGAAGCGCAATAAAATAGCACATGTCCTATTTTTCGACGGACCCTTCACATGGTCCGTTGAAACAACAGCCGTGTGAACGGCGGCCCCATTGAGTTGTTTCTACGGTCGTATTCAATACTCGTGAGAATAAGGCCTTAGCGTCTCTATGATGACAGATCCGCTGTACGGTGCCCATGATGTGGGCAGGGAGTCAGGCTCTGTGGACAATGAGGTTAGAATGTTGTGTCAGAAATCTCTGAGCAGTGAAGATTTGCATGTTATATTTAGAAATTGATGGTGGTTTAATCTTGATCTATGAGTGGAGTTTCCCTTTAGGCTGGATTCACACAGCGCTTTGCTGCCTTTTTTAATGTTGTTTGTAATTGCGTCTTATGCACCGTTTAGCTGTGATTCTTTTTAGTGCGGCCAGATGTTACATTAACCCCTTCCCAACATTTGTCGTATGGTTACGTCATGGAAAGCTAGTGCTTCCCGAATTTTGCCGTATCCGTACAACAAATGGTGCACATCGGCTCAGAAGCTGAGCCGGTGCCATCATCGCCGGATGTCAGCGGTGTATTACAGCTGACATCCGGCTGTAATGGCGGGGACCGAAATTAGCTCCGATCCCCGTCATTAACCCTTTAAATGCAGCAGTCAAAAGCGATCGCTGCATGTAAGTTGTTTGCAGCTCATCGGAACCCCTAGCAATGAAATTACAGGGGTTCTGGTGGCTGCAATGGCAACCGGAGGCCTAATACTGGCCTCCCGGTATGCCTAGCACAGAAGCCTTTCAGGACCCACCCGGCGGCGGAGCCTGAAAGGCTATCGTAGCCGACGGCAAGATGGCACTGCCTCAGGAGCTTGGCCAGCGTCATCAGTGGTGGATGTCAGCTGTATGTTACAGCTGACATCCACCTGTAAAGGCAGGAACCGGAGCTAGCTCTGATCCCTACCATTAACCCCTTAGATGCAGCGATCGCTGCATCTTAGAGGTTGCTAGCAGATCAGCAGCCCTGCCATGCAATCAGGGCTGCCAACTGCTGCTATGGCAACAGGAGACTTAACAATGGCCTCGCTCTGCCATTACGGAAGCCGATTAGGTCCCCGCCGGGAGGCGAAGCCTAATCGGCTTGCTGTGAATGAATGACTGACAGATCTAATACATTGCACTACATAGGTTGTGCAATGTATTAGGAAAAAAAAAATCTGACAGTTGGACCTTCAAGTCTCTTAGTGAGACTATAAAAAAAGTGTAAAAAAAAAGTTTTAAAACATATAGTAAAAGTTTCAAGTAATAAAATAAAACACAATCGCCGTTTTTCCCGTATCATGTCCTTTATTATTGAAAAAATAAATAAACCATAAATACTTGGTATTGTTGCGTCCGTAATGGCCTGAACTATAAAAATATTATGTTATTTATTCCATGTGAATGGTGTAAATAAAACTCGTAAAAAAACGATACCAAAATTTATGTTTTTTGGTCACTTTGCCCTACAAATATTGGAATAAAAAGTGATCAAAAAGTCGCATGTATCCAAAAATGATACCTATATAAACTATAGCTCGTCTCGCAAAAATCAAGCCCTCATACAGCTCCGTCAACTAAAAAATTAAACCGTTATGGTCCTCACAACTTGGCGACAGAAAAAATCCATTCTCTTTACAAAAGTTATTTTATTGTGCAAAAAGTTGTAAAACATCAAAAAGTGCTATAAATTAGGTATCGCCGGAATCAGACTGACCCGCAGAATAAAGTTAACATGTAATTTATAACGCATGGTGAACACTGTATAAAAAAAACTAAAAAACTATGCCAGAATTGCAGTTTTTTAGTCACCTTTCCTCCCATAAAATAGGATAAAAAGTGATCAAAAAGTCGCATATACCCAAAAATACTACCAATAAAAACTATAGCTCGTCCCACAAAAAAACAGCCCTCATACCACTACGTCTATGAAAAAATAAAATTAGCTAATGCTTCTATAAGTCAGGAAATAAAAAATATGCAGTTGTGCAGGTCCGAGTAAAACATTTTTTTCTGTTTCAAAAGGCGAATTATCAAGGCCCTAAAATTAGGGAACCAGGAAGGGGAGGGCCCAAACATATCTGCTGGAAGCGAGGGTGCCCGTATTATACCAGGACAACGCTTCCCAGCAAAATTCCCCGAACTGCAAAGGTGCGGAGTGTGGACCAAAAGGCGGATAAGGAAGGACATTTATCAGTCCGACGCCGGCCTGGGCAGAAAGGATTGTGTCACAGCGTAACACCCATCTATGGATTATTTTACTGCTTTTTTTAATCCATTATTATACCACATGACTATGCCCCTGATGTTCTCTGCCCAGCTTACATGTACCCCCACATTACAAACTAAAATACCAGCAATACGCAAACAAAATTACTACCAAGCAAATCCACACTCCAAAAGCCAAATGGTGCTCCCTCCCCTCTGAACCCTACAGCGTGCCCAAACAGCAGTTTACTTCCACATATATGGCATCGCCATAACCGGGTAAACCCTTTTAACAATTTTTGGGATGTGTGTCTCCAGTGGCACAAGCTGGGCACTACATATTTTTTGCCACTGAAATAGCATATCTAGGGAAAAATTTTCATTTTTACTTTGCACCATCCGCAGCGCATTCATTTATGGAAAATTCCTGTAGGGTGAAAATGCCCACTACACCTCTTAATAAATGCCTTGAGGGGTGCAGTTTCCAAAATGGGGTCACTTCTCAGGGGTTTCTTGTATTATTTCACATCAGGACCCTGCAATTGTGAACCAATACTTTGTAAATCTCCAAATTAGGTCTCAATTTTGCATGGTACCCTTTTACTCCTGAGCCCTGTCAAATGTCCAGGCAAAAGATTAGGGCCACATGTAGGGTGTTTTTTAAACCGGGAAACACAGCATAATAATTAGAGAGCTGTCTTGTTATGGTGGCACAAGCTGGGCACCACATATTGGCATATCTATGGAAAAAAATCCCATTTTCACTCTGTAACATCGAGTGCACACTAATTTCTGAAAAACACCTGCGGGGTTAACATGCCCACTACACCCCTAGATGAATATTTTGAGAGGTGTAGTTTCCAAAATGTGGTCACTTCTGGGGGGTTTCCACTGTTTTGGTCCCACAGGGGCTTTGCAAATGCGACATAGCGACCAGAAACCAATCCAGCAAAATCTGCACTCTAAAAGCCAAATAGCGCTCCTTCTCTTCTGATCCCTGCCGTGTGCCCAAACAGCAGTTTTTAACCACATATGGGGTATTGCCGTACTCGGGAAAAATTGCTTTAAAAATGTTGGGGTGCTTTTTTTTCATTTATTTGTTGAGAAAATGAAACATTTTGAGCTAAAGCTATGTCTTATTGAAGAAAAGGGATTGTTTTTATTTTCACTGCCCAATTCTAATAAAATCTATGAAACACATGTAAGGTCAAAATGCTCATTACACTCGTAGATGAATTCTTCAAGGGGTGTAGTTTCCTGAATGGAGTCACTTTTTGGGGGTTTTCATTGTTTTGTCCCCTCAGGGGCTTTACAAATGTGACATGGCCTCCGCAAACCATTCCAGCTAAATGTGATCTCCAAAAGCCAAATAGCGCTCTTTCCTTTCTAAGCCCTGCCGTGTGTTCAAACAGCCGTTTATTACCACATGTGGGGTATTGTTTTACTCGGGAGAAATTACTTTACAAATTGTGTGGTAGTTTTTCTCCTTTAGTCCTTGTGGAAATTAGAAAAAATTAGCTAAACCCACATTTACTTTGAAAAAATATATATTTTAATTTTTACGGCCTACTTCCAATAATTTCTGCAATAAATTGTGGGGTCAAAATGCTCACTATACCCCTAGATAATTTCCTTGAGGTGTGTAGTTTCCCAAATGGGATCACTTTTTGGGGATTTCCACTGTTTTAGCACCGCAAGAGCCCTTCTAACTTGACATGGTGCCTAAAACATGTTCTAATAAAAAGCAGGCCCCAAAATCCTCTAGGTGCTCCTTTGCTTCTGAGGCCGGTGCTTCAGTCCATTAGCATACTAGGGCCACATGTGGGATATTTCGTAAATTTGCAGAACCTGGGCAATAAATATTGAGTTGTGTTTCTCTGGTAAAACTTTGTGTTACAAAAAAAAAAATGGATTAAAAATGAATTTCTGCAAAAAAAAAATGCAATTTGTAAATTTCACCTCTACTAATTCCTTTGAAACGTCTAAAGGGTTAAGAAACTTTCTAAATGCTGTTTTGAATACTTTGAGGGGTGAAGTTTTTAAAATGACCTTTTGGGGGTTTCTAATATATAAGTCCCTCAAAGCCACTTCACAACTAAACTGGCCCCTGTAAAAACAGGCTTTTGAAATTTTCTTGAAAAATGTGAGAAATTTCTGCTAAAATTCTAAGTCTTGTAACGTCCTAGAAAAATAGAAGGATGTTAAAAAAATGATGCCAATCTAAAGTAGACATATGGGGGATGTTAGTTAGCAAGAATTTTGTGTGGTATAACTGCCTGTCTTGCAAGCAGATCCATTTAATTTTAGAAAAATGCTAATTTTCTTAATTTTTCGCAAAATTTTGGTGATTTTCACAATTAAATACAGAATGTATCGAGCAAATTTTGCCAGTAACATAAAGTCCAATGTGTCACGAGAAAACAATCTCAGAATCGCTTGGATAGGTAAAAGCATTCCGAAATTATTACCACATAAAGTGAAACATGTCAAATTTGAAAAATGAGACTGTCAGGAAGGTCAAAAGTGGCCAAAGCGGGAAGGGGTTAATGTCCATAGTAAACTATAAAATGCACTAAACACAACTGCGTTTTGGTTTGTGGCGTTTTTGAGGCAATTTTGTGGTCAGCGTCATTTGTTTTCAGACGCAGCACACTCTGGGTATGGCAGTGTTTTTTAAGCTTTTTTTTTTCCCACAGGCTTCTCTATGGGACTTCAAAACAATGACACAAAGTAAAAAACGCCACCAAAAATGCCTTAAAAAAAATAAATGCATGTTTCATTTTAATAACTAGCGTTTTTAGAAGTGTTTCATGATGCAGTTTAAAATTGTGTGTGTGAAGGAGGCCTTTCGGAGCTAGCACTGGTCGCGTTTTTAGAGAGATCATTATGTCTATGGCCATCAGAGACTTGTTGCCACGTAAGGAGAACATTTTGCCGCAAATGCAAGGTGTGAGTAGAATAAGTCTTAGCTGCCTGCTATTTATTTCTGTACACTGAAGTCTCGGCTAAACTTTATACATTATACATGGGACTCTGTCAGGCTGAAGTCTCTGCTGAGCTCTGCACAAACTCAACCTTCCCATACTTCATAAGAACTGGCTCCTTGGCAGCTCCAGACCACAACCCCCCTGTAGGCGGGGCCTCTGGAGATTGACAGCCACAAGTCACCGCCCATTGCACTACAATCCCGGAAGCCGGGCGGTTTAGGTGGATCTTAGCCACGCCTATTACCTAAGCATTGGCTCTGTCACTTTTGAGCGGCGTGTTTTAGTCCCGCCCAGCGAGCGCCGCTGCGCGCCGAGGTCCGGAGCGCTTCCAGTTGAGAGATGGCGGCTACGGCAGGTAGATCTCGGCTGCTGGTGCTCTCAAGGAGCGTTGCGGGACTGACTACTGGCTTTCCCGGACTTGGAGTCAGCCGGCAACGGCCTCACAGGACGGTGAGTGAGAAGGGACGCTGCGACAAGCTGGTGGGATAGGAAGGAAAGTGTGTGCTGTGTCAGGAGAAGGAGGGAGTCGCCCGGGGCGGGGTGTCCGGGGAACTCCCGTCTAGTGCTGCAGCGGTGGTTGCTTTAATAACTAGTGGTGGTGTTCCCCCGGATCTGCTGGCTGCTAATGCACCTCCCCAGTGAGCGGGCGCAGGCTCTAGAGGGGGAGCCTCCCTTGCTGCAGGGCAGCCGCTGACAGCCCATTCCCCCTCCACTGACAGCTCTTCTTATCTGCAGTGCACTTGTGGGCAGCAGCCGCAGTTCATTGACACTCGCAGTGCAGGAAGACCGTCCACTTCCCCGGACATGTGCTCTGTGACATAGCGCAGCCAGCCAGGGTGACAACTTTATGTCATGACAGAATACTGCAGTGCCATATCCCAGGACATCCCCATGCTCCAGCCCCTCACCCACACTGGAGTAGTATATCAGCAGCACTAACCCAAACCATAGACACCTGGACAAAATACTCACACCCAACCAATAGAAATCTGTCCGGAATGAATTATTGACCATGTCTCCCACGTCACTCACAGTTGCTGGTTTTTGCTGTTGATTCCAATTGCCCAATAATTGCCCGTATAGGGCTATGGAAATATTCATCCATGTCGTTTAAGGACAAGCGTTCGGATGGTGATTATATATGTCACTATTTTATTCCTTTGTAGCAATTGACCGGAACCCGTATACTGTCCTCTCTACTCCTGTACAATGTCATATATACATGTAGCCTGGGTATTAGTATAAAACAACCATAATCTATGTTGTATGTATCATGCCATAAGGTTCCAAATCAAGAAAGCCCCACTATATATATATGCATTTTTATCCACTCACATATGACACTTGTGGTGTGTGTATATACGGGTCAACGTGCTGCTGCAGATAAATGTGGAGCTATCCACGTCTGGATGAGATCTCGCTGCTGGATTGTGCCCCGGTCTTTGCTCAGGTTAATGATGGGTATTTTCTAGTGCTGCCTCCTGTCATTGTGTTTTATGTTGGCTTCCCCTGTAGTCAATGTATTGCTGCATAGTGTCATGGTTGTGCCTTGGTTACGTCTTTATGGATACAATGTTTGACCTAGTAACTGTTCTCTCTCTATCTATTATAAATTCTGTATTTGCTAGTCCGCGTAATCCAGCACTCATTTGTAAATGAACTGCAAAATAATCAGGAATTAATCAATATCCAAAGAAGATTGATTTTCAGTTAAGAAATACTGGGACTCCTGAGTAAAAAATGGAAGTGGTAACGGTGTACGTTGCATATATTTTATGTTGGCACCGACCCCCCCCCCCCCCCCGGAGGTTCCCTACCCTGTCCTGTGATCTAGGACATTTGATTATCCTGCACCAATGACAGGGATGGACATACCATATGTGCCGTTGCACAGGGGCGCTGTAGGTAGTGGAGCCTTAAATTGAACTGTGCCTCCTACTGGTTCCCATGACTCAGAATTTGGCCTTGTTCACATCTGCGTTGGAGGCTCCGTTAGGGGCGTCTGTCAAAGATTCAGTCAAATACTGGAAACGATAGCGCAGCATGCGACGGACACATGACAGAAACCCCAGAACCATTTAAAGTCAATGGGTTCCATCGGGCACATGTTTTATCAGTCATGCAGCGGAACCAGCACTTCCAAAAACAGAAACGCTTATGTGAATGAGGTTCAACTGGTTGAGTGGTACGACAGGAAGGTATTTTCCAGATATCTGTGAGGGAAGTTCACACGCTCATTAAATTATTAGGGCATGTTCACATCACATTTTGGCCCTATGTTTAGCGTGTACGTTGAGAAAGCTCCCTACGCACTCGCTTAACGTTTCCATAGGGCTCTATTGGCCTGACAGATGCCAGAAGTATCCTTTTGGCCTCCGTCGGGTATACGTTGGTATACTTTTTTTTTTTTGAAAGTTTAACGTAGTATACTACGTTATTCCACCCTGCGGGATCCCGCAAAAAAAAGTATACCATGTGGTCTTGGTTTTTTTTGTTTTTTTTTTTTAAACGTGAGCCTTTTGCGATGGATGCACTGTATGGCATCAGTCACCGGTATATGTTAAACATATACCTCAGGGAGCTTTCCCAAGACCGGATTACACAGGAATAGCATAAGCCAGCACTCCGCCTGAGGGTTCCAGCCCTAGGGAAGAGCCTGACATCACTGTCCATGTATGGACAGTGGTGTCGGGGGCTTTCAATTACGGAGTCCCCGGCCAGAGCATCAGTAGCACTCTGGCTAGGGACATCGGGCCTATAGAAGCCCCTGACATTACTGTCCCTATATGGATGGTGACGTCAGGGGCTGCCTCTAGGAGCGGAATCCCCTGCTAGAGCGTTGCCGATGCTCTGGCCGGGGTCTTCTCAGATCAAAGACCCTGACATCACTGTCCATATATGGGCAGTGTCAGCAGCTCCTCCAGTCCCAAGTCCATGGCCAGAGTGCTCCTGATGCTCTGGCCGCGGGCTCCGTAGTTTAAAACCCCTAACATCGCTGTCTATATATGGATAGTAAAGTCAGGGGCTCCCTCCAGGAGCTGTATCCCCGGCCAGAGTGTTGCTGACACTGTGTATTCTGGGTTTTTTAAGCTCCTAACGTCACTGTCCATATAACTATGCCAAGGGCTTTCCCAAGACAGGCAGGGACTCCTGTCTTGGGAAAGCCCTTGGCATTGTTATATGGACAGCGCTTGCGATGATCTGGCCGGGAACTCCATAGTTGAAAGTTTGACATCTCTGTTCATACATGGAATGTAAAAACAAAATGTGAACAGGCCCTTGGTTGGAGTGCAATGAGCCCTTGATTGTCTGTGTTCGCCCTTGGACCCATTGGGTAACTTTTGTAGTTTATTGGGCTAAACTCACTGCGTTTTTGTCCTCCATTTAATTTATACACTGGAATGTTCCCAATGTATACATTGAACAGAGGCGTTGATGGATGCCGATCACTGGCATTCATCACCCATGGACTATAATGGCATCTGTTTAATGAATACGTCATGAAAATCCATGGTGTATCCGTTGTATACGTTGGCATCCATTACCCATAGGCTATTATGATAAAAATATTTTTTTACAGGAGGGTATAGTGTGGTCTGCTACACTATTCTATACACTTTTTTTTGCAGTATACAGGCCAAAAGGACACTTTTTTTTTTTTTTTGTCCTCTTTCTGACCAACCCCTATGTACATGTTTAGCGCGTTCGTCAGGGCCTTTCCCAACGTACACAGTAAATTGATATTTTCGAATGAGGAGCCCCCAACTTATCTTCTGTGTCAGAAGTTGCAGAGAAGCATTTAGATGATAAAGTGGGGGTTTGTTTACTGAGGTTTCTACTGCAGAAAAAAAAACCATCAAGGAAAAGCTGCTGCAAATGTAAGCTCGACCTTAAAAGGGGTCTTCTGAGAATCACTTGAAATTCCCCTGATAATGGCCACAATAGAAAAATAAGTGTCCAACTTGGGGGCAGCTCATGCCGCAGAGTTTGCGTGGCGGGTCCCGCTGCAAAATCCGCTACAGATTTATTCCTGCTGTCGGAAGCGACACAATTTGGTGCGGTTTTTCAGCCAGAATTACCTGCGGTGCCCAGAGTGGATACGCTGTATGCTTTTACGCAGCGTATCTGCCCTGTGTGGACACACCTGAGGGCACATTCAGATGAACGTAATAGTCGTCCGTGTACTGTGTGCTGAAACAATGCACAGCACACGGACCCATTGGTATAAATGAGACTATTCAGACATGCGTGAGTTTTTACGCAGTGAGTGTCAGACTCACTACATAAAGTGTAACGGGCAGGTTTTGTTTGTTTTTTTTTTTGCCCGATTATCTTAAATAAATAGGCTGCAGTTACACAAAATTTCAAGTCTGTGCTCGTTTTGCCGTGATATTGTGAACTGTAGTATTTTTATATTTTTTTGCCACATTTTTGTGATAGTCGCGGCAGAGAAAATGCCACTAAACCTGCCTGTGTGAATACACCATTAGACCGGGTTCACACACAGCAGATATCTGCATCAATTTATTGTACTGTGTAAGTGATTGGGTTTATAAGATCCCATACACCTGTACCTGAACAATTCCGCACTTAAATCGGAGCATGCTGCAAATTTTCTTATACGGAGCATTCTAATTCTGTTGTGGAAATACCGCTGAGTTTCACCGCAGATTTCATCCTCTGCAATTCATAGGGTGAAAACCACTGCGAAATCTGCATGTAACACATTTTGCTGCATATTCGTCGGGAATTATCTGCTGCATCTGGACCCGGCATCATACACAAAAATTTAGATTGATATTAGTCTGACTGGATTATAAATGGAAAGAAATATGTATGTGTGGGTGACATTATTTATATTATTTATTGTAAACGGCACCGCCTTCCTGTAAATAGCACCACTGTAGCTTCGTGTAGGAGCGGAATCCCTCTGGCTGGGGATTCCACTCCAGGAAGCCCCTGATGTGTCTGTCCATATATGGATAGTGACACCAGGGGTTTCTCCAGTAGTGGAATCCCCGGCACAGAACGATCTGACACTGGGGATTCCGCTCCTAGAGAGAGCCGCTGACGTCATTGTCCATATATGGATAGTGACATCAGGGTCTTCTCCAGTAGCGGAGTCCCCGGCCAGAGTGTCAGCCTAGGGTTCTGCTCCTAGAGAGAGCAACTAACGTCACTATCCAAATGGACAGTGATGTCAGGGGCTCTCTAGAAGTGGAATTCCCGGCCAGTGGGATCAGACACCTGGGATTCCGCTGCTAGTCAGTTCAGGTGGCGCTATCTACAGTGGGGGGAGGTTGCCATCTGCAGGGGGCTGGCACTATTTACAGCGGGGATGGAGAGATGGCAGGGGCTCCCTCTAGGAGGGGATTCTTCATCCAGAGCGCTGGCCAGGGATTCCGATGCTGGCCGGAGCTTAGGTGGCACGATCTACAGAGGGTTTTGCGCTGCCTACAGGGGGCTGTGGGTGGCACTATCTACAGTGGTGGGTGTATTCCGGGGCTCTCAAAGCCCCAGCCGACATGAATGCAGCGCTGCTCACATTACAGCTGCACAGCACTCCTTAAACCCTGTTCCAGGTTGCCAACGGGGCATCGGCATTTGGAACGTATATAGCCGTATAGCAGTTGTGAAGGGGTTGAGTAAGGAATACACTATGTAGCCTCAGCGTGGGCAGGACGTGTTTATATTCTCCCTGTCAGTGGGATTTTGTGTCGTTTTACTAAACAGGTGGTGGAGACCAATGATTGTCCATAAAACGAGCGCAGTATTGTGCAGGTGCTGGAATCTTGTGCTCGCGGTTTCCTCTTTTGGCACTTTCCTGCCTGCATTCTGGCAGACTTGTATCTCAGAGCTATTTTTGGTAGGAAGCGTCTCATTAATAAAATATGTCAGTGTTAATATGGAATATCTTTTTGGAAACTTGTGTTAATGAATGAGCAGAATGCGGCTGATGGAGCTGCTGGCTACTTGGGGCAGGAAGTGATTGGCCTCCGAGTGCAGGATGGATTACAGCGCTCTCGAAGGCTTCTTGATGGTGGTCATCGCTCAGCAAAATAATAAATACATGTTTGAACTTTTCCCATGCAACTACATTAGCTTACTGCTTAAAAATTCTACTTCAGTAAATCATAATTGGATTTGGAGAGTTCCTTTAAGCTACGTAGTTTTTGGTCATAGCGGGCCAGCTACCCAGTGCACTTAGAAATGTTTGCTCTGGCACCTCTTGTTATCATTGATTATAGATGTATGCAATGAGTTTACTGCACCAACTCTATGGAACATTTACCTAGAATGAATGGTTTCCGTCGATAAAACTGCAGATGTGGCAAATAACAGCAAGTATTTTCTTATTGCCACACCAATACCGGTACATGTTACAGCAGCCTTTAAATGGGTTTTCCCACTATTGCTAGGATATGTCATCACTTCCAAGTCGTGGGGTTACAACTGCCTGGACTATCACCTGTTCTCAGAATGAAGGATCCGTGCACGATACTCTCTGGGCGTCATATGGTTGTCTCGGCAACTTTACCGCCCAGCGTGCATTTGCGGCTCATCGACCCATGTCAGATCGGGTGGGAGAGTAAGGGCCTATTCAGATGACCGTTGTTCACGTCTGTTCTGCAGACAGCACACAATCTTAACCTGCACATTAAAGTCAATAGGACAATTCACATGTCTGCTTTGCCATGCTGACCCCCCGATCTGTGCAGAGAGACTCGCAGCATGCACTACATTGGTCCTATTCTTGCGCTAAACTCGCTAATTCAAGTCATTAGGTCCATAAAAAAAAATCGCACAGCACGCAAAGGCCAACCGAGTGCGGTCCGTTTTTTTTTTTGCAGATGGGTTGCTAGGAGATACTGAAGAGAAAGCTGGAACGGACATAAAAAAAAAAGGATGAAAATCGGTGCCATACGGCATAAAAACTTAGACGGAACGCACTTGGACAAGATACTGATTCAACTCGGATAGAAAATTCGAAGTTTTGTTTCCTCATGAAACGCAGGGGAGTTTTAAAATGCTCGAATAAATGAGAAGACTTTAAGCCCTGCTGCTCCTCTGATTTTCCCTGCACAGTGACTCTGCCGGCCCCCGCCATGTTCACTTGAATGGAGCTTTGTTGCAGGTGACTGGGCATTACAATTGTTGAAGGGAAATATTTCCCTTTGTGTTGGGGATCCATGAGGTCGGCAATGTTTTATAGCATATCCAAGAAATATGCCCTAACCTTATAATATTGAAATACCCCTTTAAAGCAGAGTTCCATGGCTAGAATTTCTGTTAACTGCAGGTAACACCTGGGCTCCAGGAGGCTGAGATATGGGGTATTATTTGGTGGGGTCCCTTGCACTGTAGACCTTCTTCATCTGTCCTTATGAAATGGAGAGGGCACGTTGGTCTGTAGTGGTTTTCTTCCCCATCACTGTGATAACCATGGCTGTTCTGGTCAGGGTCAATGAGTCGGAATATTTTTTTTATATTTAATTTTTTTTTTCTTCCTCTTGCAGGGATTTTAGCTGGTAAAGTCACAGCTGACCACAATGTTCCTTCCATATCACAAACCAGGACTAAGAGCTATGTTCACATGCAGCAGGTTTGTTGCTGAAATTTCTGCATCTGAATAATCCATTCCATTCATCTAAGGCCTCTTGCACACGACCGTATTTTTCCCTCCCGTAAAAACTGGCCGTAAATACGGGTTCTTTGTCACACGTTTTTAACCCGTATTTACATGCCCGTAAATACAGGTCCGTTGTCATCCGTATTCCACCCGTATTTATGGACCCATAAAAAAAGGGGGCCTGGAAATATCAATCACGTCCAAACCCCTTAAAACAGTCACATGATCGCTCAGACATTTTCTCTGCTTCTCTTTATTCAAAAATTGAAATCCCCTGACGTCGCCTAGCAACGCTCCCGTAATTACGGGTGCACACACGTAGCCACCCGTAATTACGGTAGCCCCATAGACTTCTATGGGCCTGCCCGTGCCGTAATTACGGCCTGAAATAGGACATGTTCCATATTTTTCAATGGCCCGGACACCTTCCCGTACGCAAACGGGAAGGTACCCGTAGCCAACAGAAATCTATGGGGCCGTAATTACGAGCGTTTTTACGGTCGTGTCCATGGGGCCTAAGGCCTTATTCACACGAACATGGAATACATCCATGTGACGCCCGTTAAAACAACGGGGCCGTTCATGGGTGCAACTCGGACGTGAAAAGCGGCAGTTGTTCACGTCTGACTTTGCACTCGGTCGTCTGAATTCAGCCTAAACTAGGCAGCTTGTGGAGGAGGAATGGGAGAGATGCACAAATTTTTGCAACATAACTTCCACGTGTGAATTTACCCAAAGCAGGTCTTCAGAGCTCACGAGACAACTCCCAATATGTTGGCTTTCTTGACCCGTGTGAATGTGGCATGGGGCAATGCAATAATGGGGGTTACCTGATGTCATACTTCTATTTTGAGTGCCATGTCCACGTCTTTCAGTTGGATTTTGGTCTGTGTTTATTTGTACTTTGTCTACTAATAAATTAACAACCAAATGTAATAGTTTCCTTCTGGCCCTTGATCCACATATGCCATGGTGGAGGATTCCCGTTAAGAGCAAGAAATGTTACACGCAATGTTTATCCGTGCAAAATGTCAATTGTTTAAGACCGGTTCTTTGCCTTGTCGTAGTAAGGGTCCTTTCATACGTTGCGATCGAGGTGTGGTTAGAATCGTATCCGAAATACGCATGTGTTTTCACAGC
This sequence comes from Rhinoderma darwinii, assembly GCF_050947455.1. Classification (NCBI taxonomy): domain Eukaryota; kingdom Metazoa; phylum Chordata; class Amphibia; order Anura; family Rhinodermatidae; genus Rhinoderma; species Rhinoderma darwinii. The sequence goes on along the minus strand of NC_134697.1, from coordinate 54,697,978 downwards.
TATTTGGTGCATGTTTTCAATGTGGTTGCGGTAAAAAAATTCAACCGCATGCGTTTTTCAAATGCGTTTTTTCGATGCGCTTCTAACTGCACCTTAACCGCGACGTGTGAATAGATCCAAAAGGCGATTGGTTAAAATGAACTTCTAAAAGATCCCTTTTTAAATGAAAGCTGCATCGTGATAGGTTGCTATAGGCAACTACTCCATTTTTTAATTTTTTTTCCACCAATATTTATAAATCACGCTCTAATTTGTACAGTCAGCGCTGTAGTAGAGGTATTCTGCTGTAAATCATGACATCTGCGTGCCTGGCAAGGAAGGTTGTGCTCGTCACATCCAAGTGACATCTCATTACCTGGGTAGTCATGACTATGGAATGCTGAAATTGTTGTAATAGGAGCGCTTGAGAAAATTGACAAGAATTGGCCTATATTTTACTCTAAAACCTAGTGCGGCCCTCCAATAACCCAAAGCAGGAGAAGAAAATCTCACATTGGGATTATTGGATTGTAACCTGGAGTTAGAGAATCTGTGGCTGTTCCTCATGCACTGACGTGTAATGTGGGGCTCTGGTCTGCATGAAGCGCTCTCTTTAGGGTGTGTTGTCTTCTTATAATTGGATATCAATCAGGCTTAACAATTTGGATGGCACATGTGAGCGAGCACAAGAAATGGTAGATCAGAAGTTTATTTACACGCCTAAAACAGATCAGTGGTAGTCTCCGAGAATAGTCCTAAGGATAGGCCATCAACGTTATAGTCCTGGAAAACCTCTTTAGGGTGCATTTACAGGAGTCTCTTTTTATTTTTCGGGTTTTCGCAATGGCAGTGGATTTGCCGTGACTATGAAAATCGCAAGAACTGTGACAAATACGACTCATGTAATTGCATCCTAAATAAACAAAAGCTACAAGATTGAACAAGGTCATCTGGCCGACATGGTCCTCACATTGTTTCTAGCCATGATTCCTTAATATCCCAGATTATACGTAGCATACTTGCCTATTAAGGCCTCATTCACACGAGCGTATCAGATTCACGCGTGTGAAAAACTCGCGTGAATCTGGTCCGTGTGTGTTGCGTTATGCATCAGTGCGCTTTGCAAGTGGCATGTGTTTATTCACGCACTCGCAAAGCACATCTTTTTCTTATTATTATCAATTTAATTGATGGGTAAATCACGCATAGCACAGATGTGCGGTGCGTGGTATTCATGCATCCATTGACTTCAATAGCGTAGGTGCATGATAACGCACCAATATAGGATATGCTGTGAGTTTTACGCAGCGGACTCTCGCTTTGTGAAAAATCACGCATGTGAGAATGGCCTTATTGAAATCAATGGGTCCGTGTGCTGTGCTTTGTTTCAACACACAGCACACGGATGTGAGTCACGCTCGTGTGAATGAGGCCTAACAGTTCACCTGCATGTTATCTAATGAATAAAGCCTTTAAGGATAGGGAAGTCTATACTAGGCAGGATATCTGACTCACTGCAGAGAGAACACTTAAACCGTAAAGGCTTAATGCACATTCTCCCCCAGGGACTATATGAATGGGACCAGTATAATTTGCAGAAGGAGTTCTTATGCATTTGCCAAAGATTAGATTATATCTGTTATACATTCCTCATGCATCCTGTAGTTGATGGATTTTATCTCCGAACTAAAAACATTTTTTTGCTATGACACAATTGCAAAAGAGCAGTTAAAAATGTTAACGAAAGTTTACCATAGACAGATGGACATGTGCGTTTTAGATTTAGCTCCACTTGTGGATATGAGTGCACTAGGTTGATGCTGCTGCCCCTCCTTGGTTACAGACTACAAAGTCCGTGTGTAGTCAGATCCTGCAGTCAGTGTTATTCACGCACAACGTGTTCTAGAGACTGGACAGGTTGTACTGCTATGTAGGTGTGAGGGGGGGGGTTGAGTCCGGCATATAGGTTAAAGCATTGAAAGAATAGGGGGGAAGAAAGAACATGCTACCCAGGGAACGCTCACTGAGCTCTGAACTTGCAGCTTTAGACCTTATTTACACAAACGTATGTGCTGTCTGTTTAAGGCCTCATGCGCACGACCGTGCCTGTAATCACGGTGCGTGATTATGAGCACCGCCGATCGCTAGCGGCCACGGACAGCCACCCGCATTTTTGTCCCTTTCTCACATATAAAGTATGGGAGCACGGTCTGTAAAAAGCAAAAGATAGGACATGTGCTCTCTTTTGCAGAGGCTTTCTACGGCCCGGACACCTTCCCGCAATTATACGGGAAGGTGTCCATGGTCAATAGACATTAATGGCTCCGTAATTGCGGATGAAATCTACGGTCGTGTGCCTAGGGCCTAAATAAGTGACGGCACAGTGTCCAATGCAATTCAATATGGCTATACACGTCCGTGTTTTTACACAGCGTGTGTTCGTTGCATAAAGCTTACGGCATGCCTTATTCTGGTCCGTTTCTGTGGATCAGACTCACACATGAACGACATTCTTGTGCTGTCCGTGTTGCACGCATCAGTTGCTAAAGCAATGCAGACAAAACCAAACTAAAGCCAGGATGTGCTTGTAGAGGAGAAAAACGGATGCCGCTCGAAAACCACACCGACGCAACAGACAGTCAAATGCAGGAAAAAGGGCACTTTTTTAAAGACACAAATCGCTCGTGAATAAGGCCTTACATTCAGGCATAATAGAGGAAGAAAATTAAAGAAGTCGGCCAACTGCAGAGAGCAACATGAACCTCTCCAGATACATGGATACGCAAAATAATCTTATTCATGACCGGTACACACAACCTTCAAAAAGTATTTGTGTGAACAACCCAGTCCCCCAGGCGGGACAATAGTTGACAAAAGCATGATCTATTCTGCTAACCATTTGGTCGTCATACCATGGACTTGAGATGACCAAAAATGTATCCGAAATAGAATGAAGGACAAATGAATGTGACAAAAAAGGTCCGACCTTTGCTTTGAATGGAATAGGAAGATTGTTTCCAATCTCGCAGAATCTGTTTTTCATTTAGCAGGGGCTGATGTTTATTAACTGTTACTCCCATGTTTAGATGATCGTATTTGGAAATAATTTTAAACATAGGGTTGGTGGTGATCCAAAAGATTATGAGCAAATCTACTGTGGGAGCTACGCGTGCTGAGAATTGGAGGAAAGTTGTTGAAACAAGCTGCAGGAATCTCCAAGGCGTTTTAGGATATTTTATTGTTTTAGGGTTTGAAGCCGACTGTTGCTAGGATGCAAAACCTGGCATTGTAGAGAAGAATTAGTGCATTCGCTGCCTAGTTTTATTTCCTAACTAGGTTAGCTGTGCACTTTCATGTCTGGATCCCGAGCAAAGCGAAATTCCTTATAGTATTCCCTTGACGTCATTGGAACTGGCAGAAGGTTTCGTTTCTATTCTATGTGCTGTGGGAAAAAAACCAAACCTGTTTTATACTGAAGAATGCGCTTTGTAGCCGTATTTTAGGTGTAGCAACATTTTGTTAAAAATGATCAGATATATTTACTTTTTCCAGACGCTTTCTACACATTTGGAGTAGGAGTGTTAACTCGTCTCCTCATCTACCCCAACCCCTATGTTGAATTTTTGCCTGTAAACCCTTAGGGTATGTTCACACGAGGGCGTCCGTTACGGCTGAAATTACGGGGATGTTTCAGCCTGAAAACATCCCTGTAATTTCAGCCGTAACGGCATGTGCAGGTGCTTGAACGCCGCGTCCATTACGGGCGTAATTAGCGCTGCTATTCATTGGAGTCAATGAATAACGGCTCCAATTACGGCCAAAGAAGTGACAGGTCACTTCTTTGACGCGGGCGTCTATTTACGCGCCGTCTTTTGACAGCGGCGCGTAAATTACGCCTCGTGTGAACAGACAAACGTCTGCCCATTGCTTTTAATGGGCAGATGTTTGTCAACGCTATTGAGGCGCTATTTTCGGACGTAATTCGGGGCAAAAACGCCCGATTTACGTCCGTAATTAGTGCGTGTGAACATACCCTTAAACTCTTAATACGAGTAAGTCCGGTCTCATGTATGTTTTGCTTACTTTCCCCATCGATTAGGTAAGTGGACCATAGCGATACCAACTTTTCATATAACAGGCCATATAAATAATCTGTTTATTCTTTGTGGTTTTCCGGATCAGTGTTGAAGACCTACCGAGTTTGGCTATATACCGTGCAGATGCTCTCTCTCGTATGGCATGGTCGCTGAGCAGTGGCAGTCTCGTCTGATGTAAAGAAAATCATGTGTTGCTTGGGCGGTTGCTTGTTCCCTTGGGTTTGGTGCTTATCTGGTTAGTCTCATATGCTTTATAAAAATAAAAAAAAAAGAGTTTTTTCACCAGAGACCTGTTGGTTTGTTCTACCTGTTGACCCATTTGCAGATCTGGGCCCTTTTATATACTGATGATCATATTGGGCTAAGGCTCCTCCACAGCTTTAGTGTTGCATTTTTGGAGCAAGATTTAGACCTATAAACATGCCAGGAGTTTTAATTGTGGCTCATTTACAACGGTTCGGGAGTATAATTTTATCCTAGTGAAGAATGTCGGGGTGTAGCTTTCTGCATCAGAAACCTCCTCCCATTATTTTATCTGTAATGTAGACCTAGCAAGGCAAATCTCTGCCTCTACCTGACATTTTAGCTGATTTGGAGGCAACCGGGAGGTGGAGCATGGTGGACTATGCTAAATTGTGGCTAGCCTGTCTTTTGGTGTTACCATACCTTTCCAGACTGCTTTTTTCCCTTAAAGGCTATGCAAACCTTTGAAAGGGGATTTTTTTAAAATAAAAAGGTCATTCAAGTGTGATTGTTGCAACTTTATAATTTTGTTTTTATTTTTTTTTTAAATGTACTTTTTGGGGTACAGCAGCTTTTTATTCTGTATACAGAGCAGCTATATCGTTCGCCAAATCCTGTTCCCGTCAGGTCCTAGCCTTTAATTTCTAGCTTTAAAGTCACTATAACATCTCTTATATAGGTACATGGAAAGAGGTTGTCTAGGGCAGACCACTCTTATATAAAATAGTTTGTTACTAAAGAGCAGTAATCATTTTATAGAATAATGCTATTGCAGCACAAAATAATAACTTTCAATCTTTAAAACCTTTTATCTGCCCATAGATCACAATTTGCTTCCTACAGAACCATTCATTGCCTTACACGTTCCTTGCCTAGCATTTATTCCATGCAGAGTGCCTGTCTCCTCAGCAGTTCTCTGCCAAATTGTATTCCTTTCTGTATGTGCGCTCTGATGTGTGGGTGCATTATAAAATGCTGTAATAATAATCCTTGCGGGATTGAACTTGAATGGAAAATCAGAACAGAGCGTTTATACACTGGAGTTTTGGATTCTATGCTAGTTTAAACAGTGTTGACATAATGAGCATATTGGAAAATGTACATTTGCTATCAGCACCGCTTAGTGCATATCTGATTTCTGTCATCTCTAGGGCTCTGCCACTTTCACACAACACACTATTGCTCATTAGCGGGGGATTTTTAAGAGAAATCTGGTTTTAATAAGTTGGCAGGGTTGTATCCAAAGTGTAGTCCAAAGCACTCCGCTGAAAACTACCATGGGGTTTGCAAAAACGGACTTACTTAAAGTTCTAATATTTTATTACTCAATGTTATTCTTTTTTTTCTTCTATTTTAAGCATATTCAAATATTGAAATATGGATTCTTTTGTTTGAATTATGTCCATATTTGTTTTTTCTTTTCATTCTACCACGATCATGAGATTAGCGTTTCAAGACCATCTATAAGGTTTCCATAAACTAACAGGTGGTGCTCCACTTTTGTCTTGCTCGTTTGGTTGGGTGGCTGGAAGACTCGCCTAGGAGGAGAGAGTGCTGTCATTCATCCGCTGTCCTCAAGAGCCCAAGTGAGCTGCTGACTGGTCTGTCCCTTATGGGCATTTTCTTATGACCATGGCAATTGCTCTGTGTTAGGTCAGTTTTCTGTGTAGGTTTCATTCTATGTTCCTTTCAATATCCTGGTATCACCAAAAATGAAAGGACACTTGACCTGAAAATCAAGAGACTTTAATGGCAACTCCAGCAAGTTATGCAGCGATACATTGCTCCCATATTACTGGATGCTTCATTATCTTACCTTGACTAATTTTAGTTTATTTGGCTGTTTATCATCTAGGGTACGTGTTCTTTGTATAAGTATACAGGAAAAATGATCGAATGCATTGGTTTGGAAAATGATTTGACTTTACAGCACTTTATTTGCTGTGATGCAATATTAAAGTCTTGCACGCGGAGTGTAAAACATGGTATTTTACCTGTAGCGCACTTCACTTCATCCACTAATGTACATTACTTGTCTATGGAAATGGCAAAATAAACACCTAAAACAAGCATACAGTGCTTCATGTGCTCTCGTTTATCAAAACTACATGAAGTGGCATTCAGCTTGTGCCCACCGTATGTTGTAAGAAAAGGCTTTATCTCCCTTGTTGAAAGAAAACTTGTGGATCTGCCAGGAATACATGAAGACCCCTGTCAGATCTCTAAGCCCCACTACCGAGGCAAAAAAACAAAAAACTAACAAATGCCGGCTGCACACCCCAATCTATTTAATATGGGGAAGATATGCGAATTACTGCATCCCTTTACTTGCTCCCTGCTGACATCATCCTCACGTGTGCGTGAGTACCCACTGTACCAATTACAGTGCCCAGCACAATGCTAGAATAGCCTGATCTATGATGGTAAAATTTACGGCCATCTCTGTAATATCGTGTGTACCCATGCTGTGATAAATGTCCGTATGCAGTACTCCTACCAAGTTGTTGTGGCTCCAGACCATCATCTTTATTAGAGGAAAACAGGACTGAGCAATGACTCTGTATTGCTTGTAATAGAGAATTGCGGACTGGCTATTTATGATGATGGTCTGGAAGGCTTAGTTAGACCAATGATGCCACCATACGAGCAGTTCATGGGTACAATACTGCGCGTGATAGAATTTTACATACAAGTCGGGGCACTATGCTTGGGCATGATAGTAAAATCAATACCCTTGTATATAGATGTATGGTTAACGTTAATAGACATGACTTTATTATGGACTCATTATACCATAGGGTTATCGATGTCGTGGTTAGAGCATAGTAAAACATGAGTGTTACTCGCTTCCCCTACCTCAAAGCTGTGGTCTAATGGGTTTCCTTTGAGTCATGGTGCTGTATGTTCTCTTAAAGTTTTGCTTGCCACAGAGATCCCCCACTAGTTATTCTTCACTCATTGTGGTTGGCATTTCTATGAATCCTATTCTCCTTGAAATATCTTATAGTATGAACCCATCCTAAATGTTACGTGCTCCTTGTCTGATCAAAACAGGCTGAACACGTTGCTGTTGGGTATGTGTCTTGACAAGTGGGTGTTGCACATAATTTCAGAAGAATATTGCTTTGACCCCTCCTTACTTGCTAAAATACTTTCGCACTTTTATTGCTGCACTTCGCCTTCTTGGGCCGATGCCAGCTGCTCACTCATGGCTGACGAGACTACCGAGCATATGCATTAGACGCAAAGTAGTGAGGGGATGGAAATGTGGGTCACTGTCATACTTACCATGCTCCCTTTGTTCAGTCTTCACACATTACTGGGATAAAAACAGAAAAAAATACTCTGCTCATACTATAAATATGAATACGTGCTGTGTACGTTGCCTGGGCGGATCTAGTGCTGAGCCACATTTAGTACTGACCATGACAAGAATTATTCTGACCTAGGTCTGTAAGCTTATCACTTTCCTCCCAGCCAGCGTCTGCATTATGTGTTCTCAATCCTTAATGATGATCCCACAGACAGGACGCACATATTAGACAACCCCCGGAGATGAAAAGCCATGTACATAGTAGCTGTATGAACGAGTAATTACTATAAGACCCGGGTTTAGACAATAGAAGATAAAAAGAAAAAAAAAATCATTCTCATTAAAACTTCACTGGTGGTCTAAGGTAATAGAGGGGTGAATATTGCTGAATGGGAGTAACGGAAACCATGTAGCACAGCAAGCTACGCTGTTTCCATAGCTGCCAAGTTCCAAAAACAGCGCAGCTCTGTGCTTGGTGTTTCCATAACCTCCCTGTACCTCTGTCTTCTGGAAGCAGCGTAACTGAATGCGCTCAGATGCCATTGACAGAAGGTTGGATGTGGGGGGTCAGGGGGCCCCGTTCTAGAGAGAAGTGTGGGACATTCATCTATCGGACCTTTATGGCATATGCTGTGACTATGCCATAGATGTCCGAGATGGGAACACCCTTTTAAGTATAATTTATTACAGCCAGAGAATCGTGCATAATGGGTGGCTATGTTATACATCCCGAGAGACACGGGCGACCATGTTATACAAGTAAATTAACTCACATTGAAGTGGATGTTGCAATAGCCGCAATAATGTGTCCTGTGTATTAAACATGTGGTGAAATGACGTGGGGGGGGGGCACATAACTGACATGTTTAGTCCTATTCAGTTCGCTCGTAAACAGGGGTTAACTGAAGGGAATAAAGGGTACATAAGCAGTATTTTAAATATATTTAGTTGGGAATATTGTATTTCCTATTCAATTAATGAATAATAATAAAAAAAACTGGGCTACCCCCTTGGGCACATGTTTTCTATACCATGAGTTACCCATGATGCTTTGATCTTGTGGAACATGTTGGAAAGTCGCCAGAACTACAACATTCAGGGGGCACAGCATATTCTGAGCACAGGATGGTGTGCGTCATGAAAACTTTTTTTTTTTTTAAATTTAGTGTCAAGAACATATGCGAAAACCAGGCAGATGTCTGGTGATATGAGCAGTGCAGATGTCAGAGGCAGGATAACAAATGTCTTGCACAAAAGCATGTAAGATGCTGGCACTAGGCCACTTTTACAGTCAGGCAAATCTATTTAAATCTCTCGTTTGAGTCTCTTAACCTTGTGTACTCTTTTTATATTTAGTCACTTTATTTTACTCAAAGGCCCAGTTCACACACAGTTTTTGACATGGAAATCGCATCTGAATCCGCGTCAAAACACGGCTTAACCGCCTCCCATTGATTTCAATGGGAGGCAGAGGTGTTTTTCTCCACAGCTTTTAGCCACTCGTGGTAAAAAAAAAAAGAAAGTGGCATGCTCGTTCTTGCCACGGTTACGCCTCTGACCTCCCATTGATATCAATGGGAGGCAGAGAAAACGCTTTTCGCTGCATTTTTTTGCCCTCAGCGCTAAGTGGCTGCGGGCGAAAAACGCCACGATAATCGTACCAAGAAATTGCAGGCAGAAATCGCTATTGATTCTGCAAAAAAAGAAAAGAACTACGTAATGGAGTTGAATGGTAACCGTTAGTGAGGGAAGCATTACCATTGAAATCAATGGTAATGCAAACAAATGCTATGGTTTCCGTTTGCCTTTCCAGTGATGGGTTCCTCCGATGGAACGCATCAACCGAAAACCGAATGCTGATGTGAACACACCCTTAGGTGATTTTAAAATACACTTTTTCAGTCATGCCATCAGTAGTCAGCCATTTTTTATTTTCTTTAAAGGGCGTGAATAGACGTGTTTGTCAGCATCATATGTCAGCATCAAACACTTCTATTCACAACGCCCAGCTAGTAAAACAAGTAAAAACGCCCAGATGTTCCTAACACAATACACGCCCAGTTGGAAATAAGAGAAAACACGCCCAGTTGTCCATTAGAAAGGCTCATTTGCATAAATATAAAATGGTCATAACTTGGCCAAAAATGATCGTTTTAAAAAAAAAATAATATGTTACTGTTCTCTACATTGCAGCGCCAATCCCATGCAATAGGAGATAGGGGTTTAATAATCTGGAGACAGAGCCTCTTTAACATGAATGTAGTTCCCATACATCTTGCCTGTTAACTGCCTATTCCTTAACGCAGCCATGCTGTGGTGTAAAAATTGGATAAGATCAGTCTGTGCCTTCATTATAGATTGGGCATGATGGCAGCAGATACAGTATATCTATTTCACTTTCTACAGTATATCTACCGTACCTTCTACATTTCTACAAAGATAAAGTAATTTTGTGGTTCTAGCCTAGCGCTGTGATCCCCAACCACTGGGCTGCGGACTAATACCAGGCCACGGATCATCTGGTGGCCGCAGCTAATTTCAGGTGAAAAACCGCACCAAACTTTGGAGCAGTTTTTCACCCGGAATGTCCGCTGCGGAAAACTGCTGAGCATTTAGCTGGCCTGTTAGCATGACGTTTCATCCCAGGAGACCGCTGTAGTCTGTGATTGACTGCAGCGGTGGTCACATGGGATGAAACGTTCTCCCTGGAGGCTGTCATGGAGGACGTACACAGACTTCTGGGTAAGTATAAGAATCGATGCGATTCCGCCGCAATAAATGCAACCACTGCTATTTGTTTTGGGGTTTACCTCCCCATTGAATTCAATGGGGAAAACCCGTAACAAATAAGCAGCGTTTACGCAAATACAATTGACATGCTGAAAAATGAAACTCTGCATCGCATGTGAATTTCTGAGCGGTTCTCCCACGTGTGGATGAGATTTGTTCTATCTTCTCCACTTTGCTGCTACTGTATTATGCTGCGGATTTTCTGCAACAAATTCCGTTGTGGAAAGTCTGCAGTATTTACGCAACGTGTAAAGCTGACCCTAACAAAATTCTCCTCCTCCTGCTGGTCCGTGGGATAATTTTCTTGCATGAAACTGGTCCTTGGTTCAAAAAAGGCTGGGGACAGCTGGCCTAGCGCAATGGTCCTCCAGCCATGTAATAGCTCTGGATCAGGTTATTTTGTTTTTAAAATTTTAGGGTCTTCTGTAGCGCTCTACAGACACTAAAAAATGTGTATTTTTTTTTTTCCCCTTTGACATAAACTATAATCTACAGGCTAAAAAATAACACTATTACGTCTTATTTTTTTTTTTGTTGTACTCTCATCATTAACCTCCAGCTTGGAAAATGCTAATTTTCTGCTTACGGTTTGGCACTTTGCTTTCACGATGGGCTCCCTCGGGAGGATTGTATTTCCCACTCTTATTAGCTTATTAGAGGGGATTGAAAGCTCTTATTCCAGACCACCAGGCAGCGCACAGCAGGATGTCTTGCAGATATCAGAGGTTGTCATTTCTACAGCCTGACTTCCCCTAATTGTCTGTGATCTGTTATGAGCTAGTCTTTGTGATGGAGAATAGCTACGTCCTTTGTGCAGCTAATTGTTTAGGAGCTTTATAGATTTTCTTACGAAAATATGGGCTAATATTTGCAATGTGGTAATATTGGGATATATTCAGGATTTATGTTTTTAAAGGACCACTATACATGAATAAATGAGAGGATATAGTTGTTAGTTTGCCAGTCTTTTTGTTCGCTCCTAAAACCAAACAAGTTTGTAAATTTTGGTGTTAAATCAGGGGTTCATTGCCACTTTACCCTCCTTCAGATGGGGCACCATGTTAGGAGACAGGACAGAGGTGGTCAAACCACCGGTTTACAGATCAAGTAGATGCATAAAGTAGTGCTATGGGATAGGAGAGCATCATGGACTAGAATTATAGCAGAATAAGCCTTAGGCTATGTTCAGACAAACGTCTGCGAAATCGGTAGAGAAAAACTGTTGTTTTTTTTTTCACGTCCAATTTGCACCCATTTGGGACCCGTTTTCACGGATACCTCATAGACTTGAGTCTATTCAGGGATCCGGGAAAACAAACATAAATAGGACGTCCCTATTTTTTCATGGGCCCTTCACACTGTCCGACAAAACAGCGACCGTGTGAATAGCCCTATGACGGCCGTGAAAAAAAAAACCAGACTATACGTTCGTCTGAATAAGCCCTTACTACAAGGTTCTGTGTGGGTTTTAATTTTGTATGTCCCACTAAGAATTAGTACATCCAGGGGTTCTGCAGATGTGTGTGCATTCAGTCTCCCTTGCTCTGCATAGACCATCTTATGTTGTGGAGATCTACTGTAAATTATTGGTGAATCCACTGAAATTTGCTGACAAAAAATAATCTAATTTCAATGGGCAGCTTAAAGATGTTTGGGAAGTTTTACTAATGTCACTGCCACTTATCTGGCATTACTGCAATTAGAAATTGTTCAATGAGCGCCATATTTAAAGACACTTCACTGATGCCACCATTTCTTGTCTGTAGGATGGGGCACGTTGTATGAAGTGTAGCTCATCTATGAAATCTTACCTTTACTTTAAAGGGGCAGTGAGTGATGACAGGTACAGACCGACTGTTCTGTCGCCTGCTTTGTACTTCCGACCCTAGTGTTTGTAGGTACAGACATGGCAGTCTTAATACAAAAGATCTCCCCGTCGTTTGATGTAGCATAGGGTTTTAATTACCCTCTCCCCGCAGAGATTTAATTTCACACGAGGGTAACGTGGCCCGTATTACGGCCGCAAATCCCAGCCCGAATTCGGGTCTAATTATCCGAACTAACCATCATCGAGACCTTAAGTGTTTATCCATATTCAATGTACCTCGAGCATTGAGGAGGAGCTGAGCACAGAATACTATACCAAGAAAACCTGATCGCGGGCAGTGCATTTCTGTCCAAGTCTGAACTGGTCGTAAAATGCACCTGTCACTTTAGCTTTGCTTGCAGAACTCTAAACTGGGGGGGGTCGCCTTTGAATTTCACATGTTAATTATGTACATGCATGTAACATGTTCTACTTCTATGCATATTTAAACCTTTCCTCCAAGACTATTTGTTTTATATAGCGCCCACGTATTCTGCAGTGCTGTATAATATGACAAAAACTGCAAACAAGCATTCACAGAAAAAAAAGACTAAACTCCTGTTCCGAGCTCACACTCTTAGGCCTTTTTCAGACATCTTTACTATGGCTCTGCCTCATAGTTGTATATTAGGATCCAAAAATGGGCTTGGATCCGGTTAGTGGAATACCGGCTAAACCTAAATCTACCACACAGCGCGCCGTCTAAGTGAGGACGGACATGGCTTCCTTATTTTATAAAAATATGTAGCTATTGTATAAAGCTCACTTCTGCGCATGCATCCTCAGCTTGATTCATTGTACAACTGATGTCTGCCTATCCAACGATTTCATGCCCGATTAATGCCAGTTTAAACAATCCTGAGCTAAATCTGTAAGGGACTGTCGGAGAACTAAATTCTACTTACAACTGCACACAGCACTCTCCTCCGTAGTGACCACCAACTCTTCTGCACCCCTTGCATCATTATATAGACTATTGGTCTATGAAACTGAGCGGCCGGTAAGAAATGAACATGTCTTCCAAATATTTCTCCTCCCTCTGCAACGCTATTCTTGCTTTAAAAATAAGGGAAACATGGACAGAACCCTCCAAAGGAAACCATTGGGAGTCAGTGGGGTCCGTCGGGCGCTGTACGGATTCGTCATATGACGAAAGTCACTTATTTTAGTTTATGAACGCTGTGCATCTGATGGTAAAAGGTAACCAATAATACCAGGCCACACAAAAAAAGAACTTTAGATTTGCTAGTGGTTTAACCCTGTAGTGACCAGCCTATTTTTGGCTTTAATGACCAAGCAATTTATTACATTTTTTATTTTATTTTATTTTTTTCCAACTCAGCATTTTACTTAGACATAGCTGTGTGAGGATTTTGGTATTTTTGTGGTGTAAGTTGGCAGCATTTTCGGGTACGTACATTACTTAACTTTTTATTTGGGGGTGGGGCGATAATGGAAAAAAAGACAGAAATTCTGCCATTCTTTTTTACACCTTCAATTTACGCAGTTTTCCATGTGGTATAAATAACATAATAACTTTATTCAGCTTGTTGTTAAATCTACACTGATACCAAATTTTATATCGTTTTATTTTGTGTCTTTGCACAATAAACACGTTTTAAAAAAAGAAATAAAAAAGTGTTTTTTTTGTCGCCATTATGTTTTTACTACAACTTCTTAAATTTTTCCGCTGACTTAGCTGGTATGACAGCTTATTTTTTGCGGGACGACTAGTAGTTATTATTGCCACCAATTTGGGGTACAGACTTTTTCATCACTCGTGTTTTTTTAGGGGGTTCATTGTGTCGGTTAAATAACTTTTATAGTTTGGGTTGCTGCAGATGCGACCATGCTAATTATGTGCAAATTGTTTTTTATTTTTCCCTTTAATTTACGATTTTGTAAGGGTAAAAGCGGGTTTTAAATTTTTTATTTTTTTTCCCTTTTGGAATTTTTCATTTCTTATTAATTTTAATTAATCCTGCCCGTAAGAGCAGGAGCCAGGCTGTCTTTAGACATGCCAGGCTTATGAAAGAAGCCTGAAAAAAGGCAGCACTATGGCGTAAGGCCTTATTCACACGGCTGTAGTAGGAACAATGGAACCCAAATGGGGTTATACACACGACCGATTTTTTTTTTTTTTTTTTTTTTGACGCCCCGGGAAACCCAGCTGTCAAAAAATCGAACTTGCCCTATTTTCGGCCGGCCGCCCGGCTCCCATAGAAGTCTATGGGGCCTTGTAATACACGGGAAATATTCCAGTGATGACTGAGTGACGGCCGTGTCTTCCGTCGCTCGCTCTCTCCTTCTCACAGTGCGAAGTGCATGTGAGGCGGAGGGTCATTTTTTTGCCCCCTGTCGGTGCAGCCACACGGGTTAAGGGTGGAGATTCCTAACTTTTTAGTATTTTTTACATATTCAAATGTCAGCAGATAGGAGTAAAATTATATTGTATAAGCAAAAATAAAAGTGCGCAGTCATAATTTTTTTTTTCCACCTATACATATTCTCTGAAACCATCCATCTCAAAGTTCCAAATGACTTCCGTCCTTTCTCCATGAATGAAACTGAGATTATCCCCGTAAGGGGCAGCTGGCTTCACAGCATGGAATTTAAAGCCGAGCATTTGGAGCAAGTAACCTGACAGGGCTGATAGCCATGCTCAAGGTCTTAGTACTGCGTGTATACGTGTAATGATAGCGCAGGTCGTGTTTACAGGGGCAAACGTTTAAACCAAATCTTTTTGAACTCGCTGCTGATAGGTTGACGTGCTCTATTATACTGGTCTTTTTCCTGTTAACGTCTTGAATTCCCTGAGGATGATGTGTAGGTGACCCCAATGTATGCCAGGCCGCCTTTCATCATGTGTGCTGTTCTCATTAGTGTGAATGCAGTCTGCTGTGAAAGGTGTGAGACTGAGCAGAAATGGGATTCTGCCAGCCTGTCTTACCTTACCTTTGAAGCTGAAGTCCTTGTAGATGAGAGCGGGGAAAGGAAAAATCAGCTTCTTTTTACCTTTTTTCCCTAGAACTGTACTATAATCTTTTTGCAGTTGATGTGAATGAAAACCAAATTCAGGTTATATGAGGGTGTTGACTTTCCACAATGGTTTGAAAATGCAAATGCTTTTTGGATGTCGCCAGTGCACATTTTAGTTCAATTGACTGTACTTAACAATTCTCTTACACCCCCTCCTCTTATAATAAAAACTAGCAGCCAAATGCCAGTTCAAAGAAGGATATAAAATGAAATCTACATAAATACCCTAACGGTACAAATCGGCAACATATCTTTTATAAATGGGATGGCCAAATCCAGTAGATGCGTTTAATGATGATTATACCTCCGAAATATTTCGGATATGCCAACACATACCACCATGACATGCCAAAAGGACGCTCGTTGGCAATCGTCAGGTCAATGAGGCCTTTTGGATAGTTGGGCCATCAATCATTAGTGAGTTGGCAGGGAGAGTGCCAGGCTCATGAAGGCAGCGGACTCCTAGCTGAGTCTGTTGTATTCTTACTTTTCGGCTATTAACCACACGGGATATTGGGAGGGAATTATTAATATGGTCTTAGAGATAGACCGTATAAAACTAAACCAGACCAGTAGAAACTATGCCACATATATCACAGTAGTACACACTTTTTTCCTTATACTAACCCATGGCTTGCATACCTTACATCCATTGTTCATGGAAAAGAAATTGCGTGAGATATTTACAAATCGAGCACATTTTACAACCTCTTTTCTATCCCTATTTTCAAGACTAGTTCTAGGAAGGTGCAAAGTGTGTGTCAAACACATAATTTTGGCGCAATTTGTGCCAGAATTCTGCCACATTTTTCTTTGCCAATCTCTCCCAATATTTTTTCTGCCGTTTGGTATAAATAGCTCAGGGAATCGTTCATTATAATATATAGGGCAGCATATTCTCATCACAAATCTGCTTTGCGTCGTGTCTGTCCAAGATGATGTAAGTGTGGAGTATATGAATTGCCCAAGGTCAGCGGTCTTCGTCTGGTCTCCTCTTCTGCTCTTGACCATCAATGGTGATAGGACATGAGTGGATTACCTAGAAGGTAACTGGTTATGGCTTTCTAATACAAGGTGATTCATGCGGCAAGTTGGTTCACTTCAATGACTTTGAATTGAACTTTAGTTGAGAAGCCTTGGGCTCACTATGTGGCGAATTCTTTGGTTGGTTCTGTGCAGCTTGTTGCTATTAACCTATCTTGCTTGACTTTGAAATCTTCTAGGCTTTAAGTAGATACAATTTAGCGATGCCCATGCAAAGAAAAGCAAGATCCAATACTCTAAAATGGATTTAAAAGCGTGTCCGGCCCTTGGCTACAAACATAACTTTACAGATCAACAGCTCCTGCCGGCTCGGAGTGTCACTGACTGTAAAACATGCTGAAATGTGATGTCTGTGATTGGATTGAGCCGGTACGGAGCTATAATGGGGCTCCCATCAAGGTACATGGGGCATCTACTAAATCTCCGCCAGCCTTAGATTTGATTTGCGAGTTTTTCATGTTTGTTCAAAGGTGACAGAAAAAATATCATGGCATGCTCTACTGGATTCTTTATGTACAGAGGTATTCTCCCCTAAAAGCATTGCTGGGGGGGGGGTAGAAGTGTATACATTGCACCTGACGGAGCATGTATATCTCAATACTCCGTACAATTGCCAAGCTTGGGTACTAGTATATAGCCAATTTCTTTTGCTTGAATTATCTTTTAAAGACTTTTTCTTGAACATAGTTACACAGGTTGAAAGAAGACACAGGTCCATAAAGTCTAACCTTTCTCAATCATGTCATTCATTGCTAGCCCTCGTACAAATTCTGACCTCGTATCTGCCATCACTACCTCTTTGGGTAGGGCATTCCATAGTTTGACTGCTCTAAGGCCGGGTTCCCACGTAGCGTAAACGCTGCAGAGTTTCCACAACGGATTTCTGTGCGGAAATTCTATAGCATTTACAGTAGCAGCAAAATGAGATTTAGGAAATCTCATGCCCACGCTGTGTGAAAAAAAAAAAAAAGTCCAAAAGCCGTGCGAAAAAGTGTTCTGCGGTGCGTTTTTCAATTCTGCAGCATGTCCGTTTATGCTGCGTGTTCTGTACGGAGATGCTGTGTTTTTGGCCCATAGACTTCAATGGGGAGCAGAAATTCCACAACCGATTTGTAGCGGCTTTTGCAGCGTTTACGCAGTAAAAACCGTTAGAAATCTGCAGGTGCACATATACTTTGTTATAATCCATGCTTAACACCAAATCTGCAGGTAGAACCGTGTTTACGCAGCGATATGTGCAGGTAAAAGGCACTATTTGGCGTGTATTTCTGTTACCGATTTACCAGCGTTTTTCTACTGCAGATTTGCTGTTGAATAAAGTGTGCAGCATATCCTCTGTGAGAACATGCCCTTACTGTAAAGAACCCTTTCCAATATTGATGTCTAAATCGCCTTTCCTCCACACAATTAGTCTCCCCTGGTCCTTTTTAAAGTATTTTGTATAAAATAGTTTGCGCGGCAGTTTCGTGCTGACCACATTTATACTTGTAAATAAGTTCACATCTAATGCTTTTTTTTTTTTTCCAGCCTCTCATAATGCCTCATGCACACAAACATTGTGCCAGTCGGGCCGTTTTTGACGGCATCCGAGTGACACCCGATAATCACGGACCCATTCACTTAAAGAGGCTCTGTCACCAGATTTTGCAACCCCTATCTGCTATTGCAGCAGATCGGCGCTGCAATGTAGATTACAGTAACGTTTTTATTTTTAAAAAACGAGCATTTTTGGCCAAGTTATGACCATTTTCGTATTTATGCAAATGAGGCTTGCAAAAGTACATCTGGGCGTGTTGAAAAGTAAAAGTACAACTGGGCGTGTATGTGCGTACATCGGGGCGTGTTTACTACTTTTACTAGCTGGGCGTTGAGAAGAGAAGTATCATCCACTTCTCTTCACAACGCCCAGCTTCTGGTAGTGCAGATCTGTGACGTCACTCACAGGTCCCTCATCGTGTCGGCACCAGAGGCTACAGTTGATTCTGCAGCATCAGCATTTGCAGGTAAGTAGCTACATCGACTTACCTGCAAACGCCGATGCTGCTGCAGAATCATCTGTAGCCTCTGGTGCTGATGTGTGAGTGACGTCACAGATCTTCACTGCCAGAAGCTGGGCGTTCTGAAGAGAAGTGGATGATACTTCTCATCAGAACGCCCAGCTAGTAAAAGTAGTAAACACGCCCCGATGTACGCACATAATACACGCCCACTTGGACTTTTACTTTTAAACACACCCACTTGGACTTTTGCAAGCCTCATTTGCATAAATACGAAAATGGTCGTAACTTGGCCAAAAATGCTCGTTTTTTTAAAATAAAAACGTTACTGTAATCTACATTGCAGCGCCGATCTGCTGCAATAGCAGATAGGGGTTGTAAAATCTGGTGACAGAGCCTCTTTAAGCGAGTGAATCGGGTCCGTGAAAAATGGTCTGAGTCTCCAATCCGAGGAAAGATAGAACATGCCCTATCTTTCCTCGGATCATTGACGGGACTCGGACGACTCACTCGGTCGTGTGTATGAGGCGTTAGAGACCTCCCATCCCATTTAATAATCTAGTCGTCCGCCTTTGAACACAATCTGTTTACAATGTCGAGCTCAAAACTGATCCCATATTGATGTGGACTTACAAGGGATTTATAGAGTTAAAATTAAGTTTGAAACACAAGATTTTAGGGTATATAAAAAGAATGACCAAAAACCTATTTGCTTTTGCAGCCTCTGCTTTGTGCATTTGTAACTAGAATACCCAAGTCCTTCTTTCGTTCGGTTATCCCCAATTTTATGTTTAATGTATATTCATCTATACTATTTTTGCGTTCTAGGTGCATTACCTGCATTAAACTTAATCTGCCCTGTTTTTGCCTATGCTGCAACCTTCAGTAGATTTTTCCGTTATCTCTTTCAATCAAGCGGAGTTTTAAGTATGCCACAAACTTTTCTATCATCAGCAAGAGACTTTAATAATGACCTTGTGGAGGTCATTGATAATAGAGAAATTAAAGAGCATTGGACCTAACATAGATCCTTGCTGACTGACTGTTTATAAAACTGGAAGGCATATTTGCAGAGCATGTCTCCCCCCCCCCCCCCCCCCCATAAAGTACCGTATATATGGGTCTAATCTGGACTTTTTTTTCATATTAAATTTTTTTATTGGTTTTAATACAAACAGTCGGAGAAAATGTGTCCCCATAATAAAAAAGAATGACAATAAGGGCACAGCCCAAACAAGCTATAAGATGCGCAAAATACGATATCAGTCTGAGGAAGCTTAAAGGAAATGAGCATTGCATAAAAAAAGAAAATAAAATACACCAATTCAGCCACCCAGACAACCTAAAATACAGTGATAATAGCATGTAAGCGCAGTCACAGGAAGCAATGACCACTCGCAATAGACACAATAAGGGAAGGAAAAGAAAGAATGGGATACGAACAAGGGCAAAGGAGAAAGAAGGGGAGGTCGTGGTGAACCTGGACTCCAGTTCCGGATTATCATGGGTAAATGAAAAGAAGCAGCCATGCGTGGTTGGAGCAAACAAATCCCCACACACCGGCATGTAGTCCCTACGCTGATGAAGTCTCATGGGGAAGGATGGATATTGTGTCTCAAGTGACTGCAGTGCGGTAGGTGGATGAAGAGAGGAACGTAAGCCAGTGAGACCAAGTATCCTTGTACCGTATATAAGCGGCCGAGAAATGAGCCTGAATCGCTGTATCAAGCGACCTCCTGAAACCACTCATTCGATTAGTGGAGGAACTACTGTTTTCCACCTACGCGGGACAACCGATTTGGAGGAGGTGTCTAATTAGGGAACGTTTGTAAATGGGTAGTGGCATGGGGAACATGAATGAAAGGACTGCCTCAGGAGAATTAGGGACCGAGACCTCAATAACTTCTAATATAATTTTAAGAACAGCCTCCCAAAAACTCCACAGGGAGGGGCAACGCCACCAAATATGAGACATGGATCCCCCGACGCCTCACATCGCCGGACCCAATACCACCTAGAGATAATTTTGTAGCTAGTTTCCTGAGCTCGGATGGCTATCGAGGCTTTCTGGGAAAGGAAGAAACATCTCCATTGTGCGTTAGAGAATGTCGCGTCCAATTCTGTCTCCCAGGCCTTTCAAAAGGATGGGAGATGAAGGGATCGCTATGATAGGAGTAGTTTATAGAGTGTAGAGATGGCGTGTGCTGGGGACAGGTTGGAAACACAAACGCTCGAAGTCAGTAAGCGGCTGGTGAAGATGAGCCTGACACTTAGTGACACTATAAAAAAGTTTTAACTGGGAGTATTCAAATATGAGATTTGGCGAAGGCATATCAGCTGGGCAGATCGTGGCTAACAGGAGCAGAGAGTCAAGTACATGGGGTTGGTGGAAGACCTACCCAGGAAGGAGAGACGCGCCTCTACAGCAGGAAAGGTAGGGCTGTCAGTGATAGGGGTTAAAGGACCCAGAGGGTCAACAAGTGAGCCTGCCATCCCAGAAGACCCAGGTATGGTCCAAGGCAGAGTAGAAAGGATACGAGTACAAAGTTGTTGTGCTAAACGAACCCAGAGTTTTGCATCATGATTGTGAAAAAAGTCTAGGACATGAGCATGAGTTGACGCCAGATAGTAAAGGCGACTGTCTGGCAGACCAACCCCACCTGCATCCCTGGAACGAGTAAGAATCGTCCTACTCAGACTGGGACGATCCGTTGGCCATATGAAGGATCCAAAACATTGTTGGATACGTAGCCAATAAGAGGATGGGATGAGGTAGAGCAGTCTGGGGAGAAGTGACATTTTAATAATATTAATACGGCCAAACCAGGAGGATTCCTTTTTATGCCAAGAGGGGAGATCTGTGCGAAATTTGGATAGTAAATGGGCAAAGTTATTGGTGAACAGTTGAAATCGGAACTTATACGTGTACCCAAATATGTTCTACCCCTAGCATGCCAGGAGAAGGGGAAATTACTTTTAGGAGGAGCGATCGTGTCGAGGATGGAAGGGATACATTCAAAGCCTCAGACTTCGAGAAGTTAATCTTAAAATTCGACCATATGATGTAAAAAGTGATCGAAATTACAAAAAAACAAAGATTATTATTACATATAAATGCATTTCCTAATTACTCTCTTTATCGACGATCAGCACTTCGTTTTACCAATCTAAATATACACTTATTATGATGTAGGTGATACAAGCTTCTACTTGGGCCTCAAGCACACTTTAGTAAAATGCTTCTGTGTGCTATCCATTTTTTCAACGGATAGCACACTGACCCATTCATTTCTATTGGGCAATGCCCACTTCTGTTATTTCAACGCTTCCGAGCGTTCGTTCGTTCGTTCGTTAGTTCGTTCGTTCGTTCCTTGAAAAGTAGAACAGGTCCTACTCCTACCCATTTTTCGCGGGTCAGTCTCTCCCTTTCTATTCATTTGGTCCGTTAAAACAATGGACCGCACACAGAAGCCATCAGTGTGCGGTCTGTGTTTCACGGATCCGTGATATGCGGCCGTACAAATAGCAACAAATGTGTGCTTGTGGCCCTAGAGATTTTTGCGGAGTTTGATTTTCATCTCTGCCCTTTTTGCAGTGGAATATCTTTGCAATATCTTATTTTTTTTCTGAACGATGTTTCAAGAGTGTCAAATGGAAGTATTTTAGCTGTGTGCATGTGTTGGGCATAGCAGCCTGATTCGCACTGATTGGATAAAGCCGCATGATTGGTTTGAAAGTGATCTACCATTTATCTTCAGGGAGGATCAATGAATTTTTCATATCTTGAAGGGGACAGTGAAATTATCAAGTCAGACTGAAAATTCCTGACTAGACAGTTACCAAGCTCTGATGTATGAGCAATGTCTAAATATTAACCCTTTCCCGCCACAGCCATTCTTCAGAACTGCACTTTAGTTTTTTTTCTCTCCAATTTCCAAAAGCCATGTTGTTTTTTTTATCAATATTTCCGTATGAGGGCTTGCTTTTTGCGGGGCGAAATGTAGATTTTTCACGGCACCATTTATTGTACCATATAATGTAGTGGGAATCTAAAACCAATATTCATCGGTTGGAATAGCGAAAAAACAGTAGTACCTCAATCATTGGGTTTTTTTTTGGAGTTTACCGTGCGTTAAAGTCATGTTAACTTTATTCTGCGGGTTAATAAGATTACGGCGATAACAAATTTATGTTTTGTTTTTTGTTTTGTACTACTTTTACAAGGAAAAAAAATTTCGTTTTTAAAAAAATATTAGTTTCGTTGCCATATTCTGAGAGCCATAAATTTTCAAAACGGCCGTGTAAAGAAACGATCCGTCGGAACAACTCCTTTTTTCCCATTGAAATCAATGGGCAGACATTTGGAGGCCGAAAACAAGCAGTGTGAAAATACCCTTACTTCGGCTTTCCGAGAAAAGCCGGTCAGAAACCAAGAGGCTCAGCGCTTACTCGAGCACATCTGCCGCTTCGTTTTAGTTACTTGTGGGGGTCTCAGTGCTCAGACCCACACCGATCAAAACTTCTGACATGTCACTGTATTGTAAAAGTGTCTATCATTTTCTCCAGAAAGCAGGCACACTGGACAAACCAAGAGGTTACAGGACGGACTTGTGATGTTGGTGCACTGCAAAGTGCTGGAAGATTCAGAGATTTTGTTTGAGAAATATGGCGCCATTCAAATGTCCTCCTGAGCAGGGTTCCCCATCTATGTCATCCATATGATCTAATAGTCCGAACCCTTTAAAAATATATGCCTTTTAGTATGTTGTTTATCCTTTTTTATATATTTACATGAATAAAATATAAAATATGGACGTTGTATATTCTAAAGAAAGTGGAATTCTTTAGTTCTGTTTAGTGAGACTTGGCGCCCAGGTCCCAGGTAATGATACGTTCACACTTGCATTGTATAATCCGTTACTCTGATTCGTTATTAGATCAGAATAAGGATAAAAATGGATCCGTTAAAAAATCTACTTGAAATCAATGGGATTTTTAATTGCATCCGTTATGTTAGTTGTCAGTTTTTTTGATGGAGATAAAAGTGCAGAGTACAGGACTTGAAGGCCTCATGCACACGGCCATGCCCATAATCATGGCCCGCGATTACGAGCATGGCTGACTGCTGCGGGCCGCATTTTCGTGCCCTGCTCCTATACAAAGTATGGGAGCACGGCCCGTAAAAATAGAGAAGTAGGACATGCTCCATAATTCCCGGCACGGTTCTACGGCACGGACACCTATCCGTAGCGGTACGGTAAGGTCTCCCCGGCCAATAGAACTGGACGGGCCCACAATTGCGGATCCTATTGTGGTCTGCGATTACTGAGTTTTTTTTTTTACGGTCATGTGCATGGGGCCTTACTCAGTTAAGGTCTAACGGATAGGTTATATTTATCATTGGTGTTAATGTAAAACTGATACAAACAGATTGAAATCTGTTTATTTTTATTTCAACTCTATTCTTAACTGATTTGCTTTTATCCTTATTCTGATCTATAAACTGATCAGATTAATGGATTATACAACACAAGTGTGAATTTAGATTTAGGTGTGTGTATTCCTCTTTAGCATTTTTTTTTCCTTGTATTAATAAATGGGATTCGTAATACCAACTCCTTGGCTGGATCCCAGCCCATTGACTGTATTATATGTTTGGTTTGTGCTTGGCATGTTTCGCTGAGGTAACATGAAACCTTAGATTTATGAGCAGCAAACATGCGACGTCAGCCTGAAATATCTGACTGGGAATGTTCCTAGATTGGGTTACATGTGGTCAGGAGACCTGCAGAGGGGAGATCTACGGATCAGTTTCTTGTTTTTCTCATTAAATCCTGTTTTGAACAAATGTCTGTATAGTGTTCACTCTTCTAGAGAGAATCCCAGGTAAGAGGTGTGCAAGTCCTTCACAACCGAGTGACCATGATCAAGCACTTCTGTCACCGCTCGCTGTTGTAGACCTGTCCCCTCATTGACTGATCACGCTACAACAGGTGTAGGAAGTCCGTCACTGGCTGCACACTGGATAACATTTGTTGTTTCCTTTGGAAGCATTAGTTGAGGTTTAGAAAGCCTGTAAAGCATCTGGAACCGGTCCAGTGAATCTAAAAGGATGTTTTTATAAAAAGAGAAAAATCAACCGCAACACTTCTACTCTTACTTTATCTGAATTCATTTAGCAGCAGTAGTGTTCTGCATCAGAATAGAATTCAACCTCAAATCCATTGTTGGACTACGGACTGCTGACAAATGATAGAAGGCAGGTATGAATATATGCCTAGAGGTGTGATGCTGATGTCTCACTATTTGGGTTGATTTCTAATGATGGTGGTCTAGCTAGAACCTTACACAGCCAAGACTCTTGAATTAGACTACTTGGCTCTCTGTCTACAAATTTTTTACGTTCCTGCTGTAGTTTGTGAATGGGAAGCAAACAAAGGACAGAATAATCTTCTTAGAATTTAATTTACACCCTTCTGTTTCCCTGCCATACTGTGCAATGATTTTATAACCCCATATTGGAGAATTGTTATTTATACGTTTCCCTAGTATAGTTCTGCAGGTTCACAGTTTATAGGGGTTGTCACAAAATAAATAAGCTGGCTTTTTTTTTTTTTTGATGGGTTGTCGAATTTACAAAACCCATTTTAAAATACCTTATTAGGGAATTCTGAGTCAATAGATGCCGAATATCTTTGAGACCGAGAGAAACCCTGACACAAACCGCACAGGGGGATCAACCAGCAGATTTATTACAGTTGATGGAGAGCGATGTCTTCATGAGAAGCAGCTGGGACTTTTTATCTCTTGGACACTGGCATGCTTAAAGGGAGCGTAAGGAAAGGTGGCCATACACCTCATCTGTCGGCCAAACTTGTTCGGTTGACTTTTATCCCCCCGACCCCACACCTCAACTTTAGAAATGCAACCTAAATTTTGCATGTGTAATCCATAGGAAGAGGGGAAGGATCTGGCATGTTAAAATACAACAAGCACAATCCTCCTTTTCCCTGACGTCTGCCTCCGGGGGACCTAATACACATTAGATGGTCGGCTGGTCCTGCCGAAATCGTCTGGTTTGGCTGATCATCTAATGTTTATGGGAACCGGCAGCAGTTTTGAGTCCTCAAAATTGCTGATAGCATTTTATTATTATTATTGGGGATTGCAGCGCAACGATACCTATGTTGTCGCTCTTGCAAGTTGCATTAGAAAGCTCCATTTCAAGGTCCTGGGCGCCGCAGTCACTAGTGCCATGCAACAGAGGCAGCTCCTTCATGTTCAGTGCGATGGGCTCTGCACCGTAGTAGGCTGGATTTACACCATGTGTATTTTGCTCAAAAACCTGCATCAAAATCTGCAATAGTGACCGTAGTAGTTACAAAATGAATGACAATTATAAAGGAAGAACTTAAACTTCTCCTTCCTCGTGGATCCACTTCTGACTCAAAAATCTGCAACAGGAGCGTGGTGGGGAGCTGGACTATATGAATATACTTGGACTCATACTTGCGGCGCTGGTGAGAGATTATAATTTTTAGAACATAAAGTTGAGGACCTTGAAAAAAATAGAAGCGGGAACATTTGACTAATGCCCTATTCACATTAAGTTATTGCCCTACATATGTCTTGTACGTCGGGAATACTCCTGACATACAAGATAAACATGTTCATAGTACTCCACTATCCTGAAGTTCCAGGGCAGAGTGCTAGCTGTTGCTCTGCAGGGGTGTCAAGCAGCCTGGAAGTTCCTGAAGTTGCTGTCCATATATGGACAGTGATGTCAGGAGTTTCCTATCGCTGGAGTCTCCAAGCAGAGCTAGTGTTCTGCCCCGGGACTCCTGCATTTCATCTGATGTCGCTGCCTATATATGGACAGTGACTTAAGGAGTTTTCCCAGGGCGTCGCATTCCACTGTGTGCCATACAGTGGGATAGGTTTTGGGCCCCTAAGTCGGAGGTATACGTTGGGGGCCTTCCCAACCTATACCTGTGATGCAAGGCCTTAATGTGATTGTAAATGGAGCCTAAAAGGCGTGGATGAGTCTAACTGATCTGAATGGAACATTGATTAAAATTTGCTCCTTGTACTAAAATATAAATGTCAACAAATTATATTTTTTTTAAATAATTTTGGTCTTTAAGTTTGCCACAAATTGTTAAGTCCCAATTTAAAAGAGCATGAATACACAGGACCTTTAATAAGCCGAAGTTCTGATATTTGGCAAATTTCGTTATTTTGAAATGAGAGACCAGGTCTTGGCCGCCGCTAGAGACCTTAAAACATTTTCTGATCTATACAGCTCTGTAAAGATCTTTGCTGATATTGCTCCCTGACCGTCCGCATAAAGACGGCTGTTTAAGCCGGTTACGTTGGCATTACTAAAAGCTAATGTCAAATATAAATGGGGATTTCCTTTCCAGTTAATTTTCAGGATCAATAAACAAAATTACTTTACAGAAACTGTAGGTATAGCACAACTGGCTTTAAGCAAGGAGGGCATTCTGGTTGAAGATATCCATACTGAAGCTTTTGAAACGAAGAGGGCACAGATGGCAAACTTTTGTGGTTCCTACTTTTAAACTTTCTTTAGGCCGTTAATACTGATAAAATATGGTCGCTCAGTGAAGAAAGTTACATGCTTGGTTTATATGGGCTTTAATTCTGATATTAAATGGAAAAAAGGCACTTCTTACACAACAAATGGTCTCTCCAGATTTTTTTTCTTGACTCCTTTTTCTAACTCGTCTTGTCCTTCGTTTTTAGATGTTTTAATTTTTCTCATGTGAAAGATATAGTGGAGTGGCAGTACTAATTAAAAATGTACTTTCAGATTAGAGAGGTTATTAAAGACCCATTTGAGGGGTCATAATGAGTAGCAGTGGCGAATCTGCGAAAGGTATTGACCGTGCTGAAGACTGTTAGGCATCATCCCTAGCCGGGAACCAGACCCGCGCTGCAGGCGTTTGATGTAGAAAAGGCTTTCAATAATATACAGTGGGGATGGTACTAGACAGACTGTATATTCAGGGAGCCTTTAGAATTTTTTTGAAGGGTGTCTATGCCAGCCCAGAGGCTCGCATTCATACGCCGAGACTTTTATCAGCCCCCTTTCAGCTATATAAAGGGACCCCTCGGGGTTATCCCCTGTCACCACTCCTATTTAACCTAGTGCTGGAACCCGTGGCCAGGTTTTTAGAGACATCTACATTGTTTAATGGCATACAAGTAGAACCCACTAAAGTAAAGATGGCATTATTCGCTGATGTCATTTTACTTTTTATGTAAAATCCCCAGACGCAATTAGAACTTTCTGCGTCAATTTGGGCACTGCTCGGGATCTAGAGTTAATGTAACTAGAAGCGAACTCTTGGAATTAGGATAACCATTACCGAGAACCTTCTGCAAATCCTTGGGGTGTGGGATATACCCTACCTGACAATGTATCACCTATTTGGCCGTTAAGATAGGGAAATCCCCTGAGCACCTATACCAACTTAATTATTTACCGCTCCTTCATAAAATACAGGCGGAGCTCACGAGATGGCAACAGTTACCGCTGTCCTTTCTGGGTAGATGCCAATTAGTCAAAATGATTAATTTCCCTAGACTTCTGTACCCCTTTCCAAACGCTTCCACTGTTGCTCAAACATGTTGCTGTTTCTAGACTAAACTCTGCGTTCACGCGGTTTATATGGGCAGGTAAAGGACCACGTCTTGCACTCACTGAACTAATGCTCTGTAAGTCTGATGGAGGTATAAACTTCCCTAATGTCAGGGGATATAACGTGATTGGTTTCTTCCATCACATAGTAGATTGACTTCATGAGTCTAGTCGTTATTCATATCTAGACCTGGAAACTGCATATTCCTCGCCCTGGAATTTAAAAGCCTTATTACATCATAAAGTTGCTACACTTCCACAACGCCTCAAATCATCAATTCTTTTAAGGGACACACGGTCTTAGCTTTGAAAGTACTCTGTAAACTCTTTGGCCTGCCTCATTTACTGTCCAAACACATGCCTTTTTGGGGACATCCGGAATTTCCTCTGGGAGCGGAGAGGGATGGTGCTTTTGCCTCCTTTGAGGCCGGTGGGGTTAAAGCGCAGGTGGTCTCATGCATGAAGAAGACAGGCGATGGCTTACCGCATCTGAAATCCTGGCTAAATTGAGATTCTCTGAGGGTAATTTTCTTCGAGTTCTCCAGAAGAGATCGATTTGCATGTCTAGGCTGAGGGACTTATCTAAGGAAGCCACTACACATATGCTAGATGAGGTCATGGGTCAAACAACTCATAGGGTGACTTTCGGTCCTATATAGAGCTCTTAACGACAACTTCCTACCAATTCGAACCAGACTTCTGTTTAAAACATGGGAAGATGGACTCTGGATCCTGACATAGGGGAGACCATACTGGAGGATTGGGAAACTATACAGAAAGTCATATTGAATGAGAGATGGTGGGAAACCTACTTTAAGTTAATGCATTCTGCTATATATGGCTTTGATATCTTATCTTCATCATTCCCAGATCGCATAACTGCCTGCCACAAGTATGATACCCCATTAATTAACCTATGTTATGGGGTATGGGGTTGTGCTTATACTAAATAGTATTGGATGATGGTTTGAACATACATACTCATTCATTGGAAGACTAGTCTTCCCATGTGCCCTCAATCAATGCTGTTTCACCTGGCTCGGCCACCAGAGGACGACGGTGGTCAAGAGAATGGCCCTCCTCCCCTGGTATACACAGTTTTACTAGTGGCCCTCTATTGTCCTCTTTCTAAATGGTTAGACGAAGACACACTGAGTATTGATATGATTGTGACACCGTTGAGAGCGCTACTAGGTTTGGAACGTATAGAGATGGAAAGACGGAAAGAATCAGGTGCCGAGAAACTATTTACTAAATGGAGAATCTTTTGAGTCACATTTTACAGCTACTGAGATAGCAGCAATTGTCACACCATTTCGGCACACCGCTATGTATCGTAGGGAACTTCTGAAAGGCACTTATGGGGGGGGCTGCAACTCCTACCTTGGAATCATTCACTCTTAATCCCTATCTGTGCTGTTATTTGTGATTGCCGGAGTCGTGTTCTGGGGGACGGGAAGGGATTGTTTTCGCTCTTGTGATATGGGAAAGGTTATATGCCATGTGTTTTTCTTTATTGTATGATGTATCTTATGTGCTTCTCTACTATGAGCATATTATATGTGATCTTTATATTTGTTCCAAAATATGAATATTTTCTCAATAAAAATGATTTAACAAAAAAAAAAAAGACCCATTTGTTTTTTTTCTTGCTAGGTGAATTAGATATACTTAAAGGGTTTGTACACCGTTTTGTTTTTTTAAATGGACTAGTCAGCGTGTTTATTGTAATTTTGAAAATGGTTTTTATTAAAAATATAAATTTTGGAGATACAGCTGTTCTTTACGGCTGTTTTCTATTGAGTCAATGAAAAAGCGCTCCAAAAATGTCCTAAAGTGTCCTGCACTTCTTTTTCGTGGCCGTTTTGAAAAACGCTCATCGGAACAACGTAGTTTTTCCCATTGGAATCCCGTTGAAATCCATGGGCAGATGTTTGGAGGCGTCCTGCTTCTGACTTTTCGGCCATTTACGGACCGAAAAACTGCCGAAAACACTGTGTGAACATACCCTTATGCATACCCTGAACGACTCTATCCAACAATGAAAACTATGGCGTATTGTTTAATCTTCATTATAAATGGTTAGTTTGATGTGGAGATTTTAACTTTACCATGCAATTTTAATATGAATAAGTCAAGTGCAGGTATTGATAAAAATTTATATGAAACCAAAAAAGTACTGGGAAAACTTGTTAAGGGAGATGAACCTGGAAGATTCCTGGAGTGAACATAATAGTCAACTTAAAGAGTAACTGTACTTTCAGCAAACTTTTGATACAGTATGTCCTAGCTCTTGGAATGCACCGATCAAAAAAAATCGCTGCTTCCTGAAGGCCAAACTAGGACGTGTCCTTAAGGGGTTAAAGTAGGAAAACTAGTCTCAAAAGAAAGGTCTGGGAAAGGTTCCGTCCTTTCCCCTGATGATTTCTAATCCTATTTTTGGCATAAAATATACATGTCTATGATCTGTTGACTTTGTCCTATCCCCCTCTTCTTCTCTCTGCAGGAATTATAGTCTCATCTTAACATTATAGACCATTCTAGATCTTTTCACACACGCCTGCTATATAGTAATGTTCTGTTTCTTCATGACCTTCATCACATACCTGGCTTCTGATAAATCCCCTACCTCTTCTTTTATGGTGCAGTTGCCTCTGTTCCAAGTCCTGAGTGTATGTGACAAGGAACAGATAGGAGAACGCAGGGCAATTGGCAACTTAAACTGTTTCCAAAGATTAATGTTTAGATGCTTAGATTGGCGTATTTAATGCCTCTGCACATTTTATGTTTCTTTTTCCCTCTCTTCCTAAAATGGACTTGATGTGATATAAAATGAAAAGCTGGGAAAACAGAGCAGTATTTACAGCTGACTCCTATACGCATAAAGGGGTTTTCCCAGAATCAAGATTTATCACCGATAATTGATCGCGTGAAGCCCAATCCTGGGACCCCCACAATTACTTCAACAGTGGAAGACCACCGTAAGGAGAACTTTGAAAAGAGCAGCGCACAAGCATGGTGGTGCCACTCCATTCAAGGTCTAACCGAGTCGAGTACATCCCTCAACGGTTTCCGTCAGACTCGGACTTTGAATTGAGTGGTAATGCGCATGCTCGTTCTCTGCTCCATTCCAGTGTCTCTTCTCTGCACCCCCCCCCCGTGCAGTGAAGAGTAATGGGGTCTCCGGACCCATGCTCTAGTGCTTGTGGTACCCCAGCAATTAGACACTTATAAATTCTCATGGGGATTGATGATAAATGATATTGTCATATTGAGCTAATGGCAAGCAAGCTTGGTCCTTTCTTCTGTATTTAAACATGGTTTGCCAACTTCCCTCCTTTTTTTTTTTTTTTTCTTTTTGGGTAACTTAGGCTGGCTACATAGATAAAAAGGTTATCAGCCAAGCTTTCGTTTAGCTGACCATTATCTCCCCCCAACCTACCCATAGACCTCCACGCTCTGCTTGGCCAAGCTTCCATGTTTGACATAGGTGAGGGGAAGACTAGTCGATGACTGTTGGCTAACTACAGCAAATTAGTATAGAGGGTGCCAACACAACAGTGGCCTTATCTCTGGAATGGGGGTCCAGGAATAAGGGATAAACATCGCTGGAATCAGGGAGAAAGTGTTCAGGTCAGTAAATGATATGACCTAGTGACAGGTCTTCTTTAACTGGTGTTTAAATCCATCATTCACAATCTTAATTCCCCCCCCCTGAGATCCGCCATTACAGGACAGTCAGGAGCCCCCCATACACATTATGATTATTTTTGGATTCGGGACAATTTCAAGATTACAAGTTATGTCTATGTCAGAATGACAACAGAATATGGACACATCCGTAACATTTACTGTGAATTGTAAAATCGTTGTAATCACAACCTGCATAAGTATCTCCGCTTTTAGTACAAAAGAAGGACATTTGCCAAAAGTCCTCAATTTTCATGTACTTTCTGCGAATTTTATGGTTGGCAACCCCAATTTTACCCCAGCTGGTACCAGTTTAAGAAAACCGGCTGTAGAGTGGTGTGTACAAAGCCTGTATGGAGGCACGTGGAATCCCTGCTGCTCTGTACTATGGCCGGCACTCTGTGTGCGGCTTCCTGGTACCGCCATATGGCACTGTTACGTAGATATTCTCCCCAGATGCAATGCTGTGGGTAGGCGATACATTATTTACGTGGGCCAACCCATTTTACGGTGGCTAAACCCTGGTTGGGCCAGCAGCTATTCATCCCAACCTTCTCCCCATACATGTTCACACTTGGTGCAGCCAAGGGGAATAAGTCGCTGTCAGACACCGCTAGTAGCGGTTTATCGCCTGTGGGACCAAAAGATCAGGCATGTTGAAATTCAATATGCCTGATCCTTCTATCCTCTGCCATCTACCGTCGCTGGAGTCAGAACACCCCCATACGCATTAGATGGTCGGATGAAACAGTTGGGTTCGGCCAACGCTTATCTACTGTATATGGGCACAATTTAGACTTGATCTAGACAACATCCGTCAAAGATGCACAGAAGTGGTTTCTTTGGTGCCACCTACAGTCAATACTCCAATTCAGGTGATGAAGTGCTGGGTAGTCTAATGTACTGGCTTACCTTGTGTTTTATTTCATGGGTATTCACTCCGTGCCGCCTTTGGGTCACGATCTTTTTTTTCTGATGCCCTGGATACTATAGTGTCTGCTGTAGGTACCAGAGATCAGTCTTTCAATGCAGATCTATGAGACGCAGACTTTTATTAAGAGACTGACCTCCGGTCCCTACAGCAGAAAAAATAGTGCTGCTTTAACTGTGTGTGCTGTCGTTTTGCTGCTGTACTTGGTCTGTAGTTCTTTTTAGTGCATTGTTCTATGCTTTATAATGAACCTTTTTCACGTTTTTGGTGTTTTTGTTTTTTTTTGCTCAGCTGTCTTGAATGTATTGCAGAAAAAAAAATACATTCCCAGTTGTTTCTCAGCAACAAATGAAGTGACCTTGAACACTGATGTTGAGATACTGCATGTATAGAGAAGCCGGGATGGGAATGGGAGCTTCTCCCCATACATAAATGTATAAATCTCAAAAGGGATTTTATTGAACCAAATATGAAGGAGAACAAACAGCCGTCACTTCTGTCAGGTGGAGAAAAGATGAAGTAGTTGCATGTGTAGACTAGAGCTGAAATGAAAAGGTCTTGTAATGCTTCTATTAATGGTTTGATGGAAACGTCATTATTGACACGAGCTTTGGCAAGGTAGAAATGAGATTTGTTTTTATTTATAATTGTTTATACCATTTGAATTAATGGGATCATTATTTGTTTCCCTAGAGTAAGGCTGTGTTCACACATAGCTATAGCTGGACGATTATGACCTAAATCAAAATTACGATTGAACATGTAATCTCCGTTATGATGATTTAATGATTATTTAGGCCACACCCCTTTTTGAATGCCACCTCCCCTATTTGCATGGTACACCATTGACTTAATATTTATCCTCTGAGCCTGCTGTGTACTACTGTATATAATATACCCCATGACACTGCCCCCACCCGGTATATTGCCCCCATAGTTCTCCCCACACAGTATTATGCCCTCCACACAGTATTATGCCCTTGCAGCTGCCCTCCACACAACATAATGAGCCTATAGCTGCCCTCTACACTGTATAATGCTCCTACAACTGCCCTTCGTAACAGTGTAATGCCCCCAAAGTTGTCCCCACACAGTATTCTGCCCCAACACAGTATAATGCTCCCAAAACTGCCCCAACACAGTATAATGCTCCCAAAACTGCCCCAACACAGTATAATGCTCCCAAAACTGCCCCAACACAGTATAATGCTCTCATAACTGCCCCAACACAGTATAATGCTCCCATAACTGCACTAAACACAGTATAAACTCCCTCATAGCTGCCCCCTAGATGTATAATGGCGCAGAGCAGCCCCCATACAGTATAATGCCCCAATAGTGCCTAATAAAATACATACTCCCCTAACCCCATCCAACGATGAGTGGAGGAGATACTTCTACTTCTCCGGTCTGTGTGGCTTGGCGCAGGCAGGCGCGATGACATCACCGCTTTGCGCCTGTCTGCGCCGAGTCGTGAGCATCTGACGATGCATAGTGAATGGTAGAGCAGATTTACAGATGAATTGCGGCCGCAAAAATACGTTTGTGTGCTTGGGACCTTAGTCAAGAATCCTGAATGTAAATTAAAGCAATTGTATTGTTACTAATAAGAATTAAACTTTTGCCCTATTGATATGTAGGAGCTGTACCTAACCTAAGGTCCTGTTAACAGGTTTTTTTTTTACGCTGAATTTGATGTGGAAGGCAGAGGTGCCCCCCCGGGCTCACGGGGAAAATAAAGTGGCATGTCCTTTCTAGCTGCGGTTCTCACCTCTGACCTCTCATTGAAATCAATGGGAGGCAGAAATAACCTGCCATGCTAGTTTCTGAGCATTTTTTATTTTTTTTTACCCGCGGTCCTTGCGTTAGCTGCAAAAAGTGCAAAAAAACTTTTAAGAACAGAGCCTAAAGCGTTCCACATCTCTACCACCATACTTGAACGTAAGGAAGCAATTCCTTTTTTTTTAGATTTAAGTGTCTCCTGTTTTGTTACCGTTAAGTTGTCTTATAAACACACACCATATGTTATAGTGGAAATTCCCTAAAATGCTGGAGGTAATGTTGTGGATGGCTGTAAATTATTGAAAGCCTGCGTGTTTTAAATTGTACGCTGCAAATAGCAGATCTTAAAGGGCCAGATAGACGGGTCTATAGAATAAAGATCTTGAGGTTTTACCCATCACGATCAGCGTATCTTATGGATCTAGCCTTTTTGCACTGCTGTACTAGCTTTGTTGGACACTGTACAGAGATGTTCTCCCCTACAATCATTGCTCCTCTATACATAAGTAATCCTGTGGAGAATGCCACATTTGTTTGGAATTTGACAGAAAAGAATCTGCAGAGATCCAGTAGAGGCCCTATGTATCTTTATGGAAACCCTACATACGGCTGCATGCATAAGCCCTAAAACCGCATCAGCCTGTGTGTACCTGAAAATTTAGCTATAGCTCCTGATCACAAAATTAAACTGTTAAATAGTATTTTTATATTTGTGCTCCCCATCATCTGCCTTTAATTTTGATATGACCTGTCGGATTTTAGGGTTATTAATACAGGGGGAGTGCCCAGGGTTGCACAATGCGTCAATATGTTGATTCTATTTCAGTACTTTGCACCCACAAACTGTTAAATACCGTGAATTCATATCTTTCAATACTAAGCTGTGCGGCTGCACAGCTTCAATACACAGGCTAATGTACGAACATACAAATATATACCAGTACATTAAAAAATAAAGATCAGAATTAAAAATCCCACTATGGGATAAAAAAAAGTTAAATCAATAAAAAAAACAATATTTGGTGTCGTAACGACCGTAACAACCTGCACAATAAATTTATAGTATCCTTTTATAATCTTTGTATGCTGGGGAAAAAAATATAACTATAAAACTTTATTTTTTTTTCCAGAATAGAATTTTTTATATCCATTTAACGATAATGTAATTGTACCAAAAAGATGACCTCTACATAAGGTACACCTCATCCTGCAAAAGTCTCATACAGCTACGTTGAGCAAAAAATGAAGTCATTGGCACCGGGTTTCAAAGAGAAGAGAAAAAAATTGTTCTCTTTAAGACCAAAATAGGCAGTTTCCTTAGGGGGTTAACCCCAATATTGCCATTATGTGAGGGAAATGATGGGGTCACGTAAGTGTTTTTGCATTTTGAACCTCCATGTGCCTCACATTCATAGTAATTAACCCCATCCTGCACCTCAGCCAATGTTGCCCATTATGACTATGAGGTACATGATGGGGTAAATTACTATTCATGTGAGGCACATGGAGATAGATACTAAATTCATAACACCACGCGCCTCACATCATAAAATGGAAGGACATTATACTGTTGTGTGTTCTTTTGTGTTGGCAAAGTATCACATTCGTATTGAGAATCTCAATACTAGACAAAGTGTCTGCGTCGAAGCCCAAATTCTGGTATCGTGACAA
Organism: Rhinoderma darwinii; assembly: GCF_050947455.1. Taxonomy (NCBI): domain Eukaryota; kingdom Metazoa; phylum Chordata; class Amphibia; order Anura; family Rhinodermatidae; genus Rhinoderma; species Rhinoderma darwinii. The sequence continues at coordinate 54,661,871 of NC_134697.1, read as the reverse complement.
CCCTACCAGTACTATGGCAATGACTAGTGGGGACGGTGGTTTACTTTTTAATTCACTGCTATATAGGCGATTATGTGATTAGTCAATAGAGGCTGCCACTAATCTATTCACAGTTGTTATTGAGCGGCTGAAAATACGGGGGCTGAACACCTCCAAACATCTGCCCATTGATTTCAGTGGGAAAAACTGCATTTCGTTCCCACGGGGCGTTTTTTTCTATGCGCGGTTTTGATAAACTGCACGTAAAAAATTGGCCCACAAAGAAGTGCGTGTCACTTCTTGAGCTGTTTTTGTAGCCGTTTTTCATTGGGTCAATAGAAAAACGGCTGAAAATCAGAGGCTGTTTTGCCTTTAAAAACAGCTCCATATTTACAGCAGTTTTTTGTTTAGCGTGTGAACTTGCCCTAAGACCTGCACCATAAACGTAAGAGCGCAGAGCATTACTCGAAGCTCCTGGGTCCCATACATAACATGCCGTCTATAATATTGCGGTATGCTTGTGTGCCAGAGAGGCCATTGGGCCCCCTCAGACAGCCCTGGTACAGCCCTATACCTGTCAGAGTGGATTTAAGCACCCTAAGGGGCAATATTGATCACTAAATACACTGCATTTATCCTCTGCGAACGTAAATAATGGCTTGTTCTGTATTTCTTTTGTGATGACATCGTTTCCATTTATGGTAATGAGGATTGTACACGCCAACATCGTCCAAGGTCTACACTGGCTGTATACAGCTGCAACTGGTTATCATGCATCTGTGTTTCTATCGTTACCATAGAAAATACTATTTAGAGAAGAGCGATGGGTTATACTGTCAGGCTAAAGCTTGTTCAGGGATTCCTGGGATTGTTGTGGTTGTGTCGGATACAATAGGGATTCTTCAAGGTTAACCATTGATGGGCTCTACATTGCATTCACATGAGCACTGCTTTGTTTCTTGTCCTAACGATCTACAATTTTGTATGTGAGTAAATATGAGGTCATCTCATAAATCAATAATACATTAAAGGGGTTGTCCACTACTGGACAACTGATGACCTATCCACGCTCTGGCTGTCTCCGGGCACCTGAAGTACATTCCAGAAGCAGTTGGCTTTGGCCACGGAATAGCCAATGTCCGGTCGTGGAAAACTCCTTTAACCTTTTATAATACTGATTTACTATGGTTAGTCATTTCAAATGTGTATGTTTTCTCATTTTTCTTTTGCGATCCTTTGTTAGTTTTTTTTCTAACAGGTGTGGCTTTATTTTTTGTCAGCTTAGTGTTTATTTTCTGGTCCGCAGTCTGTCTGGTATTCTAGCTCAGTACCATTCAGTTGAATGTGTATTATTTGTAATACCAGACCCAGCCTAAAGACAAAAGTGGCGCTAGAAGAAAAGACCTTTCTCCTAATTCCGGACAATAACTTTGCAATATATTAGAGGTGGACAAATACAAGGATCCATAGGCCAATGCATCCAAAAATGTTGCTGCCTTTAGGCTTCTTTTTTTTCTTTTCTCTCCTGTTGAGATCTATGGAAGTATACATTTCTGATCACTACTAAAGATTTTCCTGTTTTAACCCTTGGTAATGACCAAATTATTGCGGACTGAATTCCCAACTCTTTCTTTCACCCGCCCAAGCCCTTCACAGACCTGATAAGGTATTGGCTTTTTTTTTGCTTTTGTGAACAGGATCCCCAAGGACATTTTACTGTCCTGCCCTCAGCATGTTGGGAGTGCACCAGTGTTATGTCTGCAGAGCCACGTTGCTGCAGTAAAATGTGGTGATGATGATCGCCGTGTACTGCTGCAGCTCACCCTTCTTCCTACGCACTGCCTGACACTAGATCCAATGTGATAGAGCGGAAGGCTGTCTTTTCCTGTAACATATGTCTGATGCTGCTTATAGCCCTGTGAGTCGTGATTCAGTATGTGTCTTCTAAGCTCCGTGACAATACCGGTGTTAAAGTCATCATCTGAACCACAGTGTTACCTCTCTGATTTAAAGGCCGGATACAAATAGTATTTTAAAGCACATTTGTGCTAACCAGTTGTACAAGACTGGAAAGGAAAGTCTAGAAGGAAAAAAAGGCTCATAAAAATTCACGGTGCACTGGAATCCGTTCATGGATCGTACTAGCCATCCGCCATTATTCCCAACCTACAAGTACTAGGCCTTCCTATTGTGGGTGGGTGTTGTAGAATTATCTTTGAATTGTCCCTTCACTGCTTATAAGTGGGAGATGCTGTAGATCTCGGTGGTTAGACTATTGTACAGTTGTAGTGTTGGTCAGATGGAGAATAGCTTCATAGAAATCATATTCTCCGGAAAACCTGAATAAAATCAACAATGAAATGGCAAATGTATTTTTTTGTTTATTGCCCTTTGTCCCTGTGGCTGCGGTCAAATTGAAGCAACGCTTATCAGTATTTAAAGGGCTTGTCCAGTTTTTTATTTTTTGTTTTATTTGTGGAACAAGAAATCATACAGGTCTCTAATAGACATGTATTATAAATTCTGCTTACATACCTTTCTTAGAACAGTACAGTAGGCCTCTGTCTCTTCACAGTAGGATGGTATAACACACAGATTAGTCCCATGTAATGCATCCATAGGCTGAGTAGGACTAAAAATGGCGTGTCACCTCCCAACTGGCCCGAATTCAGTGGGACAGTCCCGGATATCGGGTGTAGTCCCAGGCGGCCGGTGGTATGTCCAGGTGTCAACTGTATCTGCGTCCTCGGGATGCAGATACAGTTGAATCCAATGCTGATTCAAGGAACAGTAAGCTCTATGCTTCAGTATTCACTGTGTGAAGTGGCTGTTTGCTGCTCGGCACATACAGGTGTGATGCAGCTTTGGGGCTGGTATACTGTATGGGGGCAGCTGTGGGGCCGTTGTACTGTGTGGGGGGCAGCTGTGGGGCTGTTCTACTGTGGGGGGCAGCTGTGGGGCTGTTCTACTGTGTGGGGGGCATCTGTGGGGCTGTTCTACTGTGTGGGGGGCAGCTGTGGGGTTGTTCTACTGTGTGGGGGGCAGCTGTGGGGTTGTTCTACTGTGTGGGGGGCAGCTGTGGGGTTGTTCTACTGTGTGGGGGGCAGCTGTGGGGCTGTTCTACTGTGTGGGGGGCAGCTGTGGGGCTGTTCTACTGTGTGGGGGCAGCTGTGGGGCTGTTCTACTGTGTGGGGGGCAGCTGTGGGGCTGTTCTACTGTGGGGGGCAGCTGTGGGGGTATTATAAGGTGTGTGTGTGTGTGTGTGTGTGGTTCTATGGGGGCATTATACTGTGGGGAGGCACTATGGGAGCATCATACTGTGTGGAATGAGCTAGATATGTATCGGCGTGGATTCGGTGGGGTTATAGGCGTGTCTTAAAGAGGTTGTCCCTTTTTGCAATACTTGAAAGTTGCGTAGTGTCAGTCATGCGCGCGCACGCACACACCCACCCACCCCTAACGTTCAGTTAAAAGTTGGGTTACTAAGTAATTTGGACTAATGGTGGAATAATGAACAACTTCTTCACTAAGTTCACACTGATTTTTTTTTTACGCGGAAGCCGCGCCGGAAAATGCTCCAAAAAATGGCCGAAAATGTCTCCCATTGATTTCAATGGGAGGCGGAGGTGTTTTTTTTTTCCCCCGCAAACGAAAAAAAGAACGGCTCGTGGGAAAAAGAAGGGACATGCCCTATCTTCGGGCATTTACGTCTCTGACCTCCCATTGACATCAATGGGAGGCAGAGTAAGCGTAATTTGTGAAGTTTTTCGACCACGGCACTAAATGGCAAACAGAATTTTGAGGCAGATTTTCTGCCTGCAAAAAACTCGGTGTGAACCCAGCCTAAGAGCTCCTCGTCACGCACACTGACGGACATGATGATGAGATGTTGCTGGAGGTAGAATTACCTTATTACTTCTGCTCCTCAACCTACTATTAACCTTTTATATTCCTGGACAGTGTGACCTGCATGTTTGTGGTCACATGACTGACGCCGTATTTAGTCAATTCAGTTATCCTTTGGATGCTTTACTATGGACTATAACCATATAATTTTTTCTTTTTTTTTTTTGACTGAAGCAGCTTTTTGTATAATAAAGGTATGTGAGCAGAATTTTAAATATATGTATACTAGAAAACGGTAAGATTTCCTATTCTATAAGTTAATAAGTCAACAACCTCTTTAAATTTGCTTTTTTGTGGCTTGGTAACAACTTAGAAGTAACTTAAACCATTAAAATCTCTACTAAATAGTAAGCGTTACAAATGAGTAACATTGTTAATAAATTCCGGATACCATTAATCTGCATTTGCAGTAATGGAGACCGTATCCGATTCACAGCTTGGGATTTCCTCTCAACTTACGGTTTTTAATGAAACTTGTATTTATTGTCTTGCGTGGGCTCCTCAGGACATTAACTCTTCCACTCCGCTATGGAAGGATGTCTAGGCAGACCGATGAAAGGTGCCTCTGTCAGGCTTGATAAATGGCGGGGATGTAGTATGAATAAATGAAGCCTGGGGTGGGGGGTTCTCCGGCTGATTGTAAATACGTATATCACAATTGCTTTGTCTATCACTAGGCGTACTGACTAAATACACGAATAGTTTGCGAGTCGCGCTGGTGTAGACTGTGTAATTTAACTATATTACATTATTTATTTTCCATTTAAAGCGTATTGGTCATCTACACATAATAAAATTGGACTGCAGTTCTTCAGTTTCTTAGGGACAAGTGATGGCCCTAAACTTTTAAATAATTGTTTCCCCTTTAAAAATATTTTGGGCCCTCGCCAGTAATAGAATTTTTCTCGTTTTTGTAGTCCTTTTCAGCTGTTTGGGCAACAAGCACTGCAATGGCTGCAACACAATGTCCCACAGAACATGAAAAGTCCATAATTCTGTTCTGTACCGTCATTTCCGTCCTTTTACTGCCTCCCGTCGTCTTCTGGTCTGTCTGTTCAGACGTCTTCACTGGAGTTAGTTCAGGCATTATATTCCTAATCCTGATCAGCAGGGTCGACATTCTAACACCCCCTCCTCCCCCCCCATTAGTTGCGTGGTTTTTGTTTTTTAAAGGATCCATGTTAATTAGGTTATGAGTAGATATCAAGGATGCTTTTTGCATTTCATTTGTTTGTATTTTCCATTTATCGTCTGATTTATGTACGCCGTTGTTTTAATCTGTTGAACGATGAAGAGAAGACCTTGCCAAGAGCCCAGATGCTTCACGGTCCCTCTCCGAAGAGCGATTGCTTTATTATCTTTGTTTTGGAAAGTCTTGTCTATTGATCTACCTTTTTTTTTTTTTTTTTTTTTTTCTTGTTTTGCAAAGTAGCTACTGGTTCTGCAATTCAATGAAATACAATTAACAGCTTGTAAGCAGCCAACACTATTCAATTTCTTGGCATTCTAGTTGAAAACTTTACAATTTGTCTGTGGGAAAAATATTCCGTAATGGAAGAATTGAGATATGTCTGATTTGCGGATTATTTTTCCCATTGGACATTGTACAGTTTTTCGCCACTTATTTTTTACGCTGCAGAAATACAAGGCAAATATATGTGTATATATATTATAGCAGTTTACGCTCCAACCACTAGCTCGGGGAAAACTGAGTTCGAGAGAGAGCCTGCAGAGGGGAAAACTGCTATAGTCCTATAATGGTCAGCAATAGTATTATTCCTCATATATAATCTCCTCCATTCTAGCTAAAGATAGCTATAGCTAGCACGGAGGTGATTATACGGCAGTAGAGACCAGTATAGCTAAGAATACTCATGTCCCTCTTCCCTTCTCCATAGATTTGTATATAGCGTGTCTGACTCTCCCCTCCTCCTCCCCTCTCCATACAGTTGTATAGGCAGGCAGAAAATTGACACATTCTGCAGTCCTATAATTCTGCTCTTTAACCAGGGAAGGCCAATGCTTGACAACAGGGGGTGGATAAAGATTACAGGTAGGGAGACACCTAGTGGCAGTAACTTTACACAGAATATGCATGGATAAAACAACTATTTTTTAACTGTAAACTAAATGACAATGTTATAGATCAGGTATACTATTATCATAAGTTGTTTGAACGTCTGTATTTTTTTTAGTTCATTGCCATTTTCAAGATTGTTTATATTCATAGGTTGGAAATCCATCCTAGTACTTGTATAGCTGTTTACCTAGACTGAAATATTGTAACAATCCCCAGTAAGCGGAAGGGCTTTATCTGGGACTATAATATTTTTATTGAATATTATTATTTTTATACTTTTACTGAAATATAAATATATATATTTTTATTTCTTTTGCTCTATTTTTGGGTAAAACTGTAGCATAGAAAAAACACATATAGAAACTACAACAGTGTTAAACTGCTATATTGTGACAATAGGTGCAGTTCTAGGAGTATTTTCCTGCAATTGTTTAAAAAAAAAAAAATAAAAAAAAAAGGCTCCACTGCAGCAAAAAAAAGGGTTATGCGATCATTGGATGTCTGATATTGAGATCAATCACATCATAGTCCACTGATACACTTTATTTTTTTCATCGATTTGATCGGTATGAGGGCTTATTTTTTGCGTGGTGAGCTGTAGTTTCTATTAGTAACATTTTTGGGGAAAATGAGGCTTTTTGATCACTTTTTACTTAATTTTTTTGTGGGAGATAAAGTGACAAAAAAAAGCGATTCTGGCGTAGAATATGGGAGTTTCACTTTCTGAATTCAATTACTGAAATCATATGCTGATGCCACACGGACCTTTTGCGCGCTCGAAACGCACACGTTCGTGTGAATAAGGCCTAACTGTTAAGAACCATTTCCTATATTGTTATCTGAATCGCCTTTCCTCCACACACAATGAATGTCCTCTGGTCCTTGGAAAGAACAGATTATGTGCTAGTTCTCCGTATTGACCAGACATATACTTTATATATGTTAATAAGATCGCCTCTAAGGTGTCTTTGTTTTCCAAGCTGAACAAGCCCAATTTCTCTAGAGTTTCTTCAATAATTACTGGTCATTGTTAGTTCATATACATTGCTCTGAATATTAGTGTCCCTTAGAGTCGTAGAGTATCTGTAGTGTAACATTTTAACTAGGAAGTCCATTGAATAACACTTTACAGTTAAGATCATGGACAATGAACGAAAGGGGGAAAAAAATTGTTTTGCGGTGTACCTTCTAAAGTTTATATCATGTCAAATAAGAGTAGGCCGCCTTTTTATTTATTATTTTTGATTTTTTTCCCACCAAGGCCTTTATATGTAGTGTTTGTATCTTATTATTTCTATGTATTTTTGTTTAGACCCCTGGAGGTCCATGTTCTTACCTTGCAGAAGTCTGACAGCCGCTTTCACAGTCCTGACAGCGGCCCGGTAATGAATGTAGAGTGCGCTGGGTAATAACTGGGTAAACCGATCCGTTCAGACAGCCAGTCTTTTTGCTTTATTTCTCTCTATATCTTTTTATTTGGAATTAGCCGGGGAAATAAAGTTGTATGTGCTGTAGAATGAAATGGCCAGTGATCCCATGGAACAGGTTTGGTCTATTACTTTAGTATCCAATCCCAGTTTTGTTGGCAGTGGATGATTAAATATTTCTCTAAGCATTGGCAAGCTGTAACTTTGTTTGCGTTGTGCAGTCGTGCCTATGAGACTGGGGCTGCATTGGTTGTTTGCATTTTGGCAGCAATGACTTGTAGTCACCAGGCTCTCTGTTGCTTCGGAGTATGGATTACCTGAGCTGACGGGATTGTGTGCAGTATAAATGTGATGTATGATGATCTGTGTCTTATTTGACTATATCATTACAGGGAGTGTTTAGTAGTAATCTGCCTGGGCGACCTATGATTAATGCTTATTAGAGTTTCTACGGTGGTGGAATCCTTGTTTCGTCATATACCGGGACTCCTGAGATACATTTCATAATTCTCTCACTAGCGTGGCTGTTATTTTTTTTTTCTGATGTGCTCAGCATGCAGAAGGAGTCGTGTTCTGCAGTATTTTCTTCCCTTTCCCCAGCGATCACCACATACAGATGATGAGGATAAAATAAGAGTGGTTTTAATGCTGTAACCTTGGTTGGGACGACTGCAAGGTCATCTGCTGCGTAAAAGATGTAGAGCTGGATCTGGTTTCAAGGAAATAGACATGGCAAATAAATTTCAAGAAGTCACACGTAGTAATAACAAGCTGGACATAAGGCTATGTTCAGACAGAGTTTTTTGCAGGCAGAATATTCTGCCTCAAAATTCCGTTTGGAATTTTGAGGCAGATTTTGATCTGCTGGCACGCCCACCGTTTTTTGCTTGCGCCTATTGAGTGCCGCCGCAAAATCAATGGGAGGTCAGAGGCATAAACGCCCAAAGATAGGGCATGCCGCTTCTTTTTACCGCAAGCGTTTTTTTACCGCGATCGCTAAAAAAACTCATCCGCCTCCCATTGAAATCAATGGGAGGCATTTTCGGCCATTTTTTGGTGCGTTTTCCGACTCGTTTTCCGCGTCAAAAAAACGTGTCAAAAAGCTCCGTGTGAACAGGGCCTAAGAGTATTTTCGTCAAATTCAAAGCAACAACCAGCATTTACATTTTTTTTTCTTGTTGAATGATGCTAGGATAAAGCTTATTTAATAATGGTGCAAAAAAACGTGATTTCCTCTGCCTGAATGAACATTTGCTCCCCTTTTGAGCAATATTCCAGTTAAGTTACTAATCTTTTGGAGATTTTAACTAAGGGTTTGTTCACATAAGTGTTCGGGTTCCGTTGATGGGTCCCATCAGACTTTTCCATTGGAGGAACCCATCAACGGTAATGCTTTGGTTTCAGTTTGTCTCCGTTCCTTAAGGTTTCCGTTTTTATTTTTTTTTGACAGAATAAATAGGGCAGTCGACCGTAATCAATGGTAATGCACACTGAAAACTATGGGTTCCCCTGACGGAACCCATCAACGGAACCGAACGCTGATGTGAACAGGCCCTTAGTTACATAATGCCGCATAAAACTTTACTAAAAAATGCATGTATTTACTCAGCGTCCGGGAAACTGCAATTTTCAAAACCGTGGTTTTTATCTTTGATGTTAACGCAGCAAACCACTGCAAAAAAACGCTACAGGACCGCTACCAATTAAAACCATATACTTTGCTATAATCAATGTTCACACTAAATAAGCAGGTAAAATCGTTGCGGAAAGAATGCAGCAATATGAGCAGGAGAAACTCACTATTTGGCCTTATTCACACGGACGTGTCTGTTTTGCGCACGCAAAAAACGCTGCGTTTTGTGGCATCAGCATATGGTGCGTGGCTGCGTGATTTTTGCGCAGCCGGCATCATTATGACACTCTATGTATGTTTACAAACATAAAAGCACGAGGTGCTTTTCGGTTTTCATTCATTCTTTTTTACTACTGTTGCGCGAATAACGCACGGCACCCGGAAGTACTTCCGTGTGCCATGCGCGATTTGCACGCACCCATTGACTTGATATTTGTGGGAACATATCCTGTGGCTGTGTCATAAATGTCTCTGATGGGAAGACCCCCTTAGGCTATGTCCTAAATGTCAGATGCGGGTCCCACCTCTGGGCCCCCTAAACCCTGTTCTACTGCTGTTGTGACTGAATTGTGTGATTTCCGACCATGAATTACAGAAACTGCTGAACTACGCTGCTTCCTTAACTCCCATAGTAGTGAATGGCAGTTACAGAAGCAGCGTAGCATATGAGCTACGCTGTTTCCGTAACTGCCATTCAGAGGTGGGACCCGCATCTATCTGACATTTGTGACATATCCTGTGGAGATGTCATAAAAGTCGCTGATGGGGAAACCCCATTAAGAGCTTGTCCACACGTAACTGAGTTGCTGCAGCATTTCCGTCGAAACTAGCAGACAATCCATTTTCTGAGTTCTACTGTAGAAAATGGTGCGTATTTTGCTGCGTTTTTCTCAATGCTGGGATTTGGTGACATCTCTTGAAAAACGCAGCAATTCAGTCCACTTTCTGCAGCAGGAATTGACATGCGACATTTGTTAAATCTCACCCACTTTGCTGCTACTGTATTCTGCTGCGTGTTTTCCGGCCGCAATTCCAGGCGTAAAATATGCAGCAATTCCGTTACGTGTGGACGAGCCCTAATACAGCCGCATTTTTACATCTCTTAATGGGGCTGCAAGACCTGGATCCCCTTTAGGGAGGGTTAGAATTTGGCACAAGTTCAGGCTGGTGGAGATGGTGTGGGGAATGTTTTCTTGGCACACGCTGGGTCCTCTGATAACTGTGGATGATGTTTGAACAGTAGGTCTTACCTAAACATTGTGGCCGACCAAGCTCATCCCTTCATGGCAACTGTTTACCCTATGGCAGAAAGAGGCTTTAGTGGCAACGGTGAGAAGTTCTTACTGGGTCATGGAACTTGTCTTACGCTGTCAACTGGTTGTGCATTCAGGCCGTCCGTGTATGTCACCGCAGATCTGGTGTGACATCTCATATCTTATAACACCACAGCTAAGAGTGTTTTAGGAAGACATTAGCCTATATCTGTCTGCAGCTTTCAGATATAATAATTTATCATGAGACATTACAAGTAGAGATGACCAGTAAGCAATTTCTCAATGGCAAATCTGATTCTCTTATTCTCCACAGGTTAAAGTTAGAAGTAACTCTAATATCACTTCTATACTTCTTTTCACGGGTTGCATGATTAAATAATACTTTTCTCTTTTAGATCACACACCACATAATTTTTCAGTTGTAATTAAAAAAAAAATAAAAAAAAGCGTTGCTGTGTCTGGATATTGCCTCTACATACTTGTTATGGCGCCCCCTGTCTTTTTGATTCCTTCTGAGACTGTCCACCTAATGTGTCCAGTGTCGGTGGACAAACCGGCCCATTAGCGCAGTTCCACCTCCTGGGTCTTTTGTGCAGGCCAGCCAATACAAATCGTCACACTAGAAGCGACTAATTCTTACGGGCACTGAACGCATTAGGTGGCCTTTCTGAACAGGGAATCCAAAGAACAGCATGGGACGCCTTGACAAGTATATAATAGCAGTATATAGAGACAGGAATGTTTTTTTGTTTTTTTTTAAATATTATATTCTCTCCACCTGCTGTATGTCTGTGATCCCCTTTTTGGTACAGATTTATCAACCTACTTATGCCGGTTTTTTGTTTTTTTTAATGAAGCCTCTGTTCGCCTTTTTTGTCCTGCATCTAAAAAAGTGGACGAGGCTTAAAAAATGCCAGGTCCGACTTTGCGTTTTAAGGTCTAATTCACACGGCAGTTTTTTGATCAGTATTGTCCCTGCTGTATGACATACTACTGCATACTCTCAAATGATGTCCTAAACTTCCTTTTCTACAGTAATCTATATGGAAATTGTGCTGATAGAGGGCAGAAATCATTATTTTCACTTTCTCTTGATAATGAATATCATGTATTTTGTAATGTACATTCTTGGTCGGTGTCAGATGTATTTGACCCATGAAGTTGCTCCGCAAAATAACCTTATTAGGAGAATTTGTCATATGTTTTGTGCCCTATTTAGTATGTAGCAGGGGAAGCAGCCGGTGAGGTGACTGTACATTTCTTATGCAGTGATGCTTCATGAAATATTGAGCAATCAATGGGAAATCCGTGTAATCCAAGTGAGTCAGGTCCTCGACAAGGAGAACCCTTCCTTTGCAGGAGTTCTCCATTATGACTAATACAGAGGAGTAACTAGCAATGGATCCCCTCTCCTAGGCTCCATGCACACGACCGTGCCCGTAATTACGGCCGCGGACAGCCGGACCGATTTACGGGCCTTGCTCCCATTATAAAGTATAGGAGCACGATCCGTAAAATTAAAAAAAATGGGTCATGTCCTATTTTTTTTCGGCAAGCTTCTACGGGAATATACGGGAAAGTGTCCGTCTGCCATAGAAACTAACGGGCCCGTAATTATGGACTATTTTACAGTCGTGTGCCTTAGTCATTTGGCCCTGAAATGGGGCATATGAGCAGAAAGTGTTTAAAGCAGACTGCGTTTTACATTTCATAATTTGGTTATAAATAAATTCAGGGGAAAAAAAGAAAGTGAATTATTTCTTAGTTTGTTACTTGGTATAATCTATCTATGTTCTCCATCACATACCGGTGTTTGGTTCTTTTATAGTGCGCTCCCACATGTTAGCCAGAGATGAGGGGATTGGCACTGATAGTGGTAGAGAGCTAAGGGCCTGTTCACGTCAGCGTTGCCCTTCCGTTGAGGGGTTCCGTTGGAGGTATATGTTGGATTAACCCCTCAGCGGAAAGGCAAACTGAAACCTTAGCTTCAGTTTCCCTCACCATTGATCTCAATGAGGGGTTAACCCAAAGGAAACCTCAGACGGAACCCCTTAACCGAAGGGCAATGCTGATGTGAACACAGCCTAACTTCTGCGTGCACTGCTGGGGAGGGGCACTACGGTTAGGCTGGGTTCACATGTCGCGGTGAAAATTAGGTTTTTGTTTTTGCCCCCACAACCACAAGAAAACCCTGTTTTGCTGCAATTTTCGCGAAAACGGCATGGTTTTGTTGTAAATTGCAGCAAAAAAATGCATTGTGAACGCAACGTGAAAACCCAGTCAAACGGATGGGAGCTCTGCTGAAGGAACCTGCTGCTGCCTTGCTTGGGTATAGGATCATACCCACTTAAAGGGTGCTCTTCCCAGAAGAGCAATATATTAGGGAATTGCTATATAAATATTTTTCCCTAATACATTAGGTCCATCTTTGCTGAACCTGTAATTCTTGCAGTGGTTCCTACTATTGTGAGATCTTCGATGCTTTGTATTACCCAGTGAATGTATGGCTGAGCATGTTTTATAATGCAGTGAGGAGATCCATTCACCTTGACATAGAGAGTGAAAAATATTGATCCACATTAAACAATAGCTGTTGGGTTTGCGTGCCGTCACCTGACGTGATCTGAGGGAGCTCCCCGGTAAACCCTGGCAGCTGTGGCGACTATTTCAGACACTTTAGATCGTCATTTGTATCAGGAGGATCTGTAATCCATGTCCAGTAAATGTGACTTTTTGTTTGTTCTTTATAGAGATGTAAATTCAATCCCACAAAATACTGGTCATCTTTATACTTAAAATAGTCATATGAAACAGAAGTGTAAACAAATTGTGTTCCGCAAAAGCTTCCTCATTGTAAAATTAAAACTTCAACTTTCACTTCACCATTTTCAAGAATCCTGCTTGCTATCAGTGAATTGAAACATTCATGGTTTACATTTAGGAGCTGAAAACCTGTCCTGATTATGTCGACCTTCCACAGATACGCAGCACGTTACAAGAGAAAGTTCTGGTACACTTGGGCAAGGGCTCCACGGATTAGCCCATGAGTCAGGGTAGGACCACACTGTTTCACCGCATATTGGTGTGGTCCTTTAAATTTTTTTTTTTTACAGTCCGCACAGTTTTGTAGCTAAACATGCTGGTGCTCCATGTGGCTCTATCCTCACAGTATTCCCATGACTTTAATCTTTCCCTCTGGGGAGAAAAAAAAGTTACCGACCTTGCCAGTCACAAGGTCATTTGCGACTCACTTGCATTTCTGTGATCCTGAGTTTTATGGGTTTTTGGCGTTGTCTTCCCTGTTGTATAAATTACTGGTTCAAATGAAGTGTCAGATGTGCCGCACTGCCACATAACGTGGATATCAACACCCCGCCGACAAAAAAAAAAGGAAAACCTTTTTCTACATCCTTAGGCCTCATTTAGACGAGCGTAATATACGCGCGTGCTTTTCACGCGTGTCGTACGCACCTATATTACTCTATGGGGCAGTGCAGACAATGCGCAGCGCGAGTGCGTTGCGTAAAACTCACGACATGTTCTATAATCGTGCGTTTTTCGCGCATCACGCACCCATTGAAGTCAATGGGTGCGTGAAAACCACGCATGCCGCACGGAAGCACTTCCGTGCGAACTGCGTGATTCGCGCAAGAGCTGTCAAAAGGATGAATGTAAACAGAAAAGCACCACGTGCTTTTCTGTTTACAAACATCCAAACGGAGTGTCAAATTAGAGATGAGCGAACCGAACTTCACCGGGTTCGGCCGAACTCGTTTTGACCGAACCCGGCAAAATTTTTTCCGGTACGCGACGTCAGGAGATAGTCACTGTCCACAGTGCTGAAAGAGTTAAACTGGTTCAGCACCCTGGACAGTGACTTCCGATCACAATATACATGAACGTGTAAAAAAAAGAAGTTCTGACTTACCGATAACTCCCGGCTTCTTCCTCCAGTCTGACCTCCCAGGATGACAATTCAGTCCAAGTGACAGCTGCAGCCAATCATAAGCCAAGCACAGGCTGCAGGGGTCACATGGACTGCCGCGTCATCCAGGGAGGTGGGGCCGGATGACGAGAGGGACGCGTCACCAAGGCAACGGCCGGGAGACCGGACTGGAGGAAGCAGGAAGTTCTTGGTAAGTATGAACGTTTTTTTTTTTATTCACAGGTTGGTGTATATTGTGATCGGAATTCACTGTCGAGGGTGCTGAAAGAGTTACTGCCGATCAGTTAACTCTTTCAGCACCCTGGACAGTGACTGACGTCGACTAGCCTCATCTCTATGATGGCGGCTGCGCGAAAATCACGCAGCCGCGCATCATACACTGATGACACACGGAGCTGTCAAGTGCCTTTTGCGCACGCCAAACGCTGCGTTTTTTTGCCTGCGCAAAGCGCACACGCTGGTGTAAATGAGGCCTTACTGCATATCTTCTTTAACCTTGACATATAAAGGCGTTAATTTGTAACATTCTTTCTCTTTATGTACAAGTCCAGCCAAAAAAGCTCATTTTGTTCATGGCATTGCAGGCAGAGTTATTATGAATATATTATACATTTTAGTGCATCATTTTCCTGGCATATAAATAGACAGGAGACCCGAGGGAAAAAAAAATCTTGATGAACATCCATTTTACCAAGGAGCCCTTACATGCTGGGGATTCCTGGAGAACATTCCTGCTGAACCTTCTGAATGTTAATATACAGAGAGGCTTTTAGTTCATCTCCCGCAGCTGGAGTCATTTAGTGCGTCCTGGGCTCATGAAATGCTTGTTGGTTTTGTATAAATGGCTTATTTTAATGATGGAGAAAAAAGCAGCAGCCGTACTGAAACATGGACTTTCCCTGCTGAGCATTTGTTATCCTGTTAGGCTGGGTTCACATTGTGCCTTTTTGTTGCACTTTTTGAAATGAAAAAGAAAACCATATCAGAAAAGAGTTTTTTCATTTACCCATGTGTTTTTTTTTAAACTGTTTTAGCTGTAAGCCTATGACTAGTAAACGGTTTTAGCTGTAAGCCTAGTAAATTGAAAAACAGATTACTACTAAAACGTTTAGTAAAAGCGCATGCATTTTAATGTTTTTTTTTTTTGTTTTCTTTCCCGCGTTTAAAAAAATAAATAAAAAAACACACCAAAAATGCGCAATGTGAACCCAGCCTTATAACTTGCTCCATTGATCTTCTCTTCCTGCCAGAGGCTTTGAGTGAGGGAGGAGCGAGGGAATCCAGCCGGAGGTCTACGTCCCCCACCCTTTAGAGCGTTTGACAGGGACATGAGATCAGTGTGGCTGGTTATTAGGAACAGACTACGTCTGTAGTAGAAATATCCAATGCATTAAGACATTGTGTGCATCGGGTTTCAGGAGCAGGAAGGATGGAGTGTTCCCCACGCAGAGCAGCAGTATTTAGTGTGTAAGGCGCTGAATACGGATTTTCCCTAGCAATGGCCAGTAGCGGAGCATAGGGGAAGCCGTTCAGGAACAGTTTTACAATGGAAGTAGACAGAGTTGGTTAATAAAGAATATTGCAATATTTCTTGAAATCGCCCGCCCTACATGTTATAAAAGTTTATAGATTACCAACGATAAAACCCAATATGGCAGATCATTATTTTTCCAGTTTTTTCTTTAACAGTATGGGAATAGTGGGCCACCGCAGAAACAGATATACTGGTGCTATTTGGCGTACATCTAGGCTTTACATTTGGCGCATACACCGGGAGGCTTTCCCGACATATTTGCTGGACGTAAAGCACGAAAGTGATGTGGACAGAGCTTTAATGTCCGTCAGGGAAAAACGGAATTAAACGTTTGGTCTGACAACTCATGACTATGGGCAGGTGTACAGATGAACAGGGAAGGAGCACAGATGCGAATTCTTGGCTTTCAAGCTTTTTACTGTTCCCGGAAGGCTTGTTGTATTGGAGCTTGTGATACAAAGTCATTTAAATAAAATAGAAATGTAAAATGTTAGCCCAGTTTTTATTTTTCGTCGTTCTGGAGGTTGTCACAGCTCCACCTCCTTTACTAGCATCAATGAATTGCAAAATGCTGTAATGCAGTGGTGGGGAAATAATGTGGAAATGATGAGCCAGTTACACCGCTGCCGGAGAAACCACTGAGGCCTCTTGCACACGGGACAGACATGTTGTGGAATTTCCGTCCAGAATTTCCGTAGCGTTTGCACCAGATAAATAGACATTCTGCAGATTGAGAATCCACGCCGCAGGTACATTTCAGCACTTGTTTTCTGCTGACATTTTCCGCAGCGTGTGGATGAGGTTTGTAAAGCATTTCTGTCCCGTGGGCCAGCAGTAAGAAGTTTCTGCATTCATGATAATCTAAGCTCCTACCACGTCGGGAACACTGGCGGGACCTAGGAGCGGAGATGTTTAATAATAAACGATCTATACATCCCTAGTGAACCCCTGTTTCCCCTTCAATTCTCCCTCATCTGACATTTAAATTATTACAAGAGACAACTTCTAGTTGAGCGGCTGGATACGAGATTTTTATCCTGGATGAGACCCTGCAAAACAATGCAGAAGGGTGGAAAGATATGCGCCCACATCGTTGTCTTGTGTGCCCAGCATGGTATGATGCAGCCCAGCGCCTACATATCGATTATAAGCACATGTCTGCCATATTTATCAGGACTCTTAGGAATTATTAGCCATTGTGGGATTGTCCCGAGAGCAAAGGTGATCTGAAATAATGTCTGTTGTGCCTGCAGTGTTTTCAGCAAGGAGTGGGCAGCAAACCGGAGATAAGAAAATGTTTGACTTGCTCGGGATGTGCTGCACCCGTTCATGGCTCCTGGGGCTGCAGACATGGCTGATAGGAGACATTAGTCAAGGAGTGGTTCCCATAGCCATGACTCCTTTTAAAGGGTGCAGGGGAAAACTGAAAAAAAGATCATGCGGTCTTTGTGGCGGCGCCAGGCTAGTAAGAAGAATTGCTATTGTTCTTGACTATATCTGACCTGACGAAGGGACCGGCATGGTCCTGAAACTTCGTAATAAAGAGAGAAATGTTATACATATTGTAACTGTTCTCACTAGCCTGGCGCCGTCACCTAAAGACCGCATGATCTTTTTTTCCGTTTTCACCTGCATTCAATCTCATCCCCACGACAAGGATTTATCCTTCCAGGGATCGCAGTAGGAGGCTGCCGGCATACATTACTACCATATAGATTCACGGCCACTGGCTCCTCTGGGTATTATGCCTACTACCAGAGAATAGGTCATCTGCTGAGTCTTGTGGTACTAGACGAAAGTTCTCAAGGTACAGACTGTACATTAAAGGACATCGCCTCGGAGGAGCGCCACGGTCTTTTTTTTTTTTTTTTTTTCTTTCTTGTATCCACTAATTTTAATGGGTTGAATTGGTGGAAGACGTAACCCAATGTTAACCAAATGTATTTTTTGTTTATCTTTGTTATCTCTTCATATAAATCGTAGAGGTGTTGCGCTCCCTGTTACGGTCTGGTTTCTACATTGTAGTAATTCATGGCTGTTTATCTCTTTGAAATATTTTCCTCATGCCGTGTCAGCAATATGTGTGTTGTATTTTCCTACACAGGTGTATTTTGTATTATACCTTTTTTATATTTAAAGGTAAAGACGGCATAAATAATATGAAGTGTTTGCAAGGTTAGAGAGTGCAAATACTACTTGCCATATAGCTGTATATTAAACTAGATCTTGAGATTCTCTATGAATCCAAATGGCAGTGGGCTATTAGAGGTGAATCTGCAGGATGACATCCCCAGTGATTAATAATAGATGTGCTTCTGTTTTCTAGGCGCACCAGAGACTTCCTGCATGGCTGAGCCAAAAAGTAGCATTTTGCAGTGCAGCATCGCCCTCTGATGGTGAGTAGGTGTATTGTTCTTTATGCGGTTTAGTCTATTGATCTGATTTCAGTTAAGCTGTAAAGCTATGGGTTTTAGATATAATTTTTGTAATGCACTAGTATTAGTAATGACCTTTTATTTTTCTTTTATTTATTAGCTGTGACTGTGGTTTACCAAAACGGGTTGCCTGTGATAACCGTTAACCTCCCATCCCGCCAGGAGAAATGCCGGTTTACTCTGAAGCCCATTTCAGATTCAGTGGGAGTATTTCTGCAGCAGCTCCAGGATGAAGACCGGGGAATTGACAGAGTAGCAATCTACTCCGCAGGTTTGACAGCTTGTTTCTGTACCTGACCCCAGAATGCACTGTGTTTTAATCAATAGGAAGTAGCTCAGGAAAAATGTTCAGCTTTGCTATCTTGTTTATTGAAGGGGTACTCCTATTAGTCACGTTGATCCCATTATGACTAGCTGTGACCCTATGCGCTCAGCTGTCACTCCAGGGTGCTCGGTCAGTCCTCCTGCAGTGAAGTCAATGGGCTTCTCTGTAATGGACTTGCCGAAGCGTAATTTTCTGCTTAATAGAGGAGTCTTGGATTGGTGAAGTCACACAATTTCTTGTCCGTTTTTTTTTTTTCCTTCAGATGGAGCCCGTGTATCCTCTTCCACAGGGATTGATGTTCTTCTACTAGATGACTTCAAACTGTCCATTAATGATAAAATTTACGATGTGCGAACACCAAAAAGAGGTAATGTGCATTTAAATGTTTGGTTTTACCTGAGGATTCAGGATCAGAGAACTTTATATTGTCTGCCTTTAAGTTTTGTTATGCTATGGTGCTTCTTTTTATTAGTCTCCATAAGATGTTTTGGTTAGATTTGTTAATGTGTGATATAGCCGTGTTCTTTTGAACTCAAAGTTGTGAAAAATGTATACAGATGTGTCCTCAACTTCTCTCTGAGGCTCTGTTCACACCGCGTTATCGTCCTACTTTTAATGTATGTTCTGTGAAAATTAAGCCGGCATATGCGTTAAAGGGATTTTCTCTTAATGATCCTTTATCACAGGATAGCCGATAAATGTCGACTCAGTGGGGTTTCAACTGCTGGGACCCACACTGATCTCGAACATGGTTCCTAAATACCCTATATGAAAGGTCACAGCTCCATCTGGTTTCTATGGGATTGCTGAGGATATCGCAGCCCCGTAGAAAGTGAATATAGCAGTGGCCGTGGATGCGCAGTCCCGCTCCATTTAAATAGGGCACTCCGGGACCATTGTTCTCTGGCTCGGTGGGGGTTTCAGCAGTTGGACCCCCACCGATCAAACATTTCTTGTTTATACTGTTGATAGGTGATATGAGCCAAGTTGGAGCCCTGCACCGATCAGCTGTTCCAGCTGCCTCCGGAAGTTTTGCAGTGGTCGGTGCTGGAAACAGATGGCTACAACCACTGTATTGCGGCCGTGCCATACAGTGCCATCTGCTTCTGGCACAGACCAGTGCTTAACTTGGTGGAAACAGCTTATCGGCGAGGGTCCGGGTGTCAGACATCCACCAGTCATATACTGATGACCTATCCTGTGGATAGGTCATCAGTATGAAACACCGCCTCATGCCCAGACAACCTAAACCACTAACAGGTGAAGTAATTAACATTGATTGACAGATGCCATTGTAAGGAGACAAACAGTGGAATATATCAGGCAGCAAGTGAACTGTTGGGAACAGGAAAAATGGGCGAGCGTAAGGATCTGAGCGACTTTGACAAGGGACAAACTGATGGCTAGAGGACTGGGGCAGAGCATCTCCAAAATGGCTGGCCTTGGTGGGGTTCTTCCCAGTATGCAGTGGTTAGTATCTACCAAAAGCAGTCCAAGGAAGGTCAACTTGTAAACCGGTGACCGGGTCATGGGCACCCAAGGCTCATTCATGTGCATGGGGAGCTAAGGCTGACCTGTCCGATCCTACAGAAGAGGTATTGTAGCAGAAATGCTGAAAGTGAATGTTCTCTATGATAAGTGTCATGACACGCTGTGGATTGCAGCTTGTTGGTTTTGGAGCTGTTAAGCCGCAGACCGGTCTGAGTGCTCATGCTTATTCTGTTCACCGCTGAAAGTGCCTACAATTGTCCCATGAGCAACTGATCTGGACCATAGAGCAATATAAGAAGGTGGCCTGGTCTGAATGACGTTTTCTGTTACCTCCTATAAACGCCGGAGGGGGGTGCGTCACTTACCTGTCAAACAGGTGGCACCAGGATGCACTATTGTAAAAAGGTGAGCCGGTGGAGGTAGTGTGAGGCGCTCCGGGCAATGTTCTGCTGGGCAACTTTGGGTGCTGGCATTCGTGTGGAATGAATGTTACTTTCTACCCCAACATTGTTGCAGACCAAGGACTTTTTTTTTTTTTTTTTTTTTTTTTTCATGGTAACAGTATTCCTGAATGACAGTGGCCTCTTTCAGCAGGATAAAGCGCCCTACCACGCTGCAAAAATTGTTCAGGAACGGTTTGAGGAACATGACCGAGTTCAAGGTGTTGACTTGGCCTCCAAATTCCCCAGATCTCCTCTCCGAACAAGCCTGATCCACAGAGGTGCCACATTACTTAAAGGATCTGCTGTCAATATCTTGGTGCCAGATACCTCCGGACACAGTCAGTGGTCTTGTAGAGTCCATGTCTCAGAGCTAGGGGGATCTACACAATATAAGACAGGCGGTTTTAATGTTACAGCTGAAAGTTTTAAATAGTAGCGGACTTGGCCCTGTGTATTATGTAACATTGTGGTTTTCCTCTATATCCAGAACTATTAAGCCATGAACATGCAACGACTATGAATGATGTGAAGCATCTTGTGCAGCAATTGCACAGCTCTATGCATATCAAGGATTTCCAGGTCAACAGAGAGAAAGAGCTCTGCAGTCGACTAGAGCAGCTTCAGGGGCAGCTTGAACCTCATGAAAAGGTACATCAGTTACTGCAGGCCTGGTAAAGGGAAAACCGGTTTAAATAAAACGTACCCATTAAAAAAATAAAATGACTAGTATGAGAAAAAAACAAAACCCTTTGTAACCTACGTAGTTTATTGACAATTAAGGCGTAACAAAGCTCTTCATTAGGCATTGCACCAAGGTGTTCTATTTAAGGTTGAATCTTCCTTTAAAAGTAGGCAAAGAAGTTTCCATATCCTTGTGGATTGGACAATAGGATTTATGAACAGATCAATAATCATGCACATAAGAGTAAGTAGCATTGTAGACATGATGGTAGTAACACGTCATTGTCCGGGCCTCATTATTAATCCTATTCCCTTCAATATATCAACATTGGGCATGGGATTTCTAACATTGGCTTCATTTTCCGTTCTGAGGTGTTTCATGTTGTTCAGTGGAAAGAGCCCTATGTAAAGCACCGATGTAGTATTGACAAATAAAGCAAACATTACACACACGCGCACGCGCGCACACACTCCCATATTGAAGACCGGCACTTCTCAAACATTGTCCAGATAGAAAAACGTCATTGAAGTTTTGGTGTTTAATAATTTCTTCTCTCGCTAGTGCTCTTTGGGGCAGGGGTTTACTTTTTAAGATCAAACTATGTTGTCTATATGAAAAATGTGTTTACCAATGTTTGCGCAGGCTCGGCTTAAGATCGCTCAGAAAGCAGCAAAGATGACCAGGATTGTCCAGTGGGGCGGCTTAGCTTATATGTCTGTACAGTTTGGAATCCTCGCCCGTCTGACGTGGTGGGAATATTCCTGGGATATCATGGAGCCGGTCACTTACTTCATTACTTATAGTGGTATCATTGGAATGTATTGTTATTTTCTACTTACAGGCAAGGTAAGGCCCCTTTCTGTCAAGAACAATTATCTAATTTGTGACCAGCTTTAGTTTCTTACATAAATTCATTAGACCCAATGAGGAATGTTTCTCACGTAATTCACAAATTTACCTTATATTGAGTGCTTTTCTTTAGTCCCTGAATGATGTAACTCTCCATCACTAAATCTATATACCTACAAGAAACGGCACGAGATCAAAAGCTGCCAATAATCGGCACAAACTTTTATTTTTTTATTTTTTTCATTACATACAAAGCAGATGCATCACTGAGATGAACAATATGGAGCATTACAATTATTTAATAAACCCACCAATGTTGGAGTATAGGCTATATATAAAGGGCATATAACAAACACAGGGATACAAGAATTTATTTACCATATAAAAAAAGGTCAAGCAAAGTTTCAAATTAGACCCATATATTATAATATCCCTCAAATAAATGGTAAACATGGATAATCAAGCAAGCAACTTAACCCGTTAGTGACCGCCAATACGCCTTTTAACGTCTGTCACTAACGGGCTTTATTCTGATGCATATGCCTTTTTACGGCACTGCATCAGGATAAAGTAAACAGAGCAGGGAGCTGTCAGATCTCCCTGCTCTCAGCTGCCAGAGGCGGCTGAGGGCTGGGGGCGTCCCTGCTCTGCCGTATGAGATCGATATTCGTATCGATCTCACCCGTTTAACCTCTCAGATGCGGTGCACAATAGCGAGCACCGCATCTGAGTGGTTTTGGAGAGAGGGAGGGAGCTCCCTCTCATCCTACCGACACCTGGCGATACGATCGCCGAGTGTCATTGTCTTCTATGGCAGCCGGGGGCCTAATAAAGGCCCCCAGGTCTGCCTGTAATCAATGCCTGCTAGATCATGCCGGAGCAATGACCTAGCAGATGCCTGTCTGTTTTAAACGGACAGGCAGTAATACACTGCAATACAAAAGTATTGCAGTGTATTATAATAGCGATCGGAGAATCGCATATTAAAGTCCCCTTGTGGGACTAGTAAAAAAGTTTAAAAAAAAGTTTAAAGTTCATTTAAAAAAAAATGTGAAAAACCCAGCTTTTCCCCTTACAAAATGCTTTACTATTAAAAAAACAAAATAAAGTTACACATTTGGTATCGCCGCGTCCGTAACGACCCCGACTATAAATCTATTACATTATTTAACCCGCACGGTGAACGCCGTAAAAAATGGAATAAAAAACTATGGAAAAATTGCTGTTTTCTGTGAATACTGACTTAAAAAAAATGTGATAAAAAGTGATCAAAAAGTCGCATCTACTTCAAAATGGTACCAATAAAAACTACAAGTCGTCCCGCAGAAAAAAAAGCCCTCATACAACCGCATCGGCAAAAAAATAAAACCGTTACGGCTTTTCAAATATGGAGACACAAAAACAAATAATTTTGAAAAAAATGCGTTTTTACTGTGTAAAAGTAGTAAAACATACAAAAACTATACAAATGTGGTATCGTTGCAATCGTAACAACCCGCTGAATAAAGTTATTGTGTTATTTATATCACACGGTAAATGGCATAGATTTAAGACGTGAAAAAGAGTGGTGAAATTTCAGGTTTTTTTCCTATTCCCCCGCCCCCCAAATAAAAGTTAATCAATAAATATGTCCCCCAAAATGGTGCTATTAAAAAATACAACTTGTCCCGCAAAAAACAAGACCTTATACAGCTATGTCGACGCACAAATAAAAAGGTTATAGCTCTTGGAATGCGTCGATGGAAAAACGTAAAAAATGGCCTGGTCATTAAGGTTTAAAATAGGCTGGTCATTAAGGGGTTAATCCATAATGGTGTAACGAAGTTTAACCTTGTATGATCAGTAGTGTTATTTATGAAGAACAATCACAAAATCAAGTTCCTCAGTACATGCCCATAACTGTTTCAAACCGGGATGGCGCCAACCACAATGTACATTTCTGCAAACCGGTTATCTGTATGTATGTATGTATGTGTGTGTATGTATATGTATGTATGTATGTATATATATATATAATAATAAATTCTACCTTATACCCGTTTGTTATATGCACTATGCACTTTATATATGATCTATACTCCCGCATTGGTGAGTTTATTATATAATTGTAATGCCCCATAATCTCTTATCCCGGTAACCCGCCCGTTCAATTTTGTGACTTATTTCTAACTGCTTTGTCTGTATTTAACAAATAAAGGTTGACCTTTTTCTAGTATTGGCGGCTTTTGGTCTCATGTCCTTTCTTGTGCATTTTAAAAACATACCTGTCCTCATTACTTGAAGTGACATGCCCGATGCCTGCAGCCATAACGTATTCTAACCCGTTGTGTTGGTTCAGCCTTGTACTAAAGTCAACAGATCTGGGTGGTGATTCCCACAATGTCTTAATGAAGTTGCTGAATTGGTTACTAGGTATTTTTCGCCTGTGTTGTAGCAATTCTATTTGATTGGTTATCTTGGCTGCATTACCGCATAGTGAGCAGGACCTGAGAATTAGGGAGGTGATGAACATTCTGACACTGCTGGATATTACATGTTTTGTTTTTTTTTTGTTTTATTGCAGGAATATATTTATCCAGATGCCACAGACAGACAGTACTTAAATTATTTCCATAAAACGTCCAAAAAAAGCGCTTTTAATTATGTAGAATACAATCAACTCAAGGATGATATTGCTCAGGTATGCTTATGTGTGAACACCTCTCGGCATGACATTTATGTATATGTTCTCTGTTGCTGCAATCATCTGAGACTTAGTTGATCTGTCAAACATTTTTCCAAACAAGCCCCATAGGCCTGTTTTCTGTGCATCAGTATTGGGTTGTGGTTTGTAATTTTGAGGGGGGGGGGGGGGTTTAATAGGTGTTAGTCCATATGCCTCTTTAATAGTTGTGGTTGTAGTAGGGGTGAGAAAGCACTTTCAGAAACAGTGACTAAAAAATAAACTGTTAAAAATACCAATATTATCCAAAGTAATCTGTGAGGGTAGGTCTTCCTGCCTATAGTTCTATTGACTTCCCCCTTCCCCCAAGTAATTTCAAACAGGCAACGAAGATTTTACAAGCAGTTGTGACGTATCAGAAAAACTCTCTAAATCACACAACTCACAGATTTTCAGAAGTTTTGATTGCTGGGGGTCTGAGCACTGAGCCGCTTTGTTTCTGTTCGGCTTTTCTCGGAGAGCCGATGTAGCGGCGTACGAGCCCATAGACTTTCTATTGAGTCCGTACTTCAACGCGTGAGCGCTTCTGCCGATACGTCTTAGCGATCGGTGCAGGTCTCGGTGCTCAGACCCCCAGCGATCAACAAACTTCTGACATGTCAGAAGTTTGTTGAATGTTTAGTTACCCTTTAATGAAGTAAGGGCAGAAAATATGACCAACCAAACTGCAACATACCTCGGATAAGATATTCGGCATACAGTAAACAAAAATAACATTCAAAAAGTTGAGGTATAGAAACTTTCTCTTATACATCTGCAGAAAAAAAATATACTCGACCTTTTTGACCAGTTTTTATAAAGCCAATCTGAAATAAGTTTCTTTTTACTTCTCCCCTCTAGGTTGAGTTGGACCTTAAAAGACTGCGTGATCCCCTGCAGATGCATCTCCCGATCCAACAAATTGATGACAAAGATAGATCATTGCATAACTCCTAAATTCCCAGCAAAGCCTGTGGATAACTCTTGCCTTTGAAATGAAAGCATTATTGGTGGTAGCTGGGATGTGGTATTGGGATGGGTGATCATTTTCTCCCTCTCATTTTGTGTTTCTTCCATATATTTTTTTTTATTTTTTAACTTTTTTAATCTGCTGTTTTAAGAACAGGCAGAAGTGAATTTAAGGAGAACTTGAAGCCTTGACTTTGTTAACCGCCTCCTAAGTCTTTTCAAAAATGTCTTACTTAATTCATATCAATTATTTTACTTTTCAATGAATGCAAATGGATGATCTTTTTTATTTTTATTTTTTCCTGGTTTTATGGCAAGTTAGATTGTGGCCGAGTGCCTATAATACGACATTGGATTAATGGAGACACATGAGTAACAGCGCACAATTAATGCCATTGGGAGAAATGTTGGACCAGCAGTAACCGCAGTATAATGCTCGTCTCTAAACTTCAAGCATTTGTTGTAATGATGTGAAGGCGTCCTGATGCCTAGCTGTCGTGATAAACTCCAGGTTCATGCACATGCCTTTCTGTGTTTAGATGCAACACTGTTCAGTTTTAATCCAAGTCCCAAACACGGTGAAACTTTCTGCTATGCATTTTAAGAAACTGCAAGTGATATATTTTTTTTTTCCCCTTGAAATCACTTTATTAATTGCCTTTTTTCCCCCATTCCTCTCCCTCCCACTGCCTTGGCTATATAAATATATATACACTTCAGGGGCTCAATGCATGATAGGTTTTTATGTCTGTGTTTTGTTTTTATTCTGTTTTTTTATTTTTTTCTCTTTTTTTGGGGGGGAGGGAGATATACCCCTGTTCCTTCACTCGTGATTGGAGGGTTAGTGGGGTAGAAAATCAGGGTTGCATGAATATGAAGGGGTTACCACCTTATTCTAATGCAATGAACATGAAATATCTTAAAGATTGACATCTTCTGGTTCACCCCCCTGTTGACAGAAGTGCGACATCTTCCTGGATGAAACATCGGATATCCAGCATGGTCTATATTTTGTGTACAGTATCTACATACCACTGAAGGTTTGGAGAGTGGCTATGACTGCAATATCACCTCTATCTTTTGCTCCAAAGTTTTCAGGGGTTTTCTTGCCTTTTTTTCCTTTGGAATAAGCTGCTCTTCCACAGACTTTCAAAATGGTGCAGTCTCTCTTGTTGGGGTTGGCATGGGGTAATGATGGGTGGTAATGGGCTTCAATTTTGCAGAGACAATTTTTTTAAGGACTCCCCACTGTGAAAGGCTCCTACTTCAGGGAAAGGATTACAGAAATAAAGAAGTGAAGCCAGTTGACTGGTGCCTTGCATATATTGACAGAGAGGAGAGTATGTATATGTTCTCCATGCATTATTTGACTGGCAGTTACGTTACCATGGACTCCCTGCCAGCCTAAATCTAGTGCCCATGTGGAACTTAGCTGGCAGATGCTGCCAACTGTTGTAGTCTTAAGTAACTGCCTCTAACCTAAGGCTCTCCTCTCAGGTGGATTGAATCCATTTTCCATATTATCTTGTTTGTTTCTATCTTTTTTTAATTGTGTCCGATATTTTTTCCAAGATTGTAGAACCATGCAGAACACTGTGTACAGAAGACTGGCAGTAAACCGCTTCCAGGCATGTGTGTGTGCGTGTGTGATCTTGGTTTTCTGGAGGTACATCATACCTTCATATGACGTCCATATCTTTAGTATGTGCCCTTTCAATTATGATCTACTGGGCATGAATGTCTGCTATGGAATAAATCTGACTGACAATCATCTACATCTAGAGGCCCTTATACAGATCTATGGTTATCTGAAGTCATCCTAATTTGTTTCTTTGTTTAAAGGCAACACAACTTAATAGTACAAGAAATCTTAATACAATGTCCAAAGCGTAATCCTAGAGTTTCTGCTTGGGTAACTGTGATCTTGAAAAGGAGATTTTCTTTTAACACTAATAAAACCGAAAGCTTTTCTTTTGCCATTTGCACTTCTGATGCTGAAGGAGCTGGAGAAAATACTTACGTCGGCCCCTTCAGCAGTAAATAGTCTGATCCTGTTTGTATAAATGGTTTATAAGAACAGTAAAACACAGGAATTGTATCTAAAGGGTCTGGTACGTGTGAGTGTGCGGGGAGGTTTGGAGCATGGAGGAATGTCCTATAAATAAGCAAAATATAGATGTGTAAAATCCTGTATCATTTATGAAATATGTATAAAAAAAAAAATGTAATTCTGCAACAATAAACACTTATTCAGTTTTTCAAGTAAAGTTTGGAGTTTAATCTTTTCTTTTTGTTTTAAACTTAATACGATTACAATTTTCCTTGATGTGTATGGCTGTAATTTGTTCAGACGCCGACCGATTTAGTCCTTTTACTTCACTTTGGAAGAAGGATAGAGCAATTCCTACCTTAATGATCACCAGGAGATTCTACCGCTTTCCTGCCCCAACACGTGCCACCCAGCCCCCCCCTGCTTAGATGGTGCCACCCAGCCCCCCCCCTGCTTAGATGGTGCCACCCAGCCCCCCCCCTGCTTAGATGGTGCCACCCAGCCCCCCCCTGCTTAGATGGTGCCACCCAGCCCCCCCCCTGCTTAGATGGTGCCACCCAGCCCCCCCCTGCTTAGATGGTGCCACCCAGCCCCCCTGCTTAGATGGTGCCACCCAGCCCCCCCCTGCTTAGATGGTGCCACCCAGCCCCCCCCTGCTTAGATGGTGCCACCCAGCCCCCCCCTGCTTAGATGGTGCCACCCAGCCCCCCCCTCTGCTTAGATGGTGCCACCCAGCCCCTCCCCCTGCTTAGATGGTGTCACCCAGTCCCTCACCCTGTGTAGATGGTGCTACCGCAGTCCCACCTGTGTAGATGGCGCCACGCAACACCCCCCCCCCATGTAGATGGTGACACGCAACTCTTCCCCCCCCCCCCTCTGTGTAGATGGTGCCACGCAACTCCCCCCCCCCCACCCCTGTGTAAATGGTGCCAAGCAGCTCCCTCCCCCCCATGTGTAAATGGTGCCACGCAGCTTCCCCCCCCCCCCCCCCGTGTAGATGGTTCCACTCATCCCCCCCTGTGTAGATGTAGCCACATCGACGTAAAGCACACATACCCTTCTTCAGGTCTATACAGACTAGGGTTGCATGATCTATCGAAATATCGATACTATTTAGATGCTGTGCACCCGCAAAAGGTTCGAACCTGTGTACTCATGTACTTCAATACTAAGGTGTGCGGCCGCACAGCTTGGTAATATAATACATGCATTTAGTCATTAGCGAGATGTGATGTGGCTGGCGCTGCATTGCGTACCCTCCTGTTCTGTCTTCAGTAACTGATGCTCATTAGTGTGGTGTCAGCCGTATCACATCATACTGATTGCGCAGGCATATTAATTGTACCCATGCAATTCTGAGTGGGACAAAGGCTGTAATGCACTGCCGCAGGCCTGCTCTAACGGCGGAGATCAGAGAAGCTTTATCCCCTTGAAAGTCACAATCAAAGCTGACAGCATTAAATGGTGACAAAGCAGGGGCACTCCCTTTAATTGCGTGATGTGATTGAAGGACCTACAGTGAAGGAAATAAGTATTTGATCCCTTACTGATTTTGAAAGTTTGCCCACTGTCAAAGACATGAACAGTCTAGAATTTTTAGGCTAGATTAATTTTACCAGTGAGAGATAGATTATATATAAAAAAATTAAAAAAATAACTGTCAAAATTATATATATTTATTTGCATTGTGCACAGAGAAATAAGTATTTGATCCCTTTGGCAAACCAGACTTAATACTTGGTGGCAAAACCCTTGTTGGCAAGCACAGCAGTCAGACGTTTTTAGTAGTTGATGAGGTTTGCACACATGTTAGATGGAATTTTGGCCCACTCCTCTTTGCAGATCATCTGTAAATCATTAAGATTTCGAGGCTGTCGCTTGGCAACTCGGATCTTCAGCTCCCTCCATAAGTTTTCGATGGGATTAAGGTCTGGAGACTGGCTAGGCCACTCCATGACCTTAATGTGCTTCTTTTTGAGCCACTCCTTTGTTGCCTTGGCTGTATGTTTTGGGTAATTGTTGTGCTGGAGGACCCAGCCACGAGCCATTTTTAATGTCCTGGTGGAGGGAAGGAGGTTGTCACTCCGGATTTGACGGTACATGGCTCCATCCATTCTCCCATTCATGCGGTGAAGTAGTCCTGTGCCCTTAGCAGAGAAACACCCCCAAAACATAATGTTTCCACCTCCATGCTTGACAGTGGAGACGGTGTTCTTTGGGTCATAGGCAGCATTTCTCTTCTTCCAAAAACGGCGAGTTGAGTTAATGCCAAAGAGCTCAATTTTAGTTTCCTCTGACCACAGCACCTTCTCCCAATCACTCTCAGAATCATCCAGATGTTAATTTGCAAACTTCAGACGGGCCTGTACATGTGCCTTCTTGAGCAGGGGGACCTTGCGGGCACTGCAGGATTTTAATCCATTACGGCGTAATGTGTTACCAATGGTTTTCTTGGTGACTGTGGTCCCAGCTGCCTTGAGATCATTAACAAGTTCCCCCGTGTAGTTTTCGGCTGAGCTCTCACCTTCCTCAGGATCAAGGATACCCCACGAGGTGAGATTTTGCATGGAGCCCCAGATCGATGTCGATTGACAGTCATTTTGTATGTCTTCCATTTTCTTACTATTGCACCAACAGTTGTCTCCTTCTCACCCAGCGTCTTACTTATGGTTTTGTAGCCCATTCCAGCCTTGTGCAGGTCTATGATCTTGTCCCTGACATCTTTAGAAAGCTCTTTGGTCTTGCCCATGTTGTAGAGGTTAGAGTCAGACTGATTAATTGAGTCTGTGGACAGGAGTCTTTTATACAGGTGACCATGTAAGACAGCTGTCTTTAATGCAGGCACCAAGTTGATTTGGAGCGTGTAACTGGTCTGGAGGAGGCTGAACTCTTAATGGTTGGTAGGGGATCAAATACTTATTTCTCTGTGCACAATGCAAATAAATATATATAATTTTGACTATGTGATTTTCTTTTTTTTTTTTTAATATAATCTATCTCTCACTGGTAAAATTAACGTTGCCTAAAAATTCTAGACTGTTCATGTCTTTGACAGTGGGCAAACTTACAAAATCAGCAAGGGATCAAATACTTATTTCCTTCACTGTACCTTATATGGGCAGACTCCGTTGAAGAACCCCAGCGCTATCGTGCCAGATTAAATGGGTTCTCTTTAAGTATGCCCTTTCACCTGTCCATAGATGTGCAGCATGTAATTGGCAGGGCTGCACAAATCCTGGGGCACTTAAATTTTTTTTCCTTTCCTCTGTTATTTAGATATCGGTGCCGTTATATTTGGTGCCCAATATTTAAATAACCCCCTGAACTGTCAGTGGGGTGTGTAATTGGCAAGGGGGCGTGTAGCATCGCTGTGACACTGTCCAATCAGCTACGGAGAGTGTCACCGCAAGAGCTGGAGACTAGAGCGTGCGCAGTATCGTCAGCCGCGGCGTCTAAACTGCACACATACGCTCTGACTCTTCAGCTCTCGGCAAACAAGAACGACAAGACTGTGATCTCTCGCGAGTGGTGGTGGCAGCAGAGCTGCGCGCATGCACACGCTGTCCTCTCTCCAGCTCTTGCTGTGACGCTGTCCGTAGCTGAATGGACATAGTCACAGTGATAGTAACACGCCCCCTTGCCAATTACATGCCCCATTGACAGTTCAGTGGGTTATTTAAATATTGGGCACCAAATAGAACGGCACCGATATCTAAATAACGGAGAAGGATCAGAATTTTTTTTTAAAGTGCCCCAGGATTTGTGCAGACCTGCCTATTACGTGGTGTACTAGGCTGCACATGTATGGGCAGGTGAACGGTTCTCCAAGTATGTCCTAGCAACTGGCTGTGTACTAGGAGTACACAGGCTAGTGTACTGGCATATAGATATATGCTACGGTAGTACATTAGCGTTAAGTAAAATCTGTAAAAACTACACAAATGCACATGGTTTACAATAAATAAACATTATTAAAATGAGTCCCAATGCAGAAAATAATATACACATGTTGGTATTGTCGCGACCATAATAACCTGCGCAACAAATTTATAGTGAACGGTGTATGCCTTAAAAGAAAAATTATATTTATTTTTTTTTCTGCATTTTTGGCAAAATAAAAATGTATACAGATTAAACGATAATGTAAATGTACGAAAAACTACCGCTTTATGAAGTGGCTTGTCCTGAAAAAAGTCTCATACAGATCGGCGTTCATTTGCTCCTTTCACAAGCAGCGATGTATGGGCACGAGCGGCCGTTACTCCGTTCACTCGTCCCCATATGTTGTCATGTTATTGCATGGAGCGGTGCTGCCGACAACTATAATATTTCCGTTTTTTTTTTTGCTCGTTCATCTGCTGATCTCTGCCCTGTTTACACAGGGCAATTATCGTCAATGAGCGTTCCATTAACGCTTGTCTTCATGATAATTGCCCAGTGTCCCTAAGGGGTTAACCCCAATGTTGCCATTATGTGAGGGAACTGATGGGGTCACTAATGTGAGACACATAGTGTTATGGATTTTGAGGCTCCATGTGCCTCACATTTATAATAAACCCCATCATGTACATCACATATGAACCCAATGTTGCCCATTATGACTGAGGTACATGATGGGGTTAATTACTATTAATGTGAGGCACATGGAGGTTTAAAATTTAGAACACCATGTGCCTCACATCAGAAAATGGAAGGTCCTTTTTGTGTTTTTTTTAGTTTTTTTTTTTACTGTTGGCAAAGTATCGTTTTGGTATCGAATCTCAATACTACAAGTATCGTATTGAAATCCAATATTCTGGTATTGTGATAATCATAAGGGTATGTTCACACAAAGGAATTTTGCGGCAGATTCCACCTCAAAATTCCACTTCCCATCCATTTCAATGGAAGTCAGACGCTTCTTTTTCCCCCTAGCTAATTATTTCAGCTAGTGGGGAAAAAGAAGCGTACTGCTCATTATTTGGACAGTTTCGCCCCGAGCTCCCCATTGATGATAATGGGAGGAATCTTCCTGCCATCGGCAGGAAAAGTTCCGCAGTGGGACCGTGTGTACTAGCCCTAATACAGACATTACAGGTAGTGTGTGTGCCTCGAATATGGCCGTCTGTTTTGGTTTAGTTTAAATTAAAAAAAAAAGCTAAAATTTTTCAAAAACAAATAATCACCTCTTTTACATACTTACAACTAATTAAACTAAAATACATAAAACATTCCCCTTAAAACTCCCATAGATACGCACATAAGGCCAGACATGGTGGCTATTTACTGACCAATACGTGCAGTTTTGCCATGGATTTTACCTTATACAGTGAAAATTTCCGCAACGTAATGAGAATGCCGCCGATTTGAAAATAGTCAGAATGCTCTGAATTCCAGTCTAATTTTTTTCCACGACGTGTAGATGGGTTATTAAAAAAACATGTACTGTAAATAGGTAAAGATGTTCCAAAATCTATTCTCCACTATGGATAATACTTCGATCATCATCTTGACTTTACAGCTGCATTCACTCCTAGGTTACCTATTCCTACAGCAAAGCACTGCTTTATGTATGATATTGAACGTCTAAATGATAGGACATCAAAAAAAAATTGTTGCGTAAGACGTATATATCAGACATTGTTCCAAATGCACAGGAAGGTTTGAACTGCTGAGAAAAGTGAAAGTGTACGGTGGATTATTTCTTTAAATAAAATATGACTGAAGCTTTCATGTTTGCATGGGAGGTCGTTCTTAATAAATATTTCATCTCGCTTCTCTTGGTCTAGTCCCTGGAGATTGCTTCCCAATTTAGGAGAAGGTCGATGTTGATTTTAAATAGTCCTCCTTATTTTACGTGAAATCAGACTGGTATTGTGGGTGTTTCGTAGAGGTTTTCTCATTTGAATATGTAGTATGCAGGTTGAGCCAGCATAGAACTTGTCAGACTTTTAGGCTGCGTTCAAACGGCCTATTTTCAGGCGTAAACGAGGCGTTTTACGCCTCGAATTACACCTGAAAACACGGCTCAAATATGTCGGCAAACATCTGCCCATTACTTTCAATGGGTTTGCTGATGTACTGTGCCGGCGACCTGTAATTTTACGCGTCGCTGTCAAAAGACGGCGCGTAAAATAACAGCGTCGTCAAAGAAGTGCAGGACACTTCTTGGGACGTAATTTGAGCCGTTTTTCATTGACTTCAATGAAGAACAGCTCCAAATTACGTCCGTAATTGATGCCCCGCAAAACGTAAGTACGAGCGATTACGTCTGAAATGCAGGAGCTGTTTTCTCCTGAAAACAGCTCCGTAATTTCAGCCGTAATTGTCGTTATCGTGTGCACATACCCATATTCTATGCCTCAGCACAATTTATTTAAGACCTCTTGCTCTTAATGTTTTTTTTTGTTTTTCTAATGCAATGAGAAAAATATATTGGTTGTTTTAAAGTGATCATCTTTTCAACACCGTTTTTCATAATTAATCTTCTTAAATATAACAGATTTTTAGGCACAGAATTTCTGCAACAAAATCTGCTGCTTGTAACTGCACACTGAGGCCTTTTTCAGATGAATTTAGAATAAGTCTGTGTGATGGTTGTTAAAACAATGGCCGTCACATGGATGCAGGTATTTCAATGGAGCCGTTCCGTGTGAGGGGTCTGTTGAAAAATAGAACATGTTCTATTTGCATCCGTTTTTACGGATCCTTCCATAGACTCAAGTCTAAGAATGGAGCAGCAGTCACTTGAAATGAAATGTCATCCCTGCAGGCCGGGCTGGACACGGGAGGATAGAGTTCTGGGTAAGTGTGTTTTGTTTTTTAGTTGAGATTATTGTGGCAGAATCTAAGCTTATCTGCCGCAATAATCGCAACATCTGCAATGGGAGAAACCTGCAACAGAAAAGCCGCGATCCCACAACATGGATTGAAACGCTGTGGATTAAACCGCACTGCAGGTCAATTTATGAACTTGTAGCGTCTGCATGAAATTTCTTCAAGTCTCATTCACTTTGCTGCTACTGTAATACACTTCGGATTTTCCGCAATAAAATTTGTTGCGCAAAATCAGAAGTGTTTACTCTACGTGTGAACCCGGCCTTATAGTCTAGTGCTGCATTCTTAATTCTGTTGGCTTCACAGCTGAAATCTCTCAGCATTCCTTGCTGGCTCAATATTTGTAAAGAGATTGTTCTAGTGATTTCCGTGCTGGGAATTGTACAGTAATCTGATTTCAAAACTTCACTTCACCGTTCTAAAGACTGTCACGTCAGACCATACTGAAAACACTTAATTAATATGCAATTCAAATTTAACCCCTGGCCGCCCCATGTAAACTAACAGACTATTGGAGATGACTCCTTGACATTAGCCCATTAATTTACGTGCTGTTTTTGATGACGCTGCCTGCTCCTGCACACAATGCCATCATCCCAACCCTGTACTGTGAGGGTATGTTCACACGGCCTATTTACGGACGTAAGTCGGGCGTTTTTGCCCCGAATTACGTCTGAAAATAGCGCCTCAATAGCGCTGACAAACATCTGCCCATTGAAAGCAATGAGCAGACGTTTGTCTGTTCACACGAGGCGTATATTTACGCGCCGCTGTCAAATGACGGCGCGTAAATAGACGCCCGCGTAGAAGAAGTGACCTGTCACTTCTTTGGCCGTAATTGGAGCCGCTATTCATTGACTCCAATGAATAGCAGCGCTAATTACGGCCGTATTTGACGCGGCGTTCAAGCGCCTGCACATGCCGGTACGGCTGAAATTACGGGGATGTTTTCAGGCTGAAACATCCCCGTAATTTCAGCCGTTACGGACCCCCGCCGTGTGAACATACCCTGACAAGGAACGGAAATTCATTCCCTTTGGAACATATAAAAAAGCAAAAAAAAATAGAAATACATCCCAGTGCTTCCGCTCTTTCTTTCTCTTGAACCAATATGTCTCATATTACAATTAAAATAAATATATAAAACAATCTAATGTCTTTCCCTGGAGCTCAACCAAATCCCCCCCCCCCCCCTCAATGTTCTTTGACTGGCTTTGAGACAACTGGCTGCAGCAGGAGCTTTATCCCTCTGCCCTGTCTGCAGTAGGACAAAGACATTAAGCCCTTCCACCTTGACTAAAACCTGCCCTTCACCCGTTCCCCAGTCAAATTGAAGCAGATCAGCAGTAAACTGCATCCTCCGCAGAATTTCTACAAGACTGTTTGTTTCAGGGACATGTGGAAAAACCTGCAGACTGACCAACAGTGGGGCAAGTGTATCTCCGGTTTACTTTTATCATTCAATTCTAGGTTTAATATTCCTATTGAGCTGTGTTCCCAAATGCAGAAGATCATTTGACATCAGGTGCACAGACATTAATAAGTTTGTCACTCAGAATGTATGTTACCACCCTGCATGCAAACATTACACCAGCCACCAATTTTGTTTTTTTTTCTGCTCCAATCCCATCTGAGTTTGTGCCTTCACAAAAAAAAGTCAGATGCAGCCTCTGCACATGGTACTAACGCTTAGGCTGGGTTCTCACACCCTATTTACGGACTTAATTCGGGCGTTTTAGCCTCGAATTACGTCCGAAAATACGGCGCCAAAGCGCCGGCAAACGTCTGCCCATTCATTTGAATGGGCTTTACGATGTTCTGTGCCGACGGTCATTTTTTTTACGTGCCACTGTCAAAAGACGGGGCGTAAAAAAGACCCGCGTCAACGAAGTGCCTCTCACTTCTTGAGATGTAATTGGAGCCGTTTTACATTGACTTCATGGAAAAACAGCTCCAATTACGTCCGTAATGGACGCAGCGAAAAGCGCCTTCAACATGCCATTACGTCTGAAATGCCGGAGCTGTTTTCTTCTGAAAACAGCTCCGTAATTTCAGCCATAACGGAGGCTGCCGTGTGAACATACCCTTAAACAGAACCTTTTACCTGTCCATACATGTGCAGCGTGTAATAGGCAGGGCTGCACAAACCCTGGGGCAATTTACATTTTCTTTTTCCTATCCCTTGTTATTAAGATATCGGTGCCGTTATATTTGGCGCCCGATATTTAAATAACCCCCTGAACTATCATTGGGGCGTGTAATTGGCAAGGGGGCATGTTACTATCGCTGTGACAATGTCCAATCAGCTACAGACGGTCTCACAGCAAGAGCTGGAAAGAGTGCGCACACGTGCAACTCCACCGTCACCACTGAACAGAAAAGAAGAGAAATGTGAATTCTTCTGTTCCGTGGAAGTATAGCCAGCAGCAGCGTCTGAGCTGTGCGCGCATGCACGCTCTCACTCCTCAGATCTCGGCAGACAAGGACGACAAGACTGATCTCTCGTGAGAGATCACACAGTCTTGTCGTCCTTGTCTGAAGAGAGCATTCGCGCGCAGAGCTCCGACAACACAGCTGACAATACTTCCGCCATCACTGTGCCCCAAGATTTCTGTAGCCCTGCCTATTACATGGTGCACTCAGCTGCACATGTATTGGCAGGTGAAATCTTCTGTTCACACGCTAGCTGTCATTTACGTGTGAAAAGGCAGACTGTTTTCAAGAGAAAACAGCTGCCTCGTTTCACACGTAAATGCTCCTCGCATTTTGCGAGCTGTCTGAGACGCTCGTAAATCTTGAGCTGTGCTTCATTGAGTTCAATGAAGAACAGCTCAAATTACGTGGCAAAGAAGTGCCCTGCCGAGGCAGTCCATTTACGCGTCGTCGTTTGACAGCTGTCAAACGACGACGCGTAAATTACAGGTTGTCTGCACAGTACGTCGGCAAACCCATTCAAATGAATGGGCAGATGTTTGCCGACGTATTGCAGCCCTATTTTCAGGCGTAAAACGAGGCATAATACGACTCGTTTACGTCTGAAAATAGGTTGTGTGAACCCAGCCTAAGAAGGTATTGTGTTTTTGTTCTTGGTACTGTAGAGACGTTCCAATGTGTATGCATTCGCTATGCATGGGAGATATACAGGATTAACCACTTCCCGACATCCGCCGTATACATATGACACATGTACAGTGGGGGAGCATGTAGCTGAGCCCGCTCCATAGAACGAGCGTGTTGGCTGTATTTTACAGCCGACGTTTCAGTGTAATAAGAGCTATCTTGCTTGTTTAACCACTTAGATGCCACAGTCAATAGTGACCACAACATCTAAGTGGTTAGAAACAGGTGCGGCCTCCTGTAACGTTGCAATGCCCCCACACGCGATCATGTCTCAGGGGGTGCCAATGGTTGGCCTGGGGGCCTGATGAAGGCCCCCCGTGCCTGCCATCTTTGTGCTCCTATGAAGCCTTGCTTCCTGCAGGGCTTTGTAAGAGTCTTTCAGTATAACTATATTCTGCAATACATTAGTATTGCAGTATATCATGCAAACGATCCAACGGTCGCTGGTTCAAGACCCCTAGGGGTGTGTGTGTGTGTGTGTGTGTGTGTGTGTATATGTATATATATACATATATATATATATATATATATATTTAAAATGCCAGAATCGTTTTTTTTGTTTTTTTTGGTCAATTCATCTGCCACAAAAAATTTAATTAAGCAATCAAAAAGTCTCATGTACCCCAAAATGGTACCAATAGAAACTACAGCTCTGCCTGCAAAAAAAAGTACTAATACCGCTCAATCATTGGGAAAAAATAGTTATGACACTCAGAATATGGCGACATAGCTAAAATTTTATTTTGAACAATCCGTTATTTCCTTGTAAAACATAAAAAGAAAAATATATAAATTTGGTATCACAGTAATCGTATTGACCCGCAGAATAAAGTTAACATACTGTAAAAACAAAACCCCCCAAAATATTGAGGAATCGCTGTTTTTTTTTTTTTTTTTTATTCCACCCCACGAAGAATTGTTTTCCAGTTTCCCCCTACATTATTTGGTACAATAAATGGTTCCATCAAAATCTAAAACTCTTCCTGCAAAAAACAAGCCCCCACCCTTATATTTGGCCGGAAAATAAAAAAGGTATGGCTTTTTGAAGGTGGGGGGAGGAAAAAATACTAAAGTGAAAATCCGAAAAATGGCTGCGCTGGGAAAGGGTTAATATTTGAGGTAAATATTAATTGGTCAAACTACCATAAAAAGGAGCGTTAAATATGTTTAATATTGAGAAAATAGTACAGTTAAAAAAAACCAACTATGTTTAGTTAGAAGTAATTGCAGGAGTGATCTCGAGAATGGCCGCCAGCGCTTTAGAATGTAAAGTGATCCTACAGTGCTGGCGGCCATTCAGTGGCCTAGGAGACCGAGCAGGACGCCTTTCTTACTGCAGAAATATAAGCCGCTAGCAGCACCGGCATTACACAGTTCGTGCCGTAGTTAGACGCAAAATTGCTAATACAAGTTATTTAGAAAAACAATTATTGCGCACACTCCTGCACTGTAATAACTTTTCTAAATATTGTCACTATAATTGGAGCTACGCTTTAACCCCTGTGTTTTCTGCGAGATTTCTGGAAGGCTGGAAGCACACATGCAGTGAGTGACACAGGAGTGAATCCAAAAAGAAGGGAAGGCTTAAAGGAACGACCAATGTCGTCTCCTCCCTGTATCCACTCCTGTGTTCGGCTGCAAAAAACGGCATCAAAGTTGTGTTATTCCTGCATACGTTTTTCAGTCTGTGGGATTTTCTGCATGTTCCTGAAAAGGTGTGAGCAAGTTAATCTCTTGTGAACTTTTATCATTTGTTTCTAGGTTTAGTGTTGACATTGATGAGCAAAAATAGGATCAAACGTCCCGTTGCATATTTGCCGAACTGAATTATTGAAGATTGGTAAAATTTAAAATTAGATGAAGGGAACCTCAGTAAACTTATTTTTACTTTTAAAGGGGTTGTCTCATGAAGATAAGCCCTGTCCTTATGCCATATTAAGGCATATGGACATCAAAGAGGGGGGGGGGTGTAGTGTTCCGGCGGACTAGAGCCATTCTTGTATTATAAGGAGAGGGACCCAGGGCGATCATCTGATTTCCCCATAGGTTGCATTCTGAAATCGTTTGCCTCTGATGAGACAACCCTTTTGATAAAGCATCACAGTCTTCAAAAATCTATGTGAAAAATAACTGCCACCTAACCCTATAAGGACGCAGGTGTTTTTTTAATTATTTTGCCTGCATTCCATCATAACTTTTGGGGGTTTTTCCGCTGACTTGTGAGGTCTTTGTATTTTTTAATTCAGGGTGTAGATATAGATATAATTTTTTGGGTACATAAAAATTGTATTTTATCTGAAGTTTAAAAAAATCGATTTCACTATTGTGTTTTTTTTTTTGGTTTGGTCTTTCCTTGTCCTGCAAATATCTTAAATTATATTTTTAATTTATTGTATTGGTTGTAACAATTGAAGGTATATATCACGTGTGTTTTTTAGTGCTTTGATGGATTTTTTATTAAAAGAAAACACTTTTTTATTAAAAATCTTTTTTGTGCAAGTTTTTTTTTTTTTTAACAAATTATTTTGTTAATCCTTAATTCATTTATTTATTTTACTTCTAAGCTTCCTAACCCTCAAAATACTTACAATGTTAACTAAAGGAAATTCTAACCCCCAATCCCTATACGGTTTGGACAAGAGCAGCATTACGGTTTCCGGCACTTAAAGGGCATCTGTTACCAAAATGTTGTTTTCTCTATGTCTTAGGAGCAATTAATTTAAAATCATATGATAAACATATTCTGCACTTTGTGACTGTGATTTTCCTCAAGTTACTTGGTAGCTGTTCTGAATTTTATGTATGTATCTGCCCTTGTCCGACCTTCTAAGAATGCAGGATTCGGCATCTGATTGGTCAATCATGTGACCTCACATGCTCTGCTGAGCTGCACTGAATCTGGTCTCTAGTCTTAAAAGGGGTTGTCCCAGAATAAAAAATTATGACCTAATCCATATGATAGGTGATCATCAGGGCCGGTGTTAGGGGGGGGGGGGGCGCAAACTGGGCAATTGCCCAGGGCCCCCATCGTATCAGGGTCCCCTGTCCGCTATAGCCGCCATAGCAGCTGCTACGAGGCCCCCTACAAGGGGGATTTGTGTGGCGCTATCTACAAGGGGGCTGTCTGTGTGGCGCTATCTACAGGGGGCGTTATTACTGTATGGGGCACAAAGGAGTCACGGTTACTGATGAGGCACTTTTATTGCATCGAACAATAAGGGATCATTATTACCATCTGGGGCACCATCTAGGATGGTGTATAGGTGGGGTGGATGCGAGAAACCAACATGTCTGTGTGTCAAATTCTGAAGACGAGTCGTGGCTGGAATAAGTTGTCACAGTGGTCTGGGCCAAATGGAGAAAAAAAAGGGAAATTTGAATGACTCTAATAAGAGAAAACATCACCTGTAAGTCACTGGATATAAATGTTCTATTGCCACTTATATGGTCTGTAGAGCTACTGTGTATAACTGTCATCTACCACTATATGGTCACTATATGATGGTAATATTGGTCTTTGTATAGTGGTATTTATTCAGCAACAGTATGGGGGTATTATTCAGTCACTGTGTGGTTATGGTTTGGAGGTATTATTCAGTAACAGTATGGGGGTATTATTAAGTCACTGTGGTTATGGTAAGGCAGTATTATTTTGGACCTTGTATTTTGTTATTAGTAATATTGGTCTTATAATAGTGAATTGTGTTCAGTAATAGTATGCAGGTAATATTTAATCTGGTATAGTGGTATGATTTTAATAGCTGTATATAGATTAATTTTTTTTGTGTGAGAAGGGGCACATATACTTTGGGTCTTGCAACACTCCTAGACGTTCTAGAAATCAGCAGTTCTCTGCACATAGTCTTCTGAATTGACCGCATTATTGATAAAGTAATTCAGCATTTGGGGCCCCACTTTTAACTTTGCCCAGGGCCACACTTTATCTAAAACCGGCCCAGGTGATCATTTTCTGAACCCTGGACACACACAGATCATGAGAAGAGAGGTACCGAACCCCCTGTTCCTCCTCACTGCTTGACCACAGTGAGAAGGACATTCAATGGAGCTGCAGTTTAGCATGCGCGCTGCCACTCCACTCAAAGTCCATGGGTATTACCGAAACAGCTGAGTGCAGTGCTCTGCTTTTTCCGTCATTCTAATAGACATTGAATGGAGCGGCGGGCGCATGCTCTACCGCCGCTGCGTTTAAGCTCTTCTTCACTGCAGTGGGTGCAATGAGGGGGATCTGGGGGTTTGGGACCTCCGTTCTCATGATTAGTGGGGGTCCCAGCGGTGGGAGCCCCTAGCAATCAGAAAATGATCACATATCCTGTGAATAAGTGATAATTTTTGATTCTAGGACAACTCCTTTAATACTCATTCAGACATAAGTCGTTGTGCCCCCCCCCCCCCCTTCATCTCTTAACAGTGCACAGTACCATAAAATGTGACAAAAAGACACTACAAAAGTATGATGTAATTTAACTAAATGCTTACCAGGGAATATGTTGTAAACTAATACTTATTACACCCCAAAAATGTATGACAGATACACTTTAAGACATAAAGAATATACAGATTCATCCCTGTTCCAAGTTGTCTTTGTTGGCATTTGTCTCACTGGGGTTTCATGAACTCCTAGGGACTTTGGTGGTAACACTCCATTGTATTTCTGCATGTCCCTCCAGAATTGGGTGTATCTGCCAGCCAATATCTAATATCTACTGCATATCCAGCTTCAGATATGGCATGTTAAACATTTCTAGATAACGCTCTTCCTCATCTCATTAAAATGTTCTTGTAGTTACTTTGTGGTGACTACTTTTCCCTCATGGTGAGTACAATATATGGTAAGTTCTAGGTGCATCCACAATTATGGCTTTGTTTAATCAGATAAATCTAATTATCAATTAGTTTTTGACAATATTGGCTGTGAAAACAAGCACTGATCGACGTGACAGCTTGTGAAACGGCACTCGTATGCTCCTTTCACAAGGAGCTATGATCGGTAATGTGTGGAGATGAACAATAGTTGCTACAAACGTTCGCCTCCATACATTTCCATCATCTCGGCAGCATATCTCCCTGCTTGCACAGGGAGATATATGACCGACTAGCGACCATTTTATCGGCCGCATAAACGAGCCAGTCAGCCAATGAACAAGTGATTGCTCGTTTAGCGGCATATCGTTGCCCTATTTATACAGTACAATGATTGGCAAATAGTGTTAGCCCGATCAACGGCCCATGTAAAAGGGCCTTTATGGGGCAGAACCTTTTTAACGTGGGTGCTAGATGGGTTTTGGATTGCTATATAACCCCACCCATCCCTTGTTCATCTAGCGATCAGTGGGTGTAGGAGAGGGTCTCACTGTGCACCCCACACTGATCACAACTTCTCAAATATCTATGACATATCAGAAGTTTATGTAAGGCCTCATGCACACGATCGTAGCCATGTGCACGGCCGTGATTTTCGGGTCGGCCGGCCACGGAGTGTCACATCGAGGCTGTGCACGTGGCCGCGGCCATTATTTTTAACCGAAGAACACAGCCGTAATAAGGCTTGCCTGTTCTTTCTGCGGTCCGGGCTCCGGAAACCACGGTCGTATGCATGAGCCCATAGGAATGAATGGGGCCGCAATTCTCCCGTGGATTTTCGGGGGAATTGTGGCTGCAAAAGCACGTTCGTGTGAATGGGGCCTAAATGTTGCAGGGTCTCGAACTATTTTTAACTCCTTAGTAAAGGATTTGATTGTGGACGTACACCGATGTTTTGCAGCCTGTATTTTTACTGGAATCTAGTGAGGGGTTCCCGTAATATCTCTGCTGCATTGATAAATGACATTCCTCTTGGCAAAACTGACAGGTTGTTTACAAGTTCTGAGGTCTGAAATGTCCTTGACTGGATAACGACTGGTAGGAAACGTTGTTTTATCTCTTATTCTCGACATCCTTCACATAAGGCCCACTGTACAACATGATGTTTTAACAGGCGTCTATCTGGATTAATATGTAGTAAATCTAAAACATATAGAGACCTAGCGGGTTAACATGACATAATGTTTTTCATTACGTAACGTACTCTAGTCCTTTTGTTTTTTGTGTTATTGTTTTTTAGTCTTGTTTTTGCTATGTTTTCATAATATCTATTTAATGCCTCATGTACACAACTGTAAGGATTTTTACTGTCCGCAAATACGGATCCGGCGGCTATGGATGCACGTCTGTACCCGTCTGCAATTGCAGAAGCAATCTATGGGCGAGTTCGTGACTCAATTGCTGATAAGAAATGAACATGTTCTATATTTTGCGGATCATTTCTATGGCACGGACACAAATACGTAAATATACGGAAAGGTGTCCACAGCCAATAGAATTGAATGGGTCCGCAATTTCACCCGTAATTACGGATGAAAATTAAGGTAGTGTGCATGGGGCCTAAGGGGGTGGAGGATTGTTTTTTATTTTTGTATGCTTCACCGCTCCCTCCCTATCCTTTGCAGGAAATATTCACCCTCAGAAAAGAAAAATAAAGACACAGGATAATAAGCCAATGTTAAGAGCGTATCATACATGTCATTGTCAAAATGTCACCTACGTGTTTAAATGTCCACGTGGAAAGGTATTCATAGCGCAGACATCCCGCGTAGTCATACTAAGTTTGAGTGAACAGCGGTCAGCTATCAGGACTTTTGTACAGTAAAAAGAAAAGGGAAAATAAAATCACTCCTAAAAGCTGAGGTCAAACAATCCATGGCTTCGTTCACATCTGCGTTGGGACTCCGTTCATGGGTTCCGTCTGACCTTTCCGTCAGGGGAACCCATAAACGGAATCCAAACGGAAATCATAGGT
Organism: Rhinoderma darwinii; assembly: GCF_050947455.1. Taxonomy (NCBI): domain Eukaryota; kingdom Metazoa; phylum Chordata; class Amphibia; order Anura; family Rhinodermatidae; genus Rhinoderma; species Rhinoderma darwinii. Next base: position 54,617,355 of record NC_134697.1, on the reverse strand, counting down.
TTGCATCACCATCATGGATCCGATGCAAGTGGTTTCCATTTGTCACCGCTGTGTAAGGGTTCCGTCGTTATGTACTGTAATCGACTGCGCTAAGAAGTTTGGTGAAATAACTGTCACAAGCCTTTTTTTAAAATGAGACATGAGGTGTTCAACCTCAAATGGATAGTGTTGGAGAAGAAAGATTTTGAACAAGTTAGAATCCAATTGCTTCAGAGAGACCTTTTTGGATTTTCACATTAGATTGCGTAATGTGAAAAGGGTTAAATAAGAGCTGCAATCTCAGTATGTTTTTGTCAGCATAGGGTTGCTATTGGCAACGTGTATTTGGCACGGACAATGCCCTTGCATTGACTAAGTGGTTAGGAGAAGAGGCACTATTTTATTTTAACTATTTTATTGTAACTATTTTATTGTAACTATTTTATTGTGGCTAATTGTTTAATAACATTGGAATAGAATGTTTACGTTATTGTAACTGTTGAACTAATGTATATTACCGTGTGTCCCTATGTTCTCTAAAGGCCCTTTTACATGGGCCAATTATCAGGCAAACGAATGTTCACAGAATGTGGAAGAGCAAACACTCGATCATCGGCTGATTGTATAATTTATTCTGCAGGAAATATTATCGTTGTCGGCAGCGCATCTCTCTGTGTAAATGTATGAGGACGAGTGATCGGAGTGGTGCTTTGAGTGAAGAGGGTAAGTAAATGGTATGATCTAGGGTCTACGTTTTTTGTTTTGTGTGACTTGGGGTCTTATTCATTTAGAGGTGTAGTCTGGGGTCGGATTAATTTTGGAGCCTGGGTTTTATTATTTTACGGATCAGATTAATTTAGAAGGTCTGATCTGGGGTTTTATTAATATGGGGTCTCTTCCAGGGTCTGATTAATTTAGGGCTCCTCTCTGTGGTCTGAAATAATTTAGGGGTCTGGTCTGGGGTCTGATTATTTTAGGGGTTGGGTCTAGAGTAATTTTGGGGTCTCAATTTATTGTGGGGTCTGTTATATGGGGTACTACTTATGTGTACAATATAGTGTATTATTTATGTGTTACTGATAACTTACTTGAATGTTGTTACTTTACATTTTAGAAGGGGAGGGAAAAATTTAGCTAAGTTCTAGGTGTGCTTGTACTAGATATGAGGGGTTGGTTCGCCACACTGAATCGCTTGTGATCAATACTGTCTAGTTGGGCAGTGACTTATCCCCTTCTTCCTAATGCCTAGCTCACCACACCACAACTGTGCAATCTACTCAAAGTAGCTACTTCCAATGCTCCAGGGACATTTATTTCTTCAGTTAGTGCCCTGACTTGACTTTGTGGGTTTGATGGTCTAACGTATGGAACCCTGGTCTTGCCTGGCAGGTGGGTTGTTGTTTTACCCAAGATCGAGCTTTGACAGCACTATTTCACCTGTATACAATGCACGTAGATTGGTTAGTGGAATTACAGCTTTAGTGGTTTGGGTTTGCCCTCCTACCTGGCATTCTGGACATCAGTGACCTCACCATGGGACCAATCCGCTACCACAAAAATCTTTTTAGGGCATATAGATATAATCGAGTGAGGCATCCATGAGGCGTGATGAACTTCTCACCTTAGGCGGCGGCCTGCTGCCTCTCTCAGGGGGCGGCGGCGCCACTGAATCCAGCCACCGCCGCTCCCTCCTGCACCAATTGTACCTGTGTCTATGGGACACAGATACAATTGCATGCATAAGCGCTGAATGGCCGGACCATTCAGTGGCTTTCAATGACGCTGATTGGAAGGGCAGAATGACTTGCCCCGCCAATCAGTGCCTTTCAACGACGCCAGCAGCGGGCGCTTGTGTCGTTCAGCCCAAGCAGACCTGCTCAGAAGAGGGCAGGCATGCAATGACACAGGACGGTGTGGGTACGGGATCAAGGTGAGTATGAAATTTTTTTTGTACATTTTTTTTCACTTAAAAGTGTGAGTGGGATTTCCCATGGGAGGGAGCTATATATGGGGCACTATATACAGGGGGGGGGCTATTTGTGGAGCACTATATACAGGGGGACTATATGTAGTGCACATTCTACAGGGGGGCTATATGTAGGGCACTATATGCATGTGGGGTTATATGTAGGGCACTATATACAGGGGGGCTATATATTTGGCACGATCTACAGGGAGGCTATATGTAGGGCACTATATAAAGGGGGCTATATGTGGGGCACTATCTACAAGGAGGCTATATGTAGAGCGCTATCTACAGGGGGTCTATATGTAGGGCACTATCTACAGGGGGCTATGTGTGAGGCACTATCGACAGGGGCTATATATGGGGCACTACAGGGGGCTATATGTGGGGCACTATCTACAGGGGTGCTATGTAGGGCACTATCTACAGGGGGATCTATGTAGGGCACTATCTGCAGGGAGATCTATGTAGGGCACTATCTACAGGGGGATCTATGTAGGGCACTATCTACGGGGGGATCTATGTAGGGTACTATCTACAGGGGATCTATGTAGGGTACTATTTACAGGGAGCACTGTGTGTGTGATACAGTGTATGGTGCTATTATAATTAGAGGTGTAGTGCATCATGGCACTATTATATTTAGGGTGTAGTGTTTGGCACCATGAGAATTTGATCTTGGTTTATAGGTGCACAAATGTTTGAAAAGTGAGAAGCTGGAGACTTCTGAGCGGCAAACTGCAGAAATGGCCTGTAGCCGGGAGAAGTCTTCATAGAGGTCTGGAACGGATGGTGAAGAAAAGAGAAAGAGAACAACTACAATCTGAAATTATGTCACTGGTGAGTCACTCAATGAAAGAGTTTGTTCTGCCTCTAATCAGAACTGTAGTCACTGTATGATCTGCAGCGAGATGATGGGTGGTATGATTTTTTTTGTGAAACCGCAACTCCCAGCATATCCTTACCATTGTTCGGGCCATGCTGGGAGCTGTAGTTTTACGCCATACAAACCTATACGACAGGGGCAGCACTAAATTGAGCTGTATTTGTGCTGGTGTTGTGTTTATGTGCTGAGCTTTGTACTGATGCTGTATATATGTTCTGAGCTTTGTTCTGGTGCTGTATTAATGTATGAGCTTCGTTCTGATGCTGTATATATGTACTGAGCTTTGTTCTGGTGCTATATATATGTATGAGCTTGGTTCTAGTGCTGTATTTATGTACTGAGCTAGGTTCTGGAGCTGTATTTATGTACTGAGCTTGGTTCTGTATCTATGAACTGAGCTTTGTTCTGGTGCTGTATATATGTATAAGCTTCTTTCTGGTTCTGTGTATATGTACTGAGCTTTGTTTTGGTGCTGTATATATGTATGAGCCTGGTTCTAGTGCTGTATTTATGTATTGAGCTTGGTTCTGGAGCTGTATATATGTACTGAACTTTGTTCTGGTGCTGTATACATGTATGAGCTTTGTTCTGGTGCTGTGTATATATGTACTGTGCTTTTGTTCTGGTGCTCTATATATGTACTGAGCTTTGTTCTGGTCCTGTATATATGTACTGAGCTTTGTTCTGGTGCTGTATATATTTATGAACTTGGTTCTAGTGCTGTATTTATGTACTGAGCTTAGTTCTGGAGCTATATTTATGTACTGAGCTTTGTTCCTGTGCTGCATTTCTGTACTGAGTTTAGTTCTGGTGCTGTATATATGTACTGAACTGGATTCTGGTTTTGTATATATTATGAGCTTTGTTCTGGTGCTGTATATATGTACTGAGCTTGGGCCTGGAGCTGTAATTATATAGGATATATTTATAATAACAAGATTGCAGGGAAGATGGAATTGTTTTAAATTCATTGTCTATTTAATGGGAACTTGTCTGGTAGTCTTAACCCCATGAAACGCCACCATGCGGTAACACATGACCTGACAATATTTCCAAACATTCCCCTGTACGTTTTTTTCAGATGCAGTAAAATCTATAAAATCAACTTTTAAAACTGCGCACACTATATGCTAATTACTCATTAAACGGTCATCGGGCGGTGCTTCTATCCTGAAGAGTCACATAGTCCTGCCTCCAAACCCACCTTGCCATGTTTAATTGACATCACCTTAGCTGTTATATATCACTATAAGTCTCCTCCAACTTTCTCGGATGTGCTATTGCCTTGTACTACTTGGGCACGCAGCGTGCAATGGCGCATGCGCAATAGTTGAAGGAGGCTGCTAGTGATGAAGAACAGACAGGGGGATGTGAATCAAAATCTGGGGGGCACCATTTCAATTTTCACCTCAGGCAGCAGAAAGCTAGAACCGGCCCAGTGAGTCGCCCATGGCAGGGCCACCTCTATAAGCTAGAGCTTAGGGTAGGGCTGCATGGAAGATGAAGAGTCGCTGGCATGCTAACAGCTGATCAGCTGTTGATCATGCAACCTGTCTCAAACCCGACAATCCTTTAACCGAGGGTCCATCTGTAAAAGTATCAGTCATATTAAATTGTGCTATTTACTATTGACATATTGGTAAAATAATAGACTTCTTAAAGAAACAGTAAACCTAGAAACTAATTATATATGTTAACAAATAAAAACTGTCCTTAGAGTATATTCACACGCATTAGATTCATTGCAAAAATGTCTGCAACTGAAAATCAGTCCTATATATTTGAATGGGGTTGTTTCTGCTGAAAGTGCATGGATTTCTGCAAGCCCTGTTCAGAATGGGACAGTTGCCGAAATTTTTGCAACAAAACTGCCACGTGTGAATATACCATTAACGCATCTGCAATATTTTCTTCATGTAATATACTTGCCTAAGCTATAATCTTCTATAGACATCTGAGATGTTCTGGTGCCATGCGTGAAGAGCCGTAACTGCACACTGGCGGAACATTTGCTGATGAAACCATATGATGCCCAGCGAGTATTGTGCAAGGGGGCAATTAATAAAAGTCTGTGCTTGATAGTCATTGGACGTCGTACAATTGCCTCGGCAACTGTACCGACCGGCAAGCAGTTAGGGTATGTTCAAACTTAGTGACCAAAAACGTCTGAAAATACGGAGCTGTTTTCAAGGGAAAACAGCCCCTGATTTTCAGATGTTTTTTGAGCAACTCGCATTTTTCGCGGCGTTTTTCGCAGCGTTTTTTACGTCCGTTTTTGGAGCTGTTTTCATTGAGTCTATGAGAAAACGGCTCCAAAAACGTCCAAAGAAGTGTCCTGCACTTCTTTGACGAGGCAGTCATTTTACGCGTCGTCGTTTGACAGCTGTCAAACGGCGATGCGTAAATTACAGGTCTTCAGCACAGTACGTTGGCAAACCCATTCAAATGAATGGGCAGATGTTTGCCGACGTATTGGAGCCGTATTTTCAGGCGTAAATCGAGGCATAATACGCTTCTTTTACGCCTGAAAATAGGTCGTGTGAACCCAGCCTTACGGCTCTTCACACACGATATCAGATTGGATTGGATTGGGTGCATTTGCTGAACTACTTCAACGTATGTAAAGCAGCTGTACAGAGTACAACTTGAAAGCCATTCCCGAAGAATGTCATAGGTTTCTGTGGCTGCTATTCCTATTTTTATATTCTCCAGCCCTGAACCTCATATATACTGATGTGTAGGACTGGTCCCTTCCTTTATGGGGTGTTGTGGTTCGCTCCTCACATTGGGGAAATATGTTTTCTAATACTCTCTACCGGCTTTCGATTGTCCATCCTTGAGTTTTCTAGCGTCCATATAGGTGAATCCGGCTCTGACCAGAGTGCTTACAAGGGGAAAAAAAGTCGCATAAAGACGAGATATTTTGCCTAAATAGCGGGACATTAAGAACAAGAACAAACCATAAGAACTCATCTTAATCCTGAAATAAATGATGTAGATATATGAAATTCATGATTATTGCACAGTACCTGAAATGTAAAAATTCAAATTGTACCATTATTGGTTTCAATTGTCTTGAAACATTCCTTTACCAGACAGACCAATCTATCCTGTGAGATATTCACTGCACACCCAAGGCCAGCTTTAATATTTATGGCACATTATGTGTATTTTTAGGATGATTTAAACGTCCATAACTTTTACTTTTCCAAAGTTCTTCTATGAGGATATTTACGGACTATCACCAGTCGGAAAGAATGAAAAGCATGTGACTTAGGACAGGACAAACGGAAGGGTTGACCTCAGCTAATGACCTGTCTCCTGAGTGTCCCTCCTCACAGTTCCCTTGCGGATAACAATGTATAATTTTAAGAATTTCAGCACGTGAAGACAATGGGAGGATGAGACATCAGGATCAATCAGTAAAAATATCCTTGTTTACAAGGCAGATCTCTACTGGAAGGGTCAGAGGTTTGGCCCATTTCATCCTCTTCCTTCTGATAATGTGTCCACTGAAAATGATAACGTAGAGGTCCTAGTGATAAATAAAGGAAAACAAGATCATCTGTACCTCAGATGCAGCAAGGACATAGACCATCTAACAAGGTTCCTTACAAAGTGCACCAGGTCCAGTTCTTCAATTTATAATTGAATTTCTGAAAATGCTTTTTCTCCTGACCTTCTGTTTCTACCTGAGATTTAACCAAGTGACCCCATTGGGTGAGTAACATTACCTTCCTAAAACAGTGTGTATATATGTATCATATATGTGTGTGTATATGTGTGTATATATATATATATATATATAATATACACACACACACAGAGTATATACGGTCATTATATTGCTATGTGGCTTATTGTTGACATTTCTGAGATAACCCTACATTTAAAATCAATTACTATTTGCCAGCAGCCCTTAATGCCTACTATCTCACATCTCATGTTTATACAGTGCTTTTTTGTCATGATTTACATTGCTGGCACATTGATCTGATAGACCACCAAGTCTTGTCTGTAAATGTCCACCCTTTCAAATGCCTGGAATGAAAGAGCTGTGGCTACTTTGGCTTTTTTTTCCAAAGATGCGACCGCTCTTTGTCAAGTGTTATAAATCAGGCTGTGTTGCAATTCCGACAACTTTTGGCTTTGCTATGAGTCCCAACGAATGCGATAATGATGGCATATCTAAGTATAATGCCATCAATGCATATTGGGGAACAACCCATTTAATAAATATTTGGTTACAGTAAAGACAAATGCACACATTGTGAATCAATACATAAATAAATAGTTGATGTCGCCAGGACATTCTCCATATTTCCTTGCCTTTTTCCTTCTTTTGCTATGGACAGTGTGTGTATACTTTTTCTACATTTTTAAGGGACTGTGGTGAGACTCCTGATAATTTTTTCTCCATTGGTTTATAGTTATACTGTAAGCCTATGTTCATAAAATGCATTTATGCGGCGGCTTTGGGTTTGTTTTTGCTATTTATAACTGGAGTGGGTCCTGAAGGGAAGAGAAGTATATCCAATATTGGTTTTGAATAAAAACAACGGCACCTAAACGGCAATGTATCAAAACACAACTTTACAGAATACACATTCTTCTATCATAGCTCCTTGACAAGTAGGGATAGAATCCAAGTGCAGCATTGCTGTAGGTACTGACTAAAGGTGTTTGTACTTGTCTAAAATAAGTATAGGTTGGTGATGGACCCTCAGCATGCCCTGCCAGTCGGAACTATTGCAAATTAAGCCTGGCATCATTTAATAAGATGGGGTGCGCACGGAACCATTTATACTGTATTTGGGTATCCACGTAAGTCTGGAACATTACTGACTCAACAATGGAAAAAGTAGAGGAACATAGAAGTCATACTGATTATCAACTTGTCTGCTGCTTTGGACACATTCATTAAGCGAAGATTAACATGATCATTAAACCTAATTCCAAGTTAGTTTAGCTTAGAGCTGACTTTGTTCTTTTAGCAAATTACTTAATTTGTCAACAATTTAATGTTTCCGCTACTTAAGGCCATGCTGAGCGTAGTAATTATACATTTGTCCTTTACAGTTTCTAATCTAGGAGAAAGCAGAGGCAAGAGCTACTTCAGTTTTCCGATACATTTATATGGATGGCTTATTCTTAGGACCAGCCATCACTATCTGATTAGGATTTGAACCCCCACCGATCAGATATTTATGGCCTATACGAAGGATATCAATGCTACAATCCCGGAAATCCTCTGAATCACTACATAATGAAGGATTGTGTAACATTCTAATTCCAAGATCTCTGCTTGCCATCAGTGAATGAGAAAGATATCTGCTTGAAGTCAATGAATGAGAACATTCTTGTTTACATCCAGAGGCTGAAAACCATGCAGCCATGTTCCTGCTCTCAGCTGAGAAGTGGATACAATTGCATCCAGTCTAGGCAATTGCATCCAGTCTAGTGAGCTGCTGTCCTGATCATTTGTAATATTGCAAATTTTAAATTGTATCCACCTCTCAGCTTTGAGAAGGACTACTGTAGGTCCTTACTGGGTTTTTAGTTTATGGATGTAAACTATAATGAATCTACTAACCGCAAACAGAGATCTTCAAAATGGTGAGAAATAGAAACACAATGACTCACATTTACTAATGCTGTGTAATAGTTAGACCAGGCATGCACAAAATGTGCCACAATTTTCACAGTGGTGCATGTTGCATGATAATTTTGGCGCATTTTGCATGACCTGTTACACACTTTTTCCTTCCTTATACCATTGATTTGGCTTATTTTGTGCCAGAATTTTGTGCCAGTTTTTTTTGGCACACTCTGGCACAGGTTAAGCCACTGCTCCTTTACAACCAGCTATTTATCGCTAAGTCACGTCAAAATTGCGAATAACTGTGCCAATTTGTGCCAATATGTGGCGCATTTATTAACACTTTGTAGACCCACACACAATAATAATGAAAAGTTACTAACTTTCCATTATCCATGATGAAAGTGGTCTTCCAACTTTTTATACCATTTCATTCAGATTGGCAATAAAAACGACTTTTAAATGTACTCTCTTTACTGATTTGCCCTCCTTAGACTCCTTCTATTTGCAGCTTTGTTTCCGATACGGTGATGTCACGTACATCCGTCATGTAATGTTCTCTATGCAAAGTAACTCCCCCAATATATTGCCCGATCTCTGCACACCGCTTCAGGCACCGTGGGATTGGTAGTTGTCATCATGTCGCTGAAGCTACTAACACGGCCTGCTCCACTAAGTGAAGAAACAACGCGGTGGTGTTAGTCGGGGACCAACGATGCCAATAAAATACACAAATCTGAAAAAATATTAAATGTTCTACATCTGATAACACTAAACAGCAGATGTATGTCTTTTATGGAGCCCGGAAACCCCCTTTAAGCTTATAAATATTTAAAAACTGGACTGTCAGGTTACGTTTAGAGTTTGTGTAGTTTTATATAGGACTGCAGGTGAACATACTGTTTAGTCCTGACTTAGAGTACACAAACAATGTAGCCTCAAAGGGCCGAATGACCAATTCAGCTCCGCTGCATTTATATGTTAGTTTTCACTAATGTTTTTTATCATAATCATCATAATTTTTATTTATAATCTGAAATACAAATGTCAATAACTGTTAGAAAAAAAACTGTCCATAGCTTTTGCCTCTTTCCTTGAACCATCTGCCCCAGCCCCGGTAAAGAACAATTCTCTTATCAATTTCCTGCTTCCCAAGTAAACAATTCAGAAGTTTCCCCCATTTTTCCTTATATTGAAAACACGGTGCATGTATGTCAAGCCATTCCATTGTAGTCAAATATATTAACAAATTTAAGAATTGGACATATATAGTTAGATCTTTACTTAATCCATCTATTCATTATAGGTTTGTTTTGTTTTTTGCTTTTTGCTGTTAAGAGTATTAAATGTATTATAATTTTATCGCTTAGATTCATGAAAAAATGTTAAGATCCACATGAAAAATAAATATTGAGTAATTTCGCTTGAGCGGGAATCCCAGTATGTCATAAACCAAATTTTAGATCTCATCCCAGAACTTTTGAATAGCTGGACAAACATACAAACAATGCTATAAACCGGCTTTCAGTAATCCACATTTGGGACATTTTATTTTTCCCATCATTTGACAAAGCATTAGGCTCCCTGGTAGCCATTTAAAATTAATATCGAAGGCTCTGTATATTTTAAGGAGTATTTTCCAGAACGTCTCTTAATAATTCAGATTTAATTAAGGTATAGGCATTAGTCCAGACTTTTTGGTTGTTTTTTTTTGCTCTTTCCTCTATGTCTGTATCTGTAGAAGAAATTTACTCAACGTTTCTTTATCATTTCGTGTAATAAGGAATATATAGTGAAGTTGAATCAATTACCTGAAGGAGCATTGTTCTGTATTTTGCTTTCTTCCTTCTTGAAGGAATATTTTATAAAATTTGACAGGTGCTCTTATATCGACATGTCATTTGTATATATTAGGTATCATATCTCTCTACTGAAAGTAGCAAAAATAATCATGAATTGGTATGCCAAATTTTTCCCTAACTTGACTAAAATTATATATTGTTTGCGTTTCCCCAATGCATTACATCCAAAATGTTTTGTCATTTATTCAATCATGTTCCCTAATAAATGGACCTAGTTATTTTTTTATATTTGGGAAAGACATACCACCTTTCTGTTTAAGAATTTTTAGTATTTTTATTGACATCCTATGTGTTTGACCTCTCCATATAAAGTCCAAAAGAGTAGTTCTTTTATATTATTACTTTGGATCAACACAGGAATCATTTGTAAAGAGTAAGGCTACATTCACACGAGCATATCGGATTCACACAGCACACAGATGAGTTTTACGCTTGTCTGAATGAGCCCTAAACATTTTTAGTAAGATGGCTATTTTTAGTGTTACTTTATTTAATATTTTTTTTTATTATAAACTGCATAAGTTATTTTATTTTTTCATTTTGTCTATAATAAATTAATTTGTGTGTATTTTGGTGTATTTTTGTGCATTGTTCACATTTACCATAAACCAGAGACATTTCTAAACATTTTGTATCAACAACTCTCCCTTCTTTCAAGCCTTGGACCCATGTTCAGCTTATATAAGTCTGAATGAGCCTTGGAGAAACACAGACCACTTATTTAATGAATCCGAAGACAAACCAATGTGCGATAACCACCTGGATGGAGAGTGGTATCGGTTCACTGGTATGGCTGGAGATGCTATGCCAACATTTTGTATCCTAGAAAACCACTGTGGCACACATGCACCAATCTGGCTCAATGGGAGTCACCCAAGTGAGTCAGAGGGCGTTGTGCAAAGACAAGCCTGTGCCAGTTTCAGTAATAACTGCTGCCAATGGAACACAACTGTGGATATTAAGGCCTGCCCAGGAGGGTATTATGTGTACAAATTAACAAAGCCAAATGTTTGCTTCCATGTCTATTGTGGGCGTAAGTACTATTTTACGTATTCACAATTAAATTATTAAGTTTAACTCATAAAATGCATAGGTAAATGAATTGTTCTAATAAATGGGAGCAATGAAGGGGTTGTCCCATGACATACAATTTTGGCATATCGCTAGGATAAGCTGATGGCCAATTGTTGGGGGTTTGACTGCTTTTCCCCCTGCTACTGTAGTACTATGCCACGTTGTTGGCTGCCGGCTCTGCTCAGTTTTTTTCTGGAAGCCACATGGTCAGCCATTGACCACTTTGTTCTAGCAATTGGCGGGGGTCCCAGCTGTCAGACCCACCAAATTATCAGAAATTGATGGAATTTCCTAATTATATATCCTCAATATTTGTCATATGACAAACCCCTTCAAGTGTCTTGCAAATATTTGTTTGTTTTCTGGCTTTTTATTGTGTGTATAAGTAGATAAATGTGTAACTAAGTATAATGCAGCTCATTTGTTACATAGGCGCTATATAGGTAGCCAATACACTTGGCCAATACAAGAGTGTTGTTATACACTTTAGTCACATTGTGTTTAGGGTGTCCTTTTGACATATATATTGAAGAATGCTCATGATGTACATGTCCGACGGATACCGCTAGCGTATACAACTGTATGCTATACAATATTGCCCATAGACCGCCACTAAAAAAAAAGCCAGTATACTTTTTGCAGAGCTCCTCTGCATAGGGAAATCTTGAGCAAAAAAAAAAAAGTAACTTATGTATGCCTGCCCAGCGATTGTCTAAGGGCATGCGCGCGCAAAAGGTCCATAAAAGCTCCGTGTGTCAGCTGCATATGATGCGTGGCTGCGTGATTTTCGCGCAGCCGCCATCATTATGACACTCTGTTTTTATGTTTGTAAACAGAAAAGCACGTGGTGCTTTTCTGTTTTCATTCATAACTTTTACTGCTGTTGCGCGAATCACACGCGGCGCCCGGAATTGCTTCCGTGTGCTGCGCATGATTTTCACGCACCCATTTACTTCAATGGGTGCGTGATGCGCGTAAAACGCACAAATATAGGACAGGTTGTGAGTTTTACGCAGCGGACACACGCTGCGTGAAACTCACGGACAGTCTGAACGGGGCCATTGACTAACATAGGTCCGTGTGACGCGCGTGAAAATCACACACGTTGCACGGATGTATTACACGATCGTCTGAATAAGCCCTAAAGCTGTATTCTAAACTCTGTGGGTTGTCGTGTAGAAACCATCTGCACATTATACACTTTACATATATTTATGCTTCCCTATGGCTCCGTACAGCTACTAGTAGAGGAAATGTTTCCCACTACATACTGTAAGATATTGGCCTGCACCACAATGTGTATAAAGTACATGTCATGTCTCACCGTGCACACAGCAGGAAGAAGCAGCATAAAGATGTCTAAAAAATAATCCAATTCTCCCATCATAGCTTGTGGTTCATAGGCTGACAGTGTGAACAAGTTTCCCTTTAATATGGTATCTGTTATTTAGACTTCTATGATATCTGCGATATGATGGAGTGTGGAGGAACATGTCTGGACACTGGAGATTGCATATGCGGTTCTGGGACAGTTCTAGGTCCTGATGGTCAAACATGTCTGGGTAAGAAAAAATCTTTAACCTAATTTTCCATATCACACTGAAATAATGCATATACTCAAGAATATCTTTACATTTTAAGGGTTTTTTTTATGTACCCAATGTATAATGATGAGATATGCAAGAAATGTTGCATAAATCAATTGTTCAGGTGAAAAAAAATGAAACTTTGTAATATATCGTATTAGAGAAAAATGCCTCTGTCTCCACTTATCAGGCTCCTTCCCAACCCCCTTCCCCCAAAACGGTAAGCATGAAATAGAGGACAACATGTAGTACATCGATTTACATAAGGAATCCTTATCATCAATTTCTTTTCTGTAGCTTCCCACTCCATACGTGGGATATGGGAATGGGACTCTTATTAAAAAATCTTTACTTTTTAACCCCTTGGCGACATGCCACGTACTATTACGTTGCTGTCGCCAAGGGGAAGTATGGCGAGTGACGGCTATGTTACACAGCTGACACCTCACTATAGCGGGCGGAATCAAAGTTCATTTTTATTCCGCCCGTTTAACATGTTAAATGCTGCGGTCAATCGTGACCACGGCATTTAAATTGATAGAATCAGTGGGAGCCCCCTCAAACATGCCATCGCGTCCCGCCCGGTGGCGCAATCGGTCGTTACAATGGTTGTTATGGCAATCTGGGTGCCTAATAAAGGCCCCGGGTCCGCCATCTTTGTACTCCTTTGAAGCTCTGCCTCTGGCATGGCTTCAAAGGAGACTGTCAGTATTACGATATAATGCAATACATTAGTATTGCAGTATATCATGCAATCGATCCAACGATCGCTGGTTGAAGTCTCCTAGGGGGACTAATAAAAAACTGAAGTGTTTAGACTGTGAATAGACATTCCACGGGATGTCTATTCACAATCTCTGCACTTGGTTACTCTGTCTATGGTAGTTACAGCAGAGGAAGCGTGATCTCGCGAAATCTCGCTGTAAATGACAGGTTACAACGAGATCACGCTTCCTCTGCTGTAACTACCATAGAAACAGTAACGAAGTGCAGAGATTGTGAATAGACATCCCGTGGAATATCTATTCACTGTCTAAACACTTCAGTATTGTTAATGTGTTAGTATAAGACAGCACATAAGGATCTAAAAGGATCCCTATGCGCTGAGTAAATGAATGGAGAGGAGTGCATGACACTGATTGGTCACTGATTGGTCAGCGTCATACACTCCTCTGTACAACGCCCACTTGGTCTAACGTAAAAATACGCCCACTTGGGCATTAAGCAACTCATTAGCATAAATCTAAAATCGCTAATAAAGTGGTAAAAATAGATCGTTTTTTTTAATAAAAAGCACTGCTGTCACCTACATTATAGCGCCGATCTCCTTATGTAGGAGATAGGGCACTTATAATGTGGTGACAGAGTCTCTTTAAGTGTTATATGTCACCCCTGTGCTGGATTCATAGCTTCACTGCTTATTACTGCTGTATAATGTCATCCGTGTTGCGGCTTCTATATACAGATGTATCAAGGTTTAACTTGACTTTGATAACTTGCTGCAGCGTGATATCCCACAACAAAAGCCATTGCAAGGCCATTGAAAAAGTCAAGTTAATGTTTCTTGCCACTGTGTATTTAACACATTGAGTCAAGATAAAGATTGCTACATCTGTATGTGTTAGGCAGAAATAGGAGAGCAGGATTCTCCTCTTCTATGTGCAGTGTATACAAGACATGATAGCCGTTAGGCTCTGCCCAATAGCTCAGAGACAACTGAGAATTAGGGTATGTTCACACGGCAGCGTCCGTAACGGCCGAAATTACGGGGCTGTTTCCAGGAGAAAACAGCCCCGTCATTTCAGCCGTAACGGCATGTGCAGGCACTTGAACGGCGCGTCCATTACGGACGTAACTGGAGCTGGTTTTCCATGGAAAACGGCTCCATTTACGTCTGAAGAAGTGACCTGACACTTCTTTGGCGCGGGCGTCTATTTACGCTCCGTCTTTAGACAGCGACGTGTAAATATACGCCTCGTGTGAACAGACAAATGTCAGCCCATTGCTTTCAATGGGCAGATGTTTGTCAACGCTCTCAAGCCGTAATTTCGGACGTAATTCGGGCGTTAAAACGCCCGAATTACGTCCGTAAATAGGCCGTGTGAACATACCCTCAGAGAGAGAGCCTGCAGAGGAGAAAACTGCTAAATAATGCAGAATACAATTCATCTAATGACCAGAAATAGTGTTATTCCTCATGTACACACATATGACCGCTTATTCTGAAAAGTCCCCTGAAATGTTAGGTACGCTTTAACTCCTATATTTTGTGGATATGATGTATAAGGGGATAATCAGCAATGCCTTTCTAGAGATAAAGAATGAATAAGCTGCACCACTATATAGGAAGGGCCTGCCATATTTTTAGTTTCCATCTGCGAAAAGTACTTTCTGATTTATAGCACCTCTGACTAGATTCAGGATGGAAAAATAATCTGCCCACAGCTATTACTGATCTATTCATTTATTCCAGTAGAATTATATTAGAATTATGGCAACTTCAAAAGAAATAGGACAATGGAGAGTTGTTAAAATCGCTTGTAAAGGACATGCAGAACAAGAAAAAATACAGAAAGGGACATAGGACGGCAGGAAAAAAACCGAAATTCCATAATATCAGTAATTCAACAAATGCCTTAGGCCCCCTTAACATCAGGTTTGTGCCCTACATTTATCGTGTTTGTCGGGAAAGCTCCTGCTGTACATGATAAATGTGTTCATAGGGCTCCATTAGCCCAACGGAGACCAAAAGAGCACAGGTAAGATGGCACGCTAATCCCACAGGACAGACCCAAATCAAGAAACAATTATTGCAAGTTCCCAAAGCCAAAGTCTCCGGGCAGTGCATCGGAAGCGCTCTACCCACGGACTTTGGCCCTGGCAAAGCTCCTGACATCTTTGTCTATAAATGGACAGTGACATCAGGTGCTTCTCCAGGGCCAGTATTCCTGGCCAGAGCGCTTCCGACAATCATAAAGCTCTTAACATCACTGTCCATATATGGACAGTGACTTAGAGGACTTCTCCAGGGCCCGAGTCCCTGGGTAGAGCTCTTGTGATGCTTTGGCTGGGAACTCCGGCATTGAAAATTTCTTGACCTCACTGGCCACATATGGAAAGCGAGTCTTTAGGTAGTACTTTTCCCAGGGGGGTGGGGTTGGGGCGTTACACCCTTCTGCCTGAGGTATATGTTGTAAGCCCTCCAGACATATACCTCCGACACAAAGCAAAAGCGTGATATGAAGGGGCCTTACAGGCCTGCTCTCCCGAATCCAATTCTGGTTTTGGCTTAAAAAATGCATGCAAAATCTGCATCAAATCTTCACTGTGTGAATAAGGTCCTATACTAGCCATACTTAAGGGAATCTCTTGTTTTTCAATACATTATTTAAAGGGTTAGGAACCATAGCATCACTGTAGCAGGTGGAAGGGGGCACTGTACTGGCTTCCTTCCCCTGCTTGTGTTTCAGAAGCGCCCGGGCGCTACTTCTCTGTGGTGTCGCTACTGCTGTAGCAGCCACAGCAGCTGCTAGCGGTAAAACCAGGCATGAGAGCGCCCCCGTGCTGTCCAGCGGGACGGGCCCCCCCATGCCCGGCTGTGCCGCTAGCAGCTGCTGTGGCTTCTACAGCGGCAGCGACGCTACATTCAATAGAATCTGCATCCTTAGAACGCAGATACTATTGAACACTATGGCAGAGCAGAGAGGTATCTTCCTGCTCTGCCATCTACTAGGCTACAGGTCGTTCGGCCTGAAGCCTATCAGGTGCAGGGACAGGATCCCTGCGCAAAGATCCCATCGTCGGCCTTGTGGAGCAGCTCCGTTTGTCGTGGGCCTAGGTGAGCACAAGTTTTTTGTTTGGGGGCACGGTCTACAAGGGGGAGGGGCCTGTATGGCACTGTCTGCAAGGAGGAGATGGGATGCTGTATGGCATTGTCTACAAGGAGAGGTAGGGGCTGTATGTCACTGTCACTGTCTACAAGGAGGAGTTGGGGGAGTATGGCACTGTCTACAAGGGGGAGGTGGGGGGCTGTATGGCACTGTCTACAAGCGGGGACACTAAAGTGGCATTATTCTGTGTGGGGGCACTATAAAGGGCATTCTACTGTAGGGGGCATTATACTTCTTTACGGGGCATTTTTTCTATGATGGGGTAGGGCGCCGAAAGAATTTCGCACGGGGCGCCATCTATCCCAAGGCCGGCCCTTTAGATATGTTTCTTAAGAAGGTACAGGATTTAAGCGATAAACCACATTTTTTGTTTAAATGTTTTGCAGATGAAAATGAATGTGAGCATGATAATGGCGGTTGTAGTGAGATCTGCATCAATCTGAAGAACTCCCATCGCTGTGATTGTGGGAAAGGACGAGTGCTGGCTAGAGATGGGAAATCATGTGAAGGTGACTATATTTTCATGTTTCTTGCCATAGATAGTCTTTCCCGTAAAATTGTATCTTCAGAACAATTTCACAGTGTAAATCTGCATTAAAAGTTGACAAATTTTCAAAACTCTTTCCTTTATCGGGTTAGTGATGGTTTTGATTTATTATTTTTCTTCATTTTTATAGATCAAAAATTCTGTTGGCTGGGCTTGGAAACTAATAGCAGTAAATTCTGCCGTGGGATCAAACCCTTTGACAGCAGGTTCCCTACTTGGCTGACAAAGACATGCGTATGGGGGGTACACGTGGTGTTGTGTCACTATATTGTAATAGTTCTGACTTTTACGGATGCAGCGATACCAATTTTGTTTATTTATTTTTATATTACTTCAGAGGCAAAATGAGAAAAGGTTTTTTGTAAAAATGTTACGTTTTTTTTTTTTTTTTCACTACTAAAACTGTATTACCTTTTTTTTTTTTTTTTTTTACACAATCTTTTAGTCCCCATAGGGGACTTGAATCTTTGATCTTTGGATCTCTGGTACAATACACCACAATACTAATGTATTGCAGTGTACAGTCATTTTTACCGCCTTCTGTTAAGCCTTGCCACAGGCAGGGTTTAACAGAGGCAGAGTGAAGGCAGTCCTGAGGGCCTTCATTAGGCCCCTAGGCTACCATAACCACTATTGGCACCCCACGATGGCATTGTGGGGGCGCCCATGAGCTGTCAGATGGGGCCGTCCCCCTCTCTATAACGCTTCAGATGCTGCGGTCGCGATTGACTGCAGCATTTGAGGGGTTAAACAGCCAGGAACAGCGCGATCGCTGTCCCTGGCCATTAGTGCTGGGTGTCAACTCTAATACACAGCTGACACCCGCAGTGTATGGAGTGCACTCCATACTTCTCCCCCTGCACCTTGACGTGCACTTGCGTCAAGGCATTGATATGTAAAGAGATATATACAAATAAATCCAGTACTAATCAGACACAGGCATTATAAACAATGACATTCAGTGATATCTGCTCTGATTGGGGACATTCGTTCTCCCCTTCTTCTTCATTTGACCCAGGCCGCCATGCCTTCTTATATTGGTCATGACTTATCTGTGCAGAATTTGCTGCCCGGATGTCTTTGACTCCTGGCTTTTGCAGCGCTTTGCCACCCGCTAAAGCTACACAAACTCCTCATAGTGTCACACACAGTGCCACTTGAATATAACTGCACCAAACTATAATACTGTCACACACTATGCCCCTATAAATGACTGTATCACACACTGTGCCTCTGAATATAATACCACCACACACTATCCCTAATCAGGGGTTCTTCTCGTATTCAGTCCTCTTAGACGTAATTTTGTGACTTCATCTACATGCCAACAGCTCATTTGCTCAGCCCTTCATGTTACTTCACATACACTGCAGAGCCCTCACCGAAGTACCAGCCATTAGATTCAATTCAGAGACCGGAGTACAACGTAAAAGTTCCTATAAAATGGCTTAATTGGACTGTAAAAAAAATAAGATATAGAATTCAACTGAATGCTCCCATTGCAATATAACATTGATTGTAACTGAATGGGAGACAGATGCTCTTTAACAGTGTAACTGTCCTCTAAGCCCCCACAATGCAATGCTCTCTGGTGAAAGCACAATTCTGAATTTAGTGTTAGACATGACTGGAAAATAAAATATAACGGAGAATCAGCGAAGTAAAGCAAAGTATTTAAAACGTTACTGCACATTTCATGTAGAAAATTTCATATGAACTGTGGGATGTTGTAAATTTTTATTAAAAAGTTGAGTTTCTACTTTTAAGGCCAAAAGCCTCAGATACTTAAACTGATCTGACTGACAACATGTCCGATTGCCTCAGACCAATATAACTGTTCTATTAAACACCTATGAGCGAAAATAATTTTTGCCATAAATCATAGGAGTTGATATAAAAGAGAATAGAGAAGAGAATAGAGAAGAGAAGTACGAGTAGGGTGCTGTAAAAATGCAAACCTAATTTTTTTGCTATGTCATTGGGATTCTAAATTGAAAAACTTTCCAGTTGGAGCAAAATATCTTCACTGGTGCCCTCCCAGTTATGTATTCTTATGCTGACAGCTGATCAAATGGGTAGTACTGCATATCCTTGCTTTCTATAACCACCCATATGTGTAGCTACTTGCACCCCATCACCCCCCACCCCCATACATTTACTTGCTGATATATCATATTAAAGCAGTTGCGTATTTTAAATTGAAATGTAAAATACCATTGATCTGGAGGAAATACTTAATAGATAAAAGAAGCAAAGACCAGAGACAGGGAGGTGTGAATGATAAATTCCCAGGATGGGTACTGCATCAAATTTACATCTATCCTACTTTGAATCAATCATGAAAGGACGTTGCCGACGTGCCGTGTACGCGTGGCGGTGCATACAATGAACATGGTATGATGAGACCAATAATAGACAGATTAGGATATGTAGCTACACAGATTGATTGGTAGTTTGATCTGTAAATGTGATGTATGTACATACTATATGAATATTTTGCCTCAATTAAAAATCCTCCCAGTAAAAATATTGGACTTCTATGTTCATAAGTTCCATTTTATCCTAGACCTACAGATGTGACCTTTCGTACCTTTTCCCATATCTCAACATATTCTGACAGGTGTGGCACGAGATGTCCAGCTTTGAAAGAAAACATGATTCCGCTATATTCTTTTACGAGATCTCGGTACTACATGTTTCTATGGGTGGCCACCCAGTGGTTGTGAAATGAATTGCAGTCTATCAATGGTTTTGCATATTGTGATATTGGAATAATTTTTTTAATGAGAAATTGGAGTCCTTAACCAAATTCAAGAAAATGTATGGGTGGACACATATGTATGTTCATCCCAATCTAGAATAGTTCTGTGCTGTGGTGCTCTAACTTGGTAACCACTGTGTATCATGGATATCCATTTTCTACTCACATTTTTTTGTATTCTCAAAAGGGCTCAGAGGTGTTAACCCCTTCCTGACCAGCCCACGTAGATTAATGGGCTGCAGTGCTGGTCCTTGTGCCTGCAGCACGTTGATCTACGTGTGCTCCTAACAGAGCACACAGGCATTTTCTGCAGCCCGTCATCTCCCAGTACAGGATGCTACTAGCAGCCTTAGTACTGAGGGAAGACATCATCGGGTAAGATCACAGCCGTGATGTATGCCGATTAACCCCTTGAATGCGGCGGTCAATAGCGATTCTGTCCGTGGGACGAATGGACTAAGTCATAGAGAAAGATACAGCTGCTCTGTATAGAGAATACAGAGCAGCTGCATCTCAACATTTATTTTTTTTGTAAATGTTTTTATTTGGTTTCATCAAATTTTAAGTATTACAAGAGGAGGGAAGGGGAACAGAGAAGGAGGGAAGGGGAACAGAGAAGGAGGGAAGACACAAATCAACATTGGTATTGTACATCTACATATCCAATACATAGTCGGACATCACATGCACTAAGACCAGTAAAACACATTTTTAATAAAGACTACCGTAATTATAAAGTTACACCAAACACACTCACTGACCTATTTATTTATTAAAAAAATGCCCATCAAGGTGTACATAGCCTTTAAGTTTGTGGATATTTTGCAGGAATGCAGTCATTTTTTGTTTGTGTAGATGCTATATTTACTTCCTTGAGGAAGTGCTTGATGGAACTATTGACAACCATCTGTACACAACATTGGAGGGTGCAAATTATCTTAAAGTCATTGCATTTTAAGGCCTCATGCACACGGCCATGCCTGTAATCACGGCCCGCGATGGCGGGCACGGCCTGCCACCGACGGCCGCGGACAGCAGTCCGGATTTTTGGCCCATGCTCCCATGCAAAGTATGGGAGCACGGCCTATAAAACGCAAAAGAAAGGACATGTTTTATCTTTTGCGGTACAGTTCTATGGCACTCACACCTATCCGTAGCAATACGGAAAGGTGTCCGCAGCCAATAGAACCGAATGGGTCCGTAATTGCGGACCGTATTACGGTCCGCAATTACGGAGAATTTTTACAGTCGTGTGCATGGGGCCTAAATGTGTAGCGACATCATCAGCCCTCTCCAGATAACATGACCCCTTAAATAGAATTATATCCACGGATATGTTATTAATTATTCCATCTCGCGTGTAGCACCAAATATTCAATATTTTATACCAGGGAAAGGGACAGTGGATAAGGAATAGCGATGTAATATTAAATCCTTCACTTTTATTTAATACACTTAAAATACTTTTGTTGCCATTAATTTTTATTTATCTATTTTCACATTTTTATATAAATGAATAACATCAGTGGGATAGACAGATCATTTTTACCAGAGGCAGGGCTTAATAGTAGGCGGTAAAATTACAGTGTATTGTACCAGTGATCAATCGTCTGCTTGTTCAAGTCCCCGATGGGAACTAAAAAAAAGAAAAAGTTTAAAAAAACATCTTAATAAAGTTTTGTGTAGTATACAAAAAATATTCAAAGTTAAAAAAAACCTTATCCATTTTTCTCCTAGGAGTTGCAATTATTTTTCCAATTTCACACTACAAAGAAATGTTCTTCAGTTTTCCAGTACATTTTATGGTGCATTAAATGGTGCTAATAAATATGACCACTTATCGCGCATAAACAAGCCCTAGTACGGCTATGACGATGCAAAAATAAAAAGGGTTATGGCTTTTGGAAGGCGGGGAGGAAAAACCTAAAATGAAATACAGAAAAATGGCTGCGGTGGCAAGAGGTTAAGCTTTCTTTTCAGTGCTTCAACTCCGTATTGGTTAAAATATCTTATATGCTATTCTTCCTTTCCCTCTGTGATTTCTGTAGTTTGTGGTTTTGCTGATAATTCAGTTTCTTTTTATGTTTCCACTAGATATTGAGGGATGTCAGAACAACAATGGTGGCTGCAGTCACAATTGTGCGCCATTCAGTGATTCATACCAGTGTCTGTGCCCACGGGGGCTTATCCTGTCTGAGGATAACCACACATGTCAAGGTATTGGAGAAAAAAATCATTTTGTCATATTGATGTTTTACGTACTGGTAAATTAGTTTTATTTAATGTTTCTAAGCTATATTGAATAGAACTAGTTTCTAAAATTAAGACATGCATCAGCATGCTAAGGATTTTGTGTAAAGTCCTCCATTGGTTCCAAGGCCACAGATCAGGGCCGTGTTTACAGCTCATATTGTCATAGGCTCCGACACGATGTCCCCATTTAGTCAATGGAGGTTATGTAACAGTACGGTTACATCAGTTTTCTCAAATAAATGTACCAAAAAAAATTATTCCATTAAAAATGTATAGAGATCCTCTGTTACTTTAGCCGACATAACATTTTTAATTTGCGTCCTGGAAAAGAGGCAGTCACCTTCCAGTTGCATGCAGATTTATTATAATATTCAAGAGTGATGGTGAACAACACTAGGCAACGCCTCCTGTTCAATAGCGTGAATTGTATTCCCCAAGATTCATGTGCTCTATTCAGGAATACAGTACACATTGTACCAGAATACTAATAAACCATATGCTAAACTATATAAATAATACATTCATACAGTGACTAAATAATAACACATTACAAGTTTCAAATGGCATACAGTGACTAAATAATTCCATTATACAGTTACCATATAGTGTTGAGATGCCAGTTCTCCACAGCGCCCCTGAGGGTATCGTCTCACTGCACATTGTACAAGCATCCAACTCTGATTAGATACAGTCACTTGCAGGATAAATTATGATGTTCAGTGACTCACAGGTGACGTCTCTGATTGGAGTCATTCACTTTCCTTTTAGCTCTATCCCGCCCAGACATGACCGCTACTCCCGGCCACCACCCGCACTCTGCAGAGTTGGTTGCCAAGACATCTGTAGCTCTTCACTTTTGAAGAACCTTCCTATAATCTATAGCAACACAAACTCCCCATAATGCTGCCCAATTTAAAGGGGTTTCTGTGTTTTTTTTTTGTTCATCTAGCCCTTTTATTCATGAATAATAAGAGAACTTTGCAGTTAGATGTTTAAAAAAAAATGCCCTGCACCCCCCCACTTCATATGAGCATTGCACTGGCGCACAGGTCCGTACATGCTACCTCTGTCTCACTGTCTGTGCAATGTACGGGACACCTGTACATTGCACAGAATGGGGGGTTCCTGCTGCGGCCACAGTGGGGATAAACTCTATGTGCAATCTACAGGTGTCCTGTACAATGCACAGACTGTGAGTGGGGGTATGTACGAACTGGAGCATTTAATTGGAAAGCTGCTGCTTGCACAAATAATGTCTGCTTCTTCTCCAAATACTGTGTTGACCCCAATAGTGGGCATGACTTGCTGTCCAGTGCACTCAAATAATGTACTGCTGAACTAATAGTACTGTACAGATAATTTCTCCCAAAAAAATAGTGCCATAAGTATTATGTCCTTAAATATAGTGGAACACAAGTAGTGTCCCTAAAATTAGTGGCATCCCGGTAGTGTCTACGCAAAATGTTACATAGTTACATAGTTACATAGTTACATAGTTACATAGTTAGTACGGCTGAAAAAAGACACATGTCCATCAAGTTCAACCAAGGGAAGGGAAAAGGGAAGGAAAAATTTCTACACATAGGAGCTAATATTTTTTTGTTCTAGGAAATTATCTAACCCTTTTTTAAAGCCATCTACTGTCCCTGCTGTGACAAGCTCCTGCGGTAGGCTATTCCATAAATTCACAGTTCTCACTGTAAAGAAGCCTTGTCGCCTCTGCAGCTTGAACCTTTTTTTCTCCAGACGGAGGGAGTGCCCCCTTGTTTTTTGAGGGGGTTTTACAAGGAACAGGATTTCACCATATTTTTTGTATGTGCCATTAATATATTTATATAAGTTAATCATGTCCCCCCTTAGTCGTCTTTTTTCAAGGCTAAATAGGTTTAATTCTTTCAATCTTTCCTCATAACTTAAATTCTCCATGCCCCTTATTAGCTTCGTTGCTCTTCTTTGTATTTTTTCCAACTCCAGGGCATCCTTTCTATGAACTGGAGCCCAGAACTGAACTGCATATTCTAGATGAGGCCTCACTAATGCTTTGTAAAGTGGCATTATTACATCCCTGTCCCGCGAGTCCATGCCTCTTTTAATACACGACAATATCCTGCTGGCCTTTGAAGCAGCTGATTGACACTGCATGCTGTTATTGAGTTTATGATTTACAAGTACACCCAGATCCTTCTCAACAAGTGAATCCGCCAGTGTAGCGCCCCCTAGGACATATGATGCATGCAGGTTGTTGGTACCAAGATGCATAACTTTACATTTATCTACATTAAACTTCATTTGCCAAGTGGACGCCCAAACACTTAGTTTGTTTAAATCTGCCTGTAATTCATGAACATCTTCCATAGTCTGAACTATATTACATAGCTTGGTGTCATCTGCAAAAATAGAAATAGTGCTATTAATCCCTTCCTCTATATCATTAATAAATAAGTTGAATAATAGTGGTCCCAGCACTGAACCCTGGGGTACACCACTTATAACCGGGGACCATTCAGAGAAGGAATGATTGACCACAACCCTCTGGATACGGTCCTTGAGCCAATTCTCAATCCAATTACAAACTATATTTTCTAAACCTATAGTCCTTAATTTACCCATTAGGCGTCTATGGGGGACAGTGTCAAATGCCTTTGCAAAGTCCAAAAACACTAAATCCACAGCGGCCCCTCTGTCTAGACTTCTGCTCACCTCTTCATAAAAACAGATTAGGTTAGTTTGACAACTTCTGTCCTTAGTAAAACCGTGCTGGCTGTCACTTATAATGCTATTTATTGTCACATAATCCTGTATATAGTCCCTCAATAGCCCCTCAAACATTTTCCCCACGATGGATGTTAAGCTTACTGGTCTATAATTACCCGGGGAAGACCTAGAGCCCTTTTTGAAAATAGGCACCACATTTGCCCTGCGCCAGTCCCTTGGCACTATACCAGTCACTAGAGATTCTCTGAATATTATGAAAAGGGGGACAGAAATAACTGAACTAAGCTCTTTAAGAATTCTAGGGTGTAACCCATCTGGTCCCGGAGCCTTGTGCACATTTATTTTATTTAATTTAGCTTGGACCATCTCTACATTCATCCAATTCAGTATATCAACTGATATATTAACAGCACTGGCACCGGCTACATCAGCTGCTCTTTCTTCTGTTGTATATACAGAGCTAAAGAACCCATTTAGTAACTCTGCCTTCTCTTGATCCCCTGTGATCAACTCCCCATTACCATTATCTAGGGGTCCTACATGTTCAGACCTTGGCTTTTTTGCATTTATATGCTTGAAGAATTTTTTAGGATTTGTTTTACTATCCTTGGCCACCTGCCTTTCATTTTGTATTTTTGCTAATTTTATTACATTTTTACAGATTTTATTAAGCTCTTTATATTTTACAAAGGCTACAGCTGTACCCTCAGATTTGTATTTTTTAAATGCCCTTTTTTTGTCATGTATTGCCCCTTTCACAGAAGGTGTAAGCCATGTGGGGTTTAATTTGAGTCGTTTATACTTATTACCTGTAGGAATAAATTTTGCACTATAATAACTCAAAGTAGATTTGAAAATCTCCCATTTATCATTTGTTCCATTATTTGACATTAGTTCTTCCCAGTCTATATCCTGAATTGCAGCCCTCATCCTGGGGAAATTGACTTTCTTAAAATTAAATGTTTTTGCCCTCCCAGCCTGCGTTTGTTTTTTACAGTATAGGTAAAATGTAACTATATTATGATCACTGTTACCGAGGTTTTCACGAACATTGACATTCCCAACAAGATCTGCATTATTAGAAATGACCAGATCCAACAGAGCTTCACCTCTAGTCGGGTCTTCCACAAACTGGCCCATAAAATTTTCCTGCAATAGGTTGAGGAAATGTCTCCCCTTTGCAGTTGAAGCCGAACCATGACACCAATTAATATCCCGGAAATTAAAATCTCCCATTATCACTACAGTACCCGCCTGTGCAGCCCGCTCCATCTGTTTATATAGCTGAACTTCCATCTCCTCAGTTATATTGGGGGGTCTATAGATTACACCAAAAGTAATTTTTTCAGTGTTTACCTCCCTTTCTAGTTCCACCCACAAGGTTTCAACCTCCTCACAGTCTTGACCCACTATTGTCTCTTTCACACTCGCCTTCATATCACTTCTCACATACAGACATACACCACCACCTTTCCTATTTGTCCTGTCTTTACGAAAAAGTGTAAAACCCTGTAGATTTACAGCCCAGTCATGTGAAGAGTCCAGCCATGTTTCAGCAACACCAACTATATCTATATTTTCTTCCAGTATCAAGGCCTCCAGCTCCCCCATTTTGCTTGCTAGACTTCTGGCATTTGTGAACATACACTTTAACTTGCCTGTCAGTTTTTCACTTTTATTATCAGAAATGTGATTTGACATTAATCGGTCCTTTTTATTTACACTGATGTTTTGTAACGAAAGGATCTCCTTATCTTGTTGTCTAGTCCTCTCCCCACATTCTGTTTCTCCCCCCACCAATATAGTCTGACCCCTCTCTAACCTGGCTACCCCTTTTTTTTCTACATTGACCTCCCTCCTCAGCCCTAGTTTAAATACTCCGCCACCCCAGCTAGAATTCTCTCCCCCAGCACAGCGGACCCCCTTCCATTTAGGTGCAAATCATCTGCAGAATACAGTTTGTACCCCAATGAAAAGTCAGCCCAGTGCTCTAGGAACCCAAATCCTTCTCCTCTACACCAAGACTTCAGCCATGCATTTAACTCCCTAAGCTCCCGCTGTCTTTCCTGTGATGCGCATGGCACAGGCAGTATTCCTGAGAATACAACCTTGGAGGTCCTTCCCTTCAGCTTGTAGCCTAGTTCTTTAAAATTATTCTTAAGGCTCCTCCACCTACCATTTATTCTGTCGTTGGTACCGACATGGACCACGACAGCTGGATCATCACCAGCCCCTCCCAGCAATTTGTCCACCCGTTCCACCACATGCCGAACCCTGGCACCAGGGAGACAGCAAACCATTCGGTTGAGGCGGTCTTGGCGACAAATTATTCTATCCGTCTTCCTGATTATAGAATCCCCTACAACTATCAATTGTCTTGGCTTGCCTGCATTACCATCCCGCCGACTACTAGCTGGGCTGTTCTCCCGGCTGTTAGGGAGATCAGTATCCACTAGGGCTGCCTTTTCTGAGACTGACACCCTCGCATCATCACCCAACCTGGCAATTTTGCTTGGAATGCCAGAAACCGGATCGGCCTTCCTTGTCTTTGACCCCTTTCTACTGCCCCTAACTACATTAACCCAGCTACTTACCTGATCCTGCTCACCCATGTCATCACCCTCCAGTTCTAACCCACTAACTGCATGCTCTGTGAGCAGCAAGCTCCGCTCAAAATTGTCTATCCTCCTCAGTGTTGCATTCTGCTCCTCCAGATCTCTAATACGAGCTTCCAGGTGAACAACATGCTCACATCTGCCACAGAGATATTCACCCTGGAACTCCGGCTCCAGTCGTGTATACATATGACAAACTGTGCACTGAAGAAAACCTCCAATCTTGCTATCCATTATCCAAGTTACACCAAAACAGCGAACAATTGTCAAAGAAAAAGAAGAGTACTTACTGGGGCTTCAACTCCTCTTTGCAACTCCGGTTTTAGAACTCCACTTAGTTCACAAGCCACTTAAACCACCAAGCTCAGAAAGAGCAAGCTCAAAATGAGGTCTGCTGACTAATTTATACCACCTGTGTCCAGTTAACCCCTTCCCCCTCGTCAGCTGTTCAGCTGGAACGAATCTGCAAGGGAAAAAAAAAAAAAAAAAATTTACAAATTTTTTTTTTTTTTTTAAATTGTGTGAGTTTTTGCTATCTTCTATTTGCTAGCAATCAAAACAGATTCACAAACACAGAAATACAGCAACACAATACAGAAGTACAGCAACACAATCCGGTTTTAGAACTCCACTTAGTTCACAAGCCACTTAAACCACCAAGCTCAGAAAGAGCAAGCTCAAAATGAGGTCTGCTGACTAATTTATACCACCTGTGTCCAGTTAACCCCTTCCCCCTCGTCAGCTGTTCAGCTGGAACGAATCTGCAAGGGAAAAAAAAAAAAAAAAAATTTACAAATTTTTTTTTTTTTTTTAAATTGTGTGAGTTTTTGCTATCTTCTATTTGCTAGCAATCAAAACAGATTCACAAACACAGAAATACAGCAACACAATACAGAAGTACAGCAACACAATCCGGTTTTAGAACTCCACTTAGTTCACAAGCCACTTAATCCGCCCGATAATAATGACACTGATGTAGTGCCCCTAAAAATAGTGCCAACCGTGTAGTAACTCTCAAAATACTGTCCCTGAAAATAATGCCCCCAGGTAGTGGCCTTGAAAATTTGTCAGCCTTGTTTTTTTTTGCTCCTGAAAATAAAGCCAGTCGTGTAGTGCCCTTAAAAATAATTCACCCTAAAAAAAATTCCAGCCATGTAATGCCCCTAAAAATGCCAGTCATGTAGTGCCCCCAAAAATGTGCCAGTCATGTAGTGCCCCTGAAGATTTGCCAGCCATGTGGTGAAAAGAATGACAGCCATGTTGTGCCTCTGTAAATAGTGCCAGCCATGTAGTGCCCCTAAAATTGTGCCCCCAAAAATATTGCCAGCCATGTAGTGCTCCGGAAAATGTTTCAGCCGTGTAGTGCCCTGGAAATTCTGCTATACATGTAATGCCCCTGAAAAATTGCCTAGCCGCAAATATGGACCTGCCACAGATACTACCAGACACAGCAACGCTATAAGCGAATGCCGTAGTTGTCATAGCATTGGATTCTTTTCTGATAGAGGTTTGTGCCAACATCCACTGTCATTTTTGTCTGATGTTGCTGCATGGGCTGCTGTGTTATGCTTGTATAATGCTGGATGTCTTCTTCCCAAGTGAATAATATAATCTTTCACGTCTTTGGTATTCTTTGCTTAAGCTGATACACACGCTGACTGTGCACAGACTTTGTTAACCGCACTTGTCATTCTCAATGTGTCTTGATGTGAAAGTCATAGGATAGGAGACCATTGACCTGTGGAAGAGAGTCAATGTTCTGCTTTGTTACATGAATCTGTCTGGCATTGAACATTTAATTCTATCGCTAATAAGCACCAGGGATTCTCATAGTAGAAGGTGATAGAAGTAATGGAAACTGCATTTTCTAACAGTGTGACCTGATTCTTTCTGGTTCTCTTTCAAATTAGAGAGATGGAGTTTACAGTGAAGGTTAAACACTTTCTTATTCTTCACTACTTTTGTTTTTCAGTTCCAGTGGTATGCAAGCCAAGCTCCATAGAGGTCTCTGTCCCGAAGGATCTAGTTGGTGGACTTGAATTGTCACTTACCAATTCCTCCTGCAAGGGTGTTTCCAATGGCACCCATGTCAATATCAACTTCAACCTGAAGACTTGTGGGACAGTCATCAATGTGTGTAACTGCTATAGTAACATGAACATGTATTCTCTCTCTCTCTCTCTATTCGTATGCTCTGTGGGCCCTGGCCTCCTTGTGATCTGAAGCAGTTTCTCTATATTCTTTCTTTCTCTTATCAACCAGCTACATCTATGTTCTTCAGAACCTTTAACATAATCATAGTCATTGTAATTGATACAATAGTTCCAATTTTAAAAATCATGTATTCCTTCAATATGCCTGTACTCAGGGTCATAACTATCAGGAGTGCAAAGGTAGTAGTCACATCATGGTTCTGGTGCCCACAGAAGGAGACACCAGTACTATAAATGGTGCATGGTAGGTAGGAGGCCCTGATACCGGTTTTGAATTGGGGCCCAGAAGCTTCACGTCACACATCTGCTTGTCCTTTTTATTATTAAGGTTTATATCAGCATTTTTTAAATCATATGTTCCCATGTGGGTTACTGTAGGATGGTGGGAGACAGGAACAGGAGAATGAGTCCCCTTCCACAGCCCCTATTGTACTATTACCTTACTAAAAATGGGTGAATATCTTTTAACGTTCTCCATTTTTATTGGGATATTTTGTACAGTATAGTAGGATAGTAGTGTCCCGTACCTGAAACGGCTGAGGTTCAAATTTATTGGGATTGATCTTAGATGTAAGTTTGGCTCAATTTTGCAAAGTTTGGCTCAATTTTGCAAACTTTACTGACTTTCCTTGCGTTTAATTATTTTTTATTATTTGCAGGTAGTAAGCGATAAGATCATTGCTACCAACCTAGTCACTGGCATGCCCAAGCAGACCCCAGGAAGCAATGGGGACATTATAATTCGTACAAGCAAAATTCTTATCCCTATAACATGTGAGTTCCCCAGACTGTATACCATCACTGAAGGATACGTGCCTTTTCTTAAGAACACACCGCTGGAACTTATAGGTCGCAACAGAGGTATCTTCCCCTTCATCCTGGAAATTTTCAAGGATAAGGATTTTGATGAGCCTTACAAGGAAACTCTGCCGACACTTAAGCTCAGGGACTCCCTTTATTTTGGCATTGAACCTCTAATGCGTGTAAATGGACTGGAAACCCTAGTGGAGAGTTGTTTCGCGACCCCAACTTCCAAAAATGATGAAATCCTTAAATACTACCTCATTAAAGATGGGCAAGTATTGAAATAACTTATTATTATAGTATATATGTACTGTATTATAAATGTAATACTAACCATGTTGATGCTTGAGACTGATTTATAGTTTTATATAATGCTAATACATGGCCGCTAAACAGTCATATACTATACATGGAAAAATGTCACATATCAAAACTAATGCAGTGGGGCAAAAAGCTCCATAGCAACTAGACTAATTATTTTTTAGCTGTCAGAATTTATTTGTCTAATTTTTCCTCATGATTACATTTTTAAATATCCCTGTTCAGTAGAAATACCTGGTGGTGGTGTTGAATTGTTTTGCATGGATATGTTCACATGAGACAGTTTTCAAAACATTTAGTATTAGGCCTAGTTTACATCATTCCTATTTGACTATGTTTGACATATAAATCAGGGAAAAGCTCCAGAAATATACATTAAACGTAGGCTGTGACGGATGCCCTGACTGTCGCCTCCATCCCCATAGATTATATTGATATCTATTAAACAAATATGTCATGAACTGGGGTTGTGAGAGTTCATGACATATCCATTAAACGGATACCCTTATATGCTATGAGTAATGGGTGCCACTATTGGGCATCGGCATAACAAAACTGTCACCCATAGACAATAATAGTATCAGTCGAAGGTATAAGTCATGGAAAACTATTAAAAAGTCCATGCCGTATAAGTTATACGGATGCCAGTGACATATGCCGTACAGTCGCATACATCACCCCTAGGCTCCGATATTAAAAGAAAGTATACTGCGCGGTAGACTATTTTTATGGGATCCCATTGTATGGAATAGTGTAGTCTGCTTTCCCGATATTCGCACTAAATTCCCCTACCAGTGAGACCGGATTGGAAAGAAAATAAGAGATAATTCTCCACAACCTCTAGGATTCTGACCAAATAAGAGTTCAAATATCAAATAAAAAGCTATTGAATCTTTGGTTGTAATTTTGGGTTTCAGATCAGGTAGAGATCTTTATCGAGCAGCCACCGTAATTGAGACACAACCTTCCCTGGTGCTAATTCAGTATTCTAGATTACGGGGTTGATGGAGAGGGATACTGGTATTCTGACAGATCCCACACTGATAACGAAAAGGAGCGAGAGGCTTCGTACTTATGATCTCAGGT
Organism: Rhinoderma darwinii; assembly: GCF_050947455.1. Classification (NCBI taxonomy): domain Eukaryota; kingdom Metazoa; phylum Chordata; class Amphibia; order Anura; family Rhinodermatidae; genus Rhinoderma; species Rhinoderma darwinii. Next base: position 54,585,198 of record NC_134697.1, on the reverse strand, counting down.
GGCAACCAAAAAGAAGTTCTAAAAAAAAGTTGTAACTCAAGGCATTTGGTGAATTTTTCTGGATGTTTAAACCTCATTGACTTCAATGGGGATAAACACAAGCCAGAAAAATTGCCTGTAAAGATTATCATAGTATTTACATTTGGTGGTCAACTACATCCACGCACCACAACATGGTTGACAAAAGGAAGAAAAAGGATGGGGGAATCTGAAATTTTAGTTTTCTAAATATGTTGTTTCTTCTCGTTTCATTTTCAGATGTGTCTCAGATGAGGCTGTAAAACAATACACATCTAAAGATCACCTTTCCAAACACTTTCAGGTTCCAGTGTTTAAATTTGTGGGAAAAGATAACAAGGTATAGAAGCTGTTATATAAATCTTAATAAAAGATTCATTATTGGCAATGTAAGGGGTATATGAATGAAGTAAGGATTTATGGATATAAGCCACATGTACGTTGCTTGTTACTGGAGATGTCATTTATTTAGAGGTACAACAATGCTGAGCTGGAAGAATATTAAGAAGTTGTTTTGTACCACATCATGGCTACATTTGTTTAGTACTTCAATGGACACCGTTAAGTAGGACTGCAAATAGGAGGTCAGCACCTAGGAATACATTTTCCTCAAATGATAATTAACTTATTAAACTGGAAATGATAATAACCGTAGTCATAGAAATAGCAAAATCCGTTTCCAGCGGTAGGACAGGCATTGCTGAATTTAGAGCATTTTTTAATTACAGTTATTAGATTTAACTGTATAACTGAAGAAGAACCCATTACTTTGAGGTCTCATGTATAATGACCCACATTAATTTAGGATACAAGCTTGGTATTCACAGTGTCATTGAGTTGTAAAAAGAGAAAATTCTGCATACGAGAAGACCTCACAAGTTATAGTTTACATTTTAGGTCAGTGCTTTATAAATAAAAGCTTTTTTAATGTCACAGACTTATAACTGAAGTAACTCCATTATGCCCCTGAGCCAGGGTGGCATTCTTCCTCAGTAATATTAGCAGAATCCATTAAAGGGGTCGTGTGAGAGTTAAGAGAATTAATTAGCAACTGCAAAAAAGTATTAAAAAAAAATCCCAAAAAACAGTACTCACTCGTTTTCCCATCTCAGACATTTATAGAATATCCACAGGATATCGAGAGCAGGAGTCACCCCCATCCTGCCTGGCGAGACAGCTGCCGGCCGCCAAATCCAGGCCGGAACTAAGTGGAAAGATGGTCATGCATGTGCGGTGCTTTCTCCATTTTGTTCTATTGGAGTAACGGAAATAGCTAAGCAAGTGTCTCCAGACAGGACGGGGATCGGATGACCCCTGTTCGCAATTTAGGTGTGGGTCCCAGAGCGGGGACCCACATCTATTAGACATTTATGGCATATCCCATATTTATGCCTTAAATGTCTGAGATGGGAATAACCCTTTAAACCCCCTGCCGATGCTCTGGTGGTCCCCAGCAGTCTTTGTTTACGATCCACGTAGCTCAGCAGTCATATTCAGTGCTCACTGTCATCCCCACAGTATTTAATGCCAAGCACCCCCTATTTGAGTAGGAAACCCCGATATTGAATTTTAAAGAAAGTGCTTTGTTCGGACAACTGCCAAGGTGTGCCCACCCAAGACCAGCTGTTTGTGGTGACTTTGCTACTGGGAGTTCACATAATCAGCTACTATTGCAGAGATTTGATCTAAATGGACAGCCATTACTTTCGGAGGATACTAGTAGTCTTACAGAGCTGAGAATTTAATTGGTTAATCACAGGGCACCTTTCCCATGACCTAAACACTAGTAGCTCATATATTAAGAAATTCTTAGACACCCCCTTTGATTATGTGTAATACTAAAATAAACTATTTTGGTCCCAGTAGAATAATTTTGATTTCGTCAACATTTATACAATGTTTGGATGACTCGATTTGAGCTGTTAGGTCTTTTATTGAACGGGCTAAAGACCAGAGTTGTTTTTCAGATGTGTGAAGTGTTAGGCTCCCATTTAGTTAGTGTATTCTAGATAATAGTTGTTAGCTGTGGGTGTAAAGGTCGGTCTTTATACGTGAGATATGATAATTAGCTGCACCATCATCAATATTTGAGGCGTAAATACTAACATAACTATACTGGGCAAACCGGTGCAGTAGAGGAAAGTTGCATGTGGCTGAATTCTGGAGCATTTGATAAATTGCTAATAAATACCATCTTCCCGTTGTAAGAGGAATGCGGCAAACTAGCTTACAATACCACGCTTTAGTATATAAATTATTTCTGAGAACTGCAGGAGGTTCTATCAGTCTTGTACTGCTTAAAGGGTTTGTCCTGGATTTGAAAAAAAAAAAAAAAAATCTGCTTTTTTTCTTCTTCTAGAAACTGTGTCCATAGTCTATAGACTCTATATAATATTGCTGCTCATCATCATCCAAGTGAATAAGGCTGAGTTGCAATACCAGACACAACCTATGTAAAAGCGTGGCAATGTTTCTAAGAGTGGCAAATCGTTTTTACCAATCCTGAACAATCACTTTAATAATGAAAATACTATGATTGATTATCCCACACAGATACCACGTGTATCAGTTATACGTACAGCCCTCAATACCGTAATCTTATATAATGAAAGACTAGATAAATAGTCTCTATTGCAATTTTGGTCTGTATTGTGAATGTCACATTCAACTCCAAAATACAGTGAATACATATATAAGGATACAAACTATCAGGCTTACCGGACCACAGACTGGTATGAATTGGTATGTAGCCAATTCACAGACCTTTTTCGAGACATGTTTTCATCCACTATGTATGTTGGGATCTTTTGGGCTTTATGATGATTATTTTCGACTTTAGTTGCTTTGTTTTAGTGTAGAGATCTTTGACCACTCAGGAAAGACGTGATTTACTGAGTAAACCTTTACTAGATGCTTGACTTGCATTCTATGTTTTTAATATAATAGAACCAGATCAACGCCTATATGTGTGTACCCTGGAAAGAGGGAAAGTATTATCTCTTCTATGATATCTTTGTGTATAGACTAGTAGACTGTGCTTTAAAATGTATCATTGGTAATCAGAAATTTTTGAATTGCTGTCTATCCTGTTATATCCTCCTTGAATTACTTTTTATTTTGTATATTTTAAGGACACGACATAGAAATGAACTAGAAAATGTCATGGTTTATTATGCCAGTATAACCGTTAATTGATCGCATTCATTCCAGGTCAATAAATTGTTTGTAAATGTTGGGATTTTTTAAAAAAAACATCCTAACTGCAAGGATTGTTCCTTAGAGAAGATCTTACAACTAATACTTGTTTTCCATCATACAGGAGGTATTCTTACATTGCCACGTTTTGGTCTGTGGAACCACAGATGAGCGATCACGGTGTGCTCAAGGCTGTCGCCGCAGAATGCGTAGATCAGAAGATATGGAAGAAGGAACAAGTCACCTGTCAAACCATCTCCTCACTGGAGGTCCCATAATAATAGACATGGAAGAGTAGTATTTCTTCCAATCAGAAACCAGTGCTGTATATAAAATGTTTCAAGATAACACTAATTCTATTGCATAATATTTTTCATCCATTGTATTTAAAATCCCCAATTCCATGTGTTTGTTTACTCAAGCTATGTAAGTATTTTTTACTCTTTACTTTCTGCACCATGGCCAGTGCCGCAATCAGAAATTTCAGGGCCCCATACAGTTAATTGGTTTGGGATCTTTTGCACATGCCCACTAAGCACTGTGCCCTTTTGACTGCTTAAAAAGGCCAATAGACCATATATCAATCTGCCTTCAGTTGCATCAAATTCACCTGAAGTTGCACGGTGCTTAACCGAGCATTTCTGTCTCCGCAATCTGAGCCCCACCAATAATAAAAATATTCTCACATGACTTTGACATGTCAGACATAATTGAAATGACAGTGACCCTTTAATGCACGCTTCCAGACTGGCACCCTGGATTTGTTTTGTTTTTAATTTCCTTTTTTTTTAAAGAAAATTGTGGTTTTCAACACAAATTCAGAACAAATTTAATAATCATTAATTTTACTTTTAGACGTTGTGTTGTTGTTGTTGTTATTCCCCTACACAAAATTTTCTTTATTTTTGATAACTTAAAACTTTATCAACATTGTGTTTGTGTCTCATTCTGAAAGCAATGCTTTTCTATTTTTATGCTGGGCATAGACATAAGATAAAAAATGGCTGATGGATGAAAAACATTTGAACCCATTCATACTTAAATATTGTCAAATGCTATGGGGAGTAAAATTTTAAAAAAACATCCCTGTTATCGACTGGTGAAGAAAAATACAGCACAAACAGTTACAATTTTGACAGATTATTAGAAATCAGCCTTTTGCACAAAATAATGTACTTCTGCTAGGGCAACGTTCCACTAAAAGGTTTGTTTAGCTAACAGTTATGGGATTGCAAATAAGAAATTTGATATTCCAAAAACTAGGTAGGAAAAGGTAAACCTAAGCCATTGCATGTTTATTTAGACTGGTTTTCTCATCTTGGACATTTATGACCTATCCACAGGATATGCCATAAATCTCTGATAGACGTGGGTCCCACCTTTGGGAACTGCACCTTTCTCTAGAACGGGGCCCCCTAAACACTTTACCACCTTGCTTGGCTTCCGCTGATCAGATGGTCAGTAATTACAGAAACAGCTGAGCTCGCTGAGCACGGCGAACTATGCTGTTTCTGTAGCTCCCGCATTCCAGAAACAGCGTAGCTCGCCGTGATACTATGTTTTCATAACTCCCATTCACAGAGGGGGTCTCCAGCTCAGGTGCCCCCTCTATGAGCCAGGGTGGATAACTGCTAACCGGACGTGAGCCGCCGCTTAAATGTCCACTATGTAATACTACATTTCCTCTGCAGCTAAATGCATAACCAACAGAAACTTCCCCCGTCAAAATCGGCAGTATGCTTGGGTTGTAAGAAACCGGCTGATTCCTGCAACGGCTTCCACCTGATAAGGAATTGTCTTCATGAGACAAGCCTTTTAAACAGTATATTGTTTTTGTCCTATAAAAATAATAATGCTTTTCTTTTATTGTGTAATACTGTCTTTATTGGGAGTCAGTCAAATGCACCAAAACAGGATCAATAATTTTTCTTTATAGAGGCATAGGAGTACAAAATGGGGAACATAGTTATGCCACCTGATGCTCAAACGTGAACAGATAAGAGAGTCATGTGTACAATCATGCTGCTGATCTTTAAATTGACTCTCTGGGAAAAAGCTGAAAATACAGAGGTGGGCAAAAATTTGCCTACCCTCCCTCAAAAGTTGTACTAACTCATGACACCCACTGCTCAGGACCTGAACAAGCAGCTGCAGTGAAGAAGCCTCCCATGTGAAGACCCCCCCATGGTTCTCCAGAACATGCGGGACCAGGTAACTATTTCTTAAATTTGGGAGTGGGAGCCCCCCCTGCATTTACCTCTTTTTCTGTAGGGTCACTTTATAAGGTTCTTATCCCTTTGCCAACATTAAGTTGGAAGAAAGAAGGGCAGACTAAGGGGGTATAGAATACACTGACAAGGAGATCTCAATTTCAAAAGTTCCTCCAGCTGTTATACACCACAGAACATCTTACACATATCTCTTTAGTAGTATTTAGGCTGTACGATATATCAGATAAAGTTGCATTAAAACTTGACGTTACGCAGTCTTCCACTTGCTGTTGAGATTTCATGTTGATCATATACGGTCATGAGGCCTTAACCTGATACTGTCTAGAGGAAATATTGATCATGTGTTTAGCTTTCAAATTAGTGAAAGTTGTATACAAAAAAAATTGTTCAGTATAGTTCCATGGGGTATCCAGAATCTCACAAAAAAATAGATGTTTACGCTGAAAGAAATTGGGTAAATGTGGGTCTTGACATGACCAGCAAGGAAAGCAGAATAGCACCTTCCAAATAGTCAAATCCATCCCTGGAATCTGGAAAGAATTGGCCTTCAAGGTCTTTAACTTGAGGTTATAGAAACCTGACGGGCAGATTAACCTACAAATAAGCTGATGAACATCTTCTTATTGCAGTAGTACAAGGTTACACATCTACGCAATGTTGTAGTGTCTCTACATGGTGCACCAGCCTATGCACTACAGAAATCTTCTAGGATGTTTGGATGAAGGCTTTATTATTCTTACAGTTCATCTTTTTCTTCCTCATTGCAGATACAGCATGCTCTTTGACTGTTCATGAAAGGTTTGCATCCCAAGGTCCAGACAGTGTTAAATACTGTGTCAGCCATTGACTCACAGGCTGCAAGGAAACAAAGCAGAGTTCACATATACACGCGGTTACATGGTTATTATATACCCGCTTTCCCAGATTGTGTTCTGAAAATGTATTGTATAGACCTTGGGATAAACTGCTCCTGGCTGTAACTCAGGATGAGTAATGCAATGTATTTATAAAGCTATTCAAACATCTATATAAAAACTGTAAAACAGTGTTTAAGGGTGAACATACTTTAAAGTGAATGTCCACTCAAGAACACCATTTATTTTTTTTTAACCTAAAGAGGTGCAAAATTCAGAGCTCTAAATTCCTTACAGAGACAAAGTTAAATTATCTGATTAAATTATGTACTCAGGGCCACCTAAAGAAAGAATTCCTGGGGTTCCCTTCTGGAGTAAGGCTGCGTTCACATCTGCGTCAGGGCTCCGTTACGACGTGCCGTAGACAACGGAACCCTTACATAACGGAAACCATTTGCACCGGATCCGTCACCATTGAAATCAATGGTGATGGAAACGAAAACCTATGGTTTCCGTTTGTGTCAGTCAGTGCTCCGTTCTGACGGGACGTCGGAAATGAGTCCTGACGCAGATGTGAATGCAGCCTAAGGAGTTCTCTCATACATATATTTCACCTGGGGGGATACAAGTGCCAAGAGAAGGAGAGCACATATGTGGCTCAACAAAGTTTGCCATAGCAAACTTTTTATCATTGCTGTGATACCTGAATATTTTTATGACAACCTCTAAAACTTTGCTCAGGTCAATACATATTGTTTCCTGTGAATTGTGGTGGCTTAAGGGTTAATAATGAATATTGCTAGCAGCATAAGACGGCTTCTGGGTTCATAATAATAATAATAATATAGTAATAAGATATCAATATCATCCATGGTTATCAAGGGTGACCTAGTGGTTAATACATTTTATCCTAGGTGGTCTATATGGGTGAATGAATTAATGGTAATAATCCTGGTGGTCCAGGGTGATAAACTAGTTAAGGCCAGCATCCATGGTGGACTAGGGTAGTGAAGAGGTTACTTCACACCTGCTGTCCAGTTCAGGCTACTGTGAGGTCGCTGCAGTTTGACAGGAAGCTGCATGTGACGTCCTCATCGTGTTCGTCTCGCTTTCCTTTCTTGCCCTGATCATAGAGATCGGGGCCGGGGATAGAGAGGACTCTACAGCTGTCTCTATGATCAGACAGAAAACTTCATGAGCACTCTGCCCGATCACTGAGGAAAGGTCTTGGGGGGTGTTACACTACCAGTCCAGCCTATACTTTACTTATACCCTTTTTTCAAATTGATGTTTGTAATTCTCTTCTTTATACATCTGCAATGATATTATGGAAAACAGGACAGTACAACTTAGGTAAGCATATTGCAGATGTAGGCCCTATTCACATCACGTTTATTTGCCTATTTTTGAGGTACACGCCAGGAAAAGCTCCAGACTTACTTTAAATGTATGCTGTGACGGATGCAATAACGGGAATCCATTACCATAGACTATAATAGTATACTCTCTACCAAATACCAGTTGGGGGACGGGACAAGCTCTCTGTGCCCAAGGAGGTGTTTGAGGATGCGCCCCCTCCCCCCCCCACCCCAAAAAAAACAACCCCGTCACTAAAGTTCAGCATAATACCTTTCCCCTGCCCTCCTTCCTTACCGATCCTTAGCATTCTTGTTTAAAATACACACTGTCCCATTTCCCGACACTCCATCCTCTTCACACACTTATCTGTAGTAGAGGTGCGCCTTCACAATATATATACACACTGATCTGTGCCCCCCCTCTCAATGGAGCCCTAGGCTGCCACCTACTATGCCTTCCCCTCCCCTGATGCCATAGTTTCCATATTATCAGTCCAGGTTTTCTCCTTCCTACAGTTCTTCAGTACTCGAACTATGCGGTCCACAGCAGCAACAACAACAACAATAATAACATTGTATATTGTGTAACCTCTGCCATCTGGGAGCTCAGATTTCTGCTTGTTTCTGTGTATCGATTTCACAACTCTGTTTAATAGCTCAATAATGGCATTGTTGGCCTAATGCCATGGTGACTTTCTACAAGATATTAAGAGACAATTACTAAGAATTTATAAGGGGAAATATGAAAGAAATTCTCCTAAACATTGTGTGCACAAATTAATAAAACATGTCAGAATGAAAATCAAGAAATCCCTTCTCAACAACAAATATTCAGCTCAGAAATTTAAAGATACGGTAACACTTACCTTCAACTTTGGAAACAAACCCCAGACTCTTCTTCAAGTCTGAGCAGATGGAGTGCAGACACCAGCGAAACTTTGCATCACAGCGATACTTGTTTGCCCCACAAGTGTCATAGCAGATGTCCAGCTGGTTACAGCATTTTGTCATAGCTGGGATGCCCATATCCAACTGGAAAGCAGAAAACAACAGGTCTTCAAAATGGCTGTGTACATTTTCAAATCACCCATTAGGGAAATCCGAGTCAATAGAGGCACTGGGGGGGTTCCCTATTCAGGACTTTTATAATGTTAACCAGATTGGAGATGGACTACAAACACAGTCTCTCCCTTTGGAGGACCCGTTAGATCAGTATATTATACTGACGTTGATGTGCAACTTGTAATGTATAATTTCTCCTGTGGTGGCACTGCATGTAAATGGAACACTTACTGCCATGTTACCCTGCACCTTACTAAAAGGTGCCATGATGTAACAAACAGGTGGAGGCCAATGCTAACTATTTTCAATTTATAATTGCTTACACGAGAATACACAATAGTTTGCTGATCTTAAATACTCTGTGCTGCTACGAGTATAATGCCATGATGGTAAGTTTGCTCTACATCTATTCTGTTTTTCCCATTGAGGCTTGTTTTGTTATGCAGTACAGTATGTAGGCAGTAGGTAACAAACATTATCCCAAGTGAAAATATCACGAGGTTTATATGAATGCCAGGGAAGGAAATGATGACTAGTATTACTAATAAGCATATAGGTTAATCCAGAGAGCCAATATATTGGTCTGATGTGTTCCTTTCCGGTTTTGAATGTTATCAATACTTACTCCTGTGGGAGCCACAGGAATAAGTGGGAGTCCTAAAAAGCCCATGGTTCAATATCTTCTTTTTGATGATAAATATTTTATAACTATATTCTTCACATCCGTGAGTGAAGTTTATCAGGCTTTCTATGTTAATGATGCTTTTCCTACTCCAATCCAGCAATGTTTCTGGAAATTCAATTCTAAGTTTATAGACCTCCTATCTGATTGACACTGCAGAATCATAAATCAATGCGTTTGTCATTCTCTCTACAGTATTTCTCTACTCTATAACATCTTCAGCTGAACCAACCACCATATGCCTGGATGAATGTCTCAAAATGTAGGATAAAGTAGGAAGAATCCAGGACTAAACATTTTCTAGCTAGGGAGTGCTGGTGGGATCAATGTCCCTCTCAGCACCACAAGCTTGTAAGGTGAAGTAAATCCTAAGGCTTCATTCAGATGGAAATATGAAGCTCTAGGTACGTCTTCCCTGCTTTCCCTTAAAAGAATATGTTCCCACTTTTGGCATATAACGTGTCTCTCACATGGACCATTCATGTAGCTGTGTGAATTAAAGGCATTGTTCTGCATTCGAAAAACATGGCTGATTTCTTCCAGAAACAGCGCCACACCTGCCCATGGGTTGTGTCCATTAAAGTGAATGTGCTGAGCTGCAATACCACGCACAACCTGTAGACAGATGTGGCACTGTTTTTGAGACACAGCAGTCATGTTTTTCTAATACTGGACAACCCCTTTAAGGCTAAACATACCAAAAGGTAAAGGAAAATATCACAAGAATAAAATGATTTTTAGGCTTGTTCATAATTTCCAACTAATAATTTACATGTGCAGTCTGACACTCTAAGGTCACATTCACATCACAGTAATCCACTACGTTTATCTTGTATGTCACGAAAGCTCCCGGCCTACAAGATAAACGTGTCCATAGGGCTCCGTTATCCCGACCGAGACCAAACGAGTGTCTTTTTGGCCTCCGTCGGGCTGGTATACTTTTTTATTTTGAAGGATGGTGTAGCGTAGTTGAATATGCTATTCCATCTTGAGGGATCCCGCAGAAAAAACTTATACCACATGGTATACGTTTTTTAACATGGGAGCCTATGGATGAAGGATGCCACTGTATGGCACCTGCCACAGGTATACGTTAAACGTATACCTCGGGGAGCTCCCGATATCATGATCCATATACGGACAGTGAAGTCAGGAACTTTCACAGCGTTGATGTCCCTGGGCAGAGCGCTATAGATGGCTTTGTCCTGGGACTCCAGCCCTAGGTAAACTCCTGAAGTCACTGTCCATAAATGGACAGTGACATCAGGAAGAGTGCTTGAGTTCCCGAGCAGAGCATCAGCTGATTTTCTGCTTGCCGAATCTAGCTATAGGAAACTCCTGAAGTCACTGTCCATATATGGACAGTGACGTCAGGAAGAGTGTTGGAGTACCCGAAGGGTGCATCATCTAGCCCACTGCCCGGGACTCCAGCACTGCTTCTGATGTCACTGTCCATAAATGGACAGTGACTTCAGGAATTTTGCCAGGGCTAGTCCCCGTGCAACGTATACCACTGTATTCCATACAGTGGGATACATTTGGGCCTTTTGTTGGAGGTATATGTCGGGGGTCTTCCCAACCTATACCTCCGACAGAAGCCCCTAACCTGATGCGAATAGGGCCTAGTGACAACTGTGGCCTGTTCTTATTAAAAAAAAAATTTGCCTGGGGTCTTGTACATAATAATTGGATGTCAAAGAATATGTGAATGAAAGGCATGGAAAATGTATAAAACATATAAAACCGTATCCCCCACGATCTAACCCCCCTTTCATGTGGGGGATATTAGAAAACCACACTTGATGGAACACTATTTTTCGCAATCTACCCACACGACTTTTCCAGGTTTTTTTTAAAGTAGTGTTAATACTTTGTTATATATCTTGCCTAATATTAAGGTCCCCAAAGCAGATCTTGGACTTCATAGCTATTGAAGTAGAGTTTACATCCAATGTGTCCATGGATGACATATGTATATATACATAACTCCTATCTCATCCAAAACACTTTACAATTTGCAGTTCAACTAACTTTATTTATATTAAAAGCAGAGACTAAGAAAGTAAACGAGCCTCAGAGTCAGCAACTTTGAAACTCGGTCACCAGTCCTCCGAGCACCAGTCCATTTTATCAGCCTGGCAGAGCATGTCTTATGTTATGAGCCAAGTAAAACACTGGAGACTCACTAAAATGTTATAATTACAGTCAATGTCAATATTTGATTTTCTTTGTGTATCGCTTTTAGATCATTTTTCTCTATTAACAATGTCTCAGGTGCACATCCAGCAATGTTGCAGATCCAGTTTTATGTTGCTCTATATAAAATAAAGACACTACCTTGGTGATTTAAGTACACAAAGCTTAGCAATTGATTTACAACAGATTCTCGTTGTAAAAATACAACCCAAACTATGCACCACATAAAAAACTGTATTACCAGACTAGACACAAGATAGGTGATATGCACAGGATTGGTGACAAGTGTGTTATCGCTGGGGGCCATACTGCTGGGACCCCCACCGATCACTAGAACGGGGGGTCCTGAGCTCCCTATTCCTCCTCACTGCAAGACCACCTTTGAATGGAACGGCGGACAAGCATGTGCGGTACCGCTCCATTCGAAGTCTATGAGCCTGAGACAGCCTAGTACAATGTTCGACTGTTTCGGTCAGTCCAATAGACATTGCATGAAGCATGCTTGACCGCTGCGCCATTCAATCTCCTCTTTATAGAAGGAGTGTTCAAATGTGGCCTAACGTGAAGATCTACCGCTGCATGCTCTGCGGTCTATCATTAGATCACAACTACTGTTTGACCCTCACTGCTCTATGCTATAATACTAATAACCGGGGCCGGACTGAGACTAAAAAGCAGCCCACATATAATACACTACCATTTCCCAATATTGCGGATAAATAGCGGCACGCTGCAGATAGGTTTACTTTGCTTTGCCAAGCCCCTTACATCTCCATTAAAGAGGCTCTGTCACCACATTATAAGTGCCGTATCTCCTACATAAGGAGATCGGCGCTATAATGTAGGTGACAGCAGTGCTTTATATTTTGAAAAACAATCTATTTTTACCACGTTATTAGCGATTTTAGCTTTATGCTAATTACTTTCTTAATGCCCAACTGGGCGTGTTTTTACTATTGACCAAGTGGTCGTTGTACAGAGTAGTGTATGACGCTGACCAATCAGCGACCAGTCAGCATCATACACTTCTCTCCATTCATTTACTCAGCGCATAGGGATCCTGCTAGATCAGTATGTACTGTCTTATACTGACACATTAACGTTACTGAAGTGTTTAGACCGTGAATAGACATTCCTCCCAGCCAGGACGGGATGTCTATTCACAATCCCGACACTTCAGTAACGTTTCTGTGGTACTTACAGCAGAGCAAGCGTAATCTTGCTGTAATCTCGCGAGATTACGCTTGTTCTGCTGTAAGTCCCACACAAACGTTACCAAGTGTCGGGATTGTGAATAGACATCCCGTCCTGGCTGGAAGGAATGTCTATTCACTGTCTAAACACTTCAGTAACGTTAATATGTCAGTATAAGACAGCACATAGCGAACAACGCAGTGTATGAGAGAAGTGTATGACACTGATTAGTCACTGATTGGTCAGCGTCATACACTACTCTGTACAACGCCCACTTGGTCAATAGTAAAAACATGCCCAGTTGTCCATTAAGAAAGTAATTAGCATAAAGCTAAAATTGCTAATAACGTGGTAAAAATAGATAGTTTTTCTAAATAAAAAGCACTGCTGTCACCTACATTATAGCGCTGATCTCCTTATGTAAGAGATAGGGCACTTATAATGTGGTGACAGAGCCTCTTTAAATATGTAAACCACATCATCAACAAAAGAAGGAAAATAATATTGTAATATAGAAAAAAAACCTAACCATACGATCGAAGGCAAGCATCGTTTTTTAAATCAGGGACAACAACAAGCTACCACTTTACAAGCCCCGATATAACTGATAATACCGCCATACAATGACCATATAGAGGTCACATAGCAGGTCTACACAGGCAGTCGGCAGAGATTTATCACGCTGGAGACCAGATAAGAGAATACAAAACTTATCAGACTCGGTCACAAGAAGAAGACATAATTAAAGAGGACTTATCAGCTCTCTGGACCTGTTTACGAAAATATGTGTATTCCCCATAAAGCAACAATTCTGGAGCATCTTTTCTTAGGACTCTGCATTGTGCCTTTACTCCTCTGTTAATACTTCTGAAAGTGTATGAACAAATTGACAACTGACTTACAATCCCCCATGTCAAAGGGCTACGTCCCTATACACTCAGTGTCCAATCATCGCTGACGGTATCGGACTGTAGGTACACATCCTAGACATTTTGTAGCGCTACTAATTGATTTAAACTATCAAGTGACAGCTGCAGTCCACAAGATTTCATGCAACTAAATATATTGCTTTGTACTGCCGCTTTAGCTCTATAGTTAAAATCGGTTAGTTGTGCTAGGCCAAGCTTTATTCATACATTTGCAGGATAAATAACAGAGGAATGTCACAGCAAAGAGTTTTAAGATACTGGAGAATTATCATCTCATGTGGAATACAAAAATTTACTATAACGGACATGTCAGGAGAGGTGACAGATCCTCTATAAATCCAGTGACTCACAGGTGACTTATTTTCTTCTCCGTCCAGCCCAGACAGACATGACGACTTTTCCTGACAACTGCAGTTTTTCCTGCCAAGACTTCTATGGCTTTAATCTTCTGCAACTATTCCCGCCTAGTAATAGAAATAAATTCAGACCCCAGACCATACCGCCTAAATCAATTCGAACCCGAAACTAGACCCCTAAATAAGTTATATAAAATAATAGTGCACCAGACAATAAATGTGTCATACTTTGTATCCCACTTGGTAATAGTGCCGCATTTAGGCCACAAACAGTAATGATGCTCCTCTTCGCCCCCCCCCCCCTTTGTTCTCCCACACAGCAATAATGACCCTTTTGTGCCCCTACATAGTAATAATATCCACTGTTGCGGCCCCAATAAAGTAATAATGCCCCCTTTATGCCCTCTAGAAAGTAATAATGCCCCCTTGAAAGTAAAAATACCCCCTTTCTGCCCCACAAATCACATATGATCAGCCCCTACAAAGTTTAGATCAGCCCCTGCAGAAGTCAAAAATTCCTACAAAGGTCAAATCAGTGGCTGATATAACCTTTGTAAGTGCCTATGACTTGTGGCTGTCGTACACAATGAGAACGTCCTGATGTTGCGCGGTCCAGGACTGGCTTTGTGAGGGCAGATGTGGGGCTAGCCGCTGCTTTGTAAAGATGCAGAGGTGGGGGGTGGCAGCAATATAAGGATCCATGAGGCTAAGATTGCAGCAGTATCCAATAAATAAATATGTCTCATTTAGTATGTATATTATGTCCCACTTCCTTGCACACATCAAAGCAATTTAGACATAGTTGTTTCAATTCACAACACAACTCACAGAATACATTTCCCAAACCAAACACAGTACACATGTACAGCACCAGAACAAAGCTCATAACATATACAGTGCCAGACCCAAGCTCAGTGCATAAATACAGCACCAAAACAAAGCTCAGTACGTATATACAGCACCAGAACAAAGCTCAGTATGTATATACAGCACCAGAACCAAGCTCAGTACTTATATACAAGAAGCAGTAAAGAAGGGGATAGATGGGATCTGTGATGTTAACATTTCTCTTAGTTCTGAAACAATCCTCCTCTGGGTCCCCTCCCCGGACTTCTAACGGTCCAAGCATTGTTTGATCATCTGGCTGGTGAAGGCAGCTGAACTGCTTATTTCCTTACACTGGAGGGACATAGAATTTCCTTTGATCCAACATTGGCCAGAAAAGGTCCATCAGTTATACAGTTTCTAAGAACTTTTTGGGTGGGAATCTGGTAATAGACAAAAGTTTCTCCGCACATGGGACAGGTAGATTAAGTATAAAAATTTACAGAATGGGACTTCAAATACTCCTTCTTTTGCTATCTAGACTGATTGTTTTACAACCTGTATGCTGCTCTTCTCACCTCATATATAGACATGTGATGATATCTCTTTGGCCTAAAAGCTTGGGTATTCCAAAGGGGGTTTTACACTGGACGATTTTTGGGCAGACGAGCGTTCATAGAACGCTCATTGCTGATAATTGCTTTGTGTAAACAGCAAACGCTCGATCATCTGCTGGTCGTATCGTTTTGAAAAAGCAAAATATTATCGTTGTCGGCAGCACATCTCCCTGGGAGACGCGCTGCCGACATGATAATGTATGGGGACGAGCGATCTGAGCAACGACCGCTCGTCCCCATCCATAGTTCCGTGTGACAGGAGCAAACGAGCGATGATCAACAATGTCTCGTTGATCGGCACTCGCTGCACGGGCCGCTTATCGGCCGGTGTAAAAGGGCCTTTATTCTATGGTTATTGCCTCTACACATTTACCTTCCTACTACTTCCAATAATCTTCCAAAACAGACGTCACCTTGATCGGAGGTAACCCTTTGTCTTTTTATTTTTCTTCTTTTTCTTTTCATTATGTTTTATTAAGTGGTCTGGTCTCGACCACATTTTGTATTTTGTGCTCTGTACTATATAAAATGTATGTCTATCCAATTTAGTTTTTTGTATGTTTATTTTTGCTTTGGTTCAACTACTGTTATTGGTACATAAGATTTCTTACCTACATAGGCTTTTGAGATATCATTTGTTTTTTAAGAGGCCCTGCATGGTCCGTAATTGGCTTTGTGCTCGATTGTTTGTCTTTTTATCTGTTAGAAAAAACTTTAATAAAAATAGAATTGATAAAAAAAACAAAATAACATGGTGTATGTAAACTTCTGAGCCACTGGGAATGCGATGAAAGAAATAAAGGCTGAAATAAATCCTTATCTTTAGTAGTATTCTGACATTTCCCATTCTTAAAATATAGTTGCGATCCTAACTGACCTAAGAGAAGGACATGTGCTAACACTGTAGTGTTCCTGGCCTAAGGACTTAAAGGGGTTGTCGACTACGATAGTCATCCGTATACGATTGGTGGGGGTCCGACATAGCTGCTACAGCTGCCTCCGGGCACCGGAAGTCCATGCTGGAAGCAGATGGCTCCGATTACGGAATAGTGGCCGAGCTGCAGTACTGCAGCTGTGCTCCTATTCAAGTGAATAGGAGCAGTTCTGCAGCACGGCCACTATGCAATGTATGGAGCCAACTGCTTCCGGCTCCATACATTGCATACTGTGCAATGAAATCCGGTGCCCGCAAGCAGCCGAAGCAGCTGATCGGTGCGGGGTCCGGGCTTCAGACCCCCATTGATCGTATACTGGCGACCTATCCGGTGGATAGGTCATCAGTTGTCCGGTAGTGGACAACACCTTAAAGCCCTAAGCCACAGCACACTTCTTCCCTGATTCGGTCTGAAGTGACATCTGTTGAATGTCTGATTACTGCGCTTTTTTATGAGGTGAAACATGTGTTTCGATGGAGCCGTTGAGCCACTGAGCAGCTAGCTCACAACTTATGTGCCCAAAACTCCGCTTTCCCCCTTTCCCAAAGAGCACCACCTACGTGGTGACAAAATGTAATACTTGTTTGAGTGATGTGTATATTGCTGAAATCTGCAATAATGTACTGTAAAAGTATAAGTATAAGTAACTTTCTTATGCAGCAACGTTCTCATTACACTGCCTCCATACAGCAAGGGATCCCACTGTTTAGAAACATTGTGCATAAAGTTTCAAATGCTGTTAGATCACGTGAAAAATCTGTTGCGGGGTAGAGAGATAAAAGAAAGTGACGTAATTGGGAAGCCTGCCAGAACGGGAGGTGTCCCGGATCCGCACCGTCAGTTAACTGAGATACCGTCTTCCAACTGTCATTAATAAGATAATGACGGACCTGGGTCTCCCTAGCCAGACGTTTGTGTGAGAAAGGTCCGAGTTCAAAGCCGGGCTGAAAAGAGGGATTGTCTAATACGGGGTATAGTGGTGACGGGGAAGGGGAGATACGAAAATGTTTGAATGCCTGTGTCACAACTCGAAGGGTAGGACCAATCAGGGAATGAGATCTCACCAATGATGGAATCCGATCCAACAGCCATGGGGCCGCAGTGAGAGGAAGGGATAAAAATGATTGTTCCAGCTTCACCCTTCTATGATGAATATTTGAGTATTTACATGCAATTTAACAGAGAGGGTTTTATAATTATGTAATGCTTAGATTGCAAAGGTGACTTTGTGACAGAGAAGCATAAATTGGGTCATTTATAAAAAATACAGTGCGTCTTGATGCTGTATTTCCAGATTATTTATTAATGCAGCCATACCTGCATAATAATTGACTGGCAATGAATGCTGAGAAATAAAAGACAGTAAATGACTGCTGGCAGATCGTATTATCATGTGCAAAATCACTTCTGTCTACATTCCCTCACGTAAAGGCTCTGTTCACATCACGTTTGAGGATTCCATCTGAGAAATATGTCAGAAGTAATTCCCTATGTATAGCACAGACGGAAGCCTCTGATGTTTTACCACTGTATAGGCATTCATCGCACATAGGCCCCCATGATTAAAAGAAAACATACTGGGTGGTATACTTTTTTTCCAGGATTCCTCTGTATAGGAACGCACATCAGACTATGCTTTCCTTTACAGTAAAAAAAAAAGCTATACTGACGTACACCTGTCCGGCGAATGCCAAATCTCATTCACATGGCTGGTACCGTAATCTGCTGCAGATTTTCCGAGCGCAAATCCACACAAAAAATTTGCAACAATTCCATCCTATGTGCAAAAGGCCTAAGAGTGCAGGATTTTTAGCAATGATTACTGTGACTATGAAAATTGTATTGATGTACCGCATGTAAAAAATGGAATAGATTTTTTTTTCATGCAGATTCATTATCTGTGGTTTTCACACATGTCCATCATGGGTAGATATAGATATGTTTATCTATTTCACTTTTCCTTCTATTTCCAACTAATAAAATGTGAAAAGAAAGAGCCAGAGTTGCCTTACACACACACACACACACACACACACACACACACACACACACACACACACACACACATATATATACTATTGATGGACCATCTTCATAATGTACAGTAAGTCCTGGCTTTGCCTTTTGAGGGTTTTTAATTACAGTTCAAAACAAATTTATTAACCATAATTAATGTAATTTTACAGATTAATGTTTAATAATGTTAATAATAGTGCCTGGAATACAATAGATGTTAGTGGTACATACACTCTCTGGTACCTTGAGACCAAGGAAATAGGAGCTGCAGCCATTAGGTTCTGGAGTTTTGTAGTCTGGTCGGGGAAGTGGGGCTTTACCTTTAAGGAATTCCAAAGAAACATTTTAATAAGAAACAGTCACTATAGTATCATTAAGTGCAATATATTTGTTACCCATTTTCAACTACTTTTACCAAATGATTTGTTAACAAGATTGCTGCTCTTGTTCTATGGAGTTGTATGACCTTTCATATCTGTAGTTGGTCGGAGATATTTTCAAAGCTGTTGAAAGTAGTAGTAAAGGTGTATATGTTCTAACAGGAAAAGATACGTTTGATGATAGATGAAAAAGAATGACCTTCACAGCAAAAGAGAAATGTTTCGTCCATTATTGGATCTGTCATATCTCATATCTTTGTCAGCTTCATATTCGGTGATCCATAGACATGGCCTTTATTCTCAGTTATTCTATCTAATAAGTGGTTTTGGTCTAGGTCAGTAATTCCCCACCTTTTCACCACGGAGAAACCACAGACAAAAATGTTCTCCTCACAGGGAACTCCTAGAACTATCCCATCCCTACTGTAAAGGAAACATGTCTTGCTGTATAACGGGAAACTTCTAAACACGTTCCAAGGAACACTGGTCCAGAACATTGTCAAATATTTCATGGAAATTATTACAGACGTTGGCTAATAATTATTCAGAAATGGTTCATTGGTGTATTTACCATGGAGGCACAGCAGGCGACTGGGTTGGTGGTAAAAGTGGGCCGATCACTGAACTGCCTCCACTGCTTGCCATGAAACGGTCACCAATGGCGGAGCACACTGAATGCAGATTGAAACAGCTCCCATCAAGTTCAATACCAGCTGTATAAATCTGTATGAATTTAGCTACACCTCGTGGTGGCTGCATGCAGTGAAGAGCTATATCATTTAAGATTGTATTAAATCAGCACAGAACCGAAACAAGATTAAAAAATGTAATAGTGAAGATTAACTATAATAAAGGCTTAGAACATTTGGAAGATTCCTCTGAATTGGGTCAATTCTTCTATAAAGCCCTTTAATATCTGGTTAGGTTTATTCATGCACAAGGACTATTTTATCTTATATATCTTACTGAATAAATTCAGTTTATACCACTCAGTTCATACTTTAAGAATTATCAGATCTGGTTACAAAAAATCCTACATGTGTATGGATAACACCAGGTCTTATTACCCTTTGTCTCTGACAATCGTATCTATTTTGTGAACGAAAATATGGCTGGAGCATGATTAGGTATTATTGGGACCACAGTGCACTTTTTTTTATCACCTACAGTATTCTGTAGGTGGCCATATATCCTTCAAAAAATAACAATAAAATAGATTAAGTTTGTCCACGGTTTTGTTGGCGATTTTGCAGTGGATTTCACCCCTTCTACATTGAAAAGTGTTATCCGTAGTGAACATCCAGAACAGAATAAAATGTGTAAATCCACAGCGTGCTCTGATTTCCATTTGGAAAATGTTCAGCATCATGTGGTTAAGGTTATTTAAATCTCAAACACTTGCCTGCAACAGTCTTCAGCTGCGAATTTTCTGCCCGCATACTGAACGAAAACTCTGCAACGATCTGCTGTGTGTGCAGGGGGCCTTAAAGGTTTAAAGTCATCACCTGCAGTACATTTTGAGAGACTTTTAAATTCTAGTGTACCCCACAAAAATGCAAAGATCACTTTGGAGCATAACACATGGAGCGCATATGCATACCCAGTTAAATGTAAAAAACATTGCTCCCCCTTTAGATTTCTACACTGTGGGACCCCATGTAAGTAATGAGTGTGTGATGGAATATTCCTCCTAACTTGGAATAAAATTATGTTTTTCATTTATGCCTAGTGTCTCACTCTAAAGGGCACATACTCCATACCTCCCAACTTTCAAGTATCGCAAATAGGGACAACCGATGCGAGGAGAGTTTTGCGGCGCAGCAAATTTTTTCCCTTTTAAGCCACACCCCTAATCTTGCCCAATTCCCGCCCATACACACTCGATTCAGCCCACACAGTTTCATGCTCCCATAGTGCCTCCCACACAGTACAATGCCAAATAGCTGCCACCATACAGTATAATGCCCCCATAGCTGCCACCATACAGTACAATGCCCCCATGGATGCACCCACACAGTATAAAGCCAACACAAATGCCCCCATACAGGAGCGGAATCCCCAGCCAGAGCATCGGCCAAGCTGTGGCCAGGGATTCTGCTCCAGGAGGAGCCCCTGATGTCACTGTCCATACATGGACAGTGACATCAGGTGTTCCATCTAGGAGCGGAATACCCGGCCACAGTGTTGCAAATGCTCTGGCCAAGGATTCTGCTCCAGGAGTAGCCCCTGATGCCACTGTCCATATATGGACAGTGACGTCAGGGGTTCCCTCCAGGAGAGGAATCTCTGGCCAGAGTGTCGGCAACGCTCTAGCAGGGGATTCCGCTCCAGGAGTAGCCCCAGACGCTACTGTCCATATGTGGACAATGTCAGGGGTTCCCTCTAGGAGCGCAATCCCCGGCTAGAACGTTGGCAACACCCTGGCAGGGGATTCTGCTCCGCTCTGTACTAATGCTGAAGCAGGGAACTGACGGTTCCCTGCTTCAGCATTGAGTTCAACTGTATCTGCGTCCTGAGGACGCAGATACAATTGACGCTGGGACATATCCCTGGCAACACGGAACAGCGGGGCGCCGCCCGGAATCCGGGACTGTCCCGCTGAATCCGGGACAGTTGGGAGGTATGATTCATACTTTGTTTATTGTGCATTCGATGCCTACTGAAAATCATTCTAGAATCTGTTTCACCCAGAAGAAGGTGATCAAAACCCTGAATGCAGAAAATGATTAATATAAGGCGCAGTGAGGAAAGCAGGCTTCTGAACAGCAACCTTTGGAGCTCTACCACAGATGACCTCATTACAGCACTTGCAGCTTCTTGCATCAGATTTTTTGTGTGATCACTTTTATTCAGGCAGAAATGGCAGTATACAGTAAAATCCGACACTTGAAACCCTTTTCTGTTTTACACATCTGGTTTTAAATGTCCTTCTACCTTCTAACAATTTTAGTAGGAGCTATCTGATAATACGATACAGACTCGCAGACCATTTCTAATATTTGCCCTGCAGATTCATCCTGTTTCCTGTGCCCTTATTAGATCAGTCCCACAGCTAATCCGATAATAACATTATATTGGGAAGTCACTATGAATGCAATTGCCTAATATTATTCTACAAAGTAGGTAAAAGGTAAACCTACAGAACTTTTTAAAATACTCAGCGTTAGGGAAGGACAAGTGTCTCAGCAAATATCAATCATTTATTAACTTTCCTGAATTGTGGTGGTGTTTACAGACTGGTGTTTACTCAGCCGGACACTTGAGATCTTCCAGCTTTACTTATTTACATTGTATTACTTATTTCCAATGTGTGTTTCATTGAAATGACACTAATAATGCCTTTCCTGGCCCAGCATGAGTTCATCCTGTGATCCCTGTTACAACAGTGCGTTTATGGTACATCAGCATACAACTATATCTGAAGCTGAAAAGTTTAGTGAATTACTTGATACTGTGGGTTATCACTTTTTGGCTTATTTAAAAACAACTCTTAGCCCTTCTACAACTTTTGTACTCTATTTTGTACTCCATTGTGTATTTGTGGTGGGCACCTGGGGGTTAAGATAATTGTTTTCTAGCATACATTTTTTTATCATCCTTCCTACACACATTGGTCCATGCATATTGTAATCTGTGGCTTTCTTTGGGGGATGGAAGAGGGAAAATATTTTTAGATAATATTTGTGCACCCATTCTAACACATACCACATTTTTTTGTGGGTCCCTGGGAGAAAATGAAGTGGGACAGCTTAAGCTCACTGCAAAACTTGTTTCAAATTGTATTTAAAGATGTGGTCTGCTTTGGACAATCCATTTTATTACAAGAGTGCCCGTAACATAAGCTGATTACAGGGAGCCAGCCATAATCTGCAGCGGCATCACAGGAGAAATTAAGCATTACATGATGGCCATTAATATTAATGAGTTGTCCGTGTACTGAGAGGCGCTTTTTGGAATCGTTTTCCGTGATGGAGGTCCCGAATTAGGGATTCTCCTAGATTATCTAAGAATGCCTTAGTAGGGAAATTAAAACTATAAAAGCAGATAACCGATTTAGGCCTACTCATTAGGTGGCCTTCAAGTAGCCTTGATACAGTGTGTGAGCATCCTGCAGGTAATATAGCTCAGACTGACAGTGGTGCAAGTTGTCTATTGACCCCCGATGCTAAATTTCTAAAGCTCGCCATACACTTGATGTAGCTGTTAGCTCCATACTCCCTGATAACTATGCATGCTCAGCTCGGTCAAACATTTATGTTTATTTCCATGGGGAGGGGATAAACTACTGTCAGTACTAACCTCCCAGGGGAACAAAAGATTGCAACATGCTTGGATTTTGTTTCCATCAACGGCAGACTGTTGTGCTGCTCCCATACACATTAGATTGTTTGGCCAATCCAAAATGTGTATGTCCGGTGTAACATTTAGATGCATCTACCACAAAGACTTAGGCCAATGATCCCAATTCCCATTATTCCCAGTTTTATCACACACAGACAAACCAGTTTTTACTTCTACTATTTTATCAGTAAAGCAGTTTTGATTTTCTGAAATAGATATTTTCTTAAAATCTACAGTTATTGATTATGGACTTTAGGCTATAATCTATAGCAGGTGAGTGCACAAATAAAAATGAACATACCTTGATCATTATTAAAATTAGGACTTACCATAGCGGCACTTGTATTGGCAAACTCCATTTCTTCCACCCAGGAGTTCCAAAAAAGAATCAAAATAACCATTAACTGCTTCAAATCCATCCCGAATTGTTCCAAGGCCCCAGTCTGATGAGGAATCTTCTTCAGGGGGAATTGGAGTTATGTTATTCTGAGTTACATCGTCTGTACTAGTCACTATACCAAGTGCCAGACAAAGCACCGCGGCTCTAATAATTACCCTCATACTGCGTGGAGCACTCAGATGTACAGGGGGAATGTTCTGTGCTGTGTAGCTGCACTTTGTATAATGCCTGAAAATGGACTTTATACACTGAAATGGTAACTCGGATGAGGTCACAGCAATAATCACAATACAGAGAACATGCAGTTCAAAGGTTGGCCCTGATGGAAGTCAGACCAGGAGCTGATTAGTCAGAATCTGAACTCGTGATTTATCCAAATGTCTGACATGCCTAGAATTTGAGACCTGTTCCCTAATTTCAAGAATATTTGTATTTTAGACTATTTGTACACACAACACAGGTATTGTTGTTACCAACTTAAAATATTGTGTATAGTGATAAAAAGTCACATCTGGCACAGTTTATGATGGGCGTAGGGCTCCTAAACTGGATTAGGACTCAAGCAAGTTTGGACTGGCCCACCAATTTATCCGAGGATCCACAGGTGGGCCCAGGCTCTGACACATTTAATGGATTCTAAAGGTCTAACAGAAGACAACCACATTTAGAGCGGACTTTGGAGACAATCACTTTCTACTAGGGTTGATTAACAAATAAAAAAAGCTTACGTCGAAATTAAGTGTGGACATGCACATGTTCTGCGAGAGCTGGCCCCTTTAGAATAATTTCCTCTGCTGGGCCCAAAAACCCTAGTCCGACACTTGACTCAAGACCCATTTTTTTATTATAAAACCATAGAGAAGGCAATATCTGGGACATAATTTGGGGCACAATCAAGTAAGTCCATTTCTGGTTAAAGGTGAATACACCAAATTAGTTTTATGAAAAGGAAGTCTGTCTGCTTTTTTCAGCTGATTTTTCATTTTCGTGGAAGAAAAAAAATATCTCACCTTAAATTTAAAGCATACACTAAATCAATCAATTACATCTTAATTATTGGGATAAGATGCAAATAACATGTTAGTACTTGTCTGGGTATTACAAAGTGTAGTGGGGCATGGACCAATACAATACAAGACCAATACAAGTAGGAAAGAAGCATTTTGCTTTGGGCGACTCCTCTCTAAGTATGTCCTTACATATACTGGATATACAATTTTTGTCTCTTTCGCCCCCTTTTTCTTTCTTCTTACCAGAAGACCCTTATTGTACTCTACTCATAGTGGCCATTTCTTATTCCGTATTGTAAAACTCTTAAATAGGCATGGACATTTGAACAAACTTTGCATAAATCAATAGTAGAAGCAAATATATTAAACTTGCCTCCTCCACTTATAAGGCACTTCTCTCTCTCTCCCATGCCCCCTGTACTGATGATTTATTCTCAATTCACTGCTAAAATCTGTCTTGAATAGATTATCAGCTCACTAAGGAATCTGGTTAAATGCTGCTCATAGAAGTCTTTGGAGAGGGAAGGGGAGGAGGGAGATAGGCACAGAGACACATGCAGAAAGCTTCTAGTGAATGTTATATCTCACCCAAGTGCTGGATTTACAGCTATACTGCTCAGTACTACTGTATGATGTCCGTCATGCTGCTCTTACTTCTGCAGCATGAAGGACATTATAAGACATTGGGGAGCAGGAAATTCTCTTCTGTATGTGTTCTGCGTATAAAAGGCATGACAGCAGTTAGTCTCCATCCACTAGCTCAGGGAAAAGCTCCATTGGGGCTCCCTCTAGGAGTGGAATCCCCAGCCAGAGCATTGCCGACGCTTTGGCTGGGGATTCCTCTACTGTCGGAGCCCCTGACGTCACTGTCCATACACCGTGACATCAGGGGATCCTCCTGGACCGGAATGTGATATCAGGGGCAACGCCAGAGCTGGAGTCCCAGAGCAGGGCACTAGTATAGGCTCTGCGCCAGAACTCTCGTGAAGCCATTAACATCAGTGTCCATATATGGACAGTGATGTCAGGGGCTTGCCCAGAGCTGGCAGAAGTTTGTCAAATGTTTAGCTACACTTTATTCTTTATAAATGGAGGTGTATTTGAACATATCCATACAATATGATCAAATAATTTTGGGGTCCTCCCTCAGGGCCCAGCTGCCTGAGGATTTTTACATAGTTTATATTATAGTCCAAAAATTTATGGAGCCACAAGATAAATTTAATAACTAAATGGAACATCACAACATGAAACCTATGGTAGTTCTTCCGACTGGACGAAGGATCTCTCTTATGCTAGATTCACACGAGCATGGGGAAACTCGGACGTGATAAACGTGACGTTTTTCACATCCGAGGTGTCCCCGTGCGAGTTCCGTTTTCACGGATCCCTATAGACTTGAGTCTATAAAGGGATTCGTGAAAAGAGAACAAAATAGGACATGTTCTATTTTTCAACGGACGCTTCACACGGTCCGTTGAAAACGGCCCCATTGAATTACATAGGTCCGTGTGATGGCTGTTGTATCAACGGCCGTCACACGGACGTATTCAACGCTTGTGTGAATCGGGCCTTAGGCTGGGTTCATACTTTGCGTTTTTACCATGCGTTTTTTTGTTTTAGTAGATTAACTTCCATTGAGAGACATGGGAGTTTATCAACCAAAACAAAGAATTGCATGTATAAAGCGTAACAAAAGCGCACAGTGTAAACCCAGCCTTATGGCCGAGAATTCATCTCATCTGTCCATCTTTTCCCCCCTTGTGCATTACTCACCATTGATTGTTGGATCACAGTTTCTGAGTCCGCATACTCTGAGATATCAAGCCAAACAATGCAATACTTGAGTCAGCTTGTGTGACCTGAACAGCACTACTATACACTTGTGTTATGTTAAGATATTCTAAAAACCTGACCTTCTTCAGGCATAAAGCAATAATTTGTGGAACACTTAGGTTTGTACCAGGAATTGAATCAGAGGACAAAGTACTGTAGAAAGAGATAGTGAAATCCAAATATGATTAAAATAGCTTCTGGTAGCTTGGTATATCAGATTGCAATTCTAGCGTGTCACTGTTATCTTTTATTTCACTGTTTGTCGGATTAAAGGTTGTTGTGTCCCTTTGCTAATAACACATTGTCCTCATTGTACTAGTTTAAAACCTATAATTGAAATATAAATATGTCTTGAAAATGGTTAATTCATGTACCACCTTTAGGTTATGTTCATATAGGGCGAATACGCTGCATAAAAGTACACAGTGCACCCGCCCTGGACCCAGCAGAGAATTACAGATAAAAAAAAAACACAACAAATTGTGGTGCGGTTTTTCAGTCAGAATGTCCGCTGTGGAAAACAGCAGGTTTAAATATAAAAAAAGCTTATACTTCCTGGTAGTCATGGCGACACGTCCCTCTGATGTTCTGCAGCCCCGCCTGCTGGGATGACACTTCATCCCATGTGACCGCTGCAGCTGTGACATGGGATGAAGTGCCATCCCAGGAGGCCGGCCTGAACAGAGAAGCATAGAGATCTGGGTAGGTATAACCTTTTTTTTTCTTTTTAACTTTTCTGAGTAGCAAACTTTATGGCGGAATCGCAGCGTTTCCGCTACAAAAATGGCAACATTTGCAATTTGTTGCAGTTTTCACCTCCCCATTGAATTCAATGGGGAAAACCCACAACAGAAAACCAGCGATTCCACAGCATAAATTGACATGCTGTGGATTAAAATACCGCTCCTCAGGGGGTCAATTTATGCACGTTTTTTAAGCAGGTTTTTTTACACTTTGTTCAAATCTCATCCACTCTGCTGCTACTGTTTTATGCTGCGTATTTACGGCAAAGAAATACATTGCTGAAAATCCGCAGTATTGATGCTACTTGCGAACACACCCTTAGTGTACAAACACACTAGGTGAATAAGCTGCGTATAACTACACAGTGTATCCGCCCCGGTAGCTGCAGAGAATTTCTTCTGAAAAACCGCACCACATTGTGGCGCCGTTTTTTGGGTGGAATGTCCGCTGCGGAAATCCTGCAGAAATAAAAAAATAAAACGTTTATAATTACCCAGCTGTAGTCAGGGCGGCGCGCCCCTCTCTTCTGAGCGTAACCCGGCCTCCTGGGATGATGCTGTAGTCCATGTGACCACTGCAGCCTTTAGGTGCCCTCTTCTTTTCAGTCAAGTGTTAGTTATGTCAATTTCTGGAAAATAACTACTATAGCTGACATTACAGGGGTTATCACCCAGCAGTCACAGACTCCTAAATGTGAACCCTAAACGTTTCATTATAATGTAAATGTTAAACACCCATCCTCTAATCCCTGTGTCACGTAGGGTTCGTGGACCCACTGGGCTGTACAGCCTTGGCGGTATGGCAGCTGGTCAACAGGGCACAGGTCACAGTCTATAGCTCGTATAGGGTACCTGTGGCAGCTCGGACAGTAGTAAAACAGGCTCGGCTGGGACTAGGCAGAAGGTAGACGTCAGGCGTGGAGTAGTAGGACAGGCGTGCAATACAGCACAGCACGACTACAGCACGGCACTTGACCAGGATAGCACAGATACAGGAAACTCTGGGAAATGGAAAACACTAGGAGAACATTTGCTTAGACAAACTAGGATACGACAAAACGCTCAGGCATGGAAGCAAGGGGCTGGGCCCTTCTTATAGTCCAGGGCGGATTTCACATTAAAGTCTGGCCGAGGTGAGTGGAAGTGAGCGCTGGTGTCTCCTGAGGAGGAGATTGCGGCCAGCGCTCGCAGACCCATGGCTGCGGCCGTCAGGTGGTGAGAGAACCTGACCGCCCGCAGCCATGTACATGACACACGGCATAACTCTTGGAGATTCCCAAGAATAGACACAACTTTCTTTGTACAGTCCTACAATATCTCAGTCTTTCTGAAAAAGAAAAAAACATGCTTGTAGGAGTAAAATCAAAGAACTACATGCACTTAACTTGATGAAATGAATCGTATACAACCAGTGCCAGGACAAAGGGTAGGCAACCGCCTAAGGTACCACTAAACACCAGGTACCTAACTAATGTGCCAGTGTACTAGTGTTCATAATGCCGTGTGGTTGATGGGAGCCACAACGGATCCCGACAGACCCCGTTGTAAGTCAATAGGCGTCATCGGGTGGATTTGAAAATCTGCAGCAATTTTTTTGTTTTAGGGTATGTTCACACGAGGGCGTCCGTAACGGCTGAAATGACGGGGGTGTTTCAGCCTGAAAACATCCCCGTAATTTCAGCCGTACCGGCATGTGCAGGCGCTTGAACGCCGCGTCAATTACGGGCGTAATTGGCGCTGCTATTCATTGGAGTCAATGAATAACGGCTCCAATTACGGCCAAAGAAGTGACAGGTCACTTCTTTGACGCGGGCGTCTATTTACGCGCCGTCATTTGACAGCGGCGCGTAATTTACGCCTCGTGTGAACAGACAAACGTCTGCCCATTGCTTTCAATGGGCAGATGTTTGTCAGCGCTATTGAGGCGCTATTTTCGGACGTAATTTGGTGCAAAAATGCCCGAAATTCGTCTGTAAATAGGCCGTGTGAACATACCCTAACACTGAAAGTGAATGGGGTATGTTACGACGCCATTCACTTACATTATGCTGTCCTTTGTAGTGGAATATTGGTGCGGATTCCGTTACCAAAATATTGCAACAAATACAGTACGTGATGTGTGAACCCGGTTTAAGTGGTTCCCTCTTTATTGTCTTGTATCTTAAAAAGATAAATAAATTGGGTGACTGGAAGTGAGAGACATTGCTCATTGGTTACTGCCACGACAGCCATTGTGGCTGGATTAATGTTTCTGCTCTGATAACTAAACTGTGGAGTAATCGTTTGTTTTTGCCTTGCTCAACAGTTCTATTCAGTGTTTCACATGCTTATTTTTTTTTTCTTTTCGTCTAGACCTCTTTTATTTAATGACCTTATGTACATTTAGTGAATTATACTAGCCAGAAAACACAGGGTCATTCACCTTTATAAGGTCTGTAACACTTTTTTTTTTCTTTTAAATTCTATTTTTATTCAAATTTTTAAAGAATATAACAGAGAATATCCGACAATATCAAATAATAACAGACAGTCAAAAGGATATATGTAGGTCAGGTCTGTCCTTTTTTCGGCAAACATGACATCTAGTAGTGATCTTTATATTCCAAATCGAAATGAATACAAAACGCAGTAACATGTGGATTTAAAATATCTGTGGTAATATGTTTGGTGCCCCTGGTGTAACCTAGAAAACAAACAATGGTTAAGTGTTTCAATAATTACCAGCCCTTTTCATATTAAGGCTGAGTTCACACGAGCATGTTACGTCCGTAATGGATGGAACGTATTTCGGCCGCAAGTAGTTATGTACGACGCTAGGAGTCCTTGTCTCGCTGCAGGACAACTGTCCCGGACTGTAATCATGTTTTCAGTACGGGACAGTAGTTCCATGGAAAGGCAGGGACTCCTAGCGTCGTACATAACCTTGATGCTAGGAACCCGGCTCCCTGCAGTGTGTTCGGTCCGGGACTTACATCCGTAATGGACGGAACGTATTTCGGCCGCAACGTGCTCGTGTGAACCCAGCCTACAGGGGTTGCCTAGGATTTAAAAAAACCAACATGGTTACTTTCTCCAAAAACCGCGCCACAGCTTGTGGGTGGGATTGCAGCTTGGCTCTATTTAAGTGCCCCGTTGCATTATTCTCCTGAGTTAAAATTGGGCATAGCTATAAGGGGTGCAGAGGTTGCAGTTGCATTCAGGCCCTGGAGTCTACAGGAAATAAAAAGGTCTATCTGCCCCATATGAGACCATTACTACACATTATGCATGATAGTTGCATGCCCAGTCACAGTACATTGTCCCGCAAGAAGGTATAACTGATGCATAAAAAGCATCAGTTATACCCTCGACATAGCATACATGATTATGTGAACAGTTGTCAATCATGGTGTTAGGACAACACCTGTTCCCTTAAAGGCAATGTGTTGCCAGAAAAACATGTTTGTTTTTTTTTAATTAAACATTTAGTGTGTAGGTGATTAAACATTGTTCACATTTTTTTTAAATTTTTTCACGAGTCAGGAAATATTATAAATTAATTCTAATTTATAATATTTCCCATTGCTGGTCACTAGATGGAGCTATTCCCAAAATTGCAGCATTGCATGTGGTAAAGCAACCACATTGCTTTATGCTGCAAAATTGGGTAAAAAGCCCTCGCTCTAGTGAGCTCTCAGCATTCCCCCCTCCTTTATCCTGGCTAGTGCCGGGATAAACGAGGGGTTTGAACGGTGTAACCTCCTACACTGTGTGTCGCCATTTTTGGAGCTAACACACAGTGTAGTAGGTTTACATACAGTAGTAAACACACACAAACACGAACATACATATAAATCTCTTACCTGCTCCTGCCGCCGCGGCTCCCTCCGGCCCGTCCGCTCCGTCTGCTGCCGCTGGTCCAAGTGCACAAGTCCGGAAGCCGCGACCGGAAGTAGTAATCTTACTGTCCGGGCGCGACTTCCGGTCCACACGAAAATGGCGCCGGACGGCGCGCATTTCAAATTGGACTGTGTGGGAGCGGCGCATGCGCAGTTCCCACACAGACGGCGTACATTGAAGTGGATGGGACGGGAGCCGTTCGCAGTCCCTATGGGACTGTGGCTGCCGTATTCCATGTCTGTATGTGTCGTTAATCGACACATACAGAAATGGAAAAAAAAATGGCAGCCCCCATAGGGAAGAAAAAGTGTAAAAATAAGAAAAAGTAAAACACAAACACACAAATAAATATAAACATTTTTAATAAAGCACTAACATCGTTAACATATTTAAAAAAAAATTGTGATGACACTGTTCCTTTAAGGTTGCTTTGACATCCTGTCTAGCTTCTGGGCGGTTCTTCTTTTACCTTGAGCCTATCACTCTTCTCTGTCCTTCTGTCAATCTGCTGTGGGTTTGTATTTATACCTGTCTTTTCACACCTGCCTTTGCTTGTGAATTTTCCTATCTCCTGGTTTCTGATCAAGCTCCTGACTGCTCCTGAACTTGTTTTCTGGACCTCATGTATACGGACCTCAGCTTGTCTCTCATTAACCCTCTGTTTACCAATTTTGATTATCTCGAATGGTTTTGACCGTGGCTTTTCTGATTACCTCTACTCCGTTTCTGGACTTTCAGTTAGCCGATTGTCTGTCTGGTTTCCAGCTCAGGTTTGCCCTCATTTAACCTCTTATCCAAAACTACACTCTGTTAAGACAACCTGGGTTCTAAGCAGCAAAGTCCATCCCACCTTGCATTCAGCTCTGGCGAACACCTTAGGGTATGTTCACACGTAGTCAACAAAAACGTCTGAAAATCCAGAGCTGTTTTCAAGGGAAAACAGACCCTGCTTTTCAGACGTTTTTTTACCAACTCGCATTTTTCGCGGCGTTTTTCGCGCCGTTTTCGCGGCGTTTTTTACGTCCGTTTTTGGAGCTGTTTTCATTGGAGTCTATGAGAAAACAGCTCCAAAAACGTCCAAAGAAGTGTCCTGCACTTCTTTTGACGAGGCTGTATTTTTACGCGTCGTCGTTTGACAGCTGTCAAACGACGACGCGTAAATAACAGGTCGTCTGCACAGTACGTCGGCAAACCCATTCAAATGAATGGGCAGATGTTTGCCGACGTATTGGAGCCGTATTTTCAGACGTAAAACGAGGCATAATACGCCTCGTATACGTCTGAAATTTGGCCGTGTGAACATACCCTTAGAGTAGCCTTAAACACTGTCGATCAGAGTGGTTACGGATTTGGGGTTCCGGGTTTACGTGCATGCTCTCTCCTGGCAGACTCCAGCAGCCTTGAGGTATCGTTCCACTTGCGTTTCCATAACAAGAAAACAGAACAATGAAAACAACTTTGGTTTGGGTGGAGGGAAGAGAACTTAAAAAAAATAAAGTCTTGTAGTATAGGAACACAGATTGTGGTTAATTTTCTGTGGGCAGGTTTAGGGTAGGAACACACAGCATGTACATTACAGATTTCCCACAACGGATTACATTGCGGAAAATCCACAGCGTAGTACAGTAGCAGCAGTGTGAATGAGATTTGAACCAATCTCATACACAAACAGCGGGAAAAAATAAATAAAAATCAGCCGAAAAACAGTTCACAAATTTACCTGCAGTGCAGGTTTTTATTTTTTTAAAGCCGCAGCACGTCAATGTATGCTGCAGAATCGCTGCTCTTCTGTTGCGGGTTTTCCCCATTGAATTCACGGGAGAGGTAAGAGCCATGTGTTGTGACTTTTGTGGGGAAAACACTGCCATAAAATAAAAAACCCTGCAAATGAGAAAACAAAATGTATTTTTTATTTCAAATTAATAAAAAAAAAAGCTTATACTTAACCCCGGTCATAGTCATAGCGTTGCAATCCTCTGTTCGGAGCTCAATCTGGCCTCCTAGGATGACGTGTCTCAGAACAGAGGGACACATCGCCATGACATTGTATGGGTGGTAAAGTATAATTGTAATTTTTTTTTTTTTATTCCTGCAGTATTTCCGCAGCGGACATCCCACCGAAAAAACTTGGCGCCGTTTTTCCGGTGGAATTCCCTGCGGTTTCCAGGACGGATATGCTGTGTGCTTTTACACAGCGTATCCACAATGTGTGTTCCTACCATTACCAGTGTTCTCTGATATTATCAGCTCTCTGACAGTTGTCAGGAAGAGGTCATATAGATATTTTTCATGATGCCACCCATTTTTTCCCTTGTAAAATTGCTTATATGGTGGTTCATATCACATACATGAATAGCCCATATGTTTTTTCAGACAGTTAAGTAGTAAAAGTTATCATTAACCACTAACAATTAAAGATTTTAAGCATATACGAGAAGTGTTCCAACCGATGGAACAGACAACCATTGGCCAGAAGTAACCTTTCCAGAACAATAAGTTAATGATCATTACAGTTACACGTATGGATATATAGCGTTTGTACACTACACTACTCTTGCACACTAGCACTTTATAAATATACTGTTCTCTACATGTCATATGTATTCAGCCTATTACTAATATCAGCATCCAATCTTGGGTCCTTTGTTACATATGTTTATGTCCCAATACTACTTCATGTATCCTGTATGGGCTGACGCCTTTTTTACATTGTATGACTCATTTTTAATTGTTTGTGTCTCGGTTTATCAATAAAGAAATTTTTTTCTATTACACATTATGTGAGTTGTACTTGACCTTTTCCTCTTTAGGTTGTTCTGTATAAGTATGGTCAGAATACCAGGTTACATTTGGGTTATGCGTATGATCTTCCATTTCTATTTATTTTTGGCTACATATATGTCATTAGACTGTTACATTTAAAAGAGATATATATATTGTCCTTATTGAATTGGAGTTCTTACTATCGCTGCATGTGTACAAATTGGTTATCTATACTAACTGTCTTCTGTGTTTTACACAGAATCAGGTACCGTGGGTCCCATGGACTACAAAGCCAGAGATGGCGCCTGGCGATCCTTGATGGATCAAGTTTTTAAGGATGAGTCAACAGTGTCTGGTTTTAGTGGTTCTGAGAGTGTGAGCGAACTCCAGCATAGATATAAAAATCTACTCCACCGACGTATGAAGGTCTGGTGGAATAAAGTATTTTTGGAAAATTACATACAGAGATGTCTCATTCCAAGAGGTCTTAGGATCCAAATTTTTCCCTCATTCCCAATCAGTGATGAAACTTTCATCACCAGGTGGGAAGATGTTTGTAGCAGTGGCTCTAAAAAGTTCATGGAACTTCTGGTTGGGCTCAATCAGGATACACTTACCTTGTTGGATGCAGAAATTGAAGATATCCAATCCCAGCTGATTGCACTTATGTCGATAGATAGTATGTCCAAATTTAGACAAAGTCTTGAGGCTCAATTCTCAGAATCGGAGAAGGAAATTCAAGCAACAAAATCAAAAAAGTTTACCAGGGATGTCAGAGATTTCCAGCAAAATCGGGTATACAGATGGAGGAGAAATAAAATAATAGGTGGACGGAGTCATACACCATCAGTATCATCTATCTCCTCTCTCAGTGAAACAGAAAATACATTTTCACGATTTAATCAATCATCTGGTCTGCGCCCTAAAAGAAAACTTACACAGAGACAAATGGCAAACAAGAAAAGACCAGACACGCAAGACCCTACTCATCGCTTAAAGGTGATCAATCTATGCACACATATTTTTTCAGAAATAGACATAGAGGTTATTGAAAAAGGCCTCACTTTCTCACCCTGTAATCGTTTCGATATTTTCTCTGCAGTAAAAGATCTTAACATGTTTGGTCGGTCACTCATACACAAAAAATGGTTCCATAAATCCAACCATGCGGATATATTTCCTACTACAGAGGAACAACAAGCTTTAGGGGTCCTTGAGGATCTGTTGGAAGAACAAGATACCAATGTATCAGGTAAAATTCCATTATGTATCCGTACGAAATCAAAGAAATCCCCTCCACTTAGTCTGTGCCCCGCTGTAGATTCATTTGTTAAGGCGGTTACACGAGAATTCCAAAACATTCCTGGTAGCATTAGACATGACAACTTAACCACAATACAACTGGAAAGTTTAAATAAATTCCAAAAAATGAAGGATGTTGTGTTTAAGGCTGCCGATAAAGGCGGTAATGTGGTTGTATGGCCTTGCCACATGTATGAGGCTGAAGCCTATAGACAATTACGTGATAAACAGTGTTATAATAAACTGACATTTAATCCTTCATCCTCTTTCAGATCTATACTGCAGCAGATACTATCAAAGGCCTTACAGGAAGATGTTATTAATAAGGAATTGCTAACCGCACTCAACTGTTGAACCTATAATCCCCACATTGTACTTACTCCCAAAAGTGCATAAGAATGACACAATACCACCAGGAAGACCAATAATCTCAGGTAGGGGCAGCATTACAGAGAAGTGTTGCAAATACATTGACTATCACCTAAAAGATTTGGTTATAAACCTACCTTCATATATCCGTGATTCCGCAGATCTTCTCCAGAAGGTTAGCGGCATCAGCATTGATGATGACATGCTATTAGTTGCGATTGATGTGGAGTCCCTCTATACCAGTATCAGGCATGCTGATGGGATTGGGGCCACTAAATTCTTTCTTTCCACATCCACTCTGGAAAAATCCATGCGTGATTTTCTTGTTGAGTTATTAGAATATACTCTTACGCACAACTTTACCACCTTCAATGGGAATTTCTACTTACAGCTCCAGGGAACGGCGATGGGGGCTGCTTGTGCACCCTCATATGCCAACTTGTTCCGATCTGAATAACAACCAGTTTAATCTCAAATTTACGTACAAATCTAACAATCAATGCATGGATTTTCTAGACATCAAATTAACTAAAGATGCTGATGGATTCTTGCAGAGTAATGTTTATCGCAAGGAGACCTCTGTTAATTCTTTATTGCATTTTTCGTCTTCCCATCCACCACAGACCTTACAAGCGATCCCTATCGGGCAATTTCTGAGGATAGGGAGGATATGTTCCTCTGACACTCTTTTTGTGGAACAAGCCAAGGATTTTAAAAATCGCTTTATCGATCGAGGCTATAGCATGCGGTCCATTAAAAAGGCGTATTACAGGGCTAAGCATACAAACAGAGATGACCTCCTGTTTACAAAATGGAAAAAAGATATACAGACAAAGGTGAGGTTTATAACTAACTATCACTCGAGGTGGCCACAAATGAGGGAAATTTTTAAGAGGTACTGGCCAATTTTACTCACGGACCCAATTCTTACCAACTATGTGACTAGGTACCCTAGTATCACAGCAAGAGGCTCGAAAAATCTGAAGGATCATCTGGTGAGGAGCCACTACGATCCGATTACAAGAAAACATCCTTTTGGGACAAAGGGCGCAAAATGGGGGTGTTCTCCGTGTGGGCGTTGTGTGGCATGCCCCAACATTGAGAGAACAACAACGTTTCCCAATGTGACAGGTACGAAAATATACACCATAACACATGCAATATCATGCACTACGAAAGCAGTGGTGTATTATGCAACGTGCCCATGCCCTAAAGTATACGTTGGTCTCACTTCAAGGGAATTAAAGGTGCGGGTGAGGGAGCATATGTCTGACATCAGACGAGCAGCCAATGAGGAAGCCGTGGAAACCCTAAAACCGATACCACGACATTTCAAAACACACCATTTCTGCGATCCAACTAAATTAAAGGTGAGAGGCATCGATCACATTGTTACAAATATGAGAGGGGGTAATATTAAACAACAACTAGCACAATGTGAAGCACGTTGGATTTGGACCCTTGGGTCAACGCATCCATCGGGCCTAAATGAATCTCTGAACTTCGCTCCATTTCTTTGAACCACTGACTCCCTGCGGGTCTATGTTTTTTAATATATTTTAATACATTTTTAACGAATTGTTATCTTATGCATATAGTCAGTATCTTGTTAACTACCCTCTTTTGTGAATTTTTTCAACCTTTAAAGGTACACAGATACGCAGTCATGTCTGGAAACACATACGGAAGACACTGGAGGCTATGGATATTGGAGAGGATTAAAATAATATATATGCCCATTGCCTAATGATCGCGTGTTATTTCTTTCCTCTTATTCGTAATTCATCATTATTTTTCTTTTTCTTTTCATATGTGGGTTTTCGGACTCATTTTTGTTACAATATATATGTGTTCTTACATATGCCATAGCAACCATTGTATATATATATCTCTATCACTAATGTATTTGTAATTATTATTTATTATGCACTTAATAATCTGGCATATATCATTATTAATTTTATTATGTATCAATATATATATGTAGATATTCATACATTTGTTATTAGCTATTGTATACCTTTTATCAATATACTTATTATCGATTATGCACTTAATAAATTTTGTACATATTTGTAATTTAATTTTATATTGCATATCAATTACACTTCTAGACATATATACATGTTTGTATATTTTTTCCGTTAATTATTACCACTTTAGTATCGTTTTCTTTTTTTCTCTCTCTTTCTTTCTTTAACCTTTTCTTCATTTATCTAATTATTTGGCTTTTTCTCTTTTTTATCGGTCCCTTATTACACATTTGTGTATCCTCATTATTATTCTTTGTTTATGGACTGTCTTCATTTATTTACTTATCTTATTATCACATGCACTTACGTATCCTTCTTTCTTTTTTCCTCTGACAATGCACATCTATATATATTGCACTTTTCCAAATAAATATATACTTCCTTTAATGCCCCCAGTCATCTTACATTTATGTACACACATTTATCCTTAAAGGAACAGTGTCATCACAAATTATTTTTTTATATGTTAAAGATGTTAGTGCTTTATTAAAAACGTTTATATTCATTTGTGTGTTTGTGTTTTACTTTTTCTTATTTTTACACTTTTTCTTCCCTATGGGGGCTGCCATTTTTTGTTCCATTTCTGTCTGTGTCGATTAACGACACATACAGACATGGAATACGGCAGCCACAGTCCCATAGGGACTGCGAACGGCTCCCGTCCCATTGACTTCCGTGTACGGCGTCTGTGTGGGAACTGCGCATGCGCCGCTCCCACACAGTCCAATTCGAAATTGGCGCCGTCCGGCGCCATTTTCCTGTGGACCGGAAGTCGCGGCCGGACAGTAATATTACTACTTCCGGTCGCGGCTTCCGGATTTGTGCACTTGGACGAGCGGCAGCAAACGGAGCGGACGGGCCGGAGGGAGCCGCGGCGGCAGGAGCAGGTAAGAGATTTCAATGTATGTTCGTGTTTGTGTGTGTTTACTACTGTATGTAAACCTACTACACTGTGTGTTAGCTCCAAAAATGGCGACACACAGTGTAGGAGGTTACACCGTTCAAACCCCTCGTTTATCCCGGCACTAGCCAGGATAAAGGAGGGGGGGATGCTGAGAGCTCACTAGAGCGAGGGCTTTTAACCCAATGTTGCAATGCCGCAATTTTGGGAATAGCTCCATCTAGTGACCAAAAATGGGTAGTATTATAAATTAGAATTAATTTATAATATTTCCTGACTCGTGAAAAAAATAAAAAAAATTTGAACAATGTTTAATCACCCACACACTAAACGTTTAATTTAAAAAAAAAAAAAAAAAAGTTTTTCTGGCAACAATATGCCTTTAATACTAACATCTGTTTCCGATCTGTGTTGTCTTTCGGTGGCACAGGGGGAGAGGGGTGTGCGCTGGCTAGGGGTGGAGGAGTGGCTTGCGCACTCTCGGCCGAGTCTCCAATCGTAGCTGGACGTGGGCGGCGCTGTCAGACACCGCTGGCTCACGTCCGCTTCGATGACGCAGTTCCGGAAGTGGGGCAGTAGCCATCTTGCTACCCCCAGCTTGTCGCCAGCAGACCTCTCTCACTGAATCCACTGATGTGTATTATACTTGATTATGTAGTAATTCACTGTATTAAACGATACATATAATTTGTGCTCACACAAAATATGAAGAAATTGTCAATTCACTGAAGTGATATGAGTAAAAAAAAATAACTTTATTTCATAACTCTCTAAAAACAGGGGTACAATCACCACTGTGAAAAGCCCCACCGTGTGTGTTAAAAACGTATTAAACAATATACTCCAGGTCCTGATTCAATTGTGAACCCTATATAACTGGATGTACCAGAAAGATATCAACATGGAATCAGCGTTTGAACATTGGTGTAACAGTGGTTTAAACCCTCAAACACACTGGAGCCCGCGATTACCGCACCAAAAACTCCTAATGCTCAGGTACACAACAATGCCACTGTCTCCTACGCTCTAATTCCTCACTTGAAACCAACCCTACGCGTTTCAATATACTTATCATCAGGGGTCTGTAGCTTGATAAGTCTGGCCAGGATGCCAGCGATATTACTTCAACAGCAGATATTCTGCTGTACACCACGGAAGCATGCTCGCATAGATATCAGCGGCATGTTTCCCTACGCGTAGGGTTGGTTTCAAGTGAGGAATTAGAGCGTAGGAGACAGTGGCATTGTTGTGTACCTGAGCATTAGGAGTTTTTTGTGCGGTAATCACGGGCTCCAGTGTGTTTGAGGGTTTAAACCACTGTTACACCAATGTTCAAACGCTGATTCCATGTTGATATCTTTTTGGTACATCCAGTTATATAGGGTTCACAATTGAATCAGGACCTGGAGTATATTGTTTAATAAGTTTTTAACACACACGGTGGGGCTTTTCACAGTGGTGATTGTACCCCTGTTTTTAGAGAGTTATGAAATAAAGTTATATATTTTACTCATATCACTTCAGTGAATTTATACTTGATTATGGTAATATATAAGAGAGGGTCCCGCCGGGAAGACGCCACCCCCGGACGAAGGCATTCGCCGAAACGCGCGTCGGGTCTGGCGTCTCCCCCATGTGGTGACATGAATCTGGGTACGTACTATCATCCTTGTTATCTGACTCTTGTGGCTGCTTGTTTACTACATTTAGGCTGCACTCTGTACATATGAGCCCTGTATACTTTCTTGCTATGCAACTTACCTTTACCTGTGATAATTTGACACTAATATATGGTGTCTTCCATACAGGAAGTACACTACTCTTGCACACTAGCACTTTATAAATATACTGTTCTCTACATGTCATATGTATTCAGCCTATTACTAATATCAGCATCCAATCTTGGGTCCTTTGTTACATATGTTTATGTCCCAATACTACTTCATGTATCCTGTATGGGCTGACGCCTTTTTTACATTGTATGACTCATTTTTAATTGTTTGTGTCTCTGTTTATCAATAAAGAAAGTTTTTTTCTATTACACATTATGTGCGTTGTACTTGACCTTTTCCTCTATAGGTTGTTCTGTATAAGTATGGTCAGAGTACCAGGTTACATTTGAGTTATGCGTATGATCTTCCATTTCTATTTATTTTTGGCTACATACACTACCGTTCAAAAGTTTAGGGTCACTTAGAAATTCCCTTATTTTTGCAAGAAAAGCACACAGTTTTTTTCAATGAAGATAACATTAAATTAATCAGAAATACACTCTATACATTGTTAATGTGCAAAATGACTATTTTAGCTGCAAACGTCTGGTTTTTAATGCAATATCTACATAGGTGTATAGAGGCCCATTTCCAGCAACCATCACTCCAGTGTTCTAATGGTACATTGTGTTTGCTAATTGTGTTAGAAGGCTAATGGATGATTAGAAAACCCTTGAAAACCCTTGTGCAATTATGTTAGCACCACTGTAAACAGTTT
Organism: Rhinoderma darwinii; assembly: GCF_050947455.1. Taxonomy (NCBI): domain Eukaryota; kingdom Metazoa; phylum Chordata; class Amphibia; order Anura; family Rhinodermatidae; genus Rhinoderma; species Rhinoderma darwinii. Next base: position 54,544,283 of record NC_134697.1, on the reverse strand, counting down.
TGCTGTTTAGAGGAGCTATAAAACGGACCTTCCTTTGAGCTAGTTGAGAATCTGGAGCATTACATTTGTGGGTTCGATTAAACTCTCAAAATAGCTATAAAAAGAGAGCTTTTGTGAAACTCGACAGTCTATTCTTGTTCTTAGAAATGAAGGCTATTCCATGCGAGAAATTGCCAAGAAACTGAAGATTTCCTACAACGGTGTGTACTACTCCCTTCAGAGGACAGCACAAACAGGCTCTAACCAGAGTAGAAAGAGAAGTGGGAGGCCCCACTGCACAACTGAGCAACAAGACAAGTACATTAGAGTCTCTAGTTTGAGAAAGAGAAGACTCACAGGTCCTCAACTGGCAGCTTCATTAAATAGTACCTGCAAAACGCCAGTGTCAACGTCTACAGTGAAGAGGCGACTCCGGGATGCTGGCCTTCAGGGCAGAGTGGCAAAGAAAAAGCCATATCTGAGACTGGCTAATAAAAGGAAAAGATTAATATGGGCAAAAGCACACAGACATTGGACAGAGGAAGATTGGAAAAAAGTGTTATGGACAGACGAATCGAAGTTTGAGGTGTTTGGATCACACAGAAGAACATTTGTGAGACACAGAACAACTGAAAAGATGCTGGAAGAGTGCCTGACGCCATCTGTCAAGTATGGTGGAGGTAATGTGATGGTCTGGGGTTGCTTTGGTGCTGGTAAAGTGGGAGATTTGTACAAGGTAAAAGGGATTTTGAATAAGGAAGGCCATCACTCCATTTTGCATCGCCATGCCATACCCTGTGGACAGCGCTTGATTGGAGCCAATTTCATCCTACAACAGGACAATGACCCAAAGCACACCTCCAAATTATGCAAGAACTATTTAGGGAAGAAGCAGGCAGCTGGTATTCTATCTGTAATGGAGTGGCCAGCGCAGTCACCAGATCTCAACCCCATAGAGCTGTTGTGGGAGCAGCTTGACCGTGTGGTACGCAAGAAGTGCCCATCAAGCCAAGCCAACTTATGGGAGGGACTTCTGGAAGCATGGGGTGAAATTTCTCCCGATTACCTCAGCAAATTAACAGCTAGAATGCCAAAGGTCTGCAATGCTGTAATTGCTGCAAATGGAGCATTCCGAGACGAAAGCAAAGTTTGAAGAAGAGAAGTATTATTTGAAATAAAAATCATTATTTCTAACCTTGTCAATGTCTTGACTATATTTTCTAGTCATTTTGCAACTCATTTGATAAATATAAGTGTGAGTTTTTATGGAAAACACAAAATTGTCTGGGTGACCCCAAACTTTTGAACGGTAGTGTATATGTAATTAGACTGTTACATTTAAAAGAGATATATATATTGTCCTTATTGAATTGGAGTTCTTACCATCGCTGCATGTGTACAAATTGGTTATCTCTACTAGCAATAGGCAGTATCTTTACAATTAAGTATCTTTACAATTATGTATGAAGAAAGCACAACTTTTTTTTTTTTACAGAAATGTATATTTGGGGAAGGATGCAGTGCACAACAATACAAAGATCGCCATTAGAACAAACCGTTCATACATTGAGTTATCTAAATATAGAACGCTTCACATTCCAGGACCCCACAGACAAGTACAAAAGAGATCATTTAAAAAGAAAGGGTTATAAATAGGTCAATTTTGCCCCAAAATATAGATTTCGAAGTACAAAAAGTACAGGAACATTACTGCAGCTGGTGACGAGATCATGATTACGGAGCATCACGTAAGGTAAGACCACACATGCGGGTAAACCTAAATTGGCAGATGCACGGGGGCACAATGTTAACAATTCCTTGGTCTGGTATATGGAAACGTTAAGGCACTGACTTGTCTCAGAACAAAAGCCGGTAAACACAATAACGTGTGAATTACATTTAACACATGTCACATTCACACAGCAATGCCAGTGGGGAGAGGGCACTTTGTAAATTGCCTATAATCTGATAGTTTTGTGCGCCAACATCTCAGCAGCATGACGTCATTCAGCACAAATCTGCTGTATTAGGCCCAGTGCACACGGCTGTGGCTGTGTGCTCAGCCCGTGATTAAGAGGCAAGGTCGGCCGCGGACAGTCACCCGCATTTGCGGGCCCTGCTCCCACTATAAAGTATGGAAGCACAGTCCGTGAAATCAAAAATAGAACATGTCCTATTTTTTACGGATATCAAAATTACGCTCGTGTGCATGGGGCCTTAGACTGGGATGCATCAAAAATCACAAATCATGGGACTCTTTGGCAACTAAACTTTGAGCAGCACTATGGCGTAATGCACATTTACATTATTTACCGGCTGTTCTCCTGTTGCACAGGGACTATAAGGGTATATTCACATGTGGCAGATTTGTTGCAGAAATTCTGCGACTGTCCAATTTATCTGAATGTGGCTTGCAGAAACAAAAGACACATTCAGATGAATGGAATGGATTTTTCAGTCTTAAACTTCTGCAGTAAGTCTGCAGGGTGTGAACATGCTCTAATGCTTCCAAATAAACCAACTGGAATGGGAAAAAATCCCTACTGCAATGTCATGGAAGTATCCATTATCGAGGAATGTTTAAGTAACTGAGCTCTCCAAAGGTCAAATAATCCACAAGTACAATGGATCGTATACCTACGCCAACACAATGCTCACATCTTTAAGGCCGAGTCTACACAGGGCATCATGATCAGATGTTAGTTTTGCAAAAACACAAACATGTTTTTTTGATGCAATAATGGTGCCCTTATCAACTGCACAACTAACATCTGGGCCCAACTATGTGTGAACGAGGCCTAAGGCAATTAATGGGGTTCTTCAATTTGGGAACTTCTGCCCTTATATATGTTCCCCATCCATACCAAATGTCGAATCAATGAGAAATTGTGGTCATATTTCCAATGTAGTTCTACAGCTATCTATATAGGATGTATCCAAGGCAGACCAGGTGGTTTGGCTTCAAGGGCAGAGGTGGCCAAAGTGTAAAGCCCCTTTAACATGTAATGAGTAGTGTTAAGGATGGAGTAAGAAAGGTCTATTAAATCTGAACTTTTATTAGACCTCTATGTGTACTCTTCACAAAGAAGACTTCTCAGAATGGGGCTATCAAGTCATCATAATACTTCCAAAAGATACAATATACTGAATCGTTTTCGTTTTCCCTTATATTTGGATTGGAAACTCGTGGTAAATCTACACTTAAAAGGAACATTCCAGGTAAAATTGCTAAACGGTGCTATGCCCAATGGAGGGCCTGAGGGGGCGGTGCATGACTCCGGAATTCAAAGAACACTAAATAGACCAGTCCTGCTCGCTGCCTCAGGCCCTGCTCGTAGTATAAAGGTATCAGTTTTGCCTGGAGTGTTTCTTTGTTTGACTTTTGTTCATAGATTGGATATTTGCAATGAGAAATACAATTTTTCCATTTATTACATGACTGTAAAACAAATTTTACCTAAACATTATGTTGACATTTTTAAAAGAAAAGTGAAAACACAAAACCCTGCACCAAACAGGTGGTCAATAAACCTACATATATTTCAGTATCGTTTCATTTTCTCTTGGAGTCATAGCACAGAGGTGAGCAGGTTGGGGCACGGAATTAGTCTCGGAATTAGTTGCGCGGCTCCAGTTTTAATCAATGAATATTAACATTTGTGCAGATTTTCCACCTTCAAAAGGTCTAATAAAAAAGAATGAATAGTGTCCTCCACAAATGAGACTTTCCCCGAGCTTTCTGGGACTACGGCTTTACAGTTCATTGCTAGCAAACTGGGCAAAGCACAGTCTGGAAAGCTTTGTGGCTGAGACGTGTTCATTTTTCACATAACGTAGGCTTGGATCATTCCAATTCAGACAATTTACACGGCCTTCGGAATTCCTGACCTCGCTCATGGATCCATTTATTTGACACTGCGATACAAAACAATTGCTATGTTGAATGGAATCTATAATTAATATGATTATTTTTATCACATCACTGAAACAAAAAAAAAATACAATTTCTTATATGTTTCACTTCACTTCACGTTTTGTTTTCTAAAAATAGAGAAAACCATATCTAAAAAAAAAACAAAAAAAACACAAAAAAAAAAACGGGCCACCCCATACAGCAAAACATCTGCAATAGTCAATTAACACAAAACGCTGCAGTTTTATGCAGCAGCATTAGCAAAATGTATTTAATACTCACCCCATTTACTGCCAACTAAAACAGGACATGCTGCGTGCCTTGTGCTATAATCTCCTTCTCCACTTTCAAAGAGATTATACCAGAAAACTGCTGTTCCCTACAAAGAGACACACATTTGCCAGCATGATTATCTTTTTTTTTTTTTTTTTTATGCCTTAAAATACAATAATTAAGAGTATGTGCCTTTTAATAAGATCAAGTCTAAACAAATCACGCATATGACCTTGTAATGAGAAAAAAAATTCAGAAGGTCTTCATAACTCTGGAGAAATATCCACCATGGCAGAACAACACGTAACATCCTGAAATCCCCATGATGGATGTAGTCTTGGCTTCATGATGACAGAATGCCTTGGTTGACTCAAATATCCTTGATCCATTCAAATATATACAATTTTATGAAATATATCAGGCACTACAGTATTCTTGGCCCAATAAAAACATTATACCTTTTTAGGGTATACTGCAGCTCCTACTTCTGGAAAGACTGTAGCGCCACCTGCTGGCACATCACTCATCTGCAAAAGTAAAATATTTAATTATCTACTTCATTTTATGGACAGATGCTCAATTACATTTTCTGATCACATTGATCAGCAGGTCAGGATCAGTCATATAAGCATTTGTTTCCAGAAACAATACTATGCAAATCTGCCTAAATCCAGGACAGACTAAACGAAAGAATGTGCAAACAAAAAAAAAAATTGAATAAAAAAAAAAAAAAAAAAGAAGAATTTGTTTGTTTTTTTTATATATTCCATATGCTTTTCTTGCTGTTTCTCGGTTTATTCTCTGTTAGGCCCTGTTCACAGAGTTTTTTTGCAGGCAAAAAAAAAATTGTAAAAAAATTAAATCTGCCTCAGAATTCCTTCGGGAATATTGAAGCCGCCTTTTTTTTTTTTTTTTTTTTAATCTAATGCAAGGACCACGGGCAAAAAAAAAAAACCCCGCTCAAACTAGCCTAAAGCCACTTGGCAAAAAAAAACAAACAAAAAAAAAAAAAACCTCTGCCTCCCATTGAAATCAACAGGGGGCAATTTTGGCCTTTTGTGGCGATGATTCCGATGCAGTTTCCGCATCAAAATCAGCTCCAAAAATTTTTTTCTAAAACTTTAATATCTATAGATATAAAATAATGCCATACTACCTATTATTGAAAAAGACATGAACTCCTAAATAATATTGGGTGAACTGTAAACTACACGTAGTACTTTCTTATAGTGTGAACGACAAGGACACCATCCAGCTCCATGTCTCCTGGCAGGAGTGGTCGGATATCACTCTTGCCGGGGATAGAGAGGACACTGTCATGTAATTACATTGTTGAGTTCTCCTCAGAGCAGAGGGCACATTAATTGAGCGTTGGGACGTGAGTACATGCGTAAAAGGAAGAGGCTGGATGGGTAGTCCTAATAGGACTACTGTGTGAAACTAGGGGGGCGGTTGTGACTAGACTAGTATGGGGTAGGGCTGCTGTGACTACTGGGAAAGTTATGGGGGCAGCTTTGACGGCTGTGATGACTGGGGAAGTGGAGAGCGGGGATCACAATTTTTACTACTGGAGAGGGGAGCCTCAAGTGACATGCAAGGGTCAGATTAAAATTGGAGGAGACCCCATATAGCAGAGCCAACAACTCATTTAAACTTCAAAATACAAAGCCACACGCAGCGCTACAGTGACCATTGTGGGAGATGAACGACAGAAAAAAGATCCAACGTGACCATGCAACCTGGCAGAGTTTGTCGGGTGGAGACTAGCGTACAATCTTTCCACACACACATTTCTAGCTATGTGAATGGGCAACTTTAGTTAATAATCAGTACAGGCATGGAACGTTTGGGCCAAATACATGGTATGACTGGCACTTCATTCGCCTTATACACAGATACAGTACTGGCATAAAATCGAGTAATGGACTAGTAACTTACATAAAACAGCCAAGTGGCAATTCTGTTGCCTGTACCAAGCTCTTTAAAAGCATCGGGTTCGTCTTTCTGTGGAACACACAAGAATAGTTTAGTGCGCCACCTGCATTTTAAGAAGTGTTCTGAGCCACATGCATTATTATTCATATCATCATCGGAATATACGGAAATCTCGTTTATATAATTATTGGGCTCCAATCTCCCAATCTCTAATCGTAATCGGGTTACAGACATTCAGAAACATGCTTCGACAAAACATTTACAGATGAATTATGGATTAGAATCAATGCACTACATCCAAACATTCAGAAAGGAAAAGATCTTCTAAAGTCTCATTTTGATTGATGTTTTATTAAAAAACCAATCTATTCCCATTCTACAAAACCACCACGAGTTCAAGAAAAACAAAGGACTACAAATGAACATAAGGGCCTTGTCAGTATTTTGAGTATTGCATATCCATTTGCTCTTCGTGGTTTTATAAATTGTTCTACTGAGACAGATTAAATGACCAATTTTAAGATTTACGTTGACACACAAGTATGGTGGCATCACTGAAAACAGCAGTCCCATCAGCTTAGGTAATATTAATAACGCGTGCTATTGCAGTAATTGGTATGAGCACACAGATGGGAGTGCTGCTTGCAGGATTCCTGGAGCGTTACTTGCCCGTGCAAAGTCAAAGTGGGGTTCATATTGTCCTCCCATGCCATAATTTGCCACCTGAAAGAGATAAAAGACAATACATGGGAAGATTTATCGGTCCTCAAAAATATAAACTTACCCTTCCAAAATCAAAATGGGGCTCATATTGGCCTCCAACACCATAGTTGGCCACCTATGAGAAGAACACAGTGGGGAATGAGAGTGGATAGACATTGTTAACATTCACTATGTGGAATCCATATGACCTTCACAGAATTTGAGCTGCTTCGAATAGAGAATTCAAGAGGAGGTAAACAACATGCAGGCTTAGTTAACGAAAGGAGATGTGTTTTTTTTTAATGATGTCCCAACTTCAGGAGAGATCATCAAGCTGATCTGTGGGGTCCAACCGATGGGCCGCCATCGATCAGCAAAAGGAAGGGGCCGCAGCACTGTCCATCTGCCTGTGTCGGATACTGTTCTAGTGAATGGAACCTAGTTGTGGCCAAGCTACAGTACCCGACAAAGATACTAGAACGAGACTGGTGGGGAGTTGAGAAAAGGCCCATTCTTTTTGCTAATTGCAAGGTTCCCAAGTATCAGATCCCTAAAGATTACACAATGATGGCCTAAACTTAGAACATCCTTTTAAAACCAAATAGAAGCACAATAAATCTACACTCAGACATGACAAATAGGTGGTAGGAACCAGGGCAATGTCCAAATGTAGTTAGTAGGCTCTCCCCATAACTATGCTAGTTTCCTCCATGAACTCCAGATTTCTTCCACATGTCAAAAACACTCCTCCTATAAAACATGCTCGAATGTTTATGTGAGTGCTTGACATAGAGATAGACTGAGCCCCCACTGGGAACAGGAACAGATGTGTCGCTCTAAATTATGTTAGCGCTATAGATCTTCAAATAATCAACATATTGATCTGCAGTCACCCCTCAGGATACATTATAGACCAGACGATAAAGATGCATTTCAGCGACTTTATAATGTACCTACTAATAAGTATTAATTGTAATAATAGGATTCTATGCTTTTATGACAAATACTCATTTCGTATTTTCGGTTTGTTTTAGATCTTTTTTTTGTGTTAGAACATGCACTCCATTAAGTTGAATTTTTTTTACATGAACCTTATACGTTATAGCTCTGTGTGTGCGTGCGCGCCCGCGTTGTATTGGCCACTAGAGAATTTTGAAATTGTTGGCTTATACTCATCGTATACAGAAAATACAGGGATCCTTGGGTGATAAATGCTGAGAACTTAACTTAAAGGGATTGTCTGGCTTCAGAAAATTAAAGGGTAACTGAACTTTCAAAAGACTTTGGACATGTCAGAAGTTTTGATCGGTGGGGCTCCGAGAACCATGGATCGCTAAAACAGAATCGCTCGGGTGAGCACTGTGCTGCTTAGTTTCTGATCGGCTTTCCCACGGAAAGCCAAGCAAGTTGTGTACAGACTATCGCGCCTGCGCACCACTTGCTGAGGAAAGATGATCAGAGACGAAGCAGAACAGCGCTCACCCGAGCGATTCTGTTTTAGCGATCAGTGGGGGTCTCAATGCGCAGAACCCCACCCATCAAAACTTCTGACATGTCAAAATAACACGTCAAAGAGTTTTTTGAAAGTTTAGTTACACTTTAATGTTAGGTTTTGTATAATTAAAAATCATACCATTTTCCAATATCCTTTTTGTAATAATTCCTCCCAGTTTTCAAGATCTCTGCTTGTTGTTATTCAGTAGGAACATTAATTATTTGCTTCCAGTAGATACAATTCTGTCCATAGTCATGTGATGGATACACAGGTGCTGGGGTTGTTAGACACAGACATGAGACACATACTGTAACGAGCCGTGCACCGGTGTGTACATCACATGACCATGGATAGAAATTTTCTACTGAATGACAACAAGCCTGAGATCTTGAAAACCATGCAGAATTAACACAGAAATTATATTGGAAAATGTGATAACTTTATTATGCAAAAAATATTAATTTTCAGAAACTGGACAAGCCCTTTAATGTACTGAAAGGGTTTGTCTCACGAAGAATATAGTTTATAGTTAAATCAAGCTAAAAATTCAGATTTTTTTTTGCATTTACATTTATAAGCCTTTTTTTTTTATATCACCAGGTCTTCCAGAAACGAGGTAGCATTGCACCAGCTGCTGTTTCTATTCTATAGCCTTTCTGTGTCCACCTCAGTAAATGTGCCAAGGTGGACACGCATGCTCAGTCTTGCTTCTCTCTCTGCTCCTCTGGATAAGCGGAAGGATCCCTGGTGTGGCGAGCCAGCTGCCTCTGAAGCTTTAGCATTACTGCAATGGTGCTTGATCAGCATCTTCTCAAACAAGCAGAGTAGACGCTGTATCATTTCTGAAATATCAGAATAATATTTTCCATTGCTCGGCTCCGTCATAGAAAGACTACGAAAACACTGGAAGTGCCAAACCATTCCATGGTGGACACCATCAGAGAGACATTAAATCATCAGTGTGGAGTAGAAGAGAAACTCCAGTAAAACACGATCATGGTCACCTTTTTGGCCATCACTCACTCACCCCCTCTCCCGGAGAGTTCCTACCAACCCTTGGCATCTTCCATATCTGGTCACCGCGCTGCTCTCCCTGTAATCCTGCCACAGACTCCTTTGCTTCTGCTCTCCTCTGGCATTCGTAGTGTGTACTGACCCCTCCTCCCTTGAAGGGCCAATGAGCGTCAAAATCCACCCAGCTTTCCCTGAGTACATTAGGTACCCTCCCCCATTGCGCTTTGCCTGAGCATTTAGTTTTTTGTTTTTTTTTAATCAGTTCAATTTTATTCAACAAACTTCACATTATTACAGGTCATTGTACGTTCTCATACAGTGTATAAGCAAATTTCAACAGACCCAATTATTTATATCCAACCAAACATTCCCTTCCCCCCAACTCCCCCTTGTATCCCCCCAGCCGGTCTTCTCGATACCACTTTTCCAATCCTCTCTCCTTCTCTTCCCCTTTTCCATTCCCCATCTTATACCTGCTCTCCGTATGCACCCCCCCGTCAGTGGCCCTATACCTGAACGTGTGACCTTAGTGTCATTAGCTCCGCAGAAGCATACCCAGATTGATCAATCCACCTAGCCCATTGTTTTTCAAACTTGACCTTGGACTCCATCTTGGAGTATATCCTATATTCCATCAGAACCTGTGAGTTAAGTGCCCCTATGATTTCTTGTTTTGATGGTGGCTCCGCATCCAGCCAGTGCTTTGCTATTCCTTTCCTAACTTGATACAGTATTTTAGCGATTGCCAACCCTGACATCCTATCCCCCTCCAAATCTCCAACATACCCTAGCAGCATTACCACAGGATCCCATGGAATCTGTACCTCAAACACTCTCCCCACTAGCTCCAATATTTCCATCCACAGAATCCCCAACCTCCCGCATGTCCAGAACATATGAAGGATGTCTGCTTTTTCCTCCGGGCACCTAGGGCACTTGGCATCTGCTCTTAATCCCATTTGTTTCAGCACCCACGGGGTCCTATACACCCTATGTATCAGAAACAACTGCGATCTTCGTTGTGCTACATTAATGGACAAAGTACATGTTGCTGCCAATACCGCCTCCCAGTGGTCTGTTGTAATAGGACCCACATCCCTCTCCCATACAGCTTTCACTGGTGCCATAGGATCCCCCAGATGTTCCACCAATAACCTGCGATAAACCAATGAAATTAATCCTTTTGACGTTACTGCTTTTGCAATATGCTCCAACACCCCCGCTGCATGCATTGTCATGTCTACACTGACCGCTTGTGTCTGCACAGCGTGCCGAATCTGCAGGTACTGATAGAACATGCGGGAGTCCAGCTGAAACTCCTCCCTTATTTGCTGAAAGGATTTGAGTATGTCTCCCTCGTACAACTGACTCAATCGTATTATGCCTTGCTGCTCCCACCCCTGCATCCCTTCCAATTTACCCAATTCCCCCAGATAAGCATTCCTCCAGAGTGGTGTATATTTAGTGCATTCTCCTATCCCCAGCAATTGCTTGCACTGCCACCACACCTTGTGTATGAGAAGCAGAGTGGGTCTGGTACTCGCCATCTGTTTATAGCTGTGCGCTTCCAGTCCTACCAACGGGTTCTCCCCCCCCCCCAGATATGATAGGATGCGCGCACTGGACCCCCATGTCTCTTCCTGCTCCCACCCCCAGAAATGCTGACATTGGGCAGCTAAATAATACACCCAAGCATTGGGCACAGCCAGGCCCCCCTCCTCTTTCGGCAGCTGTAATTTCTCCAGTTTAATCCTAGGTACCCCCTTCTTCCATACTAGGTCCCTAAAAAGGTTATGCAACCTCCTGAACCAATATTTGGGGATCCATACCGGGGAGTTATGTAGGACATACAGCACCTGGGGCATAAGGATCATTTTAATCAGATTCGTCCTACCCAGAGCCGATAGCGGTAACTTATTCCACGCCTCTACTTTGGCTTTTATCGTTGTTAACAGTGGCATTACATTAAGGGACATATAATCCTGTGCTTTCGCCGTCACCCTAACCCCCAAATACTTAAACTCCGTGACCACCGGTATCACCACCTCCTCCTCCCCAGTCTGGATAACCCCCGGGTCCATGAGCATTAGAGCCGATTTTGACCAATTAATGAGTAATCCTGAATATTTCCCAAACCGCTTAATTAGGGCCATCACTAACGGTAGTGTGCGCTCGGTATCCGCCATGAATAACAGCATATCGTCTGCGTATAATGCAATTCGTTCCTCCACCCCCCATATCTCAACCCCTGAATATGTTCATGTTGTCTCACTGCGCACGCCAAGGGTTCCACCGACAACAACAATGGAGATAATGGACATCCCTGACGCGTTCCCCGCTCCAGCGCGAACTGATCCGATAGCACCCCATTCACCCTTATCTTTGCTGTCGGGGCTACATACAACAACTTTACCCATTTTATATAATTAGGGCCAAATCCCATTTTCTCCAGAACGGACAACAAATATTTCCACTCCACGCAATCGAATGCTTTAGCCGCGTCTAAGGACAGAATGGCTCTCACCCCATGATTATCCGGCAGAACTTGTAAATTCAAGAACAGCCGTCTCAGATTCACCGCCGTCGATTTGGATGGCATAAAGCCGGCCTGATCTCCATGTACCACCCCAGCCACTACCTTAGCTAGTCGAAGCGCCAATACTTTCGCCATGATTTTAATATCCGCCGTCAGTATAGAAACTGGTCTATAGGAGCCCGGGATCCTTCCCCTCTTTAGGCAGAACGACTATAGTTGCTTCGTACATTGTTTCCGGAAGCCGCCCCCTATCAAAACTATCTAAAAGAGTGGCCAATAACTGCGGTGCGAGCTCCTCCCCATATTCCTTAAAAACTTCCACCGGAAGACCATCCGGCCCCGGCGCCTTTTCACTGGCTAGTATCCCTATGGCTGCCTGGAGCTCCTCCAGAGATATGGGCTCCTTCAATGTCCCTCTCTCCTCCCCTCCCAACCTGGGAAGTTCTATCTCCCCTATATACTCTTCCAGCTGTTGAGGTGTGTGCTCTGCCCTAGAGGCATACAAATCCGAGTAAAACTGCTGAAAAACTTTCAAAATCTGTCCTGTATCCGTCTCCAACTTCCCCCCCTCCCCTTTAATAGTGTGTATGTAATTATTCTCCCTCTGAGCCTGCGCCATCCTTGCCAGTAACCGTCCAGTGGTTTCCCCCTCCTCATAATATTGGCGTTTTAAAAACATCCTTTTGTTATCTGCCCTCTCCAACTGATGCTGTTTTAACAACCGCTGCGCCTCCACCCAATGCTTCAGTGTGTCTGGTGTGTTATCTATTATATGTAGCCTTTCTGTCTCTGTTACCCTTTCCAACAGCGCTTCCCCTAATTGTCTAGACCGTGTTTTTACTGCCGAAATGTGCTGGATGAACACCCCTCTCAGCCACGCCTTCATCGCGTCCCACAGTATCTCTTGCGGTACCGTTCCCGAATTGAATTGAAAGTATTCCTTTATGAGGTCTAAAATTTGTTTATGATCTATCAACTTCAGCCAAAAGGCATTGAGCTTCCAGCACCCTTGCCCCCGCCCTGTCCTCCCCTCTGTCTCTACCTTCATTAACAAAGGAGAATGATCCGATAACGCTCTTTGCAAGTACTCTATCTGGGCTACAAATGGTACCGTTGCCGGTGAGCACAAGATTAGGTCTATCCTGGATAAAGACTGATACGTGGAAGACGCACAAGAATACTGAAAGCTATTTGGATGTTTATCCCTCCATATGTCCCGCCAACCCATTTCAGCAACAAGATGGCCAAACGCTGTTAAACCTCCCCCTGTCATGCCGAATTTATCCATATTGGTATTCAATACTGCGTTAAAATCCCCCATCACTAGTAACGGCACCTCCGGGTACCTAGCCAGTTCCTCCACCACTTTCTTGATACATCCGCTAGAAAATGGAGGGGGGGACATACAACACCACCAACACACAATTCCAATGATACATCGTACAGTGTACCCCCACATACCGCCCCTCCCCATCCTGGAAGGAGTCGTGACATATAAATGGCACTGCCCTATGTATGAGAAGACTCACCCCCCTTGAATATGTAGTATGATATGAATGAAAACTATGGCCTACCCAGGCCCTATGCATCATGGAGACTGAATCCCTAGTCATATGTGTCTCCTGTAGTCCTATCACCCTCGACTCCTGTTTCCTAATAAAATCAAATACCGCCTGTCGATATTTCTGGCTTCCCGCAGGCCCCGTACATTCCAGGACAAACAATTAAGTGATCCCATCATCCCTCAACATATCCCAACACATCCTATCCTGTTCTCGTAATTTTACATATCCGACCGGCTGGGTCCTCTTTCCCTCCCTCCCCTCCCTGTAACCTCCCCCGTAAACCTACCCCTTTCCAAGGGTTGGGGCGACAGACCGTATCTGCCATTTCCCATAACAAGCGTCGGCAGGTCCACTCCGCCCACCGTACATTCAACAATACCATAACTCGTTATTCACTTTTCCCGCGTAACTGACCATCCCTCCCGCTGCCTTTTTCTTGCAAATAAACTACCATCCCTTAAACATATCGGTACCCCTCAATGTCCATAAACACATTCCTCCTCTTCCGGTCTTCCGCGTTCACCGCAACCATGCCCTCCAACTCCAAGTCCGAACATGACCAGAAACCCTCAATGCCATATCTTGCAATTTTCTACGACACCTGGTTCAGTCCCGCATCCCCAGCCTCCTTTTGTCAGCCGGTCTGTTCCGGATCAACGCCGTCCCTCTGCCTCCGCCGGTCTCAGCTGACTTTCATGGCTATCCAACCATCTAACCGCTTCTCTCGGTGTCTCGAAAAAGGAAGTTGTGCCCAGCGCCACCACTCTCAGACGGGCAGGATACATCATTGAATATTGCACTTGTAACGCCCTTAGGCGTCTCTTTATATCCATAAACTGTGATCTTTTCCGTTGTACTTCCATAGAGAAATCCGGGAAGAAGGACACTTTCACCCCATAAAAGGAGAGGTCTTGACGTTCTCTAGCTTTCCTCAGGATCTTGTCTCTATCTTTATAATGTAAAATCTTTATCAGCACCGGTCTCGGCGGCCTTCCCGGAGGGCCGGGTCTGGTCGGCACCCTGTGCGCTCTCTCCACCGCAAATAAAGGGGTCAATTCCTCTCTGCCAAATGTGTCTATCAGCCACTTTTCAAAGAAGTCATCCGGATTCGCTCCCTCCACTCTTTCTGGAACCCCCACTAGGCGAACGTTATTCCGTCTCAGCCGATTTTCCATGTCGTCTGTCTTAGCCAGCAATGTCGACACTGCCTGCGAGTGTGCCTGTACATCCTGCTTTATGTGAGGAATCGCATCCTCCATGTCTGAGACTCTCCCCTCCACGGCAGTGGTGCGTTCCGCTACTTTTTGCAAATCATTCCTGAGCAGCAAAATGTCCTCCTTCAATCCACCCATCTGGCTTGCTAAGGTATTAAGGACCATAGAATTTTGCTTCACCGCTGCCAAAATGTCCTTTAGGGAGGGTTCCTCCTTCCTTGCTCCACTTTTCCCTCCAGCACCTGGCTGATCCTGCATGGCGCCACTCATCTCCTCCTCCTCCTCCTCCTCACTTCTCATGTCCCCCGCCAAAGGAGAGTACCTGGATCCATAAGATGAGCCTCCAGCTGCCTGATCTCCAGCCGACTTTCGCTGCTGTGCAGCCGCCCCCCCTGCTCTCGGCGTGCGGGCGAACCTCTCGAGCTTCTCCACTACTTCCTGCCGGAGGCCTCTATTGCGGCCTTCCTTCTCCTCGGCGCCATCTTGAGCGCGGGACCCGGGACTCGCTGGCGGCGACTTCTGCTTCTTTGAGCGCGTCATTATGGACGGGCACTCGTGCTCCTCCACCTCTAGACTCTGGTAGGACCCTGGGGAAGCTGTTTTCCCCGAATTTTATGGGATATATGGACCTTATAGGATGAATACAGCAGGAGCTCCGGTCACACACGTCCTCTCACATTCACTGCTAGGCCACGCCCCCCCTGAGCATTTAGGTTAATCTAGCTTGCTAGCAGTACTCTCCTATGTTTTGTATTTGGGTATCGGTTACCAACCGTTCCTGAACTTGACCTCGCCTGTCCTTTCCTCTACCTAACTCTAAGGGCCTGTCTGCTCTGACCTACACTTTCGTTCGGACCTTGCATCTGACTATTATTGTATCTTGCCTGTCCACGTCGGCTGTTGCCAACGGAGACTACTTTGGGGAACGCGAATGTGGATTGTCAGTCAGACCTTCTTGGCCAGCATCAGTGCCTGATATTAGAAATGCCCGATGGTCACAAATTCCCACAGACACACCAAAATAGTGTGGAAATCCTTCCCGGATAAGTAAAGGCTGTTAGGGTTGCAGTCAAACGTGGCAGATTTTGTTGTAGACATTTTCTGCAACTGAAAATCAGTTCCATCCATTTGATTGGACAATGCAGAAATCCATTCACATGCTGCAGAAACAAGCCCATTCAGATGAACGGAATAGATTTTCAGTTGCAGAAATTTCTGCAACAAAATCTGCTGCGTGTGAATGCACTGTTGTAGCCACAAAAGGGGGACCAAATCAATGCTAACACCCATGATTTTGAAATGGGATTTCCAACAAGCTCACATAGGTGTGATGGTCAGGTGTCCACATAGTGTCTGTGAGCGTGTATAGAAAAACAAATCTATACATTTATTTAACTTTTTACCTCCTTTTCGATGTTTAAATTCATTTATTGAATTTCTTCCCCCCCCCCCCCCCCATTGTAAAAAGCATAAATAAATCCCTTTAAATATTTATTTTAACATACCTGCAGTTCCTCTGCAGTGGACATATCTAACCCTGTTAATTCTTGTATTCTTGAATTAATTCGGGAAACGACAGGATCCTCATAGGCAGACAGCCAAGCACTGGAGTAAAAGGAAGCACAGGGACATATATTATTTAATATTCTAGTCAGAGTTACAAAAAAAATTTTTCCTTTTTTTTTTTTTTAAAGTATAGTCTCATTTAACATGCACAGCGCTAGTGCTTTAGTGCTATTTAGAGGGGTCAGCTTTGCTCCTCTGCATACATATGGACTTGAATGTGGCAGCACCCTTGTCAATTGACTATTTCTATACAAAGCCATTACCACGCTTCAACTCCACAACACATGGCTGAACCATGGGCTTCTGGATAACTACTGTGTTTGACTTGTATTAATGTAGGTCATACAGTATTCATGGGACAATCTCCCTAATGCCAAGTCAGGCAGCAATAATTACGACGTATTCCAACTAAACCTACGGTGCTAGACATGAGGCGATAGTAGATATACAAACAGCCACAATGAAGCGATTTGTGTAATCATTTCAGTTTATGTCAGGTTTGATAAGATGATAACAATGCACATTATTAGACTACGAGCTTTTTAGACTATTAGATTACAAGAAGTGCACCCTCAATTTAAAGGTTTAAAGGGGTATTCTGGTTTAAGCAAATAAAGGTTATTTGTTGTATAATGGGAAAATATATACAGTTTTTCAATATACTTTCTGTATCAATTCCTTGTGGTTTTTAAGATCTCGGCTTAAAGTCATTCAATAGCAACCATGATTGTTTACACAGGTGCTCGGCTCTTTACAGAACAGTTATCAGAGCTGTGTCTTGAAATGAGTGGAAGACCTGTGTGTCCAGAACATGACCAGTACAGTTTTTTTCCTTGACTGGAAGTAAACAATGAAGGTTCTTTCTTGATGACTGAAAGCAAAGAGTATTGAAAACCATAAGCAATCAAGACAAAGGTTATTTATTGGAGAATGAAAAGTTTTACAATTTTCTATTTGCCGAAAGCGGAATACCCCTTTAAGTATGGATCTATCAATTGCCACATTTATCAAATCAAAGCTTCATATTCTATAAACAAAATAAGCTGCAGAGATGGGTGGCAGTATGTTATATGCATATAAAGTGGACCCCCTTTTCTCATGTCAGACTGATTTCAAACGGAAGGGCTTTGCAGAAATATAGGGGGAGTCACAGGAGCCTAAACGGTGCTTCTTACTGCCACATACTATTTCCCAAAAGTAAGACGCACGCTACATTAAATATATATATTCTGAATTCTGGTGTTCCTCTTTATATTGTTCATATGTAACTGTAAATGGATTTCCTTTTCATCTGCTGACCATCTCATATCTGAGAAATAACCAATTTTTACTTATAGCAAAACTGTTCCATTTACTGTAAAGAAAGAGATGACAGGAGTGGCTGAGCTGAAAATATCCCTTCACAAAATCATAAGACGACAGTAACCCTTCAGAATTCCTAGAGTGCCCGCTAACAGTTCCGTATTTTCTCTGTGTCACATCTCAGGCTGCCCTTTAATGAAGAGCTTGGTGGATATTGGCTAAAGGCCATTGTACTTTGCACAGGGCACACCATGTAACAAACAAGGGTGTATTTGTCATTTACAGCAGACTTGGCTGCGGGCAGGAGTATAAAAAAAACCCTAAATAAATGGAACCTCTAGAAGAAACAACAAACACAAAAATATCACTTTGTTCTACACAGCACACATTTCTATCAACTCAGATAGGCCGTTGCCTGCGTAATATAGGATATTACATCATACTCTGCTAGTAGATTCTGGAGAATTTCATGTGTTATAATTCCGTTAAATCACGGCTGCAATTGGTAGATATTTCCCGTTAATTTCACTTTTTAGATAAATTGATTTTGAAAATAAATAATTACACAAATCGATATAGAAAATATTAAGCTAAAAAATAGGGTAGGTCGATCTTTAGAATTACATTAGATAAACTAGTAAAGGGATCCGACCTGGGCCTTTTTTTTTCTTTATTCTAACCCCTGGCAGTATGCAGCATCCTCACCTCTATTGCCATATCGGTTAGGCTAACAGCTTTTTGCCCCAACTTTGAACCTGCATTTTATTTTATTTGGCACCTCTGATCTCTGGGGTAAACAATAGGACAGGACAGGTAAAATCCAGTCTGATCCATGTTCTCTTTAGCACAGTTTAGGGATTAGATCTAAAGTCTATGGACACCTTTACCTGCTGAAACTAGACAATCACTATCCACACACATTTTTGTTCAGTTTATATTGGTCATGCAAACCCATTGATTAGTAAGGCCACATTCCCACCCAGTTTGTGTCATGGTTTTGCCACTATTGTATAAGTGAACATGGCCCAAGGTAGAAATTGTGTTGTTTTTTTTCTTCTTGTAAGACGTTTTTGTGGCGACATAATACAAATGAATAGAGTACATACAGTGAAGTATTAATAGAAATAGAATAAAGTTATGGGCTTTCCAAACAGGAACAATTACATAGAATGTAGAGGGTATTACAGAATAAGAAATCAAGAAAAACAATAAATTGAAAAATGTCATAATAAGCAAGAGGTATTAGATAGCTCTTAAGAAGACCCCATAGAGTTTCATGGTAAAAATGATTAAAGATTCAGGTCATGCATCAGCCAAATTTTCTAATATTTTGATGAAGGTAGAGTCCCTAGGAAACCAACGCAATGTAAGTGATTTCAGCATCTTCATTTTGTCAGGCACTGGTTAATTAATACAATGGCCCAGCAATGGATAGAAGCATCCTATAACTGGTCTATAGCAACGATTTAAAGAATACCTCCAGTGGAAAATAAAAACATTACAATGCGGTTAGATCCTCATGTACAGAAGTCTTTCCCTTCAATGCTTATCTGGTTGTGCTGCAGACATGTCCTCTTAAGTTACGAATAGGAAGTAGTTACCATTGTCTGCCATGTTACATATGCATTGAAGTTACAGTCCAGTCACGGTTTCTACAAGCCTGATGGCCGATAATACACTTGCCACTCCTTCGCTTTCTCCTGTTATTACTCTACTACACACTGATTGACTGGGTTCCAAAGCTGCTGTAATCAAGTCTTTATAAGCTAGAAAGCTCCATCTGTAAGATTGCAGACAGTTTGTAAATCCCTGTTTGGGCAAGATGTACAAGTTATTTTAGCTATCCGATCTCATCCTCTCTCGATCTGCTCCTTCAGCAGGGAGAAAGTAAAGGGCTGCAGTAATTTTAGATTAGAATAGATCAATGGGGGTATGCCTTGAGTTGAGTAATTCCTTCACCATGAAGAAATACCTATTTGGAAACTATGACGAATAGGCTTGGATAACTGTTCTCCCCGTAGAGTCAGATCCACATGTCCACAGGGCTTGCCCTTACCTCTTGGAAACTCTGTATTGTGCAGTGGTCAACTGTCCTGTCACAGGGTCATGCACTGTAGCCCGTCTCAGCTACAAAAAGAGAAAGGACTGTAGTTTAATTTAGGAGCAGGCATGATGTGTGCCGTGCTAGGGGTTCTGACTGGTCTGAGTGAATTTAGTCTTGACTTAGCAGCCGTTTATTGTAAAGACAATAATAAATCAACACAACTCGGTCATCAATGTACCGTCCTTTCACTTTTTATCAGAGACACTGGAAATTATTACTTAGTGGGGCAGAGTTCTAGTCCAACACTTTTAGTTTTTGTAATTTAGATCCAATTGAATAAATATAATAATGTTACTGATGATTTATTGAAGGCAATAAAACATGAGAATGTATGATGATAAAGTCACCAGAAACCATGGCCTTCCACTTCAGCAACCATTCTAATAGATTCCAACTAAAAGGATGGATCACTCTGCACCAGCAGTGATCGATCAAACTGATCTACCTGGAAAGCAATCCTGACACCTCAGTTTCTTCAGACACAAAAAAGAACCTAGCCCAAGGAATTAGTTAAACATAGGATTACATAACACTTATGGCTTACCTTTTACTAATTCTGTAGGGAGCAGTCTCCAGGACTCCCGTGATAGGGTTGGAAATGGTGGCTCGCCTCAGCTGTGAAGCCAACCAATCACAAGAGTTGTAACAACCAAACACTAAAATTCACCCAACCAATCAGAAGCCCTTTGGATGCAAGTTATGTTGTAAGTGCAGGCAAGAAACAGTAATATCCTATATTTTATATCTCCGAAAATAGGTTTTGCAAAACATGTATTATTTTGCCAATGACCTGAGCAGGTCAAATATCACTTTGTACAGTTGATTGGTTTGTATTGTGGACAATACCGATAACCAGATAGTCATTACCATTGACTCAGTGGAAGTATAAAAATAAAAAAATGATGGATGTAAATGGTCTTGTGTGTGACAAGACGTGTCGGAATCCATGACTATTTTGGAGAGACCTGGTCACCCATAGCCCTCACCAACTGGGTCAATGGAAAAGTTAGTTTATAATTGTCATCTTGGAATCCCACGTCAGAATGGCACAAAGTTTAAGCAATCACCAAATAACAATAATAGTTATAATTAATTAGGAGATATAAAAATCATGACCAAAGCTCCCCTTTAATATAATAGTAAGGTAGGCTTCTGTAACAACCATTATAACTAATGTATTCCCTTATGTAAATAATTATTACCTTAAATAAGTGGATAGTCTATCAATTCTAAAAAGGTTATGTTCACACATTATGGAGAGAGAAAAGCAGAAATTGGATCCAGCGCTGATGGATATAAAAAGGAAACTTTTTCCAAGTTTTATTGTACGTTTTAAAAGTAGAAAACAGCAGGGTATTTTCCTCCGTACAAGGGGTGATCAGGAAATCATGCCAAAATCATGCCTACGCGTTTCAGACTCCTCCTGCGTCCTTACTCATGGCTGAGTAAGGACGCAGGAGGCGTCTGAAACGCGTAGGCAGGATTTTGGCATGATTTCCTGATCACCCCTTGTACGGAGGAAAATACCCTGCTGTTTTCTACTTTTAAAACGTACAATAAAACTTGGAAAAAGTTTCCTTTTTATATCCATCAGCGCTGGATCCAATTTCTGCTTTTCTCTCTCCGCTTATACCGTGTGCCAACACGAGGATCCGAGCGCTGCAAACAGCATAGGTCTGCATTAAGGTGAGCTGGAGGATTCCTCCTATTTTTCTCCATTCACACATTATGGTAATGATGTGGGGGAAAAAACTTAACACTCAGACGCTGCAGTTTTCCAGACTTGCATTTTCTGCCATTGCAGAGGAAGAAAAACCACAAAACTGCATAGTGTGAATGAGACCATTAAAAAGGTAAAATACTGCAGTGGTCAAACGCAGCAAATCCACTGTGTGAACATGCTCTTCTTGCACAATCTCCTATACAATGTATAAACACAAAGGCTTACGCATGTTGAAAAGTAGAGATGATCAAATCAGTAGATGGTAATATTACCAACAGGTGAATTTCTGATATACGGACCGAATGACAGTCTCCATTGTCCTGTACAAGGAAATTCGCCTGTCGGCAAAATTGCGGCTTGCCGACTTATTAGATTCACAAAGCAAAATTATAAAGCACGTTCTGCCTGCTGCTAGTTGATGAAGCATTTTAAAAGATATAAAGATCCACAAGCTGTTGAAATACTAAAACTGCAATAAAAAGTGGTCTAGAGTAAGTAGCAATCCGATGAACTACTCACCCTGGGTTTTGCAAGCTCTTTGACCTTTTCAATCTCCTCATTAGAAATGATATCATGGTATCTCACAATATGAGGTTTGTCCCATTCATCTTCTTGCTTTGTAGGAGATAGGACAAAGACAGGACTCCTATTTCCATCATGGTAACGGCAGAACAGCTTCTTCTGTCTGCGAGGAGTCTGGGGCAGGGAGAGAGAATGAAGATTAGACAGTACATTTCATACAGAGGGAGGTGTATAGATACATAGGGAAGTAGACATGTAAACTAGGAAATGTATACATACGTAGACGACTTACCATTTTAACACCCTCTCCCCGACACAACATCTCATACTTCTGTCTTTCTGGCAAGTGATCTTTGGGGCGACCCTTTTTTGTTTTTGGCTCTACAGCTTCAGAATCAGAGGAGCTGGACTTATTTTCCTCTTTTGTCATGATATATTCAAAATATTTCAGATTGCCATTTCCTCTTTGATGTTCAGGATCTAGAATGAAAAGAGATGGATATACTAATGTATCACTAAAATAATATATTATATTCCGTCATTTCTTATAGCAGGTTCTGGAAAATCCAGACCAACCAATATTACGCACTGCTGAACGTATCTATAGACATCTATGGACCGGAAGGATGCCAAGAGTTTCGGCATATCTCTGGATGTTATGCATCGGCATACCCTTTTTAACTTTATTGGAAAGCAATACAATGCAAAAAGAAAAAAAAAAAAAAGTACACCATGGGAGTCAGCGGTAGACATTCAACCGTATGGCATACAGTTGAATACGATGGAGCCATAAGTCACCACAATGTGAACATAGTCTTACTGCCAAAGGGGTTGTAATCCAACTGTCCCAGACTCCTAAATGGCAAGTCTACCTTGTTATAGTACAGAACATCCTCCACGGCCGTCACAGATTTACCACTCAGCAGTCTGAGAAATCTGGCCAACAACCCGTACAGAAGCTGTAATGATGGCCACATTGTCAACCAACATTTAAAAAATAAATTGTGACCCGAAAGAAGAAGACAATAACTCAAGGACTTGGGAGATACATATTGGCAATTCCAATTTTAGGCAAGGGGGTGTTGTTTACACAGAGCTTAGAAGAATTACGGCAATGGTAAGGAGTAGTTTTACTTGGACATATAAAGCTGAGAGTAACTTTACTTCATAACGATAGTAATTTTAACATTTAAATGGCTCTGGTAACCACAAGTTTTATACCGAAATGTTACATGCTTGAAATTACAAGTGGTGTTCCAACAAAAACTGGATCTATGAATACCTAATGTGTGTGTTCTTAAGAGCACGGCAGGGAAAACAAAACACATTACGTACACAATCTTCATGAAATGAATAGATGAAGACCCAATTTTCTGCAGAGCAAAATGTACAGTGTATGTATGGCGAGATAATAATTTCACAATGACTGGCCAACTTGTAATTGTATGTGACAGCTCCTAATCCCGCAGCTCTACATCAGCAATGTAGCTGTTTCCCAAAGGCAGCACGAGTTATTATAAGAAACTGCCGGATATGAGTATGGCTCAAGTTAAATAGGAAATACTAGTTCTATGTTCACCCTCCATGCGCACATCGACGGTTTGCCTTGAAACCCCACCAGAATATTTATGGGAGTATGAGTAGACACATAATACTGTAGCTACCCTCTTATTAAGAGTGTCTCCACATAAAGATGATCATATTCCAGTTTACATGCTTATTAACACTTAAAAATCCCGTACAGTAGACATATCAATAATGAATGCCTTTCCTGCAGCAGCAGTCCCTGTGCCCCCAACATTTTTTGGAAGACTACATTGGACACCATTAAGGGCTATTGTGGCTTACCTAGCTCTAACAGCCTTCTTGTCAGCTTCAAGGCATTTTCCAAGTCTCCTTGTTGGTATACAGCATAACTGAGATAATCTAAGACCAAGACCTTATCAATAGAGGATTTCTCTCCAGCATCCAATTGCCGCAGAGCTTGCTCCATCCATAGTTCTGTGTGGTAATAGTCAGCTTCCGTATATGCAATTTTTCCCAATTCAAAGCAGTCTTCAGCAGTCAGAGTTGCTTTATTGTTTACGCCTATGACCAACAAGTTCTAGTTAGAGACTTATAACAGGAGGATGATATGGGGGTTCAAATTACATAACTTGATTGTATTATATGATTCTTCCTGGTTACTAAATTTACCAAAAAGCAAATAAATTCAAATCACATTACCTGGCAAGTTTCCTTGGGAAATAGTTTCTGAGTCCAGGTTATACGTGTCCTGTAGACGAAGCAGAGCCCTGGCTGCTCCAGTCTGATCCTCGTCATTGGGAAAGTATTGACGCTGGATTGTTAAATTAGAGATGAATCCTTAAAACAGAAATATGCATAAAAATAATAGTTATTTAAAAAAATTATATATATATATATATATATATATTTATTTATTTTACACATACATTATATATTTCTGCAGTGTTCAATTACTAAAACTATCTTAATCAGGTCATTACCATCTGACATATCCTTGAGCACAAGATTTTCCAGTTCCTGCCACTCGGTATTGAGCCTCTTCATTAATTTGAATGCATTGACTGGGTGACCCAGGAAACCCTCTGGGTCTTTTGTAGCAGTTTCTGACAGTGCATCAAATTTTTCTGCCCATCTGGACAAAAAATTAATTGATATTACAAGTTTAAAAACATGCAGTCATCACATTATTATTATCCACAAAGGGCATTTCATAATTTTAAGTAATAAAAAAGGAGATATTGACAGTGTGTATTTCACCTATCCTGGGCTCAGTCTTCAGAGATATTTATGCACACTTCCAGGCATGTGAATGTGTAATGTACAGGACAAGTGTAATTATTTCAGCCAAGTCAATGAACTAAGGGATTATACCAAATGAGGGAGCAACAATCCTGTCAAGAGGAGGCGTTTCTAGCCCAGAGGCGAAGGGTGGGAATACCAACTTTTCTATTACAAACAAGCATTTACGTACAGTAATAACATATCCAATAGATTTATTATGACAGAATCGTTCAGTAGACATTAAGAACTCAAACCAGATGTAGGTTACTCCATTAAATTAACATGATTGCTAAGACTAACTCTTCAAAGGTGGTTTTACACGGGTAGACATCGCCCGCGTTTGCCACCTGTTCAGTGGATAATAATTGCTGTTAAATTATAATAATAGGTATAAGCCAAACAGAAGTGTGATGCACAAAACTCTGAGAAGGTAGAGAAGCAGGACATTATATTACTGAATGCCATTATATTATTATTTAGAATGTGAACAGAATGCACTCACTTTTTAATCTGTTCCAACTTCAATTCTTCAGCTTTTATGTAATCTTTTAGTGATGTTAACAGATCCTTTTCTGTGTACAGCAAGTCGGTCATGTGACCTGAAATACAAATTAAAAAAGTGGAAGATTAACATTTTTTATAAAATAAAACAAAATTGCATAAATTATATAACAAGATGTACACTAGGATTTTGTATACTTTTCTACTTTTTGTTATACCGATATAAAAACAAAATAAAAAAAAAATAGAAGTATAGCAATTATATATTATGATATCCATAAAACTGATTTAAAAACGATTGATTTATTGAACACTCAAGAAGTCTAAAGCTGGCCTAACAAGATCTTAGATGGCCGAAAATGGCAGATTTAGAAAATAGTTTTGCCAACTGTCGCCACCTCTTCGTGATATGAATTACAGATATTTGTGGAAAAAGTTTCTGTGGTGTTGGATTTTTTTTCGGTCATTGTCGTGTGTAGCCCTTGGAAAGTCGTTCATGAGAATTGCATCCCATCATTAGAAGACCAGACCACATATCAAGGCAGATATGGATAGGCGATGTGCTGCTTTAACTTATGGAGTTGTCCAAAAAGACAACCTTCATACGGCAGACAACCTTCATACGGCAGACAACCTTCATACGGCAGACAACCTTCATACGGCAGACAACCTTCATACGGCAGACAACCTTCATACGGCAGACAACCTTCATACGGCAGACAACCTTCATACGGCAGACAACCTTCATACGGCAGACAACCTTCATACGGCAGACAACCTTCATACGGCAGACAACCTTCATACGGCAGACAACCTTCATACGGCAGACAACCTTCATACGGCAGACAACCTTCATACGGCAGACAACCTTCATACGGCAGACAACCTTCATACGGCAGACAACCTTGAAAAACAAGTCATTCAGAAAACCGGTGTCTGAAACCCTTAATATATGGCCACCAGCTTACCAGTCATTAAAATACATTTATATTCTTGTAGATTTTCCTATGGCAAAGCAGAAGTGTGTTATTGCAAATGGATAATACTCTAGTGTTCCACGTTCATGGTCTATTTCACTTCATTCCGTTTCTGGAGTGCCTTCTTCTCAAAGTAATATACTGGAAATAATTAAAGTATGTAGTAAGAAATAAGCTTACCAATTGAAGTAAAGAAGTCTTTATGTGCTCGGCATGAAGTAATGAGCATTAATAGTGGCAAAACCTTCAGTATCTTCATGACCTTCATTGTACAACTGTAGAGAAATTAACATTGTTACTATAAACGTAAACCCTTTACAAAACTTATTGTCTCCCATGTATCAATATTGGCAGGAAACAAGACATCATTTTGTGTTTGGCCAGGAAGTCTCTTTGGGCCTCACCACTGTTCTGTACAGTAAAAATAAAAGATTAAAGTTTGTGGCTTTGTGCATCGGAAAAAAAAATAAAAAAAAACAAAAAAAAATTAAAAAGACAAAACGATATAATTATTTTTTAAGCAATATGCAAAACAATATACTGAAATGTCTAAATCAACTGAATTCCAGGGAATGCAGCGGTGTTGTAGTTCAGAGAACTATGGGTAGACGAGAGCGCCATTGTGCAGCGAAAATCTGTGTCGTTTGTTAAGCGCCGAGGCTTTCTTCGCAGACTCAGAATTCTGAGGATCAGTGGGGGCCTGGGCAGGAAGTGATGGCGTATTCTAGTGATCTGGTGGGAAAATGCCTTTAAACTCCTTCCCTGCCAAGGATGTATCTAATACGCCCTGGCAGGAAGCCACTTTAGTAGCCAAGGACGTATCCGATACCTCCTTTCTACTAACGTCTCTAACTCAGTCGAGGTCTTGTGTTAAAGCGAAGATTCTTGGCTTCAAAACAAGACCTAGTCAAAGTGCATTTTGTGCAGTAATGTGGCAAAACCGCTCCATAAATCGCAGCAAAAAAAAAAACACACACAAATTGACTTCAACATGCTTTAATTAATGCCGATTTTTTTATTTATTTTTTAAGGCGGAAACGATTGTTTATGGCGACATTCAGTGGATGAAAAGGTCTTTTCTGACTGCCGGAAATCTTTTTCATCCACCAGAATTGTATTAGACAATCCACTCCAGTGATAATCGCTATCGCTAGGACTGTAGCATGTAACGGGTATTGCTAGAGCAGTGGTGAGTGGATTTTGCGGAAAAGATAAAGTAATATTCAAATTTTATTGAGGTTTGCGTTTGGTACGACTTTTTGATTTAATGAATTTAGAATCCGTCTCGTGTTGTTTGAGGTTTGTTGGGTTTTGATGAAGCCCACAAATTTTAACTATACATCTTCAGATAAAAAAAAAAAAAAAGTTACAGGTTCTGCCCATAAAATGTCAATGCTGTATGTTTTACAGAATAAAAGCGTTTCCAAGGAAATATAATAATATTCTATGACTAGTACTTGGCAAGCAATGTAAAAGATTGTTCACAGGCATAATTCAAGGATAAACGCAGAGCATCTGTTCTTTTAATTCAGACATTTAAGAAAAGTCACATACGTAACAGCCTCCTGCATGACAGATACGTTGCTGTAGAGAAATACTAATCCTAAAACGGTCCATACTAAGACAAAATGGCGGATTTCAAATATTTGAGCTAATCAACATTTTCAAATTTTGTGCAAATGGTCGTCTGTGGTAGACCAATGTGTGCCAAAGACGTTTTCATTTATAATGATGATTTGTTATGGATTCTTTTACCCACAAATGGATAATGTTTGGAAGCCCTTTTATTTGCTACCCGGCACCCTTATTTGGCCCGTTGCCTAGCAACAGACATCCTAGCCGGGGGGACTACTGTGGATGTTCATGCTTCCACATTGCTATTGAGGATATTGATGACCCCATATCTTTCTTCCCCTTGTACTTCACAGGGAAAGAATGGACACTGGTCTCCAGTACTAGACAGAAAATAAGCAAAATAGAGAACAAGAATAATTTAGATTTCCATAATTTAGAATTATGTGATTCCAGTCTATATGAGCCATTTAGCACAATTTTGTAGTATGAACAAAACTTAACATGAGTCACGTGAACTCCAAAACCCTGAATATGACCACTGAAAGCCCATGTTTTGGTGTATGTATCTAGAAGCTTCATAACAGGACATCGTGAAGGTCATTCGTGTAAATGTAAACAGGGTCTGGATGCCTTTTTGGACGGACAGGATATTGCAAGGTACTGGATTTTATATATATATATATATATTTATTTTGAGATGGGTTACTGACGCAGGGATATATTCTGCTGTATTTGGAGAAGGGCCACTTTCACAAGACAGTAATAGGTCAGTATTTTGCATCAGTATTCGTCAGCCAGTGAGTCCAAAATACAGAATGGGTGCAAATCTTTCCATTATACTTCTTCTGTGTGAAGGTTCCACTCCTGGTTTTGGCTTCCAGGTACTGGTGCAAAATACTGACCAAAATACTGCCGTGTGAAAGTGCCTGAAAGAGGTTGCCCAGGATTAGAGAAACATGGTTGCATTCTTCTAGAAACAGTAACATCTGTCCATGGATTGTGTCTGGTATTGCAGCTCAGCTTCGTTAGAGTCAAGCGGCTAAGCTGCAATACTACATACAACCTGTGTACAGGCGTGGCACTATTTCTGGAAGAAGTCACATTTTTTCTAACGCTGGACAACCTCTAAGGCCTTATCCACCAAAAACGTGTGCGTTTTGCGCACGCAAAAAACGCTGTGTTTTTTGCGCGTTGCAGTTCCGTGTGTCATAAGTGTTTGCTGCGTGATTTTCACACATATGCCATCCTTATGACACGCGGTTTTGAGGTTTAGAAAAATAAATGAAGGAAGCGCTTTTATTTTTTCCTTCATTTCTTTATCTACTGTTGCGCGACACACGGAAGTGCTTCCGTGTGCTGCGCGTGATTTTCATGCACCCATTGACTTCAATGGGTGCGTGATGCGCGAAAAACACCCAAGTATAGGACATGTCGTGAGTTTTACGCAGCGGACACACGCGGTGTTAAAATCACGGAATGTCTGAACGCCCCCATTGACTCACATAGGTGATTTTCACGCGCGTATCACGGACGTTAAACACGTTCGTGTGAATAAGGCCTAAGAAAGGTAGTTATCAATTATCCTCAGATAAAGAAAAAAAACAAATCACTAGATAAAAAATGTTGAATTGTCTAGACTTATTAACTACGTAAACTGAAATGTAGATTGTAGTTTTCTCATCTGCCAGTATACACAATCATCGTTGCCTTTTAGTATAGCTGTAAGGCTAGGTTCACACCACGTTTTTTGCATCCTGTTGAAAGGCACTGTACAGTTTTTGTTTTTTTAAAATCTACCATTAGATCCCTTCCTGACATTTGTCGTATCGATAAATCATGGAAAGCCAGTGCTTCCTGAATTTTGCCGTATCCATACGACAAATGGTGGACACTGGCTCAGAAGCTGAGTCGGTGCCATCATCCCCGGGTGTTGGCTGCATGTTATAGCGTACACCCTGGGGTAATGGCAAGGACCGAAGTTTGCTCTGATCCCCACCATTAACCCCTTAAATGCAGCGGTCAAAAGCGATCGCTGCATTTAAGGTGTTTGCAGCTCATCGGCATCCCAGCAATGAAATTGCTGGGATGCAGGTGGCTACAAAGTCAACCGGAGGCCTAACACTGGCCTCCCGATATGCCTAGTATGGAAGACTTTCAGGCCCCGACCGGAGGCAGGGCCTAAAAGGCTTCCGTAGCCACCGGCAAGAAGGCACCGGTTGAGGAGCCGGTGTCATCAGCAGTGGATGTCACCTGTATGTTCCAGCTAACATCCACCTGTAACGGCAGGAACCGGAGCTGGCTCAGATTCCTGCCATTAACCTCTTGGTTGCAAGCGATCGTTGCATCTTAGTGGTTGGCAGCAGATCGGCAGCTCTGCCCTGCAATCGCAGGACTGCCGACTGCTACTATGGCAACAGGAGGACTAACAAAGTGTACAAAAAGTAAAAATAAAAGTTTCTAGTAATAAAATAATTGCTCTTTTTCCCTTATCAAGTCGTTTATTATTGAAAAAATAAAATTAAAAAAAATCACACATATTTGGGATCGCCACATCCGTAATGGCCTGAACTACAAAAATATTGTTATTTATTCCACGTGGTGAACGGCGTAAAAAGAAACCATAAAAAACAATGCCAGAGTTTCGGTTTTTTTTGGTCACTTTGCCCTACAAAAATTGGAATAAAAAGTGATCAAAAAGTTGCATGTACCCCAAAATGGTACCAATAATAACTGCAGCTCGCCCCACAAAAAACAGCCCTCATACCACTACGTCTATGAAAAAAATAAATTAGTTAAGGCTTCAATAGGTCATGAAATAGAAATATGCAGTTGTGCCGGCCCGAGGGGAACATTTCTTCTGTTTCAAAACGCGACTTATCAAGGCCCTAAAACTAGGGAACCAGGAAGGGTAGGGTCCAAACATATCTGCTGGAAGCGACGGTGCCCGTATTATACCAGGACAACACTTCCCAACTAAATTCCACAAACTGCAAATGTGCGGAGTGTGGACCAAAAGGGGCATAAGAAAGGACATTTATCAGTGCGACACCGGCCTGGGCAGAAAGGATTGCTTCACAGCGTAACAAATATTTATGGATTATTTTATTGTTTTTTTACCCCATTATTATACCACCTGACTATGCCCCTGATATACTCTGCCCGGCTTACATGTACCCCCACATTGTAAACTAAAATACCAGTAAAACTCCAAACAAAACTACTACCAAGCAAAATCCACACTCCAAAAGCCAAATGGAGCTCCCTCCCTCTGAACCCTACAGCGTGCCCAAACAGCAGTATACGTCCACATATACAGCATCGCCATACCCGGGAGAACCCTTTTAACAATTTTTGGTGTGTGTGTCCCCCCCCCAATGGCACAAGCTGGGCATGACCTATTTGCCACAGAAATGGCATATCTAGGAAAAATTTGTAATTTTTACTTTGCACCATCCACAGGGCAATCATTTATGGAAAAGACATGTGGGGTCAAAATGCTCACTATACCCCTAGCTAATTTCCTGGAGGAGTGTAGTTTGCCAAAGGGGGTCACTTTTGGGGGTTTCCAATGTTATGGCACCGCAAGAGCCCTTCAAACCGGACATGGTGCCTAAAATATGTTCTAATAAAAAGGAGGCTCCAAACTCCACTAGGTGCTCCTTTGTTTCTGAGGCCGGTGCTTCAGTCCATAAGCGCACTAGGACCACATGTAGGATATTTCTAAAAACTGCAGAATCTGGGCAATAAATATGGAGTTGTGTTTCTCTGTTAAATTTTTCTGCGTTACAAAAAAAATGGATTAAAAATAAATTTCTGCGACAAAACAAAAAAATTACATTTGGAAATGTCATTTTTACTTTGCTTTAATTCCTGTGAAACGTCTGAAGGGTTAAGAAACCCAATGCTGTTTTGAATACTTTGAGGGGTGAAGTTTTTAAAATGAGGTGACTTATTGGGGGTTTCTAATATAGAAGGCCCTCAAAGCAACTTCACAACTGAACTGGCCCCTGTAAAAATAGCTTTTTGAAATTTTCAGGAAAATGTGAGAAATTGCTGCTAAAGTTCTAAGCCTTGTAACGTCCTAGAAAAATAAAAGAATGTTCAAAAAACTATGCCAAACTAAAGTAGACATATCGGGGATGTTAATTAGCAGCAATTTTTGTGGTACAACTGCCTGTCTTGCAATTAAAATTTGAAAAATTGCAAAAATGTGCATTTTTCGACAAATACTGAATGTATCAAGCAATTTTTCCATTAACATAAAGTCCAATGTGTCACGAGAAAATCTCAGAATCGCTTGGATAGGTAAAAGCATTCCGAAGTTATTACCACCAAGTGAAACATGTCAGATTTGAAAAATGAGGCTCTGTCAGGAAGGTCAAGAGTGGCCAAAGCGGGAAGGGGTTAAAACAGGATGCTACAGAATCAAAAATTCTGCAGACTCCACTTTTCTGTTCTGTTAGGCTATGTTCACACAGAGTTTTTTGCAGGCAGAATTTCTGCCTCAAAATTCCGTTTGGAAGTTTGAGGCAGATTTTCTTCTGCCTGCACGCCGATTTTCTCAGCATTTTTCGCCCGCGGCCATTGAGTGCCGCAGGCATAAAATTCTGCGAAAAACGCTTTCTCCGCTTCCCATTGAAGTCAATTGGAGGTCAGAGGCATAAACGCCCGAAGATAGGGCATGTCGCTTCTTTCTCCCATGAGGCGGTTTTACCGCTCGCGGGAGAAAACCGCCCCCGCCTCCCATTGAAATCAACGGGAGGCATTTTCGGGCTGTTTTTGACGAGTTTTGCGGCGCGGTTTCCGCGTCAAAAAACTCGTCCAGAGACTCTGAACATAGCCTTAATGAACGGGACCCAGAAAGATCCTGTATTTTGTATAATACAAGTTGATGGCAAAAGGATGCAACAGAATAGGCATCATATGATGCATCCTTTTTTCTAATCTTAAATTATAAACAGGATTTCAAGAGAATGCAAAAACATGGTGACTGAACACAATTGAAGAATCACAATTCTAATGTTTGCTCCAGGATTGTTTGCTCCAGGATAACAGTAAGATCTGTGAAAGACTGAAGGTTATGCAAGGAACACTATTCATAAACCTCACTGAAGGTAGACACTGGGAGTATTCCTTGACGTATACGCCGACATGTCCATAGCCCCCTTGCACTAATATATAAATATATATATATTTATTTTTTTCATATTCCTTATGGCATACACTAGGCCTGTATGCGTTGTCTATCACACTTTTCTACACAATGGGACACAGTAAAAAACGTATACTGGCTGACATAAGTCGGAGGCATATGTTGGAGATTACTCCCGACATAACTCCGACATGCCTGAAAACTGAGATGTGAACGGAGCCTAAGAATTGTCACCTCACATTTGCACCTGTCAACAAGTGGAATATATTAGGCAGTAACTAAACGGACAAAGTTGATGCGTTGAAGCAGGAAAAAATAGAAAAATAGGCAAGTATAAGGATCTGAGTGACTTTGACAAAGGCCAAATTGTGATGGCCCGGCAACTGGGTCAGAGCATCTCCAAAACGGCAGGTCTTTTTTTGGTGTTCCTGGTATGTAGTGGTTAGTATCTACCAAAAGTCGACGAAGGAGTGAAAACCAGTGAACCGGCGGCATGGTCATGGCCAGCAAAGGCACAATGATGCGCATGGGAAGCCTGTCTGGTCGATTCCACAGAAGACCTAGGTGTAACAGAACTTGCTGTAAAAGTTACTACTGGCTATGACCGAAAGATGTCCGAACACAGTGCATCCCAGCTTGCAGCGTATGGGGCTGTGTAGCACATAATATTAGGCAGTTGTAAGGGTTACGGTTGAATGGTGTATATAATACATAACTCTAGCATAATGCATTGTGAACACACCACCACACACTAGATTATTTCTCTCTTCTAAGTAACAATATTGCTCACACCTTCTGTTTACAAGCTCTGACAATCAGCTGACTGCTCTGTATTATTCTGCTCACTAACCTGCCGCCCCCATGCAAGATCTTCTGCTAGCTGCTTCTATCATGCAGGCTACATCTTGAAATTATTATATGGCATTAACCATTGTACTTTGGGATAGATATATATATATATATATATATATATATATTCTGCCTGTGCTAAAAAAGGCCACAAATCTTCTGATTCTGCAGTTATGATAAATAAACTCAGCTTTTCTACATCTTATACGCAGTTCACCTGCATATCTATTCATGGTAGTAAATGTACTATGTGATGCATAATGTGAAAGTTGACAAAGAATTTAAAGTGACTGATGTACTTTTATGTATATACTAATTCTTTATAAACTAGATCCGCAAAGTAGTCTGTTCCAAGGTCGGAGCCCAATTTGTTTTTGTATCTACATGCCGAAAGCACAAGGTATGTGTTAATTGTATTTCACTTTTTAGGGAGAAAAAAAATTAAATATCTTTCCACCCCAACAAGCCTATTGTATTTCCTGCAGAACCAAGCTGGCTTATTCAGGCTCTACCGGCACCTTCTATAAACTAACTAGATTTTTGTTTTTCCGGTTGGCCATAGTAAAGCAATAATAGAAAAATGGAATGCAGCGAATATATCTGACCTAGCTAGATCTTCACTGATGAGCTGTTCAGTTATACTTTGGCCTTTGGTTAATTAAGAATAACCTGCGACAATCATTGAAAGCCAGGTTAAAAATATCTAGAGTTTCCTATTGTAATGATTTATTAGGGGGTCAATGAAGAACTTTTGCATGTTTTGTTTGATAGGCAGCACTTTAAAGTTAAGGCCATTGCCTAGCAACAGGTACCACTGCCAGTGGGTGACTATGCTGGGTCTCCACGCTCCAATGAAGACTAGCTTAGCTTCTTGGCTTGCTCTCATTGGGCTTGGTGGACTAAGTGGCTGGTGTAATGAGTGGAGCTAATAAACCGGAGTTGAAAAGAGGAGTTAAAGTCCCTGGAAGTACTCTTCTTTACTTTATCAATTGTTCACGGTTTTTTGTAACTGGGATAATGGACAGCAAGATTGGAGGTTTTCTTCAGTGCACAGTTTGCCATATATATGCACAACTGGAGCCGGACCTCCAGGGTGAATACCTCAGTGGCAGATGTGAGCATGTTGTTCACCTGGAAGCTTGCATTAGAGATCTGGAGGAGCAGAATGCAACACTGAGGACGATAGACAATCTTGAGTGGAGTATGCTGCTGACGGAACAAGCCGTTAGTGGGGTAGATATGGAGGGTGAAGACATGGGTCAGCAGGATCAGGCAAGTGGCAGGGTTAATGTAGTTAGGGGCAGTAGAAAGGGGTCCAAGACAAGAAGGCCAATCCTGTTTCTGTTATTCCAAGCAAAATAGCCAAGTTGGGTGATGATGCGAGGGTTTCTGTCTCAGAAACGGCAGCCCTGGTGGCTACTGATCTCCCCAACAGCAGGGAGAACAGACTAGCTAGTAGTCGGCGGGATGGTAATGCAGGTAAGGCAAGGCAATTAGTAGTTGTAAGGGATTCTACAATCAGGAAGACTGATGGAATAATTTGTCGCCAAGACCGCCTCAACCGAATGGTTTGCGGTCTCCCTGGTGCCAGGGTTTGGCATGTGGTGGAACGGGTGGATAAATTGCTGGGAGGGGCTGGTGATGATCCAGCTGTTGTGGTCCATGTCGGTACCAACGACAGAATAAATGGTAGGAGCCCTAAGCCCTTAGGAGCCCTAAGAATAATTTTAAAGAACTAGGCTACAAGCTGAAGGGAAGGACCTGCATGGTTGTATTCTCAGGAATACTGCATGTGCCATGCGCATCACAGGAAAGACAGCGGGAGCTCAGGGAGTTAAATGCATGGCTGAAGTCTATGTGTAGAGGAGAAGATTTTGGGTTCCTAGAGCACTGGGCTGACTTTTCATTGGGGTACAAACTGTATTCTACAGATGATTTGCACATAAATGGAAGGGGGTCTGCTGTGCGGGGGGAGAGAATTCTAGCTGGGGTGGCGGAGTATTTAACCCCTTCAGGACACAGCCGATTTTTTCAAATCGGACATGTGTTAGTTTATGTGGTGATAACTCTGGAATGCTTTTACCTATCCAAGCGATTCTGAGATTGTTTTCTCGTGACATATTGTACTTTATGTTCGTGCAAAATTTTGGTAGATAAATTCAGTATTTATTTGTGAAAAACACCAAAAGTTTAGAAAATTTGCAAAAATTTGTGATAATAGGAGATTTTAAATTACCCAAATATTAATTGGGGTCATGGATTGGGTTCAACTGTGAAGGGAAGACATTTCCTCAACCTGCTGCAGGAAAATTTTATGGCCCAGTTTGTGGAAGACCCAACTAGAGATGAAGCTCTGTTGGATCTGGTCATTTCTAATAATGCAGAGCTTGTTGGGAATGTCAATGTTCGTGAAAACCTCGGTAACAGTGACACAATATAGTTATATTTCACCTATACTGTAAAAAACAAAACACAGGCTGGGAGGGCAAAAACACTTAATTTTAAGAAGACCAATTTCCCCAGGATGAGGGCTGCAATTCAGAACATAGACTGGGAAGAACTGATGTCAAATAATGATACAAATGATTAATGGGAAATCTTAAAATCCACTTTGTATAATTATAGTGCAATATGTATTCCTATAAGTAGAAATGACTAACATGAATCCCCACATGGCTTACACCTTCTGTAAAAAGGGCAATATATGACACAAAAAAAAAGGGCATTTGAAAAATACAAACCTGAGGATATAGCTGTAGCCTTTGTAAATTACAAAGAACTTAATAAAATCTGCAAAAATACAAAATTAAAAGGCAGGTGGCTAAAGATAGCAAAACAAATCCCCAACAATTCTTCAAGTATATAAATGCAAAAGAGCCTAGACGGAGGGGCCGCTGTGGATTTGGTGTTTTTGGACTTTGCAAAGGCATTTGACACTGTCCCCCATAGACGTCTAATGGGTAAATGAAGGACTATAGGATTAGAAAGTCTAGTTTGTAATTGGATTGAGCATTGGCTCAAGGACCGTATCCAGAGAGTTGTGGTCAATGATTCCTACTCTGAATGGTCCCCGGTAATAAGTGGTGTACCCCAGGGTTCAGTGCTGGGACCACTACTATTCAACTTATTGATTAATTATATATAGAGGATGGGATTAATAGCACTATTTCTATTTTTGCAGACGACACTATGCTGTGTAGTAATGTTCAGTCTATGGAAGATGTTCGTAAATTGCAAGCTGATTTGGACGCACTGAGTGTTTTGGAATCCACTTGGCAAATGAGGTTTTACGTAAATAAATGTAAAGTTATGCATCTGGGTACGAACAACCTGCATGCATCATATGTCCTAGGGGGAGCTACACTGGGGGAGTCACTTGTTGAGAAGGATTTGGGTGTACTTGTAAATCATAAACTAAATAACAGCATGCAGCGTCAATCAGCTGCTTCAAAGGCCAGCAGGATATTGTCGTGTATTAAAAGAGGCATGGACTCGCGGGACAGGGATGTAATAATGCCACTTTACAAAGCATTAGTGAGGCCTCATCTAGAATATGCAGTTCAGTTCTGGGCTCCAGTTCATAGAAAGGATGCCCTGGAGTTGGAAAAAATACAAAGAAGAGCAATGAAGCTAATAAGGGGCATGGAGAATCTAAGTTATGAGGAAAGATTTAAAAAATTAAACCTATTTAGCCTTGAAAAGAGACGACTAAGGGGGGGACATGATCAACTTATATAAATATATGAATGGCCCATACAAAAAATATAGTGAAATCCTCTTTTTTATGTAAAACCCCCTCAAAAGACAAGGGGGGACTCCCTCCATCTGGAGAAAAAAAGGTTCAATCTCGAGAGGTGACAAGCCTTCTTAACAGTGAATCTGTGGACTAGCCGACCGCAAGAGCTGGTCACAGATGGCTTTATCTGGTTTCCGACCGCTGGCTGTGCATTTACGGCCGGCAGTCGGGGTCCTTAAAACCTACGCCATAGACCATTTACGGCGCAGGTTTTAGCTTGCTGCCCAAGCGATCGGGCAGCTGAATGTCGGGTCTCCGGCAGTCAGTGACTGTCGGGCACCCTGAGGGGAAGATAGAAAGCTGCTTCTATCTTCTCTGATCTCTTCTACACAGCTCTCAATGAGGCAGCGGCCTCTATTGGTCCCGGTGATCAGGTGACTGGTCACCTGATCGCCGGGTGCCGTTAGTGGCAGACTGCTGCTGGGTCTTACTAGAACCAGCATAGCACTATTAGGCCTTATTCACACGAACGTGTGCGTTTTGCACGCGCAAAAACACTGCGTTTTTTGTGCGTTGCAGTCCCCTGTGTCATCCTTATGACACGCGATTTTGAGGTTTAGAAAAATAAATGAAGGAAGTGCTTTTATTTTTTCCTTTATTTCTTTATCTACTGTTGCGCGAATCACGCGCGACACATAAAAGTGCTTCCGTGTGCTGCGTGTGATTTTCACGCACCCATTGACTTCAATGGGTGCGTGATGCGCGAAAAACGGCCAAGTATAGGACATGTCGTGAGTTTTACGCATCGGGGACACACTGCGTGAAAATCACGGAATGTCTGAACAGCCCCATTGACTAACATAGGTCCGTGCGACGTGCGTGATTTTCACGCGCGTATCATGGACGCTAAACATGTTCGTGTGAATAAGTCCTTAGTGACAATAGTACTATAAGAGGGCTGATTTCCCCAATTACAGTGGAAAAACATGGTGTAAAATAGGTAGGAAAATATAAAGTCCCACAAAGGTCTTTTCTGACCTTTGGAGGGACAGACCATAATAATAATAATAAAATAAAAGTAAAATAAAGTGCAAAAAAAAAATCCATAAAATACCCACCCCAAAAAAAACGTTTCCCCCCCGCCAATCATTGTCGTAACGCTAGCGCTGAGCCAATTACCCTAAAATAGACACATAATATTTTACAATTTACGGTATACAAGGACAATCACAAATAAAAGGTCTATTTTAGGGTAAAACTAGGTTATTACCAGAAAAAATGGCTAAAATGTAAAAAAAGCTATTTTTGGACTATTATTTTCGAACTTCAAGTCAAAAAATTCTAAAATGGCAAAAAGGGTGTGTATAAAAGTAATAAAAAATTAAACCTGCATTGTCTACGGAAAAAACATCGCAAAAATCATGTCGCTAGCCCAACAAATAAAAGTTATAGCCGTTTGACTAACGCGTGCTAAAAATGGCTAAACGGTCCTGGTCCTGAAGAGGTTAAAAAAGGCTTAGATAATTTCCTAGAACGATAATACAATATCAACTCATATGAATGTGCAGAATTTTTGTTTCATACCTTCCCTTTTTCCCATCCCTTGGTTGAACTTGATGGACATAGGTCTTTTTTTTTTAACCATACTAACTATGTAACATACTGCACACGACCGTAAAAACTCCCGTTATTACGGGTCGTAATTACGACCCGTAATAACGGGCTCATAGACTTCTATTGGCGACGGGTGCCTTCCCGTTTTCTCACGGGAAGGTGCCCGTGCCGTTGAAAAAGATAGAACATGTCCTATTTCAGGCCGTAATAACGGCACGGACAGTCCATAGAAGTCTATGGAGCTCTCGTAATGACGGATGGCTACATGTGTGCACCCGTCATTACGGCAGCGTTGCTAAGCGACGTCAGTAAATAGTCACTGTCCAGGGAGCTGAAAGAGTTAACTGATCGGCAGTAACTCTTTCAGCACCCTGGACAGTGACTACCGATCATAATAAACCTGTAAAAAATAAAAAGACGTTCATACTTACCGAGAACTTCCTGCTTCCTCCAGTCCGGTCTCCCGCCCGTTGCCTTGGTGACGCGTCCCTCTCGACATCCGGCCCGACGTCCTGGATGACGTTTCAGGCCATGTGACCGCTGCAGCCAATCACAGGTCAATCCCAGACTGCAGCGGTCACATGGACTGCCGCGTCATCCAGGGATGTCGGGCTGGATGTGAAGACAGGGACGCGTCACCAAGACAACGGCCGGTAAGTATGAATTTCTTTAACTTTTATTACAGAAAGGGCTGTCCCTTCTCTCTATCCTGCACTGATAGAGAGAAGGGGCTGCCGATTAGTGCAGTGCTATTTTGCTGCCAAAAACGTGCCCGTAAATACGGGTGGAATACGGGTGACACCGGACCCATATTTACGGGCACGGGTTCGTAAATACTGGTGCAAAACGGGTCGAATACGTGTGACACCGGACCCGTATTTACGCCAGTATTTACGGGTGGGAAAAAATACGGTCGTGTGCATGAGGCCTAACTATGTAGCTTCTGAATTAGTGTTGTTGTGGGCATCATTGGCACAGCACTAGTAAACAGATTTTCCTATTATACGAGTTTGTCATATGGATTTTATTTGTGGCGAGTCAGACTAACTGTACATTTTTTGGAATAAAGCGGCCACATTACTTAATCACGCTCCACTACGAAATACAAAAACTTTCCAAAAGAGCTGTGCATGGTCACGTGTGCTTCTGAATACAAATCGAGAGGCCAAGAATGCACAGACACTTTTTTGTTGCGTACAGAGGAAACAAGACACATAGCCCGCAGATGGAGTCAAGGGACACATGTAAAGCTCTAATAATGTAACAGGTTGTCCAACGCTGGTCCACAATGTTGGCTAATGCTTTTTCCAGCAGAGTGTCAGAAATACCAATATACTGTACTATAGGTCATTCTGGAATATTCAATCCCCAAGGTCACACAACAGGGTGCACTTTAATGAGAATTATGATAATGTTAAGAAGCTGCCTGTTTTCTTGGAATGCTCCTTGTAGTACATATTTTTAATAAACCTTTCTGCCAAAATCCTCTGCTCATAAATTTGGAAACTCACCAAGCTTTTCATTTGATCACATTTTTCTGCCTTAAAAATGTCAGGCTTTCCAAATATTTAGGAATGTTGAAGTTTGTTTGCTACTATGATGGAAGGCTTTACAAAATAATTTCATCTGGAGCTGTAGATATGTCCAGATTGGCCCTCATGCCTGTGCATACCCGACAAATACTAAAATAAAAAATAC
Organism: Rhinoderma darwinii; assembly: GCF_050947455.1. Taxonomy (NCBI): domain Eukaryota; kingdom Metazoa; phylum Chordata; class Amphibia; order Anura; family Rhinodermatidae; genus Rhinoderma; species Rhinoderma darwinii. The sequence goes on along the minus strand of NC_134697.1, from coordinate 54,503,530 downwards.
ATTTATTTACTTAAATAAGTCGACTACGCTATTGATTCTGTCAAAACAACGGAGACAAACGGAAACCATTGGCACTGGATCCGTCACCATTGAAATCAATGGTGATGGAAACGAAAACCTATGTTTTTCGTTTGTGTCAGTCAGGGCTCCATTTCGACGGAAAGCTCCGAAGGAACGTCAGAATAGAGCCCTGACGCAGATGTGAACGAAGCCTTAAAAACACATTTGCAAATAATGAGAAAATAAAACTAGGCATCCTAACAGCACTATGCACGCTACCATCCGATGTGACCTCCGTCAGGATACAGGTTGTTGCAATCGGAACAATAGTAACCGCAGATGCACGGTGATATATAACGACAAGTCAGTAAATGCTTGGCTGGATTCATACATTGTCAGATATGGTTCACTGCTTACAGGGAAGAGGCATTTCCAGCAGGATCATCTAAAATATCTTAGTCAAAGTCTGACAACAATCTAAGCGCATGGTCTTTGATTTAGATAAAACTCTGCTTAGAATGCTGTATCAGGTTTTCATTAAGCCAAATCTACAAACAAGGCCAGAGGGATCTACAGGGCTTGTTCAATCTAGAGATCAATGGTGATCTGAGGTCTTCAGACATTTGGATCTACGTGGGGAAAAAAAAATGCCTAAGGCCCCATGCACACGACCGTAAAAACTCCCGTAATCACGGACCCATAGACTTCTATTGGCCACGGGTACCTCCCCGTATGCTTACGGGAAGGTGCCCATGCCGTTGAAAAAGATAGAACCTATTTAAGGCCGTAATTACGGCACGGGCAGCCCATAGAAGTGTATGGGGCTCCCATAATTACGGGTGACTACGTGTGTGCACCCGTAATTACGGGAGCGTTGCTAGGTGACGTCAGCAAATAGTCACTGTCCAGGGTGCTGAAAGAGTTAAACGATCGGCAGTGATAGAGAGAAGGGCTGCCGATTAGTGCAGTGCAATTTTGCAGCCAAAAACGTGCCCATAAATACGGGGGGAATACTGGTGACACCGGACCCATATTTACGGGCACGGGTCCGTAAATACTGGTGCAATACGGGTCGAATACGTGTGACCAAGGACCCGTATTTACGCCAGTATTTACGGGTGGGCAAAAATACGGTCGTGTGCATGAGGCCTTACACACCGACTACAGTAGTCATTATGTGCATAAGGGGGGAAAAGACTCAATCTTCTGACCGACGCCAAGCACGTGGCAAGATTTGAAAGCCATTACAAGGAAAGAATGATTGTAGATCTTCTCAGTTAATAAATCAAATAAAACCTCATACAGGGAGACTCACGCCGTCTTCTTCCGCAGGTCATTGTTACATAGGTGGGAAAAAAGATTTAGGTCCATCAGGTTCAAGCTTTCTCAATCAATTACACGTCTTTCATTTCTAGATTAGTTATAACCCTCAATACCATTCGTCATTAATCAAACATCTCGTCCCTTTTATAAATGAGGACATAGAATCTGCCATTACTACCTCTTGGCGAAGGGCATTCCTAGTTCTTTGTATGGACCACACACCTATTTATACATGTAAATGAGCCACCTCTAAGGCGCCTTTTTTCCAAGCTGAACAAGCCAGACTTTTCTAGCCTCTCATCCCATCTACTAATCTAGTCTGACACCTTTGAACCCTCTCCAGCCCTCCTAAATCTTTTTTTCAATGTGGAACCCAAAACGGAACCCATATTGGAGAAGTGGTATTACAAGGTATTTATAGAGGGCTAATATTACATGGAATTACAGGATTTTACTTCTGGTTTCAAAAACCCTAAAATATTATTTGCTTTTGCAGCTGCTGCTTGACATGGAGTACTGCTTCTTAGCTTATTTGTAACACTAAAGTCCATCTTTTGTTCTGTTATCCGGTTTTATTGTGCCCTGAAATATACAATGAGTTGAAGTGTTCAAGGTATATCAGCAATACATGCCAACAGTTTGATATAGAAGCCACCATACTGGACTCCAAAAGAGCTTGGAAATACACTGTTTCGCACCGTCGGTTGGGAAGCTGCCCGAACTCCTTCAGGTCCTGCCACACAAGCTTGGTCTAAAGGGGACCTAATGAATAAGTTCAATAGGAAGTCCTCAAATTCTTTTCTATTTTGAAAAAATGCATTGCAAGTAAAGCATATGTAAATGAAATGGCATGCATCCATAAGTTACGCTGGGATGAATGATCTTCTTATGGACTGTTAATCCAGCCATGTGCATTGGGGTGTTGTAAGCGTTTAAGCTGCACGTCATTGAAATAAAAACATGCCTGTCTGGATGAAACTTGCAGTTAGGTTGTCCGTCCATCTACATTCTTACTACCAGATGAACTTCCTATTTGGCTGGATTCATACACAGCGTTTTGCTGCGTTTTTCACTGCTTTTTTTGTTGTTGTAAAAAACACTGCGATCAGATGTTACTTTAAAATCTATAATAAAACATGAGACAAAGAGTCTTGGTTTGTGGTGTTTTGTGGTCAGTGGCACATATTAAAAATGTTACAAAATAAAAAATTCCACTGCTTGAAATTCATGGCGTTTAACAAGGATTTTTAAAACGCTGCATTAAAAAAAGTGCAAGGCCAGGATCACACATGAAGTTTTGGCTTCGGTTTTTTTAATCAAACAGTGGACACAAAAGAAAGGAGATGCATCAGTCTTTTCTCTATACCTTTCCTTCCTTTCGGATCCACTGATTGCTTTGGCTCAAAAACAACAGATCTAAAAACAACATTAAAACTGTATGTGAGATCCTGGCCTTAGGTTTCCCACAGTAGTTGGGACATGGTAGGGGAAACCATGTTGGTGCTAATACTGGGATAGGAATCCGACATGACATAAGTATGATTGGTGGAAGTCCTCTTCCCAAAAACAAGGGGGGGTCAGGAAAGGAGGCCAGACGTGAACATTTACGCTCCATTAAGGTGAATTGTTGTTATAAGAGCGTTACTGCTCTGGAGATTAATGTCTCGAACCACTAGGGAATTTCCCCTAATAAAATAAAAAATAGCTAAATGTGCCCCAGCCCCCCAAACTCTCGACCATGGGAGCCTGCATGTAAAGAAAGCTAGTCCCTCTTGATTGAGCCACTTTGACTTGGTCCAACTATAAATAGATAGGGCTGTACAAATCTCTAGTCAGGTAGCCAATCTGTCAACAGACTCCTCTTAACCCCTTAGTGACCAGCCCATTTTAGGCCTTAAAGGAACAGTGTCATCACAAATTATTTTTTTATATGTTAAAGATGTTAGTGCTTTATTAAAAACGTTTATATTCATTTGTGTGTTTGTGTTTTACTTTTTCTTATTTTTACACTTTTTCTTCCCTATGGGGGCTGCCATTTTTTGTTCCATTTCTGTGTGTGTCGATTAACGACACATACAGACATGGAATACGGCAGCCACAGTCCCATAGGGACTGCGAACGGCTCCCGTCCCATTGACTGCAGTGTACGGCGTCTGTGTGGGAACTGCGCATGCGCCGCTCCCACACAGTCCTATTCGAAATTGGCGCCGTCCGGCGCCATTTTCCTGTGGACCGGAAGTCGCGGCCGGACAGTAATATTACTACTTCCGGTCGCGGCTTCCGGATTTGTGCACTTGCACCAGCGGCAGCAAACGGAGCGGACGGGCCGGAGGGAGCCGCGGCGGCAGGAGCAGGTAAGAGATTTCAATGTATGTTCGTGTTTACTACTGTATGTAAACCTACTACACTGTGGGTTAGCTCAAAAAATGGCGACACACAGTGTAGGAGGTTACACCGTTCAAACCCCTCGTTTATCCCGGCACTAGCCAGGATAAAGGAGGGGGGGATGCTGAGAGCTCACTAGAGCGAGGGCTTTTAACCCAATGTTGCAATGCTGCAATTTTGGGAACAGCTCCATCTAGTGACCAAAAATGGGTAGTATTATAAATTAGAAATAATTTATAATATTTCCTGGACTCGTGCAAAAAAATAAAAAAAATTTGAACAATGTTTAAATCACCCACACACTAAATGTTTAATTTTTTTAAAAAAAACATGTTTTTCTGGCAACACATTCCCTTTAATGACCAAGCTATTTTATTCGTTTTTCTATAGTCGCATTCAAAGAGCTATAACGTTTTTATTTTTTCGTCTACATAGCTGTATGAGGACTTGTTTTTTGCAGGATTAGTTGTGCTTTTTAATAGCACCATTTTTGGGTACATATAATTTTTATATTAACTTTTATTAACCTTTTTGGGGGGGATTATAACAAAAACCTGAAATTCCGCCATTGTTCTATGCGTTTTTAAATTGATGCCGCTCACTGTGCAACGTAATTAACATGTTACCTTTATTCTATGGGTCGGTACGATTACGGCGATACCACATATGTAGGAGGTTTTTTTATGTTTTACGACTTTTGCACAATAAAAACACTTTTGAACTAAAATTATTTGTTTTTGCATCATCGCTTTGCAAGAGCTGTAATTTTTTTATTTTTCCATCAATGTAGTGATTTTTTGGGCTTGTTTTCTGCGGGACAAGACGTAGTTTTGAATGGTACTGTTTTGGGGTGCATGGGACTTATTGATTCATTTTTATTATGACTTTTTTGGGGGGCAATGGAAAAAAATTGCAATTTCGCCATGGTTTTTTGCGTTTTTTTTTTACGGTGTTCACCTTTTTTTACTGTACTTTTTAGTAATAATCTTCATTTCACTTTGATGACTTATTTTATTAGTCCCACTAGGGGACTTTACTGTGCGATGTTCCGATCGCTGCTATAATGCTCTGGTATACTTCGTATACCAGAGCATTATTGCCTGTCAGTGTAAATCTGACAGGCAATCTGTTAGGACGTGCCTCCGGCGCGTCCTAACAGGCATATGTCCAGGGCAGACCTGGGGGCTTTTATCAAGCCCCCGGCTGCCATGACACCCCATCGGAGACCCGCGATTGCATTCGCGGGCCGCCGATGGGTGACAGAGGGAGCGCACTCCCTTTGTAAACAAAGTTAAATGCCGCGGTCGCTATTGACGGCGGCATTTAACGGGTTAAACGGCCGCGATCGAAGTAAACTTCGATCGCGGGCGTTGGAGCAGGAGCTCAGCTGTCATCAGACAGCAGAGCCCCGGCTCCTGCCTGCACGGGAGACCCGTGCAGGACTTAGACTAGGCTGACATGAAAAGGAGTCAGCCTAGCCTAAAGCCCATTAGTGACTCACGTGAAAAGGCGTATTGGTGGTCACTAAGGGGTTAAAGGGGTTGTCTGAATAAGAAAACACATTTTCAGACACTATTAAGACATTGTGAGTTAATAGAGGAGTCCTTTATTAGTAACCTTCATCAATTAGCCATAGCGAGGAGCAGCCACAAAGAGCTCTCCCAGAATCCGGCACGTCCATGAGTTCCACAAACAAATGACTTCAGTAGCATGTAATGCTTCATTACCCCAGTGGTGGCACTGTAGGAGAGTTGAACACTTCCTGTCAGTTACAGCCCAGTATCAACCCTACATAATATTCCTGAAAACCAAAAGGCACAATGTAATAAATAAAAAAAATAAAAAAGTTAAAAACTAAACAAGCAAACTAATCCACTAATGTAGTACAACCGAAATGGCAGAAAGAATGTCACACACGTATATAAGAACCTCTATAGGAAAAGTCTAGTAGACAGGATACAATTACTGCTGTCTCGCTTCAAGGAACAAATGGCTACTTGTCCAGCAAATAAGGATCCATGAAGAGGAGAACATGGCACTGAGCTTCACACCGCTACATTGCAATTGACTTTTACTCCAGGCGTCTGTGGAATGCCGGATCCTTGGGGAGCCACAACTCCCACTATTCAGACATTTAACTCTCTAGACTCTGACATGTTTTACAGCTACATATAAAATCAATGGAGGCGATGGATGAAAACAAGTAAAGAGCAGGTTTCTGAATTCCTACTATAAACATCACCTAATCTAACATATAACCTGAAAGATGAAGTAAAAAGGCAATAAACAGGAAAGCGTCAGGTCAGCACATGGTTTATTATAAAGCTATAATCTAGTGGTGGAGACTCCACAATGGGCCAATGTCATTTAACCCTCTCAAGGCTACACGTTTACAGACAGGTTTGCAGCAATCCAAGTATTAAAATAAAAAAACTATAGATGTCCTGCTCTACTATGGAGAATTGAGTCTTGTATTTCAGAGCTGCCACAACTTTATTGCGCTTTTTTTGCTTTCTTATATCGGCTAAAATCACAGGCAAACATAAGAGTGGATACAAAAAAAAACAAAAACAAGGGAACAGAGTAATTTCCTTTATACTTGACCTTTTTTAGTCCAGTTCTATGTTTGGCTAAATAAAAATTCATGAAAAACTTGCATGTGTCATTCCACTCCTAAAACTGATAAAAATAGGATATTTTTGACTAAAGCTGGCCATAAATTAGGCATTTAAGACGGCAGTTTTCGGAATGACATGATTACGGTTGGTTTGTGATGGTTGTTCTAAAAAACATATGTCTGAAGTCCAAGCAAAAAATTGCTGATCGATCTCTGCCTTAACATGTGGCTTGGTACGGTTTGGTGAACGATAACGACTGGAAAATTTCGACACGGCAGGTTAACTGCCGCAGATACACTATATGGACAAAAGTATTGGGACACTTGAACATCACACCTACACACCGACATCCCATGCTAAATTCATAGCCATTAATATGGAGTTGGGCCGCCCTTTGCAGCTAAAACAACTTCCACTCTTCAGGGAAGACTTTCTACAAGATTTTGTATCGTGTCTGGGGAATTTTTGCTTATTCGTCTAGAAGAGCATTTGTGCGGTCAGTCACTGATTTTGGTTTAGTGGGCCAGTCAAGTAGTTCCAGAACAAACGCACCCCACCATGTCTTTATGGACCTTGCTTCGTGCACTGGGTCAGTCATGAAAGGAACAGGAAAGGGCCGAACCCCAAACTGTTCCCACAAAGTTGAAAAGATACAAATATCCAAAATGTCTTGGTATACTGAAGCATTAAGATTTCCCTTTACTAAGGGGGGCCTAGGCCAACCCCTAAAAAACAACCCCATAGCATTATCTCTCCTCCACCAAACTTTACAGTTGGCACAATGCTGTCAGGCAGGTAACGTTCTCCTGGCATTCACCAAACCCAGACCCGTCCATCAGACTGCCAGCTAGAAAAGCTGCAGAGTCCAGTGGCGTTGTGCTTTACACCACTACATCTAACGCTTGGCATTGTACGGCTTGTATGATGCTGCTCGGCCATGGAAAGCTTCCGACGCACAGTTTTTGTACGGATGTTAATGCCAGAGGAGGTTTGTAACTCTGCAGTTATTGAGTCAGCGGAGCGTTGGTGACTTTTATGCACTATGAGAATCAGCACTTGGCGACCCCACTCTAACTTTACATGGTCTGCCAGAAGTTTTGCCGGAAGTAATAGCATAGTCGACTACGCTATTGCTTCCGGCAAAACTATGGGTCCGGTGCACCACAGAGACAAACAGAAACCATGGGCACCGGATCCGTCACCATTGAAAATCAATTTCCGTCTGTGTCCGTTTGCGTCTGTTCAGGGTCCCGTTCTGATAGAAAGCTCAGACGGAACGTCAGAATGGGACTCCAACGCAGATGGGAATGAAGCCTAAGCGCTGCCGCTTCTTCATTCTGACGATTGTCGGGGTCATGGCACATTAGATAAATGATGGCAGACCCAACAACCAAATATGCATGGGGCCTCCCAACTGTTCCCCGACACAGATGTTAGTGTAAACATGGAACAGTGATAAGACACATCTGGCAGTGTCTCGGGCACCCCTCCCCAACATGTCTCTATCGGAGGATGTGTTGAATCCATCTAGATTACTGTATTTACAGGTTTGTTTTTTTTCTAATGGCCCTGCAAATAAACCGGCATCAGCACATCAGGGGTGCCCAATCGGTAGCACTCTGAAATATTATCTTGTAGCACCACCGTCCTTGTATGACTCAACAACAGAATTGCAACATACTATAAACTCAGTGTTTCTCAAATATTCATCCAACGCTGCCTGAAAGATCCTGGAGGAGATGGGTAGGATGAGGAAGGTGCACGGACGAGGAGGAGGAGCGTGGTTGCTGCAGTGTCAGCCACCTCAGCACTGAACATCTGGAACATCACTTACACATCCATGTAAACCAGAAATATACCCACAAGGTTAAAAAGTAGTTGACATTAAAAAAATAAATATTCAGATTCTTATTTTCACCCAGTTCAAAAATGTTATTAAATTACACATTTACTTTTATATTTATTTAGTTTATTGCATCCAGACAATAAATCAAACTTAAATCCCACCCCACCACATACCATTCATCACAAGCAGGCTGACCATTACTGGAATTACAGAAGTCACGTACTCTTGGGGAGTCACAGTGCTTTATCCCACCCCTTCTTAGGGGGTGGGGGGCGTTCACTGAAGATTTGGAATATGGTGAATCAAGAGTTTTACAGATGTGCAGGTTTTGGAAGGCAGTTGTTACAGCCATTCAGCCAAAAAATTATATAATAAAGGACAAGTCAATAATTTAATGGAAAAATAGTCTTAAAATACATATATAAACGCAATCCATAGAGTCAGATTTAAAAAAAAAACAAATTGTATAAAGGAATAAGGAGAATATTCAATCTAGGATGTTAAAAGTATTACAAATTATTTACAATACAGAATTTAGAACAGATCACAAATAACGAACAAAAAAAAATAATAAATCTGAATCATTTCTGACAAGACTCACAGAAGTCTGGGAACTTTAAAGTAGAGGAAGCAGCAGGGGGATTGCGGAGTGGGATAGGAAGGTGGAATGCTCTGCCACGTATATATCTATATATGCTCCCCTCCCCCAGCTGGGGAATGTCATCCAGCACAGTCAGACCCCAGTGCTTTCCCCACTGCAGTAGTGGAGACTGTAGCCGCATTATAATCCAGCTGCTGCTTCCATCCCAAACTAGGAAAACTTCCCCTTTTCCAAATAAGTCACAAGAGAGAAACGTAACGATTAGACTAGAAAGTTCTGGTATCGCCAGGAGTGAAGCGCTGGGCAGGCATAGGGGAAGGCTTCTTCTATCAAACATGCAAGTAAAACCAGACAGAGACAACTTCTGCATTGTACAGAAACCAACTGCAATGAATGGAGCTGCCTGGCACTGCACGGGTCAATCAACAGGCACCCACCTAAAAGCGGACATCTGCAGGACTAGAAAAGATACAGTCCATACTGGGGGTATAGAAAAGGACTATATAGACTATAGTTTATCAGAAAGAGGATCTATATGGCTTATAGCGCCCCAAAATTACAATTCAAAAGGTGAAGGATTTTGCACATTTACAGATCACTACTCAATGGAGATTAATAATAATAATAAAATATATATATGACTTTAAAAGTTTTTTTTATCTGATTGGATCTGATCGTATTGGTACCACCGATGTAACGATTGTAGGAGGCTCTTGTGTTGATCATAATTGTTACATCTATGAAGTATATATATATATATAATGTACACACAGAAGTGACAGGGTGATCTAGTGAGCAGAACTTGGCACCTTCGCCCTAATGTATTACATAGCAGATGTGGGACCATCAACGACACTTCCCAAAGTTTCCTCAACGTCACCTGCAGACTAGAAAGTAAACTTCTCTGCAGCGGGAGCATTGCCCCCATAGTAAGCAGGGAATGCGCTCACCTCGTCTTGTCGCAGCGCTGCGGTCAGTCACTATGAAGTCGCTGGTTTCTCCAGAGTCTCAGCCGCAGGCTCCGGCCCGTACTTTATATCCTCCTGTCCCCTCCACCCCTCTCTTGAAGCTTCTTCTCCAGCTCCCCCCTCAATCTTCACTACGTGAGACTCCTCACACCGGCCCGGAGAACCAACGCAGGCGCAAACTTGCTACACAATACGCATGCGCCAGCTCATTCGTTCTCGAAATGTTCCGAGTATATACGAAGTCCCTCGGCCTATGCGCTGCTGACGAGCTGGAGATGCACGGAATGCTGAAAAGTCATGTGGAGAAAAAGGGAATAAACAGCACGTGACAACTAACCGAGCCACTTCATTTTACAGCCTGCCCTAGAAAGAACTGCAAGGTGATTGGTTGCTATGGGCAACTGCACTATACAGAAAATCATATTTACCAACTTTTTCTCATGCCCCGCCCATCTATGTAGGACACTCCCCCAAAACTACAGCATTTAAATCACAAATTGTGCATAAGACCCTTTCATCACAACCCAAATTAATTAAGACCCCCCTAAACAAATACAGACACCAGACCGCCTGAGTAAATACATACCCTAGACCAGACCCCTAAATATAGGACCCCTTAAATAATTACAGACCCACCCAAGTAATACAGACCTCAGAACAGATGCACAGAGTGTCACCTCTGAGTTTTTTGCCAGTACGTGGGGCACCCAGCAGATTTACCTGCTCTTTCGTGAGATCTCCCCTTTTTCTGGTACATTCCGAGGGAGTTGGCAAGTACGCTTAAAACCCAATGGGCACTAAAAAAAGACCAATATGGCTCTGGCACTTTGTCTATAAAGTGGGCAGCTTGGTGGTCTTCCACGATTTGACGGTCTGATATAAATATAATGTTAAAACATAATGAGGATATACATTTTACAATAAAAGGACGCTACGTTTAATTTTCATGTCAAACATTTCCATATGGCTGGGAATACACCTCAAGAGTTCCATTCTGTCCAAGCAAGTAATTATTGGAATGATCATGTGGACGGGACATTTATTACACAATCAGATATTTTGCTATAGTGGGGACAATCATTTTCTATAAAAATCCTTATTTACACTCACTATAATCTTGGCAATATAAGGGCCTGTTCACATCAGCGTCGGGTTCCGTTCATCGGTTCCGTTAAGACTGGGTTCACACAGTTTTTTTGCAGGCAGAAAATCTGCCTCAAAATTCAGTTTGGAATTTTGAGGCAGATTTTGCTCTGCCTGCATGCCGATTTTTGCTGCGTTTTTTGCCTGCGGCAATTGAGCGCCCGGGCAAAAAACGGCACGAAATACGCTTTTTCTGCCTCCCATTGATGTCAATGGGAGGTCAGAGATGTAAATGCCCGAAAATACGAGAAAAAACGCCTCTGCCTCTCATTGAAATCAATGGGAGGCATTTTCCGACGTGGTTTCCGCATAAAAAAACTATGTGAACTGGTCCTAAACCTTTCTTTCGGAGGAACTGATGAACAGAAAGCCAAACGGAAACCATTTCAATAATAATGCTTCCATTGCAGTTGGTTTCCGTTTGTTTCCGTTCCGTAGGGTTTCCGTTTATTTGGTTGACTACACTATTGTTTCTGCAAAAAAAAGGAAACCTTACAGAACGGAAACAAACAGAAAACAACTGCAGCGGAAGCATTACCATTGAACTCACTGGTAATGCAAACAGAAGCTATGGTTTCCAATTGGCTTTCCGTTCATCGGTTCCTCTGACGGAAATGTCTAACGGAACCGATGAACGGAATCCCAGCGCTGATGTGAACAGGCCCTTAGTGATCATTAGATAAATACTTTTGGCAGATCAATCATCCCCCTAAGAGCTCGTGCACACGGCGGAGCTGTACAGTCTCTGTATGCTGCCATACGGCCTTCCCGTATTTCACGGTGTTGTCCCGTGAAACAGACCTCAAAGTGTTTGGGGCTATTTTCAAGTATGGTTCTGGGGCAGGTGTCTGAGCGTGGCGTTTCCTAGGTGGAACAAGGTGGGGATTATTAATGTCCGTCGAATGGGGATTCAAATGTTGGGAAAAGCCCCATGCAGTTCCCTATTATGTCTCCGTACAAAATAGAGCCGTAATACGGACATGTGCATGAGCCCTAATGGATGGTTATTTTTCCCATGTACACCACGATGCAATTGGTCTGATTGATCCGGCAGCTCAATAAAAATGAAAGGAGCGCTGGCCACACATGCGCACAAGCGTGACCGGCGCTTCATTAGTTTCTATGGAGCTGCCGGACACAACCCCGGAAGTCCAAGGTTTCTCATGGAGCACTTCGGGGGACTCTCGGTCCCCCATTGTCCTTATCGCTGGGGGTCGCAGCGGTCGGACCCCCAGCGATCACACATGTATCCGCTATCCTGTGGATGGGGGATACATGTGTTTTGTGGGACAACCCCTTTAAATGGCAGAGCGCTCCCCGCTCCCATACCTCCCTGCTCTGCCATAGTGTTCAGTGGCGTCGCTACCGCTGTAGCAGTCATGCCGGCTGCTAGCTGAGCCTCCGGCCATGGGGGGGCCGTGCCGGCGGGCAGCACAGGCCCCCTCATGCCCCATAGCAGCCGCTATTGCTGCTACAGCGGTAGTTACGCCACTGGTCTATGGGATCATTAGAGTTTGCGGATGCAAGTCTACTCTTATTGAGCAGACAAATCGTCTAATAGACTCATGTAGCAATATAAAAGCAACAATAAGAGGAGGTCAAGAAAGAACTATGCGAGTAGGCTGCCACTTACTTTAAGGGCTCATTCAGACAATCGTATATGTAGTCCGCGTGACGGCTATAAAAACAACGGCTGTCACATGGACTCATGTACTTCAATGGGGCCATTCACACAACCGTTGTTTCAGCAGAGTGTGTGAAGGGTCCGTGAAAACGTAGGACATGTCCAATTTTACTGCATGTCACGCATCCCTCCATAGACTATCTATGGGGATCCATGACAACGCGTCCCGCATGGCTAAAAAATAAGACTACAGTTTTTCTTGTACGAGGTTAGCCCGAGGTTAGCTACGCTCAGGAGAAAACAGCTCCGTAATTTCAGGCGTAATGGCATGTTGAGGCGCTTTTTCGCTGCGTCAATTATGGACGTAAATGGAGCTGTTTTTCCATGGAGTCAATGGAAAACGGCTCCATTTAATGTCTGAAGAAGTGACAGGCACTTCTTTGACGCGGACGTCTATTTACGCCCCGCCTTTTGATAGCGGGGCGTAAAAAAAATGACCGTCGGAACAGAACATCGTAAGACCCATTCAAATGAATGGGCAGATGTTTGCCGACGCTATCGAGCTGCATTTTCGGACGTAAATCGAGGCGGAAAACGCACAAATTACGTCCGTAAATAAGCCGTGTGAACATACCCTTAGAATACCTAGGAAGTTTATGAGTTGTGAATGTGGCCACTTTGGAAATGTCGATGTAGTGGTTACTTCCTACATTATACAATAGAATTACTGGCTCCCCATCTGATAACTATTCATGATTCCAATGCAATTACTTTATTCTATACTCATATACAAATCTAAAACGCCAAACCATTTGGCATGTAAAAGGTAGAGATGTTGAGAGTTAGATGCTAATCATAGTCTGACAATAGTGGTGTCTAACTAGATTTTTAAAGGGTTATTCCGGTAAGAAGTTATCAACTATCCACTGGATTGGCGATAACTGTTGGATCAGTGGGGGTCTGACCGATGGGACTCCCATTCCTCACCGGAATGGGGCCCCACGTTCCCCTCAGCTGCAAGCCCGCTGCCAGGTGGCATTAAACGGATCGCAGGTCTCAATAGAGCGGCAGAACGCATGCCTAAGTCCAAGGCATGGACGGAAATTAGCTCGGCACTTTGTTGGGTTATTTCATGAATAATGTATTAGTTTCTTGATAACAAGACCTGTGTGTGCAATAACAACAGCAGTTTAAAGAAGCATTTAAGTTGCCTAAAGCTACCATACAATTTAGACTAAAGTCATCTAAACCACCAATTTAATAATATCAGCCAAAGAACTAACGTGTATGTGGGAGTCTCTCAGGCTGGATTTCATCATGCGGATTCTTTTTTTCTCCCCTTGGAGATAATTCGCAACCAAATACAGTTCAGTCCAGAATTATTTGGACAGTGACACGATCTTAATGATTTGGGCTCTGCTGCCACCACATTGGATTTGAAATGAAACAACTGAGATGAAATTGAAGTGGAGACTTTCAGGTTTAATTCAAGGGGTTGAACAAAAATATCCTGTGAAGCGTTTGGGAATTGCAACCATTTTTCTACTCAGCCTCCTCATTTCAGGGGCTCAAAAGTAATTGTACAAATTAACATTACCATAAATAATATTTTTTTTAATACTTTGTAGAGAATCCTTTGCAGGCAATGACTGCCTGAAGTCTGGAACCCATGGACATCACCACACGCTGGGTTTCCACCTTTGTGATGCTTTGCCGGGCCTTTACTGCAGCGTCTTCAGTTGTTGCTTGTTTGTGGGTCTTTCTGCCTTAAAGAGGCTCTGTCACCAGATTTTGCAGCCCCTATCTGCTATTGCAGCAGATAGGCGCTGCAATGTAGATTACAGTAACGTTTTTATTTTTAAAAAACGAGCATTTTTGGCCAAGTTATGACCATTTTCGTATTTATGCAAATGAGGCTTGCAAAAGTACAACTGGGCGTGTTGAAAAGTAAAAGTACAACTGGGCGTGTATTATGTGCGTACATCGGGGCGTGTTTACTACTTTTACTAGCTGGGCGCTCTGATGAGAAGTATCATCCACTTCTCTTCACAACGCCCAGCTTCTGGCAGTGCAGATCTGTGACGTCACTCACAGGTCCTGCATCGTGTCGGCACCAGAGGCTACACTTGATTCTGCAGCAGCATCAGCATTTGCAGGTAAGTAGCTACATCGACTTACCTGCAAACGCCGATGCTGCTGCAGAATCATCTGTAGCCTCTGGTGCCGTCACGATGCAGGACCTGTGAGTGACGTCACAGTGCTGCACTGCCAGAAGCTGGGCGTTGTGAAGAGAAGTGGATGACACTTCTATACACAACGCCCAGCTAGTAAAAGTAGTAAACACGCCCCGATGTACGCACATAATACACGCCCAGTTGTACTTTTACTTTTCAACACGCCCAGTTGTACTTTTGCAAGCCTCATTTGCATAAATACGAAAATGGTCATAACTTGGCCAAAAATGCTCGTTTTTAAAAAATAAAAACGTTACTGTAATCTACATTGCAGCGCCTATCTGCTGCAATAGCAGATAGGGGCTGCAAAATCTGGTGACAGAGCCTCTTTAAGTTTTGTCTTAAGCAAGTGAAATGCAGCTCGATCAGGTTGAGATCTGGTGATTGACTTGGCCACTGCAGAATATTCCACTTCTTTGCCTTATAAACTCCTGGGTTTCTTTCGCAATATGTTTTGGGTCATTGTCCATCTGTACTGTGAAGCGACGTCCAATCACCTTGCTGCATTTGGTTGAGTTTGAGCAGAAAGTAAATCCCTGAACACTTCAGAATTCATCCGTCTGCTTCTGTCTTCAGTCACATCATCAATAAACACTAGTGACCCAGTGCCTTTGGCAGCCATGCATGCCCATGCCATCACACCGCCTCCACCATGTTTTACAGAGGATGTGCTGTGCTTTGGATCACGAGCCGTTCCAAGCCTTCTCCATACTTTCTTCCTCCCATCATTCTGGTACAGGTTGATCTTAGTTTCATGCTGTTCCAGAACTGGGCAGCTTCTTAGATGTTGTTTGGCAAAGTCTAAACTGGCCTTTCTATTTTTGAGGCTGATTAATGGTTTGCACCTTGTGGTGAACCCTCTGTATTTGCTCTCATGAAGTCTTCTCTTTATGGTAGACTTAGATACTGATACACCTACTTCCAGGAGGGCGTTCTTCACATGGGTAGATGTTGTGAAGGGGTTTTTCTTCACCATGGAAAGGATTCTGTGATCATCCACCACTGTTGTCTTCCGTGGATGTCCAGGCCTTTTGGAGTTCACGAGATTACCAGTGCGCTCTTTTTTTTTTTTTTTTTTTTTTCAAGAATGGACCAAGCTGTTGATTTGGCCATTCCTAACATTTGTGCTCTCTCTCTCTCATGGATTTCTTCATTTTGTTTAGCCTAACGATGGTCTGTTTCACTTGCATTGAGAGCTCCTTTGACCTCATGTTGTGGGTTCACAGAAACAGCTTCCAAATGCAAATGCCACCCCTGGAATCAACTCCAGACCTTTTACCTGCTTAATTGATGATGGATTAATGAGGGAATTGCCCATGCAAATAGCTTTTGAGATAATTGTTTAATTACCTTTGGTCCCTTGAAAAAGAGGCAGCTACATATTAAAGAGCTGTAATTCCAAAACCCTTCCTCAAATTAGGATGTGAATACCCTCAAATTAAAGTAGAGTCTGCAGTTTAAGCCGATATTGATTATATAACTGTATATTCAATATGTTTGGTAAACAGCTAAAATGCCAAAACTTGTGTCACTGTCCAAATAATTCTGGGCCTAACTGTATGTCTTGCAGAGCCAATAAACATGCACACTCGGCGATCACACGCAGTTTCTATAAACTGCAATGCCAAGCTGAAGTCCAGATGGTCCAGGAAGACAAGAAGGGTAGCAATTCCACAGAGAGATCAGCAATGCATTTTGGTTATACTGAATGAGTTTAAAGATTTTATAAAATACTAGCTTCAGCGGGAAGGTTGCTGCCTATACAGGATAAATGGCTATCCATAAAACATGCCACTTTTACACCATTTGCTTACAATTTAAAATGTGACAATATTATTCATATGCACCTAGAATTACCCAAGAGGTTCTACAGCATGTAGGGAAAGACTGGCAGGGTGAGTGGTAAAATAAAAATATACTTGGATCAGATGAAACAGCCGGTGCACATCCTCCAGGGTGGGACATGTTAGAAAATAGCCTTGGTAAGGGGCAGGGACCTTGTCCAAGGCCCAAATCTTTGGCCCGGTGCCCCGGTCGACTGCCATATTCAGTGATGCAGCTATAGAGGACGCATCGGTCGCAATTGTGTTACTAATGGGGTTTTTTGTGCGTTTGTGTTTTTTTACAGGTTCGGTTGTTGGACCACTTCGGATTTGAGGACAGCTTTTTTATTTTTAATAAAATGGTTAACGCGGGTTGTGTGTTTTTTTTATTTCAATAAAATATTTTTTCTATGTCTTTGTATTTTATTTTAAACTTTATTACTACCACTTTAGTAATGGCTGCTGGCTGATTGACTACGTCCATTACTAAGGCAGGGCTTCGTGTTAGCCAGTAAAAAATTAACACTAACTCCCATTATTACCCCGGTACCTGCCGTCACCAGGGGTGCCGGGAAGAGCCGGGTACGATCCAGTACCCGACCATCTGTAGTGATGGTCGGGTACTGGGGCGGCCACAGGCTGGAATTATTTGGCTAAGAATTAGTAACACATAAAAAAGCAAATCGATTATTATCTTACCCCTCCTGGGTCGAGCACTGGAGCCGCAATGTCAGCGAGCTGGGCCCTATATCTAAGCCTATCAAGTGTGATACAGTCTGCTGAGCCACTGTATCTTATCCTACCCATAGCTATAGGTTCAAAGTGCTATAAGTTCAGGCCATGTGCTCGTCACCAGGGGATGAATCAATTCCCCACTTTAGATAGAGAAAAACATAGAACGCAGTAATGGCACCAGGACTTCAAGATAGATGAAAACAGGGTGGATTTATTCACCTCAAGACAGCGACGTTTCGGTTCAACAGGAACCTCTCTCAAGCTATCACAAACTGAACACAGTGCCAAGTATAAATAAGAGGAGCATACATTAGTCAGTAATAAAACTATCAGATGTACAGTTTCCATTAAATAAATATAAACATATACTTCCCAACATATTTCAAAAGTTGATCATAAAGTGCACATATTTATCTATAAAAAACATACATAGACAATACAATATGCATGTAGGTGAAATATTTACATATCATACATGGTGTAAAGAGGGGCCATTAGGATGATTAGGAGAGAGGCAGAGGCCAATTAAATCTTTATATATAGTAATAGACTTACAGTTAGCGATCTGTGTGTATAAGGTCAGAGGTAACAGCATGTAGCATTCGCGCGCATCTTCTGCGCATGCTCCAAGATGGCGTCCAAACCGGATGTTCAATCTGGTGGAACGCATCGAGCAGAAAAATCACTACTGCGCACTTGCGTTCCAGTCCTACTGCGCATGCGCCAGTAGCGACGAGAATGAAATAAAGTATATAAGTAATAAAGAATGTGATAATTATAACTGGACAAAGTCCAGAAGATTAAATGGATACTGTAGTGCATCATCCAATAAATCCAGTGGATTTTGCAGTACAGTGTCCATAAAAGAAAAAGTAAAAATGACAAAAATATCAGAGGTAATCTAACTCCACTTCAAAACCACTAGATTTCCATGTCCTAATCAAAATGTAATGTGACTATATTCACTATTAGGCTGGATTCACACGAGCATATTACGTCCGTAATGGAC
The DNA here is from genome assembly GCF_050947455.1 of Rhinoderma darwinii. NCBI lineage: Eukaryota > Metazoa > Chordata > Amphibia > Anura > Rhinodermatidae > Rhinoderma > Rhinoderma darwinii. Next base: position 54,485,221 of record NC_134697.1, on the reverse strand, counting down.
AGAACGTATTTCGGCCGCAAGTCCCGGACCGAACACACTGCAGGGAGCCGGGCTCCTAGCATCATAGTTATATACGATGCTAGGACTCCCTGCCTCTCTGCAGGACAACTGTCCCGTACTGTAATCATGTTTTCAGTACGGTACAGTAGTTCTGCGCAGAGGCAGGGACTCCTAGCATCGTACATAACTATGATGCTAGGAGCCCGGCTCCCTGCAGTGTGTTCGGTCCGGGACTTGCGGCCGAAATACGTTCCGTCCATTACGGACGTAATATGCTCGTATGAATCCAGCCTTAGAACAAATAGAGCTACCATAATAAGTGGGAATGTTATCATCCCACACAGGGATTTCAAATATTACCAACACACATATAAAAATTTATATGTAAGTGTGTGTGACACACACACACCCAGAGGAAGCACCGGAAGCGAAACGCGCGTTGGGGTCTATGTGGTGGAGCAAGTACTGTCACCTTTTTGCTGCTGCTATGGGTAAGGTTAGGGTTACCTATCATATACTGATGCACTGACACTTTATCCCAAGAAATCTTTCCCCCCCCCCTCTCTTTATTATAGAGTCTACATGTCTATGGGGTTTATTGACTAGGAATAGGGAACCCATTTTGGGTTTAACAGGTTCCCGACCGCTGGCTGTATATATATGGCCAGCGGTCAGGGTCTCTGAAGTCCGCCGTATAGACTAATTACGGCGGCACTTCAGAGACTGTGCACGCGCGATCGCGTGCACAGAGCTCTATGCCCTGGCTGTTGCTAACAGCCATGGGCAGAATGTCAGGGGCCAATCTTTTGGCCCCTGAACATGTGATCGCTGTGACAACCAATCACAGCGATCACATGCATTTCTACGTATAAAACAGTGTGCACGCGATCGCGTGCACACAGCCCTGTGCCCACGCTGTTACCAACAGCTCTGGGCAGAGTATCAGGGACCAATCTGATGGTCCCTGAACATGTGGTCGCTGTGAAAACCTATCACAGCGACCACATTTGTTTTATTTTTACTTTTCTGGCAGTAAATCTCCTGCCTCTTTTCTTCTCCTCAAACATTGTTTCAGTTTGAGGAGAAGAGACTCGAGAGAATTGCTGCCAGAAGATTACAGTTACACTATAAAACATTCTCTGTATAGATAGATTTCTATCTATCTATACAATCTATCTATCCATCTATCTTTTTTTCTATCTATCTACCTTTCTATCTTTTATTCTATTAGAATAGGCGGGTAGGGAGTATATAATTATATATATATCCACATATATATAATATATATATAGCAATAGCGGTTTATTTTTTTGTTAGCGCTAGTGTAGATATATATAGCAGTTAGTTTGTGTGTTTTATAAAAAAATAAAAAAAAAAAAATATGTTTCGTTAGTGTTAGTGACGTTATGGCTAGGAAGCTGTTTAGCGCCGAGGAGGCATACGCCATGCTGTGGTCTGAGTCGGAGACCGCATCAGAGATGGCGTCAGAAATGGAACCTGTTTTGGGCAGTGACGATGATAGCGTCACTTCAGGTTCATTTTCAGGGGACGTTGTCCCTGATGCAGTTGAAACTGCAGAACATGGAAGCGCAGGGCCAAGTAGCGCTGTAGCACGGGACAGCCTGGTCCCTCCAGTCCAGGCTCTTGTATGGGCACCTGCCCCATCTTTTGGGCCTAGAATCCACGGATTTACTGCCACTCCTGGCATAACCGTGGACAATACAAATTTTGTCCAAATGGATTACTTCCATTTATTTATAACGGACGACATCCTAAATCAGATTGTCCACGAAACAAATTTATATGCCACTCAATATATAAGGCAGAAACCTTCATCCACCCATGCCAGAGATTGGACGCCCACCAATTTGCAGGAATGAAAAAAAATTTTGGGGCTCACCCTAAATATGGGTATTGTCAAAAAGCCCTCCATTAGGTCTTACTGGTCAACAAGACCCGCACAAGCCACCCCAGTATATTCTGCAGTAATGCCCAGGTCTCGTTATGAGACAATAATGAGGTTCCTCCACTTCAACGACAACGCACAGGCCCCCCCAAGTACCGATGCAAACCGGGATAGGTTGTTCAAAATTAGACCGCTAATAAATTCCCTGAATAATTTATTTCTGCAACTCTACACCCCTGAGCAGAATGTAAGTGTGGACGAATCCCTCCTCAACTTTCATGGCAGACTTAGCTTTCGCCAATATCTACCTTCCAAAAGGGCAAGATATGGCGTTAAGCTCTACAAATTGTGTGAAAGCGGGTCAGGATATACCACCGCCTTCAGAATTTATGAAGGGCGGGACCGCTCAATAAATGTTCCTGGATGCCCCCCTGATCTTTCCACCAGCAGTAAGATTGTGTGGGAGATAATGCAGCCTCTGCTTCACAAGGGGTACCACCTGTACTGCGACAATTTTTATTCCAGTGTGCCCCTGTTTAGGCATTTGCATGCTGCAAGGACTGGGGCATGTGGTACCATGCACAAAAACCGAACTGGTTTTCCACAGCAATTAGTGGGGAAGCGCATGGTAAAGGGGGACTCCTGTGCTTATGCATCTGAGGAATTGCTGGCGGTCAAGTTCAGGGATCGCAAAGACGTGTATGTGCTAAGCACGATTCATACCGCAGGAACAGTGGCAGTGAGGGAAAGAGGGGCAACATCGGACAAGCACAAACCAGTGAGCGTGTCCGAATATAACAAGTACATGGGGGGGGGGGTGGATTTAAGCGACCAGGTTTTACAGCCCTATTTAGTAAAGCGAAAAACAAAAACCTGGTACAAAAAAGTGGCCATTTAATTGTTACAGGTGGCATTCCACAACTCATTTGTGCTCTATAAAGAAAACAGAGGCAGAGACACATACCTGGATTTCCAGGAGAAAATTATTGAAGGCCTCATTTTTGATGTTCAGGACACCCGAGAATGCCCCCAGTCTGAGGATGTCACGCGACTGACTGAAAGACACTTCATCAGTCGGATTCCCCCAACAGCAACCAGAAGCAACCCCCAGAAAAAGTGCCACGTCTGCAGAAAAGACGGGCACCGCAAAGATTCCCGATATTTCTGTCCCTCATGTCCCTCGCAACCAGGCCTGTGCATTGAGCCATGTTTTAAAAAATACCACACTGTTCTGCATTATTAGATTTTAGTTAATTCGTTGAAAATATATTTGCCCTACATTACGTTTTTATTTTTCCCCTGATTTTACTCCAAGGGTGAGGGAGGGAATGGGTGGGGGGTGGATGTCATATTTGCATATTCTCTAAAGTTCATCTGCTGGAGAGCTCCATTTGCATAAACCTGCAATTTCTTATTTTAGAAAACCCCAAAAAATAAATTCCCATTATACCCCTAGATGAATATTTTGGGATTTCTGCTTCAAAAGCAGATATTTTGGACGTGTTATAGAAACTCTGTTGAGTTTTGTAAAACCAGCTTTGAAAAAAAGCGATTTGTGAAATAATCTTCTTCTATCGTCCGCCCTCTTACATCTCTATGTGATAAATAAGACACACATATTTGGTAACCCCATGCTCAGGAGAAGTGGAAGAATGTGAAAGGAGATGAATTTTGTCCGTGGTCTATACTGTGTGTGAAAAATACTAGCCTAAACTGACGCATTTGCTAAAAAATTGGTAATTTTATTTTGATCCATCTTATTAAAGAAACTTTCAGAAGAAAACTGGACTGTCTAAAAATATGATAAACCCCTTGAAGAAAACCTTGTGGGGTCTACTTGTGTGAATGAAGTCATTTATGGGGTGATTCTAATCTTTCAGCAGCATTAGGCCCCCCAGAAAACAGTATGCGGCTATAAAATCAAGTGCAGAATTCCTGGACCGAAAAGGCCAAAAAGCCTCCTTTTATGCCAAGCCCTGGCACATGCCCGTGAATAAAGCACACATATTTAGTATCCCCATGCACGGGAGAAGTGGAAGAATGTGAAATGCGATGAATTTTGTCCGTGGTCCATTCTCTGTGTGAAAAAGCTAGCATAAACTGACGCATTTGCTAAAAAAAGCTAATTTTATTTTGTTCCATCTTATTCAAGAAACTTTCAGAAGAAAACTGGACTGTCTAAAAATATGATAAACCCCTTGAAGGAAACCTTGTGGGGTCTACTTGTGTGAATGAAGTCATTTATGGGGTGATTCTAATGTTTCAGCAGCATTACGCCCCCCAGAAAACCGTATGCGGCTATAAAATCAAATGCAAAATTCCTGGACCAAAAAGCCTCCTTTTATGCCAAGCCCTGGCACATGCCCGCACAGTGAATAATGCACACATATTTGGTATCCCCATGCACGGGAGAAGTGGGAGAATGTGAAAGGAGATTAATTTTGTCCGTGGTCCATACTGTGTGTGAAAAATGCTAGCCTAAACTGACGCAATTGCTAAATTCTTGCATTTTTTTCCAATTTTGCCCACTTTAGAGAAAAAAATAAAAATGATATATACTGACAAATGCCACTAAAACAAAGCCCTATCTGTCCTTTAAAAAAGAGTGTAAAATTCAAAGATGAACTTTATTCACCTGCTGAGTTATAGTCATCTAAAGAAGCGCAAAGCAAAATTGTGAAATTTGCTCTGGTCATTTAGCTGTAAAACAGCCTAGTCCTTAACCGGTTAAATATATACCTATCTAATCACTCACTCCAGCCCATAGCACCCATACATAAAACTCAGCAACTTCTACTATTTGCTCCATCTTACTGGAGTCTTGTCCTTATGTATATTTTTAATACATTGTTTGTCATATGTGTTTAATAAATATTAAAATTTTTTAGAGGCTCTGTCACCAGATTTTGCAACCCCTATCTGCTATTGCAGCAGATAGGCGCTGCAATGTAGATTACAGTAACGTTTTTATTTTTAAAAAACGAGCATTTTTGGCCAAGTTATGACCATTTTCGTATTTATGCAAATGAGGCTTGCAAAAGTACAACTGGGCGTGTTTACAGTAAAAGTACAACTGGGCGTGTATTATGTGCGTACATCGGGGCGTGTTTACTTCTTTTACTAGCTGGGCGTTGTGCATAGAAGTATCATCCACTTCTCTTCAGAACGCCCAGCTTCTGGCAGTGCAGACACAGCCGTGTTCTCCAGAGATCACGCTGTGACGTCACTCACAGGTCCTGCATCGTGTCAGACGAGCGAGGACACCGGCACCAGAGGCTACAGATGATTCTGCAGCAGCATCGGCGTTTGCAGGTAAGTCGATGTAGCTACTTACCTGCAAATGCTGATGCTGCTGCAGAATCAACTGTAGCCTCTGGTGCCGACACGATGCAGGACCTGTGAGTGACGTCACAGATCTGCACTGCCAGAAGCTGGGCGTTCTGAAGAGAAGTGGATGATACTTCTCATCAGAGCGCCCAGCTAGTAAAAGTAGTAAACACGCCCCGATGTACGCACATAATACACGCCCAGTTGTACTTTTACTTTTCAACACGCCCAGTTGTACTTTTGCAAGCCTCATTTGCATAAATACGAAAATGGTCATAACTTGGCCAAAAATGCTGGTTTTTTAAAAATAAAAACGTTACTGTAATCTACATTGCAGCGCCGATCTGCTGCAATAGCAGATAGGGGTTGCAAAATCTGGTGACAGAGCCTCTTTAAGCTCTGTCTTTTTTCACATGTGTATGGTTCATAGTATGGAGCTGCCTCTGTGGTAAATGATGGGGGGATGTTTTTGTTGTAAACAGTGCCCAGCCCGCATTATAACTGCATTTGGAGTTTATATAGTGATTCTAATACAGTACATTAGCATTACAGTATATCATGCAAGCGTCTCCTAGGGGAACTAATAAAAAAAGTAAAAAAAACGTTGAATAAAAGTATTTTTTTTATGTTTAAAAAAAAAAAAAAAAAAAAAAGGGATTCAAAGTTCAAATAATCCCCCCTTTACACATTTTTCCCCTAAAGTAATGTTAAAATAAAAGTTAACATAACTTGTCATTGTCAGGGATCATTACCATGTATATTGTTTGAAAAATATTATCCTCACACATATGTATGTATATACATTTCAGTTCTTTGTGTAATATACTGATATATACAGGGGCGTAACTAGGAAAGACTGGGCCCCATAGCAAACTTTTGACTGGGGCCCCCCCTCCCCTGGGTGTCACACAACCCCCCCCCCTTGTAGATAGTGCCTTTTTTACAAACCCCCCTTTTGATAACGCCATACAGCCCCCCTGTAGATAACGCCATACAGCCTCCTTTGTAGATATCTACAGAGGGGGCTGTATTGCGCTATCTACAGAGGGGGCTGTATGGCGTTATCTACGGGGGGCTGTATGGCGTTATCTACGGGGGGGGACTGTATGGCGTTCCCTACAGGGGGGGGCTGTATGGCGCTATCTACATGGGGGACTGTATGGCGATATCTACAGAGGGGGCTGTATGGCGTTATCTAGAGGGGGGACTGTATGGCGTTATCTACGGGGGGGCTGTATGGCGTTATCTACGGGGGGGCTGTATGGCGTTATCTACGGGGGGGCTGTATGGCGTTATCTACGGGGGGGCTGTATGGCGTTCCCTACGGGGGGGCTGTCTGGCGTTATCTACAGGGAGTCTGTATGGCGTTCCCTACAGTGGGGGTCTGTAGGGAACGCCATACAGCGTCCCCCCCCTGTAGGGAACGCCATACAGCGTCCCCCCCCCTGTAGGGAACGCCATACAGCGTCCCCCCCCCTGTAGGGAACGCCATACAGCGTCCCCCCCCTGTAGGGAATGCCATACAGCGTCCCCCCCCTGTAGGGAACGCCATACAGCGTCCCCCCCCTGTAGGGAACGCCATACAGCGTCCCCCCCCCTGTAGGGAACGCCATACAGCGCCAAATGTGACCTACAGTGTGTCCCAATAAAATACATGTATCCCCTATCCACAGGATAGGGGATACATGTGTGATCGCTGGCAGCGATAGGGAGAACGGGGGACTGAAAGTCCCCTGAAGTTCTCCATGACTAACCTCTGGCTTCCGGCGTCTGTGTCGGCAGCTCACTAAAAATGAAAGGAGCGCTGGCCACGCATGCGCACAAGCGGGAACGGCGCTCCATTCATTTCTCCGGAGCTGCCGACACAGACCCCGGAAGTCCGAGGTTTGTGATGGAGAACTTCAGGGGACTTTCAGTCCCCTGTTCTCCCTATCGCTGCCAGCGATCACACATGTATCCCCTGTCCTGTGGATAGGGGATACATGTCTTTTGTTTAATGGCAGAGCGGGGAGATACCTCCCTGCTCTGCCGTACTGTTCAGTGGCGTCCCGCTGTAGCAGCCATAGCGGCTGCTAGCGGAGCCTGCGGCCATGGTGGGGGCCCGTGCCGGCGGGCGATACGGGCCCCCTCATGCCGCGGGCCCCATAGCAGCCGCTACTGCTGCTACGGTGGTAGTTACGCCACTGGATATATATATAACAAGTTCTTTGTTCATGTCGGACACACCTATGGAAGACACCGCCCCCTGGAATGCAAGAAGAGTGAGTCTGAGAAGTTACAGCTGAGAAACCGGTGGGGGCTTGGGCACTCCCACATTTCTGGGGAGGAGGCATGTGTCTCTTTCTGTGTTTCTTTGTTCTGAATAAAAAGTTTTCAGTCTTCCTCCTGGCTGACAGAGGGAAGCTGTGTACCAAACATATTTGGCTGGTTTACTTCTTTCCAGGCATGCCTTCAGCTTTCAATTTACAGAGGTGGTTATTCGGTGTGAAATACGGACCTGACATTATCGCCGCGTCCATAATAGTCCGAACTATCACTATATAGCTTTATTTAACCCACTCGGTGAACGTTGTAAAAATTTGTTATTATAAAACACGCAGATTGATGTTTTTTTGGTCACCTTCGCTCTAAGAAAAAATGAGATAAAAAGTGATCAAAAAGTTGCATATACCCCAAAATGGTATGGGTGAAAACTAGAGCTCGCCTTGTTTTTTTTCCCATTTCACCCTACAAACATATTTTTTTCAGCTTCCCAGTACATTATGAAGTACAATAAATGGTGCCATGACAAACTACAACTTGTCCCGCAAAAAAACAAGCCCTCATACGGCTATCTCGACGAAGAAATAAAAAAAAAAGTTATGGTTTTTGGAAGGCGGGAAGGAAAAAAACGAAAATGAAAAAAAACTGAAATTGACCAGGTCTCCAAGGGGTTAAAGGATATGTACACCTTCGAAAGCTATTTTTTTTTTAAAATAAAAAGGTCAGTGCGTTTTGTGCAACTTTATAGTTTGTTTTAAAACTGTTTCGTTTGAGATACAGCTGCTTTGTATCCTGTATACAGAGCAGCTGTATCATTTGCTAAATCCTGTTCCCGTCGAGTCAGCGGATCCTGCATTTCTCTGATAGTTTATAACTTAGATGTGATAGATTACAGGTGGATCCTGCATGTCAGAGACACGCAGGACCCGCTGACACTGAACCCGTCAGTGCCGCCGACCTGAATGGAACATAATGTAGCGAACGATACAGCTGCTCTGTATACAGGACACAAAGCAGCTGTATCTAAAAAAGTTAAAAAAATGTTTATATAAAAACCAATTATAACGTTGCACAAAACACACTGACCTTTTTATTAAAAAATAAATAAATCTCTTTTCAAAGTTTACATAGCTTTTAATAGAGTAGAAATGCACAAAGTTTATTTGGAAAGCTATGGCATCTCTAGCAGGATATTTGCACAGGCCTCCTGTCAGTAATAATATACTAGTGAAGCGCTCTGTAGATCAGTGTGACTTGTGGAACTACAGACTCCAGCATACCTAGCAAAAGCTATGTGACCTAAAAACCTCAAAAGCCCCTGTGCAGTAGGAGCTGGTGCCCCTAGTATGCCCTCATTATTCATCTGCCCACCTCCCCTGTGAGCTTACCATATAATGTCAATGTGGACAGAAGGTCAGGACTTCCATGAGGCCAGGGGAGACGTAGAGACACACAGGAGCTGCTGGAGAAGGAGCAGCCACCTCTTCAGAGGGTGGGGCTTACTAGCAGGGTGCATCCTGGGCGGGGCTTACAAGCAGTGTGTGCTGCTGCTTGTATGCAGCTTCTGTACAGTGTTTGGCCCTGTTCACACAGAGTTTTTTGCAGGCAGAAAATTCTGCCTGGAAAAATCAGCTCTGTTTTTTTTTAAGTGGTTTTGCACCGCAGGCGGTTTTGCCACGTTTTTTTAGGCGTTTTTTTGCCGTGTTTTTTTTAGGTGTTTTTAACTTTTTCTTCAACAGGCAAAGGAACCGCGAGCGGTTTTGCCAAAAAACGCGTCAAGAAACGAATCAAAAGTCGTGGCAAACGCCTCAAGATAGGGCATGTTGCTTCTTTTTCCTTCGAGTGTCTTTTTTTTGCTTGCGGGAAAAAAATAAAATCGCTATTTCGGCCGGTTTCCGCGGCAAAAAAACATGGCAAAAACCTCTGAATATTTGGCTGTATTAGGGTAAGTTCACACTGAGTTTTTTTACACATTTTTTTTTACGCGGAAACCGCGTCTGAAAATGCACCAAAAAAACGGCCGAAAATGCCTCCCATTGATTTTAATGGGAGCCAGAGGCGTTTTTTTCCCATCTTGTGGGAAAAAGAAGCGACATGCCCTATCTTTGGGCGTTTACGTCTCTGAACTCCCATTGACGTATTTCACTGCGTTTTTTTCCTGCGGCGCTCAATGGCCGCGAGCGAAAAACGCAGTGAGAATCGGCGTGCAGGCAGATTTTTGAGGCAGATTTTCCGCCTGCAAAAAACTGTGTGAACCCAGCTTTAGAAGATCTCTATTTTAAAAACAGGTGAGCTGTGGGCCCCCCATCCTCTACTGTGGGCCCCTGCTACCTCCAGTAATGTCAATCAGCTGCTTCTCTCTGCACTCAGAGAAAGCCCTGATTGGTTAAAGCAGCTGCCTGTCACACAGCCACTGGCTCTTCATGTGGGAACGGCATTCTGACCAATGAGCGATGTACTCAGTGCTGACAGAGCTCTCATTGGACACAGTGCCGAGCAGCTGTACAGCATGAAATGTTAGCGGCTCAGCGAGGAGATAGTTGGAGGCTGGGCCCAGCGGAGGATCCTCCGCTCCTCCGAAGAGCCAGTCCGACGCTGGCCCCATGGCCATCCCTAAAGCCAGCCATGCTATCTACAGTAGTACAGCCAGTCATAGACATAGGAGTCGTTGTCGTCAGGACATAACCTCTAATTTCATGAAATGACTTATTTCCTAAAAAATTCTTCAAGCATATAAATGCAAAAAAGCCAAGGTCTGAACATGTAGGACCCCTAGATAATGGTAATGGGGAGTTGATCACAGGGGATCAAGAGAAGGCAGAGTTACTAAATGGGTTCTTTAGCTCTGTATATACAACAGAAGAAGGAGCAGCTGATGTAGCCGGTGCCAGTGCTGTTAATATATCGGCTGATATACTGAATTGGATGAATGTAGAGATGGTCCAAGCTAAATTAAATAAAATAAATGTGCACAAGGCTCCGGGACCAGATGGGTTACACCCTAGAATTCTTAAAGAGCTTAGTTCAGTTATTTCTGTCCCCCTTTTCATAATATTCAGAGAATCTCTAGTGACTGGTATAGTGCCAAGGGACTGGCGCAGGGCAAATGTGGTGCCTATTTTCAAAAAGGGCTCTAGGTCTTCCCCGGGTAATTATAGACCAGTAAGCTTAACATCCATCGTGGGGAAAATGTTTGAGGGGCTATTGAGGGACTATATACAGGATTATGTGACAATAAATAGCATTATAAGTGACAGCCAGCACGGTTTTACTAAGGACAGAAGTTGTCAAACTAACCTAATCTGTTTTTATGAAGAGGTGAGCAGAAGTCTAGACACAGGGGCCGCTGTGGATTTAGTGTTTTTGGACTTTGCAAAGGCATTTGACACTGTCCCCCATAGACGCCTAATGGGTAAATTAAGGACTATAGGTTTAGAAAATATAGTTTGTAATTGGATTGAGAATTGGCTCAAGGACCGTATCCAGAGAGTTGTGGTCAATGATTCCTTCTCTGAATGGTCACCGGTTATAAGTGGTGTACCCCAGGGTTCAGTGCTGGGACCACTATTATTCAACTTATTTATTAATGATATAGAGGAAGGGATTAATAGCACTATTTCTATTTTTGCAGATGACACCAAGCTATGTAATATAGTTCAGACTATGGAAGATGTTCATGAATTACAGGCAGATTTAAACAAACTAAGTGTTTGGGCGTCCACTTGGCAAATGAAGTTTAATGTAGATAAATGTAAAGTTATGCATCTTGGTACCAACAACCTGCATGCATCATATGTCCTAGGGGGCGCTACACTGGCGGATTCACTTGTTGAGAAGGATCTGGGTGTACTTGTAAATCATAAACTCAATAACAGCATGCAGTGTCAATCAGCTGCTTCAAAGGCCAGCAGGATATTGTCGTGTATTAAAAGAGGCATGGACTCGTGGGACAGGGATGTAATATTACCACTTTACAAAGCATTAGTGAGGCCTCATCTAGAATATGCAGTTCAGTTCTGGGCTCCAGTTCATAGAAAGGATGCCCTGGAGTTGGAAAAAATACAAAGAAGAGAAACGAAGCTAATAAGGGGCATGGAGAATTTAAGTTATGAGGAAAGATTAAAAGAATTAAACCTATTTAGCCTTGAAAAAAGACGACTAAGGGGGGACATGATTAAAGAGGCTCTGTCACCAGATTTTGCAACCCCTATCTGCTATTGCAGCAGATAGGCGCTGCAATGTAGATTACAGTAACGTTTTTATTTTTAAAAAACGAGCATTTTTGGCCAAGTTATGACCATTTTTGTAATTATGCAAATGAGGCTTGCAAAAGTCCAAGTGGGTGTGTTTAAAAGTACAAGTCCAAGTGGGTGTGTATTATGTGCGTACATCGGGGCGTTTTTAATACTTTCACTAGCTGGGCGCTCTGATGAGAAGTAACATCCTCTTCTCTTCAGAACGCCCAGCTTGTGACAGTGCAGATCTGTGACGTCACTCACAGGTCCTGCATCGTGACGGCCACATCGGCAGCAGAGGCTACAGTTGATTCTGCAGCAGCATCAGCGTTTGCAGGTAAGATCGACTTACCTGCAAACGCTGATGCTGCTGCAGAATCAACTGTAGCCTCTGGTGCCGATGTGGCCGTCACGATGCAGGACCTGTGAGTGACGTCACAGATCTGCACTGTCACAAGCTGGGCGTTCTGAAGAGAAGAGGATGTTACTTCTCATCAGAGCGCCCAGCTAGTGAAAGTATTAAAAACGCCCCGATGTACGCACATAATACACACCCACTTGGACTTGTACTTTTAAACACACCCACTTGGACTTTTGCAAGCCTCATTTGCATAACTACAAAAATGGTCATAACTTGGCCAAAAATGCTCGTTTTTTTAAAATAAAAACGTTACTGTAATCTACATTGCAGCGCCAATCTGCTGCAATAGCAGATAGGGGTTGCAAAATCTGGTGACAGAGCCTCTTTAACTTATATAAATATATTAATGGCACATACAAAAAATATGGTGAAATCCTGTTCCTTGTAAAACCCCCTCAAAAAACAAGGGGGCACTCCCTCCGTCTGGAGAAAAAAAGGTTCAAGCTGCAGAGGCGACAAGGCTTCTTTACAGTGAGAACTGTGAATCTATGGAATAGTCACCGCAGGAGCTGGTCACAGCAGGGACAGTAGATGGCTTTAAAAAAGGGTTAGATAATTTCCTAGAACAAAAAAATATTAGCTCCTATGTGTAGAAATTTTTCCTTCCCTTTTTCCTTCCCTTGGTTGAACTTGATGGACATGTGTCTTTTTTCAGCCGTACTAACTATGTAACTATGTAAATGAATTACATTATTACGCAAACGACATATTTCAATTTCTATACATAATGGGGAACTATATAAAAAATAAGTAAAGGAATAACTGCTGGAGATCAGAACAAGTGACTGTTCACCGGAAATACACAAGATGGAAACATTTGTCTGGATTTGTTCACACGTTATAGAAAGTTTCCCTCCACCTGCCACGTGATATCAGCATTGGAAATCTTCATGCTCGTTTCCTTAGAATTTAAATAAATCAATTGAAATTGGTGAAATCGCAAAATATCTGTGTGAAATTAATGCCGGACAGGGCTTGCAGCGGCTTTGAAACTTTGTAACACGTCCCAAAATATGTGCAGATTTTATTCTGCAAAATCTGAATGGGATTTCCCATTCAGTGAAATCGGAGGTATTTCTGCTAAAATAACGCACCAATTCAACTACATGTGAATACTGCCTAATGCCAAATGTGGATTTTGCAGTGGATTATCTCAATGAAAAAAAAAACAGGTAAAATAAAGCACGCAAAATATTAAGCAATTCATATTAGGGCACGTTCAGACGTGGCAAAATTTTTCCGCTGCAAATGTTGGTGCAGATTTGGGGCAATTACGCAACAAATCTGCACCAACATTTGCATATCTGACAGGTAATTCAGACATTGCAGAAAACACAGCAGACTTGCCACAGATTTCAGTTTTTGCATTGCAAAGGCTGAAATACGCAGTGAAATTACGCTTCTTCTCCGCAACAGACAGTGCATGCTGCGGAGGGAAAATTCTGCACCGCAGCCTATGGTCCGCAGCAGAGTTTTCCGCAACGTCTGAACTAACTTGCCTAAAAACGGATAGAAAAAAATGTAGAAAACGGCCGCTGGAGAATTCCACTACGGACTGTCCGCAGCGGAATTCAACAGCAATGTGAATGTGCCCTTAGAAGCAGCCAGTGTTCTGCCTATGGTGGTGGGTGTAGTGAACCCTACAGGCTGTCCTAAAACAGCCTGTGACTGCTAATATAAACTATGGAATTGCTGTAGATACAATTACCTAATATTTTAAATGTGGTAAATGAGTATTTATGTGTAAGCAAAGGCTAAAACGTTTCCAGTCAGAGAACCCTATTGCTATATTTCCTATTTAGCTGCCATTCACACTGCTAGCAATGACGGTAGGCAGCCCGTAAATAGCACACACAGCCGTCAGTCCCTTTCTCTAAATAGAATACTTCAAAAGGTAACTCAACCAAGAAACTATATTTCCCATGATGCTCTTGCACCAAGCTGTTGACGTTTTGTACTGGCCGGGAGTGCCGCACGGGTATATGGTAAATGTAGTTTTTCCTAATAACATTCTGAATTATTTACTAGTTCATTGCGTGCACACAGTGACTACATTTCCCATAGTTCTCGTCCATACGATGATTGGTGCTGAAGGTTGATCTTCCAAAGCGAAAGTAAGTGACTAGTACTAACAAAATCCCGGTGATTAATCCACTATAGTGCGGGTTTTATGCGGTTCAATACTTCAATGTATATATTTTTTCTAACTTTAGTTGGAGTATTAAAAGTTTTATTCCATTCACTTTTTGAAAAACAATCCAGCATTCTCATTGAACCTTTCAAAGGGGATAGCAATGTCTGAAACATCTATGGAGAATTCATATGTTGTAATTCTAGCTAAATAATGTTGTATTTCTAGCTAAATACTGTTGATATTTATTGCATAATCACTGCCTTCAGATTGATATTCTCCATACAAATACAAGCATTTGGGTATATTCACACAGTGCAGCTTTGGTGCAGTTTTTAGAGCCACAACTAGGAGTGGATTAAAAAAAAAAGAGAAGTAAAATCCTTCCTACATACTTCCGCTCCCTTAATAATCCACTGCTGCCGGTGGCTTCAGAAACTGCACCAAAACTGCACTGTGTGAATATATCCATTATGTGCGGTTGTCCAGAGAGAAGTCTGTTCTGTAGGTCAGGTCCTGTCGCTGCAGATAGAGTGGCGTCTGATATATAAAAGCCTGGTATGCAGATGTATACATGCACAGCGTATTATATTGCCGTAAGTGAAAGGTGGGCGCGTACGCTACTGTATACGCTACCATTCTGCGGAGATCTCAATAGTCATCTGATTATTATGATAGTTTTTCTAACGCAGCAATTTTGAGAACAGTTCTCGAAGGCCAGATTCATAGGAGCGCTGCGCATCTCGGACGTGAAAACTGCCGTTTTTCACGTCCGCGGTGCATCGTGCTCTGCGCTGCGGGACGCGATGTAACGCATCCCCCATAGTTGAGAGTCTATGGAGGGATGCGTGATGCGTGAAAAGATAGGACATGTCCTATTTTCCCACGGACCCTTCACACGGTCCATTGAAACAACGGCTGTGTGAACGGACACATTGAATTACATAGGTCCGTGGGACGGCCGCTGTTTCAACGGCCGTCCCACGGACGTTTAACACGTTCGTGTGAATCAGGCCTAACTTTGGAAAGCTTGTCATTCCTATAGTGATGGCTGAAAAAGACTCCTGTGTAGAAGTAGCGATAGAATATGGACTGATAACACAAATACAGTCATTATATTTACAATAACCATAGCTGAAGGTCACTTACAGACAGCAATTGTCACTAGATGAGATTGGAATTAATGGGGTTCTGGACTAATCTGATTATATAAGTGTCAGCACATGTGGTAACAATTTGTAATGTTTACATTTTGTTCGGAGAGCAGCTACAGAATGATTGAAGGGAGCAGAGAGACACTGGATCTGTAGACTCATCCATGTGAGTGGCTACAACAACATGGCTGCCTCATTACAACTCAATGCACAAGACTTCACTTGTTGTACAAGTTCCCAGCCACTCTGCTGCTACTGTATTAGAGCTTATTTACACGAACGTGTAATACGTCCGTGCAACGCGCGTGATTTTCACACGTGTTGCACGAACCTATGTTAGTCTATGGGGCCGTGCAGACAGTCCGGGATTTTTGCGCAGCGTGAGTCCGTTGCGTAAAACTCACGACATGTTCTATATATGTGCGTTTTTCGCGCATCACGCACCCATTGAAGTCAATGGGTGCGTGAAAATCACGCGCACCACACGGAAGCACTTCCGTGGGACACGCGTGATTCGCACAACAGCAGTCAAAAGTATGTTTGCAAACAGAAAAGCACCACGTGCTTTTCTGTTTACAAACATCCAAACGGAGTGTCATAATGATGGCGGCTGCGCGAAAATCATGCAGCCGCACAACATACGGGGATGACACACGGAGCTGTTAAGTACCTTTTGCGCACGCAAAACTTCGCGTTTTTTGCGTGCGCAAAACGCACACGCTTGTGTAAATCCTCCCTTGTGTTTCTGCCTAGTGTGTTCCTTCCTTTACATTGCTCCATCGACAGAAAAAGAAAAAGTTATGTCTCTTGGAAGGCAAGGAGGAAAGAACAATGGTGGAAAGGGGTTTAGAAAAAAATCTTGGTAAAGCAAAGTCACGCGGTTTTTCTGCATTTTTACAGATATCGTGGTTGATCAGCGTAAAAGTTGGGAGGTATTTGTGATAGTCCAAGTTTCGTGATTGTTCAAATACAGCTTTTCTATCACTTTTCTTGAGGCGACACGGTATACATTACACAGTGCGCTCCTTGCCTGCGTGACGTTCGGTTCATGTGATTCACAGACCTGTCCGAAACGTTATGTTAATGAGATTTTCCAATTGCATTGCAATGTGATTGTAAATACAAATAACAAAAGTGTGCATTGTTTGTGCAGGTGGTCAGAGGCTGTAAAAGCACAGATCCTATTTACAGATCCCATCAGGAAAACCCACATCTGTGTAAAGTTTTGGTCATACAACGTTTGCCCCTTACATCATACGTATACGCTTCTATAAAAAGAAAATACAAACAAATACTTTCATGTACCAATAACTTTCTATGGGACAAAAATATCCCAAAGGATTGTATTACTCCATATAGCCTGCCATATTTAAAATGTTGACGCAGGACCGGAGGGTCGCTTTAGGGTATGTTCACACGGCAGCGTCCGTAACGGCTGAAATTACGGGGATGTTTTCAGGAGGAAACATCCCCGTAATTTCAGCCGTAACGGCATGTGCAGGCGCTTGAACACCGCGTCAATTACGGACGTAATTGGCGCTGCTTTTCATTGGAGTCAATGAATGACGGCTCCAATTACGCCCAAAGAAGTGACAGGTCACTTCTTTGACGCGGGCGTCTATTTACGCGCCGTCATTTGACAGCGGCGCGTAAATATACGCCTCGTGTGAACAGACAAACATCAGCCCATTGCTTTCAATGGGCAGATGTTTGTCAACGCTATCGAGGCGCATTTTTCGGACGTAATTCGGGGCAAAAACGCCCGAATTACGTCCGTAATTAGTGCGTGTGAACATACCCTTAGGCTGGGTTCACACGAGCACATTAACGTCCGTAATGGACGGACATATTTCGGCCGGAAGTCCCGGACCGAACTCAGTGCAGGGAGCCGGGCTCCTAGCATCATAGTTATGTACGACGCTAGGAGTCCCTGCCTCTCTGCATGACAACTGTCCTATACTGTAATCATGTTTTCAGTACGGGACAGCAGTTCCACGGAGAGGCAGGGACTCCTAGCATCGTACATCACTATGATGCTAGGAGCCCGGCTCCCTGCACTGTGTTCGGTCCGGGACTTGCGGCCGAAATACGTCCGTCAATTACGGACGTAATTAGTGTGTGTGCACATACCCAAAGAGGGAAAGTTGCTTGACTCTTTACCATGTATACAAAATAACAATAGTCTAAATGTTTGCTTCAGAGATCCACCTTGTTCCTTTGCTATATGTACTGCCAAAGTCTTACATTTCAGGTTTTAGCATAAATTTCAATCCATACATTCTTATTATTTTTTTGAGAAAATGACATGAAAATCCAGACGTTTACAGGTCATTCCCAAATATTTCTTGATTTTATATTGTTAGGCAGGTAACCAATCCATGAGTGATCTATGCTCCTTGCAGGCAGATCTGTCCAGTATAGAAAGTAGATTATGTAGATTCTGGTAAAGTAAAACTGAATTGGTAGCTCTTCCCGTGATACAATAATCTGGGGGAAAAAAGTGCTTAAAGAATTGTTTGTTATTTTATTATGAGAACTGGATTACATTTTTGTACATGGAAAAACATGAAGTTGTGCCTAGATTGGTAAAAAGGATTACGCTGGTGTCAGCTTGTTAGAGACGGATTGTCTTGGTATTAGGCTTTTGCGGATGGGAACATCTGCTTCCCATTTGTGCAATGAAAATTTTAGATCATTACTACATGGCTGGCCAGCAGTGCATTGTAACTGCAGATATACAGAATATTAGTGAGTTTGAAATCACAAGTGATACAATGTGGGTGGTGATTCTATGCATACCGTATACAGTACATTCTATGCAGGTCTATTCTGGAAGGTAAACTACCAAAGATCTGAAAGTATTCAGATCCCTCCACTTTTTTCCAAATTTTGTTACATTACAGCCTTAATTTAACATGGACAGTATTATTTTTTTCTCATGAATCTGTACATGATAATCCATAGCAACAAAGAGTAACATTGGGGGGAATTGATCAACTTTTTTTTGCCAGTATTCTAGCATAGAAAACCCGCAAACGACTAAAAAGTCGTAATTTGCAGGAAAAACTGCTGGGCCGTCTTACGCTGCCACTCTTCTAAGAACTCGGCGGAAAACCTGGAATTTACGACCGGATTGTCAGTGCAGGAATTCTGCAGTATTTACAGTAGCATCAAAGCAGATGAGATTTTATCAATTCTCATAAAAACACTGCAGAAAAATTCCGCACAAAATACGTGCATACGTAGATTTAGTCTGTAATTGCGGACCGTAATTACGGTCCACAATGATGGACCAATTAATTTCAATTGACCACGGACACCTTACCGTATATTTGCGGGAAGGTGTCCGGGCCGTAGAAAGCCTCCGCAAAAGATAGGACATGCCTTTTTACTTTATATGGGAGCATGGGCCAAAAATGGGGGGGGGGGCCGCCATGCGGATGTGAGCGTGTTCCAGGACCATAATCACAGGCACGGCCGTGTGCATGAGGCCTTACTCAGTTCTTTTTTAAGTCACCATTTACAACAGTTAAACACTTAATGGGGGAAGGAGGCTGCAATACCTCTGAATCGTCGCTAAATGCATGTCGAAGATTCACAGTGAGCAAATAGAAATGAAGAGGAAGCAGCGCGTGTATGAGTGCTGCACCCCCTTCAAAACAGCAGATCAGCGAGGGTCCCAGGAATCTGAACCCGACCCATCAGCTATTGATGGCGTATCCTGAGGATAGGCCATCAATTTTTACTGACTGGAAACTCTTTTGAGTATATTTTATAAAAATTCTTGAATTTTTCTCTGTGGATCATTGCTGAAGCATGACCAACTGGCCACTTCGGTCACCTACCCTGCTTACTGACATAATCACTGTGTCTTGTGATTGGCTGCAGTGGTCATTGCTTTCGCTATGCAAACAGAGCCTGGGGCGAGACAGTCTACTCTGGAGCGGCAAGGCATTTAAAAGGTGAGTGGACGCTTATTTGTTATTTTACTTCATAATCAGCTGCCAGGACTTAACCCCAGCCCAGTAAAATACATGTTTCCCTATTTATTAGATTTGGGAAGCAGTGAGCTCAGTGAGCCACAGAAGCAAAGAGGTCCCTTTGGGAACCGCAATACAGTGGGTGGCTTAGAGCAGCGCTGCGCAGGGCAATACCTTTAAGGCTCTTTGATTTTGAGAATTGGTGAAGGTCACGGTGATGGCATATCCTAGCAATATGCCGTCAGTTACTGTCATGAGAATGCTCCTTTAACACCACCATCTGAGTGATTTGATTAACAGTGCCAGCAGAGTGCTCCCTCGTAAACAGTGCCAGAAGAGTGCTCCCTCGTAAACAGTGCCAGAAGAGTGCTCCCTCGTAAACAGTGCCAGAAGAGTGCTCCCTCGTAAACAGTGCCAGCAGAGTGCTCCCTCGTAAAAAGTGCCAGCAGAGTGCTCCCTCGTAAACAGTGCCAGCAGAGTGCTCCCTCGTAAACAGTGCCAGAAGAGTGCTCCTTCGTAAACAGTGCCAGCAGAGTGCTCCCTCGTAAACAGTGCCAGCAGAGTGCTCCCTCGTAAACAGTGCCAGCAGAGTGCTCCCTCGTAAACAGTGCCAGAAGAGTGCTCCCTCGTAAAAAGTGCCAGCAGAGTGCTCCCTCGTAAAAAGTTCCAGCAGAGTGCTCCCTCGTAAAAAGTTCCAGCAGAGTGCTCCCTCGTAAAAAGTTCCAGCAGAGTGCTCCCTCGTAAACAGTGCCAGAAGAGTGCTCCCTCGTAAACAGTGCCAGAAGAGTGCTCCCTCGTAAACAGTGCCAGAAGAGTGCTCCCTCGTAAACAGTGCCAGCAGAGTGCTCCCTCGTAAAAAGTGCCAGCAGAGTGCTCCCTCGTAAACAGTGCCAGCAGAGTGCTCCCTCGTAAACAGTGTCAGCAGAGTGCTCCCTCGTAAACAGTGTCAGCAGAGTGCTCCCTCATAAACAGTGGCTCGCGTTTTGCGGGGTGTCCAATACGGTCGTAATTTGGAGCTGTTCTTCCATGGATTCAATGAAAAACGGCTCCAATTACGTCCCAAGAAGTGTCCTGCACTTCTTTGACGAGGCTGTTATTTTACGCGCCGTCTTTTGACAGCGACGCGTAAAATTACAGGTCGTCGGCACAGTACGTCGGCAAACCCATTGAAATGAATGGGCAGATGTTTGCCGACGTATTGGAGCCGTGTTTTCAAGCGTAATTTGAGGTGTAAAACGCCTAGTTTACGCCTGAAAACAGGTCGTGTGAACCCAGCCTAAGGATTCAGAGTTTCACAGCTCCAAATCTGCTGCTGCAATTTATACAGCAATAGAGGTACATGATAACATTCTGTCTGCCTGCACCGACCATAAGGGGGAGCTGACTGCTTACCTATTTATACAGCACCCATTAAAATGGGAGCAACATAAAGAGATAAATAGCATACGCCCCCTAATGGCAGCTGCTAGCAGCCTGTGTGGGAGACTTGCCTGCTCAGCCTTTAGTCAGAGATATCTCTCAAATATTGGGAGACTGAAGGACATATATAGTATAAGGGAGTGGTCTCCAACCTGTCGCTCTCCTGCTGTTGCAAAACTACAACTCCCAGTATGTCTTGACAATGTAGACAGAGTTGCCAAGCAGAAAAAATATATAGCCGAGAAAGATGAAAACATCACATATATAACAGCATGCAAATTTCTGACTGTCATGATGACTTGCTAGTAAGAATTTATAATTCTTGTAGAGCTGCAGTTAACGTTCAATTATAGTAAGGGTATGTTCACACGAGGGCGTCCGTTACGGCTGAAATTACGGGGATGTTTCAGCCTGAAAACATCCCCGTAATTTCAGCCGTACCGGCATGTGCAGGCGCTTGAACGTCCATTACGGCCGTAATTAGCGCTGCTATTCATTGGAGTCAATGAATAACGGCTCCAATTATGGCCAAAGAAGTGACAGGTCACTTCTTTGACGCGGGCGTCTATTTACGCGCCGTCATTTGACAGCGGCGCGTAAATTTACGCCTCGTGTGAACAGACAAACGTCTGCCCATTGCTTTCAATGGGCAGATGTTTGTCTGCGCTATTGAGGCGCTATTTTCAGACGTTAATTCGGGGCAAAAACGCCTGAATTACGTCCGTAAATAGGCCGTGTGAACATACCCTAAGGGTATGTGCACATACACTAATTACGTCCGTAATTGACGGACGTATTTCGGCCACAAGTAGTGGACCGAACTCAGTGCAGGGAGCCGGGCTCCTAGCATCATACTTATGTACGATGCTAGGATTCCCTGCCTCTCCGTGGAACTACTGTCCCGTACTGAAAACACGATTACAGTACGGGACAGTTGTCCTGCAGAGAGGCAGGGACTCCTAGCATCGTACATAAGTATGATGCTAGGAGCCCGGCTCCCTGCACTGTGTTCGGTCCGGTACTTGCGGCCGAAATACGTCCGTCAATTACGGACGTAATTAGTGTGTGTGCACATACCCTTAAGGGTTAGTTAGTTGTACCAGAACCATTGTTGGCAGAGGGCAATACACAATTGAGCTTATTTAATAAAAAGGAATTTATTTGTCTGATTTTATTTTACTCCAGGTACAGGGCTATGTTCACACGGAGTATTTTGGGGGAGGAATATCTGCCTCAAAGTTCCAAACGGAATTTTGAGGCAGATATTCCTCCCCCAAAATACTCCGTGTGAACAGCAATTATCGCGCCGTTTTTCGCCCGCGGCCATTGATCGCCGCGGGCATAAAACAGCGAGATATACGCTTTCTCCTGCCTCCCATTGAAGTCAATGGGAGGTCGGAGGCGGAAGCGCCCAAAGATAGGGCATGTCGCTTCTTTTTCCCGCGAGGCAGTTTTACTG
Organism: Rhinoderma darwinii; assembly: GCF_050947455.1. Taxonomy (NCBI): domain Eukaryota; kingdom Metazoa; phylum Chordata; class Amphibia; order Anura; family Rhinodermatidae; genus Rhinoderma; species Rhinoderma darwinii. Next base: position 54,462,927 of record NC_134697.1, on the reverse strand, counting down.
CTCGCGGGAAAAAGACGCCGACGCCTCCCATTGAAATCAATGGGAGGCGTTCTCGGGCCGTTTCTGCCGAGTTTTGCAACGCGGTTTCCGCGTCAAAAAACTCGGCAAAAGACCCCGTGTGAACATAGCCTTAGAAATGCCATTCCAAAAGAAGGATTTTTTCTCTTGATAAAAGACACAGTTCAGCTGTAATTTATTAGTGCATAGTCCTAATCCTCAGTTGAGTAACAATCACTGAGCAGATAGGGTATGTGCACACGACCTATTTTCAGACGTAATGGAGGCGTCAAAAGACGGCGTGTAAAATTACGCCCGCGTCAAAGAAGTGCCTGCCACTTCTTGGGACGTAATTGGAGCCGTTTTTCATTGACTCCATTGAAAAACAGCTCTAATTACGTCCGTAATGGACGCCGCGAAAAAAGCGAGTACTTGCAAAAACGTCTGAAATTCAGGAGCTGTTTTCGCCTGAAAACAGCTCCGTAATTTCAGACGTATTTTGCGTTGCCGTGTGAACATACCCTTAGGCCGGGTTCCAACGTCTATGAAAAACGGCTCCAAAGACGTCCCAAGAAGTGACCTGCACTTCTTTTTCGCGTCTGTTTTTTTACACGGCCGTTTTAAAAACGACCGTTAAACAAATGGCCCGTCGGAACAGAGCGCCGTTTTTCCCATTGAAATGGGCAGATGTTTGGAGGCGTTCTGCTTCTGATTTTCCGGCGGTTTTCAGGCGTTTACGGCTCAGAAAACGGCCGAAAATAGGTTGTGTGAACATACCCTTATAAGACGCCTGAATAATAAATCTCCCTGTCTATGCCATCATACACCCACCACTTCCAGATCACGGCAAATTGAGGCAGATTCAGGGAATGTTCCCACACACAGAATACGCTGCAGATTTTCCGCAACAGAAAATCTGCAGCAGAATCTCTAGAACAACGCTGGTAAATCTGTGACAGAAATCCGCACCAAATAATGCGCTTTTTCTGCTTATATTGCTGCGGAAATGGTGAGTTTTTTCGCAGCAGTTTTACCTGCGTATGTTGTGTTAAACATTGGTTATAGCAAAGTATATGTGCACCTGCGAACTTCCAGCGGTTTTTATTGCGTAAACGCTGTAAAAACTGCAACAACATAAATCTGTTGCGGAATTTCCTCTCCCTATTGCAGTCTATGGGCCAAACACGCAGCGTCTCTGCACAAAACACGCAGCATAAATTGACATGCTGCAGAATTGAAAAACGCACCGCAGAACACTTTCCACACGACTTTTGTGCGTTTTTTCCCGCATTGTGGGCATGGGATTTTCTAAATCTCATTCACTTTGCTGCTACTGCAAATGCGGTGGAAATTCTGCACAGAATTCCCATGTGGAAACTCTGCAGCGTTTAAGCTACGTGGGATCCCGGCCTTACCGTTCAGTTGTCAGGGAAGATTCAGTGACGTATAAGGACAAAAATGGTGGTCACTGGCAGATGTCAGAAGTAGATACTTTATAACTATGAAACAGTTAAACAGAAGTTTTACAAACATGCCAAAAAACTAAATTTTAGTGATTAAAGCGATTTTAATCAACCCCAAAAAAATGAAAATCCCGGATTAAAATTTTTAATGTAACCTCTGTTTTGTTTTTTGTTTTTAGGTACTGTAGTAATAATTAGATACAGAAGATGCTTAGTGCTGCTGTTAGGCGTTCTGCCCGTTCTGCCAGGCATTGCTCTTCTTACGTTAAACAGACACGGTACGTCAGCTTGCAGGGTGTTTACACCCACTAATTGTTTTCATTATGTTATGTTCTTGAAGGCGCTCTATTTTCACTGGATTTCTTTTGCCCCCTCCTCATGGGCTTATAATTCATACTTACATTATTAGCTGCTTTTCTGATAATGTGTAATATCAAGTTTCAGTAGACAAAACTGGTGAAATGCAAAACAGCAGAAGGTGTCCATGTCATCCAATCAGATTTCAGCTCTCATTTTTCATGGGACATTTTGGAAATGAAAGCAGCAACCTGACTGGCTGCTAAAGGCAACACCCCTAATTTAAAGGGGTTATCCAGTATTTCAAAGTTGATGGCCTACCCTTTGGTTAGGCAATCAATATTAGATCTGTGGGGGTGCGACTTCTGCCAGCCCCCCGTTGATCAGCTGTTTGAAGGGGCCGTGGCAGATGTACGAGCGCTGCACCCTCTTCATTGTTTACCTCAGGTTTCATTCCTGTTCACACTTGCACACGCTGTTACTTTTGTAGCGGCTGTGCGTGGTATTGCATCGCTCTCAAATTCACTTGACAAACCTTTTATGTAACTAACTACAGTTTAAGAATTATGAAATGAAAAGTTTGAGCTTTCCAATACACAGTAATGGAAATTTATTATGCAGGTCCGAAAAAAAATCACTATTAGGAGCCCCAGAAACTGGCGTAAATTATAGTTGAAATCTACTACAGCTCCTAGCACAGTCAGGGGCGCATTTTACTCCAGTGATCTTTATATTTAGTTTGGTGAATGAAACGTCAATCTTAATAAATTATTTTATTTGTGTTTAAATTCCTGAGGGCTCATTCAGATGAGCGTGTTCCTCGTCCATGTGCTGTGCATTGAAATAACTGACAGCACACTGACCCAGGCATTTCAATGGGGCTATTCAGACATGCATGAGTTTTCACGCAGCGTGTGTCCGTTGTGTGAAACTTACTGCATGTCCTATATTGGTGCGTTTTTGCGCACCTAGACGCCCATTGAAGTCAATGGGTGTGTGAAAACCACGGACAGCACACGGACGACATCTGTGGGATATCCGTGTTTCACGCATCAGTTACTAAAGAGATGCAGAGAAATAAAAATAAATAAAAAAGAAGTGCCTTCACGTACATGAAAAACGCATGCCACACGCAAAGCACAGTGATGTCATACGCAACACACACGGACATGAAATATAGGGAAAAAAGCTGCGTGCAAATTGTAAACGCTTGTCTGAATGTAGCCTTACGTCTTTAATGATCTCTGTTTGTGGTCTGTGAATGGGAAGATTTTTGTTAACATTCAGGGTAGGAACACACAACGTATTCAGTGCTGATATACTGCATTAAGCTGCGCAGCGTATCAGCCCTGAACACCGCAGGGAATGCTGTCCGGAAAATGACACACATTGTGGTGCGTTTTTCCTGTGGAATTTCCGCTGCGAAGCAGCGTTGAAAAAAAACCCCAAAACACTTTCATAATTACCTCTTCTTGGCTCGTAGTCCAGCCTCCGGGGATGACGTTGCAGGCCATGTGACTGCTGCAGTCTGTGATTGACTGCAGCGGTCACATGGCCCGCAGCGTCATCCAGGGAGGCTGGACTGGAGAAGAAGCAGGGAACTCTGGGTAAGTATATCTTTATTTTTTGCAAATAAGAAAAAAAATTTTTTTTATACTTACCCAGAGTACCCTGCTTCTTCACCAGTCTGGCCTCCCTGGATGATGTTGCAGGCCATGTGACCGCTGCAGCCAATCACAGGCTGCAGCTGCACATGGCCTGAAATGTCATCCCAGAAGGCCGAGAAGAGGGAGGGGGCAAGTTCGAAAGTTTTTGTTTTTTTCCGGCGCCGCTTCGCAGAAATTCCGCCAGAGAAATGTGGTGCGATTTTCCAGGCGACATTCCCTGCGGTGTTTTCAGGGTCTGATACGATGCGCAGCTTAACGCAGTGTATCCGCCCTGAATATGCTGTGTGTGTTCCTAACCTTAAAGAGGATTTTCTAGACTGGATACAATTGTAGGAAACTAAGATATGTGAGCAGGACTAGGTCTGTATGGCTTTTCAGCTTATGAACGTAAAACAGCATGTTTTCATTCACTGACAGCAAACAGAGATTTTGAAATTGGTGAGGAATTGCAATACTGTTTATAATACAATGATTTCCTTTCTTTTTTTACATAAAACTGAAAAGTATTTTTTTAAACATTCAGATCAGAAATAACCAATAGTGATATTGGATAAGGTGGCGTGCACTGGTTGAATATGCTTTATGTTTGTTATGGCGGGCACATTGTGATGTTTACATGCCTACTTTTATTTCATTTCTTGAGCAAACGCCCGTTCACCATTTATTAGTCTCAGGAATTTCTGCAGAGTCTTTTGCTCTAGGCCAGACAGTTGATGCTGGAGTAAAACATCGCGGCTGGGACATTTTGGGCATATACAGCTATTTTTGGCAATTCTCTGCTTTTCTTTGGTATTTTAGAATTTAATTACAGAGCGCAAGGGAGTGGCAGAGAATTACAATATGTAAATGACAATGTCGCTTTCCTTCCTATGGTCCGGCCTGTGACATCTGACTGTACTTTTTCAAATCTGACATATGATACGTGTAACATAATACATTGAAACAGGCCTTATGGGATGTAGGGGGGTACAAATAAAAAGAAGGTGGGATATTATGCAGCGAATACCCTCACTTCACTGTCAAAATCCACTTCTAAGGACACTCAGCAGCAGACTTTATTTTAAAAAAAAAACTTTTTCAAGACTTTCTGCTTCTTGTCGGCATATACAAATATTTGCGCACAGTTAGACGTGGGGTGTAGCCTCGTTCCTTGCTGCTGCCTTCAAGTGGAAGGAAAACTCAGGAGTCGGTCGTTGCATGCAGTAGTTTTTGGCAGGAGATGTAGAGGGATTATTTTTGGTTCTTTGAGGCTCCTGCTTGGCCTGATGTAATAGGATTGTGGCATGTAGAGAATAATCAGATAACGTACATTTGAAAAGGAGCAAGTACTAAGGGTATGTGCACACGATATCGACAATTACGGCTGAAATTACGGAGCTGTTTTCAGGAGAAAACAGCTCCTGCATTTCAGATGTAATTGCTCGTACTCGCGTTTTACGATGCGTCAATTATGGCCGTAATTTGGAGCTGTTCTTCATTGAAGTCAATGAAAAACGGCTCCAATTATGTCCCAAGAAGTGTCCTGCACTTCTTTGCCGACGCTGTTATTTTACGCGCCGTCTTTTGACAGGTCGTATTTGAGCCGTGTTATCAGGCGTAATTCGAGGCGTAAAACGCCTCGTTTACGCCTGAAAATAGGTCGTGTGAACCCAGCCTTAGGGTATGTGCACACACACTAATTACGTCCGTAATTGACGGACGTATTTCGGCCGCAAGTACCGGACCGAACACAGTGCAGGGAGCCGGGCTCCTAGCATCATACTTATGTACGATGCTAGGAGTCCCTGCCTCGCTGCAGGACCACTGTCCCGTACTGAAAACATGATTACAGTACGGGACAGTTGTCCTTCAGAGAGGCAGGGACTCCTAGCATCGTATATAAGTATGATGCTAGGAGCCCGGCTCCCTGCACTGTGTTCGGTCCGGTACTTGCGGCCGAAATACGTCCGTCAATTACGGACGTAATTAGTGTGTGTGCACATACCCTTAGGATTGCCCCCAACTTTTAAACAGGTCCAAATCAATTTTTTTTGTTTAGGGAAATTGCCGTTAGTAACCCAATGCAAAACAAATGGGTTCCGAGAAGCAGATATTAAAGCCCCCATATTGTCATGTATGCAGTTCAGATTATTGGAAAGTTTCCTTTATGGATGGCACTGTGGCATTTGGAGAACTAGAGGAATACCACTCTAAGGCTGGATTCACACGAGCGTGGCGTTTTTGCGCACGTAAAAACGCTGCGTTTTGCACGCGCAAAAGCCACTTAACCGCTCCGTGTGGCAGCAGCATATGATGCGCGGCTGCGTGCTTTTCGCGCAGCCACCATCATTGACCCTCTATTTGGATGTTTGTAAACACAAAAGCACGTGTTGCTTTTCTGTTTACATTCAGAGTTTGACATCTGTTGCGCGAATCACACAGTTCGCACGGAAGTGCTTCCGTGCGACATGCGTGGTTTTCACGCACCCATTGACTTCAATGGGTGCGTGATTCGCGCAAAACACCCAAAGAACGGACATGTCGTGACTTTTTTTCCAGCGGACTCCCACTGAGTAAAAATCACGGACATGTCTTCACGGCCCCATAGACTAATATAGGTCCGTGCAACGCGCGTGAAAATCATGTGCGTTGCACGGACGTAATTCCCGTTCGTCTGAATAAAGCCTAAGGGTATAACCACACGTAGCCTAAACACTGCGGATAAACGCTGCAGATTTTCCCCAGTGGATTTCATTGTGGAAAATCCACAGCGTAATACAGTAGAGTGGATGGGATTTGAACAAACCTCATCCACACGCTGTGGAGAAAATTGAAAGAAAAAAAAGTTCTGAAATGTTTTAATCCACAGTATGCCAATTTATGCTGCCGAATCGCTGCCCTTCTGTCGCAGATCACAAAAAAAGTTAAAAAAAAAGTTTTGGGGTTTAAAATGAATAAAAAAAGTTAACACTTACCCCCCCCCCCCCCCCCCCCCACTGTAGCACTGACATTGCATCCCATGTGACCGCCTCTGCAGCCAATCACAGGCCGCAGCAGTCACATGGGCTGCAGCGTCATCCAGGGAGGCTGGACCGGACGGCACAGGAGGGATGCGTCACCATAACAATGGCCTACATAAGTATGAGCGTATTTTACTGCTGCTTTCCGCAGTGGAAAAATCTGTCCGAAAAAAACGCACAACAATGTGGTGCGATTTTTCGGATGGAATATACTGCGGGTTAAAGGTTGGACAGGCTGCATGATTTTTAAGCAGCGTATCCGTCCGGTGGGCGTCCCAGAACGATACCCTGGCTATCTGCTTCCTCGCTGACTTAATATCTTGGATTGCCACCCCATACACTTATCAACCTACGTCCTATCCCTTTACACCAGCCATCGGCACCTTGGGCACTTTCAGAGCCTGGATCACTCCCCAGACATTTACACGAACAGATAATCCGTAAGATTCAAACCCTAATGCGCGATATATGTGAAGTGTCAGAATGACGAGCGATAAAACGCTCGTTGATCGTGTGGAGAATTGTTTAAGTGAACACATAAATTATCGGAGGTCGTTGTGACATGGGTGTATGTAAACATGGATCATTTGATTGATAAATGATGTGAAATTATTATAGACAATTATACTAATTATCTTCTAATATACTGCAGGTGCCGATGCAGTGATTTACGTTCTTTTAAGTGTCCAAACGATGAATTTAGTACAGTTAGGCTGGGTTCACACGACCTATTTTCAGACGCAAACGAGGCGTTTTACGCCTCGAATTACGCCTGAAAACACGGCTCAAATACGTCGGCAAACATCTGCCCATTCATTTCAATGGGTTTGCCGATGTACTGTGCCGACGACCTGTCATTTTACGTGTCGCTGTCAAAAGACGGCGCGTAAAATAACAGCGTCGTCAAAGAAGTGCAGGACACTTCTTGGGACGTAATTTGAGCCGTTTTTCATTGACTTCAATGAAGAACAGCTCCAAATTACGGCCGTAATTGACGCCTCGCAAAACGCGAGTACGAGCAATTACGTCTGAAATGCAGGAGCTGTTTTCTCCTGAAAACAGCTCCGTAATTTCAGGCGTATCGGACGTGTACGTGTGAACATACCCTTATTTAGCCGATGACGTTACGTGTAAATCCGTATAAATTCTGTTGATTAATATGAGGATCTGCTGCTGTAAATGGGTCTAAAGGCCTCCTGCACACGGCCGCTACTGTGGCACGGACAGGTAGCGGAGCGCCATCCGCGGACCGTGCACACACAAGATGTGCATTCATTACAATGAGCGTATAATGACGTCCTATTTTTTTTTAGCGGACGGGCTCCGGGCAATGCACGGACCGCAAAAAAAAGAAGAAAAATCTATATATGTTAATCTTAGAATACGAGTGGGGTAAAATTCTTAAATTGGAGTATTAGAACATATAGTATGTAAAGCTGAATTGACATATTAAGGATTTGATCTGACGTACATATATAAAATTGTCTTGTTTTTGTTGCCAGGTCATCTAGTGAAGGTTGTGGCCGATGTGCTCAGTACCATGTACTACACTGCATTGTTTTGATACTTATTATATTGAAGACCATTTGGTTATTGGTTTTGATAACACAGGTGATGCATTTCATGTGTAGACTTACCCCATGTGAACCTGTGAGAACAGTGCGATGATCGACATGGAGCTCAGCCCAGAGCACAATTTCACCTTTTGGAATGCTGTGTTCTAGAAAGTTTTTTTTTGTTTTTTTTTTCTAAACTTCTTAGTTTATCCCCATTTTTTTATTTTTTTTGTGGGACACATAGGGCTTTCTTATTATTTAAAAATGGTGCTGACATAATTTTCATTTTGTAGGTTTTATTTAGCGCAAAATAGTCAGAAAAGGGAAATAATTTAAGGTGTTCCTCATTTTTTCATGTTCTGTTTTAAGATACCCCAAAAATGTATCCTCTTTCTACTGTGCATAATGATGCAATTTATGTGTACACTGTGTAACGCATGACATCGCTCTACAATCGTACCGAGAACAAAGACACTGTTTTTTAGTTTATCATGTATCTCCCCCTTAACTTACAGAGGACCTGTCACTGATTTACTGACCTGAATAAGGCTGGATTCACACGACCATGTTACGTCCGTAATGGATGGAACGTATTTCGGCCGCAAGTCCCGGACCGAACACAGTGCAGGGAGCCGGGCTCCTAGCATCATAGTTATGTACGACGCTAGGAGTCACTGCCTCGCTGCCGGACAACTGTACCATACTGTAATCATGTTTTCAGTACGGGACAGTAGTTCCACGGAGAGGCAGGGACTCCTAGCATCGTACATAACTATGATGCTAGGAGCCCGGCTCCCTGCAGCGTGTTCGGTCCGGGACTTGCGGCCGAAATACGTTCCGTCCATTACAGACGTAATGTGCTCATGTGAATCCAGCCTAACACAATATCCCTGATTCTTGCTTTTTTTTCCTGGACCCCACCCCCCCGTTTCAAAGATATGGCTCACTGTTGTGTTGGCTCGCTGTATGCTAATTTTCTGTATGTAGTCAACAGGGTGTGAACTACCATCAAACTTCCTTGCGCTGACTGGTCCGCATCAGAGGCAGGGAAGCTAGCTCCACCCTGTTGGCTAACTACAGCAAATTAGTATATAAGGAGCCAACACAACCGTGGGACAGATCTCTAAAATGGGGGGTCCATGAAAAAAAGAAAAATAGTGCTGAAATCAGGGAGACAGCGCTATTCAGGTTGTATGACCTAGTGACTTGTCCTCCTTAAGTTTTAGCATCTGTACAAATTAGCATCTGTATAATTATTAGAAAAAAGCAGAGGATTGGAGCAGCACTGTGAACAAATGCCTGACTAGGCTGGTGCAGAGCTTCAAAAATAAAGGAGTGACCTCTCCTTATGTGTTAGATATCCAAAAAAGAGAACGTGAAGCAGCACTCAAATAAAGTGAATTTATTCATCCAACATGGAACCACTGGTGGTTCCATGTTGGATGAATAAATTCACTTTATTTGAGTGCTGCTTCACGTTCTCTTTTTTGGATATCTGTATAATTATTATATATTGTGGGTAACGTCCGTTATGAATGCCTGAGCACCTGATGCCCATAGAAAATGCGTTTGTCACATTCTAATTGTATTCATTTTTATTTGGTAATTTCTAATTATTTTTTTTAACATTTTATAATATTTATTTAGTAACAGTCTCTGATCCAAGTGCCCTTATCAGTATATGATTGGTTCAGGTCTCAATGACGGCATCCAGGCCAGAGAATGTTAGCTACTGTCAGACCTGAACTCTGCCGTGCTGCTGGAACATGGCGATCGCAGTATTCCAGCAGCATATGATGTCCAGGTCTGACAGTAGTAACAGCCTCTGGTGTAGGTGCTGTTACCGGGACCTGAACCAAGGCCTTGTTGATTGAACCCGGGCCATAGGCTGTTAGTTACTGGACACTCCATGCAGCAGAAACTCTGCGATCGTTGTGGGAAGGGGGGGGCGTAAGTATACGGCAGCTCTGCAGACAAAACACACAAACATAAAACATGGAAAACAAAGAACAGTAATGAAGATGTGTTACAAAGATGATAGATTTTTTATTTACTTGAATTTGAATGGTACTTTCTACTGACTCAGCTTGGGATCTGTGCTGGTTCCGGGTATCCATGACATGTCAGAAGATGTAGGAAGGTGAATCCTAACAATAATTTCATTGTTATTTACCTTCTCAGTTTCCTGTTTGAACTCAAAGAAAAGGATGACACCTGTCGGCAAGCTCTGAAATCAGGATCTTATTATCTATTCCACAATCTTTCACCGCTTGTTCGCAAGTCTGGCAGCATCTTCTATGCACCAGCGATCAGTGGTCCAGGTAAATAAGAATCCGTATGGCTCATGAACATTGTGTTATTATGGCACAGTCCAAGCTCAGAGAAAGACATGGTCCACACAAGCCAATTTTTACTGAAGATCACATTGGTGGAGTCTTTGGCCACCACCAATTTTTTGAAAAAATGGCCGCTATAGGATGTTTAAATACCACAGATATCGCTCGAAGATTTAATTTACTGGAAATCTAGAAACACAAGATTCTAAATAAACCACCACTCATTTGATCGGCCTTTTGGTTAGAATGTTTTGTCAGAGATTTTCGGTGATGGAAATTTCTGATCGATGATGAATGGATTTTGTTGTTCAATAATTTAGGAAATTGGAGAAGGTCTGAACTTGTGGACTCCACTATTGTAATCACTGGCATGCCAGAAAATCAATTTTGGGTGGATTTGCGCGTTTAAGAGTTTGTGTTCTACACGTCTAGCCTTGACACTATTTTGTCAATACATGTGCAGTATAGGCTGTGTTTTGCTATGCTCCATACAGCATACTTTTGGACCAACTATATATATACATTTCTATATATGCAGCTTGCACAAGAGAGTTATACTTTAAATAAGGGCATTTACATGACCCTGCTAAAGAGTTAAACAATCAGGTACTGAGAGCGTCTTTTGCACAGATCGTGTTATTACTTCCGTCATCCGTAAACTGATCACAGGGTATCTCACTGCTGGGACCCCCAGCAATTCGCTGTAACCTGTTGGGGAACTCAGTGGCAAATGTTCCTTTTTCCTGGAGTACCACTGCAGGAGAAACAAAGTATTAGACAATTCCCATTGAAATCAATGGACTGTCCATGTAATCCACGGACACGCTCGGTCTTCCAGAGAGACACTCTTGTATCCACTCTGGCTAATAAATCAGGGTCCTTAATGGTGGACCCACTTTTTTTTTTCACAAAGGCTAAGTTCAGTGACAAAAAAAAAGAGACGTATGTAGCATACAACATAGCAAGTAACATACAGTAATTGCAGTAAATTAAGGGCCAGGTTTCCGTTCCAATGACGGAATCAATAGCGCACTCGACGGAAATCTGCCGGAATGGTGACGAACAGAAACCATTAGCAATGTTTCCGTCACCATTGATATCAATGGTGACTGAAACGGAAGCTGTGGTGTCAGTTTGACTTTCCGTTGCAGGGTTCACCCGACAGAAACCTCCAACTGAACCCCGGAACGGAAAGCCAACGCTGATGGGAACAGGCCCTTAACTGTGTGATGCCTCCTTCTGTTACGAATGATGTTCTCCTGTCTGCATCTGTCAATCAAATGGCTTCACCTACAATCTCAGTGATCAAGGAGTTGAGTCTCCTAACAGACCTACTTGTCCTGGTCACACACACAATAGTTTGAATAGGGGCCTGGGGCAGAACAGATCGGGGAGGCTTCACCCATGAAGCCAGCAGTTAGGGAAGATGCTCCCAGTCCTGGGCTAAACGTGCCCATACATACATAGATATACATAATAGAGAAAATTCAGCTGAACCCGCTGATTTTGGCGGGACCGGCCAACTGCCTAATGTGTATGGGGATGTCTCGAGCCTCACCTGATGGCAAATGTTGCGGGAAAGAAGGATCGGGATTGTCGGATTTCAACACGCCCGATCCTTTTATTTTTAAAGCATTGTTGTATTTGTACAAAAAACGGGAAGATGTTCAGCACTTCTGACATTCAAGAATCAAGTCCGCTACATTTAACTTCACTTTATTATGGTCACGCAGTTCAACGCTAGAATAACGTCTTCATCAGACCAGTGAATACAGACCACGAAATAGAGGCACAATTTTTATATCTATATATGTATTCCAGTCATGTTTTTAATACCTGCCTGTTTTAATGGCATCTCATAATATTATATAATAATGTATTTTTATCACTATTAGGCAAAATTCACACGACAGGGTTTCCCGGCCGGGTGCCGACCGTTCATAAATCGGCCGACACCCGGCTGCATTAGGAACAATAGACCCCTAATGGGGCTATTCACACGACCGATTTTTTGACGGGCCGGGAAAACCGGCCGTCAAAAAATGGGACATGCCCTATTTTCGGCCGGGTACCCGGCCGCCCGGCTCCCATAGAAGTCTATGGGGCCGGGTAATACACGGCCATCACCGGAATGTGTCCCGAGTGATAGCCGGGTCTACCGTCGCTCGCGCTCTCTCTCTCCTCCTCATAGTGCAGAGTGCATGTGAGGAGGAGGAGGAGGGTCTTTTTTTGCTCCCTGTAGGAGTCGGAATCCCCAATCCCCGGCCAGGGATTGGGGATTCCGCTACAGGAGAAGTGAGTGACTACACTGTCCATATATGGACACAGCAAAGTCACTCACTTCTGCAGCGGAATCCCCGACTCTATGGCCGGGGATGCCGCAACAGGAGAAGTGAGTGACTACACTGCCATATATGGACACAGTGATGTCACTCACTTCTGCAGCGGAATCCTCAACTCTATGGCCGGGGATGCCGCTACAGGAGAAGTGAGTGACTACACTGTCCATATATGGACACAGTGACGTCACTCACTTCTGAAGCGGAATTCCCGACCTGTGGCAGAGAATTCCTCTCCAGGAGAAGTTAGTGACTACACTGTCCATATATGGACATTGAAGTCAGTGACTTCTCCTGGAAGGGGGGGGGGATGGGTGCAACCTACAGGGGGCTGGGTGGCATCACCTACAGGGGGCTGGGTGGCATCACCTACAGGGGGCTGGGTGGCATCACCTACAGGGGGCTGGGTGGCATCACCTACAGGGGGCAGGGTGGCATCACCTACAGGGGGCTGGGTGGCATCACCTACAGGAGGCTGTGTGGCATTACCTACAGGGGACTTGGTGGCATTACCTGCTGGGTGGCATTACCTGCAGGGTACTGGGTGGCATTTCCTGCAGGGGGCTGGGTGGCATTTCCTGCAGGGGGCTGGGTGGCATTACCTACAGGGGGCTGGGTGGCATTACCTACAGGAGGCTGGGTGGCATTACCTACAGGGGGCTGTGTGGCATCACCTACAGGAGGCTGTGTGGCATCACCTACAGGGGACTTGGTGGCATTACCTGCTGGGTGGCATTACCTGCAGGGTGCTGGGTGGCATTACCTGCAGGGTGCTGGGTGGCATTTCCTGCAGGGGGCTGGGTGGCATTTCCTGCAGGGGGCTGGGTGGCATTACCTGCAGGGGGCTGGGTGGCATTACCTACAGGGGGTTGTGTGGCATCACCTACAGGAGGCTGTGTGGCATCACCTACAGGAGGCTGTGTGGCATTACCTACAGGGGACTTGGTGGCATTACCTACAGGGGACTTGGTGGCATTACCTACAGGGGACTTAGTGGCATTACCTGCAGGGTGCTGGGTGGCATTACCTGCAGGGGGCTGGGTGGCATTACCAACAGGGTGGCATTATCTACAAAGGGTTGTGTGTGGCAACAAATTTAAATGAAATGAAATTTAAATGAAATTCATCCGATTTTAAAATGGACAGGGAAAAAAACAGATGCAAATCGCCCGGTAAAAACGGCAACAAGGCCCGGAACGGAATCGGAAAGGATGCAAACCGGATGCAAACCGGCCGGGAAAATCGGCCGATTTTCCCGGCCGACACTCGGAACCTGTCGTGTGAATGAGGCCTTAGGCCCTGTTCACATGGAGTTTTTTGCAGGCAGAAAATTCTGCCTCAAAATTCCGTTTTGGAATTCTGAGGCAGATTTTGATCTGCCTGCGCGCGTTTTTTGCAGCGTTTTTCGCTCACGCCCATTGAGCGCCACGGGCAAAATCGCTTCAAAATACGCTTTCACTGCCTCCCATTGATGTCATTGGGAGGTCAGAGGCGTAAACTCCCGAAGATAGGGCATATTTCTTCTTTTTCCCGCAAGCGGGAAAAAAACGCCTCCGCCTCCCATTGATATCAATAGGAGGCATTTTCGGACGTTTTTTGACGTGGTTTCTGCATCAAAAGACGTGTAAAAAAACTCTGTGTGAACAGGGCCCTAGGCTATTTATAACCAAATGTTACCGTTTTCTTCTTTTTAATGCGTACATTATTTTATTTTTACTATCTTTATGATTTTCAAGTACTATTACCAATATCCGTTATCATGATATTATCGCCATAAACTTTCATCTAACATGGGAGTCCCAATTCTTTTTTCTTTCCCAGAATTTTGTCTTTTTATTCTGCCTCTGTCTCATTGTCTGTATTGACTGGTCTGATGATGCTGTTAGGGCGTTGAAACGCGTGACCATAAAAAGTGAAGTTGAATGTACCTGACTTGACTCTTGAATGTCAGTAGTGCTGAACATCTTCCCGTTCTTTGTACAATAAGTATATGTCTCTAGCGGTGGTGTCCTTTGAGCAGTGTCCGGTTTGGAAGAAGCTGCACGCTGGCCATCTCTATGTGCCCTTCTTAGAGTTGTGCCTGCCGTAACACGTCCTGTTTAGCTGAGCGCATTACCTGTATACCTACTCCGTGATTTTACCACTGGGATTATTGCACTGTGGCGCTGTGTCTCCCCTTCATAATAAACCATAGTACACATATTACTGTATTGTATCCTTTCCTATTTAAATCAGCTGCTTTAGGACAACTTATTTTATGGCATTAATATTTTGAAGCTTTAATTAAAATATTTTATATGCTCTGCTGTATCTTAGATTTACTGCAAGTTCTCAGTAGTTGTGAAAAAGACAAGTTCAATTTGGAAGACTCCGTTCTGGTTGGATGCTTAGATTCATCCGTTGCCCAATTTGCTCTGGATCTTGGTAAGTTCATTTTTTGTGTCAGGTCATTGTCCGCTGCAATATTGGGATCGCAGATAGCTCAGTCGTTTAACCTCTTAGATACCATGGTCAATAGTGACCGCGGTATCTAACGGGTTTGACAGATCACATTATACAGTCAACAGCTGCAACAGAAGCCACGTATTTCCAAAATAATCTGATCATCCTTAGTTTATTTTTTTTCAATTTATTTTTTTAGGCACTTTTGAAAAATCTACTTTGGAACAAGAATTTTCAGGTAGATTCACTGACCTAAGGAAGGCTGTTGTGAAAATAGATGGAGAAGATGGATCTTTGTTAATTAGGGTATTACCACTGGAAAGCATGTTCCTTCAGTTTGTGTTTTTAATTCATATATTACTTGTAAACATAATTCTACTAAAATCCAGTCAACCAACAAAGTGTAATTAGACGAGAAATAAGTGGTATGGTAATGTTAACCAGCACCAGACGGGGGGCGCCATGTTAATCTTTGCTATGGGGTTTCCTCTCCTCTATGTACGCCACTAATGGTTCTGGTCCTTTGGTCTATTGCACAGTCTTGGCTGGCTGCATCCAAAACTGATATAAGTCGGTGTTCATCTTCAAAATGGTCCAGAGTTCTGAAACTATTCACAGGGCAAGAAATTGGTGAACTTATGTTTTTAACTATGATCTAGTATGACTACTACTGCTTTTATAGATTTCCCTTGATTTTTGGATTCCCTTTAAAGCTTCTTCTTTTTTTTTTTTTTTAATATAAATGCTCCCTCATGACAGTCCTTTTAGTATCCAGATATAATAAAGCGGAAAAGCACCAGCATCCACCTTAATGGCCATATGTGTTACATTACTTCATGGATTTTGAGGCCGTTTTGATTACATTGTGTTTTTTATAGGTTAGTTAGTTAGTAGGTTAGCAGACACATGTAGGTTAGCATACCTGTATGGTGAATAGCTTTACAAGTCCCAACGAAGGGGGCAGTAACGTGCCCCCGGGAAAGGTATAGCAGTGTCTTTAACATGTCATACTTTCCTTAGGTCTAGAGGCTTGCTGTAACAGAAATATACATCTGCCTAGAGCAGATATCTCGGGAGAATTTGCACAATGGGTGTATTTTTTTTCTCTTGCCCGGACTTGTATGAGTACTCCACTGCCTTTTCGTACATAATGGACATGATCAGTGTTGACAGAGATCATCTACCTTATTGTAAAGAATATTGCCAGAGGCTGGACATTTTTTACTTTACTTTTTCAAAAAGTGCAATCCAAAATGTTGCAAAGACTTCACATCGTACATATCTGGTGGAGCAATGAATGATGTTAATGCAAACTAACAGCCATGGTTTGCAATACTAGTGAAGCACCCCAGCACAACGGGCCAACAGTATTGAGCTACCCATTTTGTGAAATCCACAGTCAAATTCTTGTCAAAGTTCGTATTAAAATCCACATGTTTATGATATTGATTTTCATGGCAGATTTCATTGCTGTGGATTTTTATCCAAGTCTACATATCCTTACAGCTCCAAACAATGGATAATATACCTATCATCGCATACTGCATTGGCTTTTATTGGGACATGGGGCACTATGACTTCCGCTACATACAGTATCTAAAGTAATTGCCATTTATAGTAAGGGGTTCTTCTGCCTGATGGATGCTAGCGATCATTTAGTTTACTATATTTTGCTAGGTTGTTATTGCAGGGTGGGGGAGGGGAGGGGACAATTGCTGCTGCTTTCTCTCCCACGCACAAACTAGGCCTCCACCAGACTCCAGATCTGCTAAACCATACAGAAAAGGTCAAGGGTAGATCATTCGCTTTCATGATGTGCGTGCCATAGAACCAAACTGTACACAATCAATGACCAAATAATTAGAATTTTATTAAAAATATTATTTTTAGCAACACATGAGATAATATCCATATATAAAAATATACAATAGATTGTATAGAATATACAAAGTCTTCACTTACTGCCTCTCTGTTATAGGGACAGTCCCTTTTACGTTGGCATGACTCTCATCAATACTGCAGCAAATCAGGAAAGCCAACCCAGAAGAATGTCTCGGGGAGCAAGCGTGTGTGCCATTCCAATGGATTGATCTACTACCCGCACGTGAGTTCAAGAAAAGTAATCTCATGTATTGTTTCATGATAGATTTATACAATTTCAAGCTTGGATGACGAAATAACCTTCAATTTATGAATTTGACTCAAGTCTTTATTATAGTTGTTGAAAGGACTGAAACGCCCGTAATCTCTATTTCTTCTATGTTCGTATGTAGATAATAGATCTACTTTGCTTCGTCAGGCTAAGCATATATTTTATATTGTACTAGATGTCGCCAGTGGTTATCACGCTTTTGTCTAGCAGAAACCGCTGCTTGCTCGCTCATCAGGAAAGCTTCCCAGCTGGGATGTATTCTGCGCTTGCGGGTTACTGTGAAATTGGTAAGTATTTACTGTATATCCACAATACATATAGTTATTCATAGCTGGGGTATTCAGCGATTTTACACATTTCTTGGACTTGTGTACTAAACGCAAACCTGAGCTTGTTTGCACTGGCCACTTCTTCGTTGCCTTGTTACACAAGTGTCTTAGTATCTATACATCGTATGTAACAACCACACATTACAATATGAGCTTTAGGGCGGATTCAAACGAACGTGAGCGCACAAAACGCTGCGTTCGTGGCAGCAGCGTGTCAGCTCCGTGTGTCCTGTTCATATGGATGCGCGGCTGTGTGCTTTTCGCGCAGCCGCCATCATTATGACACTCCGTTTGGATGTTTGTAAACAGAAAAGCACGTGATGCTTTTCTGTTTACATTCATTCTTTTACTGCTGTTGCGCGAATAACGCTTGTCCCACGGAAGTGCTTCCGTGGGGCAGGCGTGATTTTCACGCACCCATTGACTTCAATGGGTGCGTGATGCGCAAAAAACGCCTAAATATAGAACCTGTCGTGAGTTTTACGCAGCGGACTCACGCTGCGCAAAACTCACGGACTGTCTGCATTGCCCCATAGACTTGTTTAGGTCCGTGCGACCCGCGTGAAAACCACGCGGCCTGCACAGACGAAAATCACGTTCGTTTGAATCCGCCCTTATTGCGCATGTCAGAGGAATTGTTTAAAATGATGGTTCCCCTTTTGGCTGGGGCTTTGCACAAAGGTTTAGTAGTGTGACCGCTTCAGTCCATCACTTCTAAAGGGACCACGCATGCTAAAGTACTCCCTTAGGTAATCCCTCCCCACAGTTTAGGTTACTTATTTTTGATTTTTTTTTCTAAATCTGTCCCCTAAAAACTCAAGTTTGGGGCGAGCAAAATATTCCATAATTCTCAATAAGGAGATTTTTGTGTTCTGGGTGAAATGTGTTGACCGGTTTGCCATTCCTATGAAGAGTGTCTTTGAGCAGCCTGAGATGAATTTGCCATATATACTGTAAAAGTAGAAATCTAAAAAAACATCTTATGTAAATAATTTAACCGTTACAGACAACGGGTATTGTGCTTACCTTTGGGGGTTGTACAGGCACAGGCACCACCCTGGTAGCGGCGTATCAGTAGATAATGGCGGTCCTCTGCTGCTGCTCCTTCTTTGTGCTTGACAAATGGGTTAAAACCTTTCCAGATATGAGAACAGTGCAATAAATAAAGTAATAATGAAATGAAGTCAAGGATTTTCAGAAGCTGATGGCCAGATAAAGACATTAATCTTATGTTGATATGCGTTGCCAATGTAAAAAAAATCTTTATAGATATTATATTTTACTCTCTCCCCTGCCTTTTCCGACAGCGCCCAAAAAAATCCTTGATTTTATTTTATTATTTTATTTATTGAACTATACTGTAAAAATGATAGCTGTCACTGCTGTCGTCTTCCATGGAGCTCTTCATGCGGTACTATAATTTATGCGATTCTGGTTGGTTGGGAAACACTGTCCTACATCTTTGCAAATTTAAACCGTGTTTTTAGAAGTAGGTGAAATAATCAACTCAGTTTTGAGGACGTCTGCTTCTGGAAAAACGGAATTTTCACTATTCTTTGGCTCCTTTCCTGATGTTCAGGGGAGACGCTGGAGGAGACCGTTCGGAGAGAAGTAGCTGAAGAAGTTGGTTTGGTGGTGGACACGATCAGATATTCTGGATCCCAGCACTGGCCATTTCCTAGCAGCTCACTAATGCTGTCATGTCAGGCCACAGTCAAGGATGAAGAGGTAAGAATTATCTGCCTCATTTTTTTATGAGGATATGCCATTAAACATATTCCCTGTGATATTACTAGTTCTTGTTGAGGGGCTGCATTTTTTTGTATCTATTTCTGCAGCACCACTATTAGTAGTGTCTCCAATGGTAGAATTTTTGGTTCTTGATGGCTCTAGAACTTGTTAAATATTGTGATTTGATGATCAATTTCACCCCTACAGCTCAATATCAACAGAACAGAGATAGAGGACGCTCGGTGGTTCACCTTGGAAGAGGTTATTAAAGCGCTACAAGTGAATATGATGCCTTCTCAATTATCAGATGGTACTTTGCCAGTCTGGCTGCCTCCAAAGTTTGCAATAGCTCATCAGCTCATACAAGAATGGGTACAAGAGCAGAAAGCTGTACATGGAAGTTAACAACATTTAGTACCATCCAAAATATCAGATTTACTGTACAGAAACTTCACATATATTGCCATAATCAGTATGTAATTGGATGCGGAATGGACAAAGGGCTTTCATTACCCCCAGGATTCAATAAGCCTATTGATATTATGAGTAATTGAAAGTAACATTTCATTAAATATTACCTGTTGGTGCCCCAGGAAGCCCTTAGGGCAGGTGCATAACTACATGGCTGTCGATCGGTTTATTAGAGAATAGATCTGAGAAGAGAAGTAAAATTGAGAGATGAATTTGCTTTTCCACAAATCAGAGGTGTTGACTGAGAAGTAGACTGGTGTGTGGCTTACATTATTTCGTTATTAAAGTGATTTGTCTGGGTAATAGACAGTGATCATCAAGATAAGTGTCACGATCTGTGGGTATGTGGACCCACTGGGCGGTACAGCCGTGGCAGGATAGCAGATGGCCAAACAGTATACCAAGTAAAGTCTATAGTCTGAGCAAGGGTACATGTGGTAGTACAGACAGTAGCAGTGGCTAGGCTCAGATGGGACCTTGGCAGCAGACACCAGACGTGGTGTAACACAACACGACTCCAACTCTTTTAAGGCACAGGAACAAGGTAGCACGGGATACAGGTAGCAGGAACGGGAACACTGGGAACAGGAAACGACTAAGGGACCATTTGCTAGACTGATACGGGAAAACACAACGCTCAGGCCTATGTCTATAGGTCCGTAAAAATATGAACAGCACACGGAAGCCATCTGTGTGTTTTTACGAATACTTTGCTAGGAAAATTGCCTGGTAAATCTGATCACGTGACCTTCCTGTGGGTGTTTCCGTGGACGAAGACAAGATAGTGACAATTTCCTCCTGCTCCTCTTTTTTTTTTACGCATAACTCACGGAAACAACACGGCCATAATAAACAGACATATGGAATGGTTGTGGAAGCACATCAGAGGCATTACGGACCCATATACGGATACTAGGATCCGTAGTTTATGACCTGATGAACGGTGGTGTGCACGAGGCCTTACTCTGGGGTTTCTTCAGTAGTAACCAAACAGTGTTGTTGTCTGGTATCTGTGGCCCTGTTTGTAAAGTATCACCAGCCTACATGGTATATTTAAATTATATAACAGTATGGATACAGAATATATAGTAATAACTGAATTAATAATTCAAAGCCTGGCCCATGGATATAAGATTTTTGGGTTGAGCAGTCCAATTCTGTTGTCCCACGCATACCCATGAGTTTACCTGTGGTCAATGGTATGATCTCATGAAGATTTATGCTCATTCACATTGAACAAGACCTGAAAAAACCATAGACATTGGGAAAATGTTTTGTATATACTAGGTCTTTTGGTGCTGGCCTTCCTGTTATTGTATTTTATGTATGTATAAGAGAAATAACTGTACAGTTTACCATTACTGTAAGGGTATGTTCACACGGGCTAATTTCGGAAGCGGGACGCCTACAAACATCTGCTCATTGATTTCAATGGGAAATACGGCGTTCTGTTCCGACGGGGCGTATTTTTACGTCTCATTTTCAAAAAAACGGCACGTATAAAGACACCCCGTAAAAAGAAGTGTATGTCACTTCTTGAGCCGTTTTTCATTGACTCAATAGAAACACAGCTCAAAAAACGGCCGTGAAAAAACGCAGTGAAAAACGCGAGTTTGATTAAAAAACGTCTGAAAATCAGGAGCTGTTTTCGCTTAAGCATGTGAACATAGCCTTATTATACAGATGTCCCAGGCCACGCAGAGAGGTTATATGTCAGTGGTTATGATGAGGAGTACAATGAAAATTAACATCTTCATCACCTGTAGAATTGCGCACTTCAATTAGCTCCAATTAAGACATGGAAGCTTAAAGGGGTTGTCCGAGATTTAATGACTTTGTGTTCATGCTTGTAATTTATAAATGTAAATACATTTGTAATATACTTACATTTTCCAAAGTGGCCCCGTTTCCAGATCCTGCCATGGGGAACTTCACTGGTGACGTCACTCTCTGCACTGGCTCTGGCCGCTTTGTTGATCTTGAATTCTTTGCCGGGTATACGACACGTCACTTGTCACGTGGTGTATATTGGCTTGTTCTGCTTCACAGCCCGTAACGCGCATTCGCTGTCACTGCTGTTCTCACGGTCCCTGCTGTTCTCGCGATAACAGCAGGGGCCGCGCATGCGCATTACAACAGAACAAGCCGATATACACCAAGTGACAAGTGACGTGTCGTATACCTGGCAAAGAATTCAAGATCAACGAAGCGGCCAGAGCAGAGAGTGACGTCATCCGTCAAGTTCCCCACGGCAGGATCTGGAAACAGGGCCACTTTGGAAAATGTAAGTATATTACAAATGTATTTACATTTATAAATTACAAGCATTAATACAGTCATTAAATCTCGAACAACCCCTTTAAACACGGATCCTATGTTTAAGCTCCATAGTGTTAAATGGTGGAAATATGTGGTTTTTTTTTAATAGGGGTTAAGCAAATATTGTTGATAGGAAAATACCGCCAACTGCTACAGGTTGAAGGACAGTGAACGTCTGTGCTAGATTTTGTTTGATCGTCCTGCCTTTATATATTTCTCAATTATGTATAAAAAATTGTATTTTATTGCTGCTGCTATATTAACACTCAGGACAGAATTATCTTATATGGGATATGAATGTGGATTCCAGGTGAAGAAAATAAACTTTATACTACTACAAGAACATGGCCTACGACAGTAACTGCAAAACAAACTTTTAGTTCTCTTTTTTTTGTTCTGCAAAGACATATTTCAGCTATAACTTTTATGTTCTATGTTGATGTAGTGTTGAGCACATGTCAAACATGACTCTGTCACGGATCAGCGCTCTTTTTATGTGAAGGAGCATTTCTATTTTTATTTTTTTTTTGAAGGGCTTATCTGGTGACGTAAAATTGATGGCCTATCCTCAGGATAGACTATCAATGTCTTATTGGTAGGGGTCCGACTATTGGCACCCCCGCCAATCATCTATTTGAAGGGGTTGCTCTGGAGCGCTGCTTCCCCTTCATTGCTGAGCATCAGACCCCCCACTGATCAGATATTGATGACGTATACTGATAGGCCATCAATTTTACGTCACCGTTTAACCCCTCAAACTACTTTTAGCCACAGCTGTACAACCCAAGGGGGACCCATAGGTGCTGATCATTCCTTATACCTAGGGTTGCTACCTTTTCCACCAAAAAATTCTAGCCAGGTTTAGGCCTTATTCAGACGAGCGTAATACTCGTCCGTGTGCTGTGCATGGAAATCGCGAGCATTGATTTCAATGGGGCTGTTCACACATGCGTGAGTTTTCACGCAGCGAGAGTCTGTTGCGTGAAACTCACCGCATGTCCTATATTGGTGCGTTTTCACGCACCTACGTGCCCATTGAAGTCAATGAGTGCGTGAAAACCACGCATCGCACATGGATGCACATCCGTGTGCTGTGCGTTATTTGCGCATCAATTCCATTGAAAAAAGAAGTGATTTGCGAGTGTGTGAAAAGCACATGCCACTCACAAAGCACACTGATTTAATAACGCAAAGCACACAGAGATTCATGCGTGTTTTTCACATGTGTAAATCTGTCACGTTCGTGTGAATCTAGCCTTAGTATGTCTTTACATGTGCCAGTTCTGTGCCTTCTTTTTTTGCACATTAATTTTATACTGGACCTAGTCCTGGTTCTGCTGACATTCCTAGTGCTGGGCAGGCTATGAAGGAATATCCAATCCACATAGGAAGTAACCTGCCTGCGCCTGTACGGTCTTACAAAATTACAGGCACTCGCTATTGCCAGTCAAGATGTTTTACTGGCACCGGCCTTCCAATGTTAATACCGACTGAGCCTGGTAAGGGCCGGTTCACATAAGCATTGGCTTTCCGTTCAGGGGTTCCGTCGGGTGAACCCCTCAATGGAAAGTCAAACGGAAACCTTAGCTTCCGTTTGCATCACTATTGATATCAATGGTGACAGAAACATTGCTAATGGTTTCCGTTTGTCACCATGCCGGCACGTTTTCATTTTTTTCGACTGAATCAATAGCGCAGTCGACTGCGCTATTGATTCCATCACAAAAACGGAAACCATTAGCCATGTTTCCGTTACCATTGATATCAATAGTGATGCAAACGTAAGCTAAGGTTTCTGTTTGACTTTCCGTTGAGTGGTTCACCCGACGGAACCCCTGAACGTAAAGCCAATGCTGATGTGAACAGGCTCTAACCCTACTTCTACCTCATTCCCGGACATTCAACCTGGCATTTGGTGCTTCCTTTTCTTGTAGGAGAGAAAGAGGACGACCCTTCTCTGTTTTATGATGCAATGCCTCCACAGAGCGAACCCTGGAACACTTCAACATTACTCATTAATATTAGTGATGGGCACAACCGGAGCTAAACCACCAGCCCCATGGTAAATGTAGGTGCTGTCTACGCCTTTAGATATACCATACATTTCATATAATTTTTTGGTTTAATAAAGGATTTATTTTGTCCTTGCACAATGGGGCTATATGTATATATGTTACTCAGAGGCATAACAGTAGAATCGCAGCTGATGTTTTCAGTCCAGAGCTCAATCATAGCTGGTAACGTACTGTAGTACAGGGTGGGCCATTTATATGGATACACCTAAATAAAATGGGAATGGTTGGTGATATTAACTTCCTGTTTGTGGCACATTAGTATATGGGAGGGGGGAAACTTTTCAAGCTGGGTGTTGACCATGGCGGCCATTTTGAAGTCAGACATTTTGTATCCAACTTTAGTGTTTTCATTGGGAAGAGGGTCATGTGACACATCAAACGTATCGAGAATTTCACAAGAAAAACAATGGTGTGCTAGGTTTTAACGTTACTTTATTCTTTCATGAGTTATTTACAAGTTTGTGACCACTTATAAAATGTGTTCAAAGTGCTGCCCATTGTGTTGGATTGTCAATGCAACCCTCTTCTCCCACTCTTCACACACTGATAGCAACACCGCAGAAGAAATGCTAGCACAGGCTTCCAGTATCCGTAGTTTCAGTTGCTGCACATCTCGTATCTTCACAGCATAGACAATTGCCTTCAGATGACCCCAAAGATAAAAGTCTAAGGGGGTCAGATCGGGAGGCATTTCTTCTGCGGTGTTGCTATCAGTGTGTGAAGAGTGGGAGAAGAGGGTTGCATTGACAATCCAACACAATGGGCAGCACTTTGAACACATTTTATAAGTGGTCAGAAACTTGTAAATAACTCATGAAAGAATAAAGTAACGTTAAAACCCAGCACACCATTGTTTTTCTTGTGAAATTCTCGATAAGTTTGATGTGTCACATGACCTTCTTCCCATTGAAAAAACTAAAGTTGGATACAAAATGGCCGACTTCAAAATGGCCACCATGGTCAACACCCAGCTTGAAAAGTTTCCCCCCTCCCATATACTAATGTGCCACAAACAGGAAGTTAATATCACCAACCATTCCCATTTTATTTAGGTGTATCCATATAAATGGCCCACCCTGTAGAATGAGCTCTGTCCGTAGAATATTTATTACTACCAAACTCATTCACATCTATGAACTCAGGATTATTGTATTGTGATTCAGTCAAGTGAAAGAGTTTATCATTTTGACAAATTAATGTTAACTGCAGAGGCAAAATGATCTGTGTAGGGCGGCATTCAGACATTTTTAATACAGCTCTGTACTGTAATTTTGGAGGGTTGGATCCATTCAGAACAAAACAGGGAAACTTTTCCCAAAGGCTTACATACTTTGTCCTGATGAGATCTGATTCCATTCTTGGCATTAAAGGGGGTTGTCCAGGTTTAGAAAAAAGGATTGTTTTTTTTCCCAGAAACAGTGCCATTCTTGTCCAAGGGCTATGTCTGGTATTGCAGCTCAGTCCCATTCAGGTGCATTATTCTATAGTATGAATACAGAGTATACAGTAATAACTGCACTAATAATTCAAAGCCTGGCCCATGGATTTAGGATGAACAGATTTTTGGGTTGAGCAGTCCAATTCTGTTGTCCCACACATACCCATGAGTCTACCTCTGGTCAATTGGATGATCTCATGAAGATTTATGCTCATTCACATTGCACAAGGTGTGAAAAAAACAAAACATATACATTGGGAACATTTTTTATATTCTGGATCCTTTAGTGTTAAGAGTTCATTTTATTGTACTGCCATTTTTTCCTAATTTAATACTTATTTGCGTATGGACATGTGAAATGTTGAAGATCTATACATGTGTCATCCGGAATACGGATAATCCAGCCCTTGTTTTCACCACAGAACTGCAGTATAAACTGGAATTTCACAAGACCAGAACCAGAAGCTTTAGGCTGGGTTCACACGACTTATTTTCAGGCATAAACGAGGCGTATTATGCCTCGTTTTACGCCTGAAAATAGGGCTACAATACGTCGGCAAACATCTGCCCATTCATTTGAATGGGTTTGCCGACGTACTGTGCAGACGACCTGTTATTTACGCGTCGTCGTTTGACAGCTGTCAAACGACGACGTGTAAAAATACAGCCTCGTCAAAAGAAGTGCAGGACACTTCTATACATTATATGCGGGACACTTCTTTCAGTCGTAATTTGAGCCGTTCTTCATTGAAGTCAATGAAGCACAGCTCAAAATTTACGGCCGTCAGAGAAGCCTCGCAAAATGTGAGGAGGAGGAATTACGGCTGAAACGAGGCAGCTGTTTTCTCCTGAAAACAATCTGTCTTTTCAGACGTAAATGCCTCTCACCGTGTGCACATACCCTTAGCATAGACACAGGAACGCATCTGATATACAGGGCTATGTTCACACGCTTAACAAAATACGGCTGAAAATACAGAGCTGTTTTCAAGCAAAAACAGCTCCTGATTTTCAGCAGTTTTTTAATCAAATTCGCGTTTTTTATGGCCGTTTTTGGAGCTGTATTTCTATTGAGGCAATGAAAAACCTCCAAAAATGGCTCAAGAAGTGACATGCATTTCTTTTTACGGGAGCGTCTTTTTACGTACCGTTATTTGAAGATGAGGCGTAAAAAAACGCCCCGTCGGAGCAGAACGCTGTATTTCCCATTGTAATCAATGGGCAGATGTTTGTAGGCATACTGCTTCCGATTTTTCAGCCAATTTTCGGGACGTTTACGACCCAAAAAATGGCTTAAAATATCCCATGTGAACACACCTTTAGGGTATGTGCACACGTAGTGTTTTTAGGCGTATTTCAGGGAGTTCACGCCTTGAAAAAATAGAAGCAGAACGCCTACAAACATCTGCCCATTGATTTCAATGGAAAATACGGTGTTCTGTTCCAACGGGGCGTTTTTTTACATGTCGTTTTCCAAAAACGGCACGTAAAAAGACACCCGTGAAAAAGAAGTGCATGTCACTTCTAGGGACGTTTTTGGAGCAGTTTTTCATTGACTGAAGAAAAACAGCTCCAAAAATGGGCGTAAAAAAACGAAGTGAAAATCGCAAGTGGCTTAAAAAACGTCTGAAAATCAGGAGCTGTTTTCCCTTGAAAACAGCTCCGTATTTTCGGACGTTTTTGATTTTGTGTGTGAACATACCCTTATAATCATAGTGGCATATTTTGTATTGGGATTTTATATTGGGCTTCCTTCCTCAATGCTTTTAGTAGAGCTGATCGAAGATTTGCTGAATGGACGGGCAAAATTACTATCATGGGTCCGCTTTTCCGGAGGACAACGTAAAATGAAATACTAGAATACAGATTCCTATTTCAGCCTTGTCTATATGAGGCAAACATGGCTATGTAATAGGAAACGTACTTATCGGAAATATCTTGCAGGTGTATTTTCACATTCGCTCATCTCTACAAGCCCAATTTCAGAAAGTTTAAATCCAGAATATTTGATACTGGACTAAAGAAAATTTACTGTAACACCCCGGTGCATTGCAAACAGTTTATGAACTCCAATAATACTTTAATGAGAATGATCTTCAGTTGTTTATTTCATAACATTTGTAATAAAAGGTTTCTGTCTTTTTTATCTTGAAAAGAACATTTTCATTATTTGAAAAAAAATACGTTAAAAATAAAAAACACTTTTATAACATCTAAGACAAGCTCAGGAAACCCAGACAATAATATACATGGTCACATTTTTTTTCTCATTTTAGGCATAAATCTACAAAACAAACATTTGTACTACAGACATCAATGCCGTATCAGACTAAATGGCACCCCCCTTCCCCTCCCCCTCCCGATTATTTCAGACAATCCTATATTAGAAAATGACATGCGTTACGTGCTCTCCACCAGCGTATAAGGCACTGAAAGCATTGGGAGGATATAAAAGATGAACGGTGGGTTTACTGTTTCTTTAAGAATTGTTCGGTAGTCCAGCAAAAATGACACATATGCATAAATAAAACGTGCCAGGTCATCAATGCAATAAAAATATACCACTGTATTGTAGATCTAGCACCTCCATGGGTGGTACATTAATGGGGGGGGGGGGGGGGGGTGGGGGTGTTTGTTCCCACTTTTAGCTCAGGCTACCAGTAAATGCAGTGCGATATAGGAGGAAGCTCGTTACTTTCACTTCCTTATTCTGTTGAATTGATACTGAGAAGATAAAA
This sequence comes from Rhinoderma darwinii, assembly GCF_050947455.1. Taxonomy (NCBI): domain Eukaryota; kingdom Metazoa; phylum Chordata; class Amphibia; order Anura; family Rhinodermatidae; genus Rhinoderma; species Rhinoderma darwinii. The sequence continues at coordinate 54,434,578 of NC_134697.1, read as the reverse complement.
ATCTGTTCAACATTGATGGCAGATCACTAGGATATGCCTTCCGTGTTTGATCAGTTCGACCCCCATTGTAGTGGATGGGGCTATGCTTTAAGGGTATGTTCACACGGCCAAATTTCAGACGTATACGAGGCGTATTATGCCTCGTTTTACGTCTGAAAATAGGGCTGCAATACGTCGGCAAACATCTGCCCATTCATTTGAATGGGTTTGCCGACGTACTGTGCAGACGACCTGTTATTTACGCGTCGTCGTTTGACAGCTGTCAAACGACGACTCGTAAAAATACAGCCTCGTCAAAAGAAGTGCAGGACACTTCTTTCAGACGTTTTTGGAGCTGTTTTCTTATAGACTCCAATGAAAACAGCTCCAAAAACGAGTTGGTAAAAATGCGAGTTGGTAAAAAACGTCTGAAAAGCAGGGTCTGTTTTCCCTTGAAAACAGCTCTGGATTTTCAGACGTTTTGGTTGACTACGTGTGAACATACCCTAATACTAGAGAGTGCAAGAACAAGAGTGGCTCTCTGTCCGATCAAACCGTTTTTTTGCGATTGGATCACATTCTGATGACAAATCCTTGGGATATGCCATCAATCTTGCCAATTAAAGAATCCCTTTAACAGAGAACCTGTCACATGCCCAAAAAACTGCAGCTGGCATCTCCGTTAGATTGCAGGCACCGGACAGATTCTGACGCTTTTCTTTTTTTCTTCTAGCCCCCACCGTTGCGGAGATATCGGAGCCGTTAGTTCAGGTGTCCGATATGCAAATGAGTGGGCGGGTAACACCAGGTCTCATTTGCATATCAGACACCAGAAATAACAGCCCTGATGTCGGAGTAACGGTGGGGACTAGAAGAAAAACATTAAAAGCTGCAGAATCTGTGAGACGCCTGCAATCTAACAAAGAAGCAGTTTTTTGGGCAGGTGACAGGTCCTCTTTAAATCCTGAAGTAACTGGTAGATATGTGCTGCGTACTTGAGGCATTTAGCGCAGGGTTTCCTTACATGCTATGACCTCTACTACATATATCTACACCTATACACATCTGGGATTCCTAACTGGCTAAGATAAAAGTTATGTCATCCAGTAATACGGAATAATAATAAGAACTAGGGCTTGTTCACATGTAACGGAATTAAAAAACACTATTTCCTGCGTTTTTTACTGCAGAAAATGTTGCGGATTTTGCGGCGTTTTTTTCAATGCTGGGAGATGGTGACAACTTCTTTGAAAAACGCAGCAATCCAGTCCACTTTCTGCAGCAGGAATTGACATGCTGTGGTACGAAAAATACGCACCGCAGGTGAATTTTTGCTTAGAAATTTTCCGCAGCGTGTGGATGAGATTTGTTAAATCTCACCCACTTTTGCTGCTACTGTATTCTGCTGTATCCGCAATTCAAGATGGAAACTACGCAGCAATTCAGTTACGTGTGGACAAGCCCTAAACTTCAACTTGCTTATTTTTTTGACCCCCAATTATAGCAATCTGAATACACAAACAATTGTTCAGATATTTTGCTAGGTTTAGAACAATTTTAACAAGCTTTTCTTATTTTAGTTAAATATTAATACATTTCCCTCAGATACATTTATATTTGAATGGTGACCAAATATCTAATGTTTGTAAACCCAGCCTAAATCATAGCGAAGTCCAAAAACACCAGAACTGTGATCCCAGGGTCCAGGGTTTATTTCAGGGTCTCCTGGTCCGTGTTTTCAGGAAGGTGTACACCCATACTTTGTAATAAGTTAGAAACTGGTCCAGCCAGTCCAGATTGAGAGCTGAACGATTCAAGAATATTTGTGACCAAGTTTAGGTCCACATCCACTGGGGTCAAGTCTGTCTCATCGGCATTCACCTCTTCCTCCTCATCAGCTTTTGTGGGCTGGAATACTTCCTGCTTGGAAAGAAAGGAAAATTAGGAATAATATGCAAGGCTTTGTTTACGCGGCAGATATTTGAAGTGGAAAGAGGCGACACGTCATTGCCCATTCAATTGGTTAATATACGCGTCGCAACGCGACACAGTTTTCAATTCCGTGTGTGGAAAATTTGTATGAAAAATAGGGCTGTTTTGCATTAAAATCAATCAAACGTCGTTTGTAAGCGGTTTTCACATGTATTTCAGTACAGAATAAGTGCGGTTTTCAAGCCAAAATACAAGTGAAAATTTGATGTCTGAACAAAGCCTAAGAGTGACCTCCCCGCACTACGTCAAAAAAATGTTGATCGTGAACTTACAAGCTACCTGATGAAAATTAAAGAGACTCTGTCACCACATTATAAGTGCCCTATCTCCTATATAAGGAGAGCGGCGCTATAATGTAGGTGGCAGTAATACTTTTTATTTTAAAAAAACGATCTGTTTTCACCACTTTATTAGCGATTTTAGATTTATTCTCACGAGTGTCTTAATGCCCAAGTGGGCGTGTTTTTACTTTCGACCAAGTAGGCGTCGTACAGGGGAGTGTATGATGCTGACCAATCGGCATCATGCACTCCTCTCCATTCATTTACTCAGCATATAGGGATCCTGCTAGATCCTTATGTCCTGTTTTATACTAACACATTAACAATACTGAAGTGTTTAGACAGTGAATAGACATTCCACAGGATGTCTATTCACAATCTCTGCACTTCGTTACAGCAGAGGAAGCGTGATCTCGCGAGATTATGCGGTAAATGACAGGTTACAACGAGATCACGCTTCCTCTGCTGTAACTAACACAGACAGAGTAACGAAGTGCAGAGATTGTGAATAGACATCCCGTGGAATGTCTATTCACTGTGTAAACACTTCAGTATCGTTAATGTGTTAGTATAAGACAGCACATAAGGATCTAGCAGGATCCCTATGCGCTGTGTAAATGAATGGAGAGGAGTGCATGACGCTGATTGGTCACTGATTGGTTAGCGTCATACACTCCCCTGTACAACGCCCACTTGGTCTAAAGTAAAAATACGCCCATTGGCCATTAAGCAATTCATTAGCATAAATCTAAAATCTCTAATAAAGTGGTGAAAATAGATCGTTTTTTTAAATAAAAAGCATTACTGTCACCTACATTATAACGCCGATCTCCTTATGTAGGAGACAGGGCACTTATAATGTGGTGACAGAGTCTCTTTAAAATAATTACCGCATTTTTCTTCTTGGTGAAGCTTTTCCCAATGTTTGTCTGTGCCAGTTCCCGGTCCATAACATCCATATAAGAGTGTAGGCTTTGCAGGGCATCTGCGTTCACTGATGTGGCTTGATCATCATCCAAATCTTCATCGCTGTTTAGTAACTCAAAGTCTTCTTCTGAGTCCAGATCATCAGAATCAAGTTCTTCTGGACTTGGACCTGTGGAATTAATAAGAGAATGAATGGAATGTCTTTCTGAAAGGAACGCTCTGCAGCTCGAAAAGCTTATTGGCACCGTAAAAAAAAGTCACAATTTCAATATTATTGTTGTTTCCCCATAGAAATGTGAGAATTTCAGTTTTATTTATCTTATGCTAGAGTAAGACTCAAACCATAACAATAACCCAACAAAAGAAAACTCACCAAGGATTTTTTCCAAAGCACTCGTGAAAGAATCAACATCAAATGTGACTGGTGCTTCTGCAGGATTCCTGCAAATGTCATGAAAACAAAAGCATGTACTTATATTAGTAACAGTGGCTAAAAACCAGGCAACATAGGTCTGTATGTAGCGCCAGCCCTAATTAATGGGATAGGAAGATGCCCACAGACGGCCTCTTCACCAGTCTGTGGTATAGTCATCTTCCATACGGAGACAGGTTTTGTGTAACCCCTTAAAGGGGTCTTCCCATGAGGGACATTTATGACATATGACCCTATTGTCGGGTTCGCAGTTTGTCCTTCCACAGAACACTTCTGGTAATTACTAATCACTGGATAACGGGAACACCCCACAAGACCTGCCATTTTGGAGCTACTCAGACCCAGTCATCTACCCATCACAACTTGTCCCTTGTCCAAGTCGCTCAGATCCTCACACTTGCCCATTTTTCCTGCTTCCAACACATCAATTTCAAGTTCTGACTGTTCACTTGCTGCAAAATATATTCTGACCCTTGATAGATGTCATTGCAACAAGATAATCCATGTTATTCACTTCGCCGGTCAGTGGTTTTAATGTTATGACTGACTGGTGTATGTAAAAGTAATTTTTCCATGTCAAAGGCAACCACAGCCTTTAGGAAAATTATTTTATGTATTCATTTTCAATGTTGCGGGTGGGGGCTACCTGTAAAAAAAAACACAATCTCGCTGCTGGTGGTGTTTAATATTAGGCATACTCTGGTATTTGGCGGCCAGCAAAATCTTGAATACAAGAATGACTTAATAGTAAGGAACATTTAATGAATATACCGTACATACCAGGGCACCTCCGCTCCTTCATGTGAAGACACTTTGGAGATAAACGCCTTCATGCTGTCAGTCACTTCACACAAGTTATATTGGGTGTCATACTCAGTGGCCACTTCATTGGAGCCTGCAGCCTTCTGCAAGATCTGCTCCAACATTTCTGGTGACAAGTCCAACCAGCCGTCATCTTCAAGCAAACAAGCATGTTACAATGGATGGGATATGTTCTTATTATAATCCCTATATTCTTTGGTTATGTAGGATAACCATACCTGAAGAAAATGTAGTCCAAACAATCTAGTGTCCCTTCCCAATGCAAAGCTCACAACAGATCATCTAAACCGTGAGATGGTGGACATTGGGTAGTGTGAAGAAGTGTATAAGTGTAAGCGGTAGTGGCAATGACGTGATAAGAAGCTCGCAGGGCTGCAGCAAATTCAACTACATCGGCAGAATGCAAGTCGCCATTTACAGCATTTTTTACTTTAAATATGGACCAACAGGGAACAGGCTGAATGCAAGGTGATCCCCGATATATAAATGCAGGTTTATCAAAGTTGAGCCTGCTCTAGTGAGATTTCAGATGCCGGTTATCATGGTGATGTTTGGTTAGACGTTATCACAATAAAACTGATGCCGATCTTGAGTTTGGGAGGATGTGAAGATTTACCTTCATCCGGAGGAAGACGAGTCTCTTCTTTTTTCAGCTCCTCCATGTTAACAGTCAGGGTGCCAAGTAATCTCAGGACTTCTTCACCAGGACTCAGGTTTGCTGAACTAGGTAAAGTCAATGTTTCATCAGGTATTCCAGATCACTCTGGAGACTATATAAGATCGGGGAAATGGGAAAGCTTTGGGCAATCTCTTTTTGTTAGAAGGGTCCTCAACGATAACCTGATCTCGGTGTCCGGCTGCTGGGACCCACATCAGCCGTTATCTGTGGGGAGCCTGGCAGCAAGTGTTCAATTCCCCTATAGCACTACCATTGCAAAATTAAAAAATCTTTGGACTGTCCTAATGTGCGGAAGTGCCATGTCCCCCAGAGAGATGCTCTTTCTAGTCTCTCTCCGCTTCACAGTGGTCCATAGCTGGTTGCAAGGCATTCGTCAGATCGGACGTGCAATTAATAGTGCGCAGGTGTGTGCATATCGAGGCAAGAGTGTGGGTCGGGGACCTTCCCATGACCTTCAGAAGCCACTAAATAATGGGGCAGTTTAGTACAATGCGTCTGCCGTGACGTCTTCTCTTTGATGGTTCACATTTCATAATCTGGCCCCTCACCGATCCCAAGAATCTGTGTTAAATCATAATTTTACTGTACGTTTTTAAAAACATTTTTATATACCGCTTACCTATCTGGCTTGAATACGGACTGCTGGAAGTAAATTTCAGCTTTCTTCAAAAGTTCACAATATTGTGCGGATCCCTCCATTTCACCCTAAAAAGTGAAGCCAAGGCAGTTAGACACAAATAACAAGTAGTTACGGCAGAGAAATGTAAATAGCTGCAAGGTTTTAAACCCAAAAAGCACTTATATCTTAAAATGCTTGTTAAGGAACTATTTGTAATACGAACCTATGTACGCGTTCTCCTAAAATACTGAATGACCCGGTCTGTATATTAAAATAACACTCTGGGCATAACACGGTGCTATGCCTGGTGCAGAACCTTAGGGGGCGTGCATGACAATTTCAAAGAACACCATAGAAAGAATCCCTGAGCCCCTCAGGCCCTGCACTAAGCATTACACAGTATAACAGTTTGCCAGGAGTGTTAGGCTGGGTTCTTACGGCTTCGCAATATACATCTGAAAATCTGGAGCTGTTTTCGCTTGAAAACCTCTCCGTATTTTCAGACGTTTTTGTAGCAACTCGCGTTTTTTGCGGCGTATTTTATTTCAAGGGAGTCAATAAAAAACGGCTCCAAAAACGTCCCAAGAAATGACCTGCACTTCTTTTTACGCGGCGTCTTTTTACGCGCTGTATTTTGAAAATGACGCGTAAAATTACACCTCGTGGGAACAGAACACCGTAAATCCCATTGCAAGCAGTGGGCAGATTTTTGGAGGCGTAATGGTGCCATTTTTTCAGGCGTAATTCGAGTCGTAAACGGCTCAAATTATGTCTGAAAACACATCGTGTGAACATACCCTTAACTGTGGTAATAACTTCGGAATGCTTTTACCTATCCAAGCAATTCAGAGATTGTTTTCTTATGACACATTGGACTTTATGTTACTGGCAAAATTTGCTCGATACATTCAGTATTTAATTGTGAAAACCACCAAAATTTAGCGAAAAATTGCATAAATTTGCATTTTTCTACATTTAAATGTATCTGTGGAAATCTCTCAAAAGTGACCCCATTTGGGAAACTACGCCCCTCAAGGAAATTATCGAGGGGTATAGTGAGCATTTTGACCCCACAGGTTTTTTGCAGAAATTATTGCAAGTAGGCCGTGAAAATGAAAATCTAGGTTTAGCCGATTTTTTTCTCATTTTCACAAGGACTAAAAGGAGAAAAAGCACTGCAACATTTGTAAAGCAATTTCTCCCGAGTAAAACAATACCCCACATGTGGTCATAAACGGCTGTTTGGACACACGGCAGGGCTTAGAAAGGAAAGAGCGCTTTTGGAGCTCGGATTTAGCTGGAATGGTTTGCGGAGGCCATGTCGCATTTGCAAAGCCCCTGAGGGACCAAAATTGTGACAATGCCCAAAAAGTGACTCCATTTAGGAAATTACACCCCTTGAAGTATTCACCTAGGGGTGTAGTGAGCATATTAACCCCGCAGGCGTTTTTCAGAAAGTAGTGTGCCCTCGATGTTGCAGAGTGAAAATTGGATTTTTTCCGTAGATATGCCAATATGTGGTGCCCAGCTTGTGCCACCGTAACAAAACAGCTCTCTAATTATTATGCTGTGTTTACCGGTTCTGGAAACACCCTACATGTGGCCCTAATCTTTTGCCTGGGCATTCGACCAGGCTCAGGAGTGAAAGACAAAGCCTATCTGTACATTGAAGAAGAAAAAAATGGCAGAGATATGTAACCAAACATAAATAGATTATAAATGTGAAATAATTCACATATATCCATGATTTCTAGGGCATTTAAGAAAAGTATACCAAGCGTAACTTGGTGCATTGACCCAAAAGGACATCGAGAGAAAACCTACAAATAGAGAGGGTCAATAATTACACAATAATCATAATGAAAAAAAGTTTTTTTAACTTTATTGAAGACATGTATCCGAAAACTATAAAAAAAAAAAGTCGTACAATGCAAATGATGGCGTCAGCCTGTGCCAGGAGTATGTATTGGAGTCAAAAGATATGTGAAAAATGACATAGTTTACTGGTATATATATATATGAAGAACTATTGCAATGAGACCTTTTGCGAAAAGATGTGTGTGTAAATACAATATCTGATAGAACTCGTGTTGGAACAAATTCCAGCTAGAAATTACAAAACAAGCTGTCAGGACCAACAGTGAAATTATGTAATGCAGGTCCAACATATGAAAAAACCATGTCCACCAGCCTGAATATGAATAAACAAATATAGTAACAACCAGAAAGAAGCCAAAAAGCTGCCCCCAGAAAAAGTCATGACAAATGTGATCAAATTGTGGGCACACTATTCAGCATGGCCGTAAGGCAAATAGAAAGTGGATCATGATTTAACATGGCCATGCGCACACACACATGGAGGTAAGAGACCATGGACCCCCGGACAAAGGTATCAGCCGAAACGCGTATCAGGTCTGGCGTCATTCCCTGTGCAGAAGTTCCAACATGGGTGTCTATTTGTGTTAGTTTTCATGGTCTCTTACCTCCATCCAGGTGTGTGCACATGGCCATGTTAAATCAGGATCGCCATCATTTGCATTGTACGACTCATTTTTAATCATTTTTGTATACGTCTTCAATAAAGTAAAAACTTTTTTTCATTATATTATGATTATTGTGTAATTATTGACTCTCTCTATTTGTAGGAGTAGGAGTGAAAGGGTACCATGAGAAGTTGAGGCCTAATTTGGCGATTTACAAAGTATTGGTTCACAACTGAAGAGGCTCTGATGTGAAATAATAAAAGAAACACCTGAGAAGTGACCCCATTTTGGAAACTGCACCCCTCTAGGCATTTATTAAGGTGTAGTGGGCATTATCACCCAACAGGTCTTTTCCATAAATCATTGCGCTGCGGATGGTGCAAAGTAAAAATTTCAATTTTTTCCAAGATATGCCATTTCAGTGGCAAATATGTCGTGCCCAGCTTGTGCCACTGGAGAGACACCCCAAAAATTGTTAAAAGGGTTCTCACGGGTATCGCGATGCCATATATGTGAAAATAAACTGCTGTTTGGGCACACTGTAGGGTTCAGAAGGGAGGGAGCACCATTTGGCTTTTGGAGCGTGGATTTTGCTTGGTAGTAGTTATGTTTGGAGTTTTACTGGTATTTTAGTTTTATAATGTGGGGGTACATGTAAACTGGGCAGAGTATATCAGGGGCATAGTCAGGTGGTATAATAATGGGGTAAAATAATCCATAGATGTGTGCTACGCTGTGACACAATCCTTTCTGCACAGGCCGGTGTCTCACTAATAAATGTCCTTTCTTATCCCCCTTTTGGTCCGCACTCCGCACATTTGTAGTTTGGGGAATTTTGCTGGGAAAGTGTTGTCCTGTTATAATACGGGCACCCTTGCTTCCAGCAGATGTGTTTGGGCCCTACACTTTCCCTGATTTTAGGGCCTTGATAAATCGCCTCTTGAAACAGAAGAAATCTTCCCCTCGGGCCGGCACAACTGCATATTTTTTTATTTCCTGACTTATTGGAGCCTTAACTAATTTTATTTATTTAAAGACGTAGTGGTATGAGGGCTGTTTTTTTGCGGGACGAGCTGTAGTTATTATCATTTTTGGGTACATGCAACTTTTTGATCACTTTTTATCCTATTTTTTGGGAGGCAAGGTGACCCCTAAAACTGGTTTAGGCTCTGTTCACATCTGCGTTGTGGGTTTTCCGTTGCTCTGCTCCGTCAGAGGAGCAGAACAAGGAAAATTGGCAGAGACTGTTCCGTTGCACCGCCGGCGGCCGACGGAACCCATTGACTTTAATGGGTTTAGTCAACTTTCCGTCGGGATGTCCGTGGTTTTACTATAGTGCCGAACGCTGTACTATGGTTTCTTTTCATTTCTGCCGGATCTGCGACGGAGGCCCCTAAAAGAAGAAATAATTAAATAAAATAATAATAAGGGTATGTGCACACGCAAACTCAAAAACGTCTGAAAATGCGGAGCTGTTATCTGGGGAAAACTGCTCCTGATTTTCAGATGTTTTTTTAAGCCACTCAAGTTTTTCACTGCGTTTTTTATGGCCGTTTTTGGAGCTGTTTTTCTATGGAGTCAGTGAAAAACGGCTCAAGACGTGACATGCACTTCTTTTTTGCGAGCATCTTTTTACGCGCCGTTTTTAGAAAATGATGCGTAAAAAAAACGCTCCGTCAGAACAGAACGCCGTATTTCCCATTGAAATCAATGGGCAGATGTTTGTCGGCGTTCTGCTTCCGTTTTTTCAGGTGTTTTTCGAGGAGTAAATGCCCCGAAATACGCCTGAAAACACTATGTGTGCACATACTCTAACCCTCCACTCACCCACAACACATAAAGGCTCCTTCAACCCTTTATTTCATGAAAATAATATTGTTCTACTAAATGCAATCTTTTTTCTCCAACTTGCCTTAAAGGGGTTCCCCACTTTGGACACTCCCTATTTGTTAGAAGGGTGGCTTGACAATAAGCTATTCATAAAGTGTCCCCCTGCTAGGAGCCCCAAAAATAAGCTGTTGGTAAAGAGCCCTCCCGTATTAAACGCAGATTTTTTTTTTTAAGAGGGTATGTGAAAATGGGTTTTCTAAACTGGACAACAGAGAGCCTTTATCTCCTCTACATCAAATCTGTCCTCTTTGCATGTACATGCCCACAGCATCAGGTGCCAGGGCACAACTGTACAAGCATGTGGTTACTAATGACCAATGTAACTGATAATTCTGTGGCTAATCCTGACAAACCTAATTGACTTAATTGAGATCCGGCAGGTTCCAGTGTTTTTGATGGCAAGAGTTGTGCTGCAGGCTGTGACTAGATTTCGGAAATACCAGAAAACCTCACATAAACCCCCAAAGGACCCCATTAACACTAATATGAAGCGGTTTTCGCAGCATTTTTTGCCCACGGTGCAAAAAATGCGGCAAATTGAGTGCAGGCAGGTCAAAATCTGAAGGAATTTTGAGTTAGATTTTTCTGCCTGCAAAAAACATACCCTGCCTGTGTGAACATACCCTAATATGTCACGACTTTAAAAGCTTTTTTGCAACTAGAATATAAGGGCTGAGCTTAAATTTTGGATCATATTAAACCTCAGAATCTTAGCTTTCAAATCATACCAAACAATATGTGGGTCGCAGCACTTATTGGGAGCAGAATGAAAAGTTTTAATTCCTGTTTCTGTGTCCCTGTAAGGGAGGGGGGGGGGGGGCTGAAAGGGTTAGCAGCAAGAAAGATCACAGCTTGTTACCTCTCCCCTCCACAGCCTTCCAGAGACCCCAGGGGAATGATGCAGAAACGTTTCTTTATGTTATCAACTCTATTATCATTGAGAAAGAATATGTGGTTTTAGGGGGGGGGGGGGGGTCTTTTTTTCCTACTATGAGGGTGAGATGAGCAGTAACAAAGTGTATTCACCTCCTGCGCCAAACCAGACCATTTGTAGCCTCAGTGACTCGGACGTGTCCCAGCATCTGTTTCAAAAAGATTCTTGGACTATTCACTCCTGGTGTTTTTGGAAGGATATATGATGTAGACAGGCATAAGTGGCAAGTATAAACTCTGCACATCTTAAACTTTTATTTTGAGGAGGTGTCGTGTGAGATTCAGGCTCTGCTAGGGTCAGACTTTTAGCCACAAACATGACTTTTTATGCATTTTTTACACAACATTTAGCGGAGTGTAAAATGTTATAATTTAGGTATTTTTGTGCATTCCAAAAGTGTGAAAGTTGTTGTGGCAGCGTAAGAGTTAAGACGATAATCTATCTAGTGAATAAATACAATTACACATTTTTATGAATAATTAAACTGGTCATACCTTAAAGAAATCGTTCTTTTTCAGGTTGTTTAAAAATCCAGTCCAGAGTGGGCTACGTAAAGGATGTCTTGTGGCCAATGCGTCAGACCCTTCACATTTGGAACACAACATCTCGAAACCATGCGCCTAATGGAAAACCAGGTAAAAATGATGAGGACGTTCAACTTCAGCAAACACTGAAATAACTGCAAATTCATAAAAAGACAATTCAAAGACCTCTGGTTATTAAAAGAACTTGGATTATTAGTTGGTTAAAGAAATGGTTCCTCTTATAGTAAAGTAGCTGTTTTGTTAAAACACAGAAATTGTTTGTTTTCATAAGAATTCTCATGAGTGGTCAAACAAAATGATTCTCTATTGTTGGGAAATATTAAAAGGGTTTTCTATGAATAAAGTTCAGTCTTTAAATAATGAAAAAAGTTCTGCAACTTTCTAATATATACTTTGTGTTTGAACTCGTCACCATATTTAATATCTCTGTTTGCGGAGAGTGAATAGAAGAGGTCAGAGGTGCACAGCTCATTACAAGAGTGAGCTCTGACAGACTTGATCATGACAGGTTTTCAGCCTCTGGATGTGTTTCCATTCACTGACTGCAAGAGATTCTGAAAATGGTGAGGATTTGAAAAATAAAAAAGTTGCAGAAATGTTAATTTCATAATTGAACAAGCTTTATTGACGTTCAAGCACAAACTGCATTTGTTGTAATCCTTGTAGATCTTGTTAACATAGTTCAGATTTGATGAAGATTTTGTTTATTTGTTTCTTTAAGCCAAAACCAAGAACGGAAACTAAGCAGAAGAAACATATAAAAGGAATGCCTTAAAGTGTCTCCTCTCAGAGAACCAATTCTGGTTTTGGCTTAAAATGCATGCAAAATCTGCATCAAATCTGCACTGTGTGAACAAGGCCATATAAGCTCTTACTTTATTGCTACACTTATTTTCATCACAATTTCCATGGAGGACGTGTAAATGCTAAATATTTTAAATTCTGAGCAGGAGGCCTTAATCAGGCTTGTAATCCTATAATCCATGGCACACCAGCTAAATGCAAAGTGATGTTGCGTACAAACATTAAAGTGCAATATCTACAAACCTTTCCCCAGGAACTGACGGGATCCTTTTAAAAGGTTTTCCCACAAATAACATTTATAACCTAAGCCACAAGATAGGTGATAAACGTTAGATCGAGGTGGTCCGACTGCAGAGACGCCCACTGATAGCTAGAATAGAGGATCCCCCTTCCTCTCTACTATGACGGCCGCGGCGGGGGAGCGTTGTATGGAGCAATTGATGGGCATGCACACTGCCGTTCCGTACAACTACCGGTATATGAGAGAGAACATTTATCATCTTTGCTGTGGATGTTATTGTTGGAGAAAATCCCTTGAAGTAAACAGTTACATCAGTTAGATCAGATAGAAGTATACCACTTATTGTCCCTGCTGGGTATTAAGACCAAATAAACACCATTTACCAGCTTCATTCCCAGCTCATGCGCTTTGTACTGGGGATGCGTGAGGGCAGGAAGGCTGTACCCGCTGCGCTTGTCAGCATGGAACCTCTGCTGGCTGACTTGAGCATATAAACACTTTGTAAATGTCACCTGTGAATGACAGATTGGGAGATCTATGAAACATATGTACATTTAATAAGTAACAGTGGATAGAAGAAAGTCTATGCCATGATGTGTGATCAAGGGAAGAATAAATGAAGTTTTCTTACAGACGTCAACACTCGCAATTCAGGTCTGAAATGATGAAACGTGCGACAGGTTTTTAGGTCGATAGGGTCTCGGAGATAAAACGCTTGGACTGCTGCTGCGATCAACTGCGGACGCACTTTTAATATAGCTGCGATCTTAGCAGGAACCAAACAATGGGCTCGATGGAAGGAGTCCCGAATTTTCTCAGGGTACCTAAAGAATATTTTAAAAAGACATCAATTACTGAAAAAAAAATCAACACTGTAAATGTCAGAAAATGATGTTATTAGCCAAAATAATCAATTAAATACCAATTTATCACCACATCTGAATGGTTCTCTCCTGGATGTACTAAAACAATACACAGAACAGTATAACTTACTTATAATTTACCTAAAACAGACCTATTTTTTTAAATTATACTAAAAAGGAGGAGATTTCCCCTTTAAATGATCATACATTTAACTAAATGGACTTGGTCTTCCAGAAGGGGCAACACCTTATGTAAATGAAGACCCTCTGGCGATCAGCTGATCGTTGCAAGTACTGCAGCGGAGACTAAGGGAAGCTGCAGGGGCCTCGCACATTTTCTAATAAATGGGAAGCCATGTAAGACTTGGATAAGCGGACTGCTCCAGAGCGGCACCAGCACTTTAAAGTGACTTTGTGCTCTGGGTAGTAGAGGGCACCCCCTCCTCTAGAACGTCCATTTGCCCTAATAATTCATAGGTTTACTGAAGCTTAAAGTAGACATTGCCATCTAGTAAGCTGCAGACCCTAAGAAGTCCTCTAAAGTTGCCCAACACATAAGATAGAAAGATGACAGCACTGGGCTATTTAGTCATATGAATGGTCCACACATATCAGATGCCATTGGCCATTACAGTTGCACATACTACCTTTTCAGACAACTACTGTCTGATATTGCAAATACTGTACAAATTATACGCAAGCCGACTAACAACGTGCTCAGCCTACAATAAAATACAGATACCATTGCAGATAAAAAGGGGCCAGAACAATACATTCTGACCAACCACCGTTTCAGCAAATATGCCGAATGTCAGATTTAAGCAGAGCAAGACAAATGAGAGTGATCACAATAAATAAATGCCATACCCATTAATTCGCCGGTTTATAGGTTTAGCAATAGACTCTGTTGCTGCAAAGGCCTCTGGATGAGCAGAAAGTAAAACGAGCGCTTGTGATAGGTTCATACTGGAAGCTGGGTCCGCTAGATCGCCCTCATCTTGCTGCAGTGGTATAATGCACAGCTTTCCCCGGTAAAAGAAGACCTGGTAAGGCAAAGTATAGAGCAACTCAGCAGAACCTCAGGAGCGGAGTGTAACTTGGCAGGTCTTGTTTGTCTCACATGTGGACTGTATATGCCATAAATGTCTGGCAGGTGGGGCTCCACTTTTGGGGGCGTTTTGCAATTGCCACAAAAAAAAATGGGGAGAACAGCACGTATGCACGGCCAGATCTCCACCTCATTTCATTCTCACTCAAGTGCTGAACAGGAGATATGCCATAAATATCTCCAATTGGAAGGATCATGCCTAGTGTAGGGCCTGAGGGGCTGTGAATCACAGAAGAGGCTCCAAAGAGAGAATACCAGTCATGCACCGCCCCCTTCAGGCCTGAGCTAGGCATAACACCGTAACAGTGCCCCCCAGTAGTGCCAGTCAAATAGTGCCCTAAAATGACATTGCCAGCCACACAGTGCCCCTGGGGGTGTCACATAGAATGGCTTTGCGGGCTGCATGCACCCCTTTCACAGAGCCACTGTATGCCGTGTTTAGGAGAGCCTATAGGGCCTCAGTGAGTGAACTTGACTTTAAAAGGATTGTCCAGAAAAAAAACAAAAAAAAGAGTACATACCCGATTGGAGCTATTTTCAGGCTTCAACCACTTGGGCAAGAAATCGGCTGCCTCGATCAGCAGAAACTCTCCATCATTGTCCTCAACCCTGCAGCGAACATGAGAGAAACATACAAAGCTCAGCTATGTGGAGAGACGTTTAGTCTGTTCCTCTCTCCACAGTCTTCTGTTTGGCAGCAATAACTATCAGGATATCTCAAAAGACGACCGTTCTCCTAATACAACTATTAACATGGAGAAAGGGCAGGGAGAGAACCTTAAAAATGTCTCTGGTGCAGTTTTAGGCATTTCTAGCAGCTTCTTCTAGAAACCATTCAGACCAAATTGATGTTCAGTCCACAATAGCGCACATACTGCAGTCAGTAGTGCTATGTAGTTGCTGGCGTATATTTACCTGTATGCAGTGAAAACTCCAGGGGAAGAAGTATATAATGCACATAGATGTCATTTGATGGAGCACTACATAAAAAAAACCTTCTACTATGTATGTCCTGCATCTAACATGCCAGCCTAAATCTGATCTATCATTTCTGGAAATGATGTGATGTGGAGCATTTCTGTGGCATGACAGCGCTGTCACCTCCAGTTGGTCAGTGTGGTGGCTGGAACTTCAGCAGGTTACCCCAGGTGATTACAACTTTGAGGGATAGGGGATTACTAAAACCTTTAATCAAATAGAATTTTACATTTTTGCATGGAGATATATCTATTGCTTCTCCGTTCTGATTGGGGTTTGCCACTCCATTTTTCTGCTAGAGAGCTCCAAACAGGGGCTTCCCTTCACAAAGCCATAGTCAAACGATACAATTCTGGCTGCCAGCAGCCACCACTAGTGGGAGCTAACTGCGTATGAATCTTTACAGCTCATTAAATTAAATAATAAAAGCACCTAAACGCCCCTACTGGTGGCTACAGACACTGCAGACACACAGCACATCCTTATTTAAAGCGGATCTGTAATATATTTATGCTGCCCTGTTTGAGGGCATCATAAAGAAGCGACAGACGCGGTTTTCAGCGGACTGTCGCTTATTAGTTAAATTGCCGTAATTTAGGAGAATTTACACGTTATAATCACAGGACAATGGACACCATGCAGGGCAATAATATTAGAGTCCAATAATATTTATATATTCACGCTGTCCCTGCCCTCCAGCCGCTAATTGACTCGTCTCCCGATTACTTTACATATATAGAAAAGTGTCAATCAGCAGCTGGAGAGCGGGGGAGCGTGAATACATAAATATACTTGTACTCAATCCAGCAGCACGTCCGGCACGCCGTAACTATAAAGTGTAAATTCTCCTAAACTACGGCGATTTACCTAATAAGTCATAAATAATTGGAGTTTTGTATCTGAAAACAAGCCCTGAACTCCATAAAGATTTATTATAAAATGAAATCAGCACAGAATTTTAAATCTATTTCAAAAATGAATTTTTTTTTAATAAAAATAAAATAAAAAAATTATAGATAAATAAATAATCCAAAGTCCAGGAGCACAGGCAGCCGGTGGGTGCAAGCCCTGGGGAACAGACCGTTGTCCTGTATAGATATAGACAAAAAATAGGCAGCACTCCGTAGAGTGAAAAAATGGGTACTTTATTACCCTCAGGCAACGTTTCAGCACTTTCCTCCTCTCTAGCGAGAAAGACTCTAGAGGAAAGAGCTGAAACGTTGCCGGAGGGTAATAAAGTACCCATTTTTTCACTCTACGGAGTGCTGCCTATTTTTTGTCTAATATATATATATTTTGGTAAATGTGATTTGTATCATGCATTCGCTATGAGTACTGTACCACCATATACACGCAGTATGAATCACAGCACCTGGCAGCTAGTTCTGGAAAGTCTTTTGTGATTTGTTTGATCAGATAAACTATAAACCACTCGTCTTCTATATTATCACCAAAATGTGTTATTCCTCCGATATGAGCTGGAACATCACCTAATAAAAAAGGAAAGAAAACAATGCTACATGTATTCTGGGACAAACACAATAACATCAAAAAGACATTCAGAACACATGCAAGTCACAGAATGGGATCACTAGAGTATGAAGCGAGCAAACCACGCATTTCGCCCATGTCTCCGTAAAGGGATTTTCCAGTTTTATAAAAAAATATACCTCATTAATTGTAAAATGAAAAGCTCTGCAACTTTCAAATATACTTTAGCCCACAATTTTGTGAGCTATGTATATACAGTCTAAAAAAAAAAAAAAAAAAAAGGATCGTTGGAGTAAATTGTGCTTAAATTTTGTAAAAGGCGCCCGTCTCTAAATCTGGCGCATTTTGGACTGTCCTAAAGTCAGAAAACGAAGCTGCGTCAAACTTTGCATCATTTTCTAGGTTTTAGTATTAATAACTAAAGTCTTCTCTTTATGGTAGACTTAGATACTGATACACCTACTTCCAGGAGAGTGTTCTTCACTTGAGTAGATGTTGAGAAGGGGTTTTTCTTCACCATGGAAAGGATTCTGCGATCATCCACCACTGTTGTCTTCTGTGGACGTCCAAGCCTTTTGGAGATCACGAGATCACCAGTGTGCTCTTTTTTAAAAAAATTTATCAAACTGTTGATTTGGCCACTCCTAACATTTGTGTTATCTCTCTGATGGATTTCTTCATTTAATTTTTAGCCTAACGATGGTCTGTTTCACTTGCATTGAGAGCTCCTTTTACCTCATGTTGTGGGTTCACAGCAACAGCTTCCAAATGCAAATGCCACCCCTGGAATCAACTCCAGACCTTTTACCTGCTTAATTGATAATGGAACAACGAGGGAAAAGCCCATGCAGCGCATTAAATAGTTTTTGAGATAATTGTTTCATTACCTTTGGTCCTTTGAAAAAGAGGCAGCTACATATTAAAGAGCTGTAATTCCTAAACCCTTCCTCGAATTAGGATGTGAATACCCTCAAATTAGAGAGTCTGAACATTAAGCCCATATTGATTATATAACTGTACATTCAATATGTTTGGTAAACAGCTAAAATGCCAAAACTTGTGTCACTGTCCAAATAATTCTGGGCCTAACTGTATATACTACTCCTAAGCTGTATTTCTGTAAAACCGGAAAACCCCTTTACGATGGCCATACACATGGAACATGTGCAAGCCTTCTAGTCGGAACATTTTTGGGGCATTTCCCTTTCCAGTACAGCAGTTTTAAGCCTCCATATACTGTAAATTTCATTGGACTTTTTGTTGTTTTTTTTCCGGAAAATTCTTTACAATAAGCAAAACAAATCTTGTTACCTTTTCTTGATTTATACTTCAGATTAAATGATTGGTTCTGCCAGATGTAATCCGCCAGTACGGGGGCAAATTGTGCAAGTATTTGTTCGATGTATTGCTGCATGATCTGTTTGAGCTTCACTGGGTCACTTGGCTCATCAGGCACCAGGAAAAAAGAATATTCCACAAAATCTTCCACAACCATCATTTTCTTCTGCTTCTCCATGGTGTGCAAGCTTTCCAAGACAAAAAGGAGAATGTGTCTGTAACAACTTAAATGTTTTGGGAAGAGCTGATATGTATGATACATTTTCTTATGAATTCCCTTGTACATCCAATTTGGACAAACCTTTCCTGGTCTAGGAGCCCCCAACACAGAGTGCCCCCACAGAACGAGAGTGGCCACCTGGCTGGTAAGTGACCGTCCTGCCCAGTAATTAACACCAGGAGGCTAGTGAAAAAGTATGTGGCGCCCCCCCCCTCCCATTCAGGGAGCGGTCCCCTTATTGATCGGGCACGTTGCTTTGCTCAAAAACTGAGAGAACTCTACAATTGTTCAACCAGAGCCGCAGTCCTCACTATTCTTTCCTGTTCCGATCAATTAGGGGGGATAATTGACTAGACACCAGGTATGATTAACCTCTTCACCGTAGACCATAAAGGATGTTGACATTAACCCTTTACTGCTCTAGACCACCAGGGATGCTGACATTAACCTATTATATCCCTAGACCACCAGGGATGTTGGCAGAGGTTGCACTAAATATCATTTTGTAAACTTTTGTACTAAGCCCCTAGGGCAGCACCACTTGGCGACTGTGCTGGTGGCTCAGTGCGAGAATTTACAGAAACACAGAAGGAGATCAGAGAACCTCTTATGTACATATAATACTCTGAGCCGCTAGCGCCGCCCTCTCGCACCTAGCGAATCTAGTCTCGTGCGTTTGAATAGGTGATTTCAGCGTACAGGCGCCGCTCCATGTGCCAATGATGTCTGTAGAGGGGTTATTGTGACCTCTATATGTTGCCATTGACCTCTTCAAAAACGGACCACCAAATATGTTGGCATTGAGCCCTTCAGTACCCTGACTATCAGGGAAACGGGCATTACCATCTTAACTACCAAAGACTACTATGGATGTTGGTGTTAACCTTATCACTACCGTAGACCCCAGGGATATTAGAAAATAGATCTTGAGTGGGCAATACAAATTCCCTATAATGGCATCTTATAAGTTACTGTGTCCTTATAATTCTCCCACAGGAGTTACATTGGACCTATAGTGCCCGCAGCAGTTACAGTGCCCACATGCAACCATAGCAGTTACAGCACCCCTTAGATTGTAAGTAGCATGTGACGAACGAATACAATTGCCAAATATATGGATGTTGGAGCAGGGTAATCGGTCAGCATGGCGGGTTACCTCGCTTTGGGCAATCCTCAGTTTCTTACCATACAAGATAAACAGTCCTGTCAAACTTCCAATGGAACCAGGATGATTCTACGCTGACGTCATTACGAAGCGCCTCCAGTCGGAACATGTGACTGTCGCAGGAGGCAGTGACGTGCGCGGGAGTCATGACGACTACAGAGCGTCCGTACGGCGGCCTGATTGCAGCGAAGTGCAGCAGTCTTCACCGCAGGTGAGAACCAAGGTACGTTATTATGGTGATCGTGGCAGGGTAGTGATCAGTGTCATTGCAGAGAAGAAAGGGTTAAATGTTGTGGAATGACGTCATTTATGCGCTGTTATTCAGAGGTTGAAATAAGTAGAACTGACATGGAACTACAAGTCACAGGATTCTCTACCATTAGGCTGAACGTGTAGGTTGTTTTGTGTGAACTGGGGAATTGAACTAAATCTGCCGAGGTTAGGATTGGTCTCACCACCCCCAGACTTTATTTTCTTGGGGACCTGACAGGGCCTGATCATGGGGCAGGCAGGAGAGACCGGCACCTAGGACACGACTTCCTCCACCATCCTGGTAGGGTAAGGGGATACATCGTGTTGTGTCCACTCTTGATTGACAGGAGTGCTCACCTGCAGACGAATGGGGTTTACAGTTTCAGCAAATAAAGGCTATTCATTGTGAAAAGTTATGCCATTTTCACATATACTTTCTGTAAATGTGTCGATGTTCAATATCTGCTTGCTGTCAATAAATAGGAGCCTTCCTTGTGTACTTCCAGTGGTAAGAGATCTGCCCTGGTCATGTGATGGACACACAGGTGCACGGCTTGTTACAGTGTACAGTTATCAGAGCTATGTCCTCTAATGAGCCAAGCACCTGTGTGTCACATGACCAGGACAGAAGGTAAGTATTGAATGACTGCAAGCAGAGATCTTGAAAACTGGGAGGAATTGATACAGAAATGGAAAGTTGTATAACTTTTTCCTCTACAGAGAATATGCTTTATTTGCTGAAATGGGGCAACCTCTTTAACTAACTGACCAGCTTTCTAATATGAGTCCTGTGTTGTCCTCCTGTATCAGGTTGTTAACGTTCTGTTCAGGTGTTCTGGGAAAGCTGGGTGACAGCAAATATATCCACATCACGTTCAGGGGTTGTCAACCAGCTTTCCTAGAAATCCATCTAGTTACATGGCAGTGGGGAATGTATCGCTGCACAACTATGCAGAATTGTCATTCAGGAGTCTAGGAAAGCTGAGTTCCCGAAAATGTTAAATCTGGATATGGAGATATTCAAAATAGTTTAATGTGAACATTTTTGTGGAGAACAGGCATCAAGAGGAAATGAACTAGGATGATTCCCAGATACAAAAGAAAACCAGTATTACAGACATCACAACTGTAAGTCCCATGTCCATTTATATATATGTCCGTCAATCTTCAGCATCCAAATATAAAAATTATATTATTATTATCTTTATTTCTAGTAATCAGGCCCTTTCAAAAGCTGCAGAAAATCATCCCCATCCAGACAAAGGAGAAGAATTTTCCAGCTCTTTTGGTAGTGAAAGATATGAAGAGGCTTCTGAGTGTGAAAGGTGCTGACCTATATGGGAGGGTCTGCACAAAGGGTCATAACTGTCCAATAATAATGAATACGTTATAAAGCTCTCAGTTGTTACGTGTGAGCAATGTTAAAGAATGGCTCTGAATATGTCCAGGAATTTCACAAATTAGGCTGGATTCACACGAGCGTGTTCGGTCCGTGATATACGGTCCTTATGTGGGCCGAATTTTTCCGGCCTGAACACAGTGCAGGGAGCCGGGCTCCTAGCATCATAGTTATGTACGATGCTTGGAGTCCCTGCCTCGCTGCAGGACAACTGTCCCGTACTGTAATCATGTTTTCAGTACGGGACAGTAGTTCTGCGGAGAGGCAGGGACTCCTAGCGTCGTACATAAGTATGATGCTAGGAGCCCGGCTCCCTGCACTGTGTTCGGTCCGGAAACTACGTCCGACATACGGACCGTATATCACGGAGCAAACACGCTCGTTTGAATCCGGCCTAACCGTTCCCTAAAATAATGTTTTCATTTGCAACGGTTCTTTTGATCAGTTGGAACATTTTATATACAAAATGCAAGTTGGCAAATCATTTAAAATTCCCCAAAACAGTTATCGGACTGAAAGCTGCAGTTCACAGCAGTCTGTAATCTGTACATGAGACGGCAGATACATTATAGGAAGTAACGCTGGTAATAATTCTAGATTAGGAAATGGGCATTAATATATTTCCCTAATGCCTTTTTATGTTCTCAAGAGAATTGGATATAATGCAGGATATAAGTTGTTACCTGTAGTATTACTTCCCAGCTCTAGGACATTGCACTTCTAGGTCTGTACACTCATCGGACACTTTATTAGGTAAAACTCTACATCTGCATGTAAAGGCAAATATCCAATCACACGGCAGCAGCACATTGCATAAAAACATGCCGATATACTCCAGGGGGGTCAGTCGTTGTTCAGGCCAAATACCGAAATAGAGAAGAAATCTCAGTGACTTGTCTTCCGGGATAGTTGTTGCTGCCAGACAGGGTCGTTTGAGTACTTTAGAGCGACCATTTTGTGGATCAATGCGAGGTGAGATGAAATGTCAGATTGGACCAGTCTGACCAGGAATAAGACAAATTATCTCTCCTCCAGAAGGAAAAAAAAAAAGTCCCTGAAGTGCTATTTATAAGTAGCTGCCCTACAAAACAATGGCCGACCCATTGAAAAGCCTTGAATCATGACTAAGGGTTTCAACCAAACCAGGGACACTCATCTGTAGACAACTGTTTCAGAGTTCTTGCTCCTCATCAGTACAGAGTGCGGTACTGTTGACCATGTCAAACGCCTTAAATCACGATTAATTGAGCATCTAACCTGGATTCTGATTAAACAACGATTATTTAGGCCACATCCCTTTTTGCATACCACGCCCCCTATTTGCATGCTTCGCCCTGAATTAATATTTATCCCCTGAGCCTGCTGTATACTATTGTATATAATATAACCCCTGACACTGCCCCCACAAAGTATATTGCCTCCATATTGCTCCCCACACAGTATAATGCCCCTATAGCTGCCTTTTACACGCTATAAAGCCTCCCATAGCTGCCCCCACACGGTATAAAGCCTCCCATAGCTGCTCCCACACAGTATAATGCCCCCCCATAGTTGCCCTCATACAGTATAATGCCCCCATAGCTTCCCTCCACACAGTATAATGCCCCCCCCATAGCTGCCCTCACACAGTATAATGCCCCCCATAGCTGCCCTCACACAGTATAATGCCCCCATAGCTGCCCTCACACAGTATAATGCCCCCCCATAGCTGCCCCCATAGCTGCCCTCACACAGTATAATGCCCCCATAGCTGCCCTCACACAGTATAATGCCCCCCCATAGCTGCCCTCATACAGTATAATGCCCCCATAGCTTCCCTCCACACAGTATAATGCCCCCCCCATAGCTGCCCTCTCACAGTATAATGCCCTCACACAGTATAATGCCCCCCCCATAGCTTCCCTCCACACAGTATAATGCCCCCCCCATAGCTGCCCTCACACAGTATAATGCCCCCCCATAGCTGCCCTCACACAGTATAATGCCCCCATAGCTGCCCTCACACAGTATAATGCCCCCCCATAGCTGCCCTCACACAGTATAATGCTCCCCATAGCTGCCCTCACACAGTATAATGCCCCCATAGCTGCCCTCACACAGTATAATGCCCCCCCATAGCTGCCCTCATACAGTATAATGCCCCCATAGCTTCCCTCCACACAGTATAATGCCCCCCCCATAGCTGCCCTCACACAGTATAATGCCCTCACACAGTATAATGCCCACATAGCTGCCCTCACACAGTATAATGCCCCCCCATAGCTGCCCTCACACAGTATAATGCCCCCATAGCTGCCCTCACACAGTATAATGCCCCCATAGCTGTCCTCACACAGTATAATGCCCCCATAGCTGCCCTCACACAGTATAATGCCCCATAGCTGCCCTCACACAGTATAATGCCCCCATAGCTGCCCTCCACACAATATAATGCCCCCATAGCTGCCCTCACACAGTATAATGCCCCCATAGCTTCCCTCCACACAATATAATGCCCTTATAGCTGCCCTCCACACAGTATAATGCCCCCATAGCCGCCCTCCACACAGTATAATGCCCCCATAGCTTCCCTCCACACAGTATAATGCCCTCTATAGCTGCCCTCACACAGTATAATGCCCCCATAGCTGCCTTCACACAGTATAATGCCCCCCATAGCTGCCCTCACACAGTATAATGCCCCCCATAGCTTCCCTCCACACAGTATAATGCCCCCCCCCATAGCTGCCCTCACACAGTATAATGCCCCCCCATAGCTGCCCTCACACAGTATAATGCCCCCATAGCTGCCCTCACACAGTATAATGCCCCCCCATAGCTGCCCTCACACAGTATAATGCTCCCCATAGCTGCCCTCACACAGTATAATGCCCCCATAGCTGCCCTCACACAGTATAATGCCCCCCCATAGCTGCCCTCATACAGTATAATGCCCCCATAGCTTCCCTCCACACAGTATAATGCCCCCCCCCATAGCTGCCCTCACACAGTATAATGCCCACATAGCTGCCCTCACACAGTATAATGCCCCCCATAGCTGCCCTCACACAGTATAATGCCCCCATAGCTGCCCTCCACACAATATAATGCCCCCATAGCTGCCCTCACACAGTATAATGCCCCCATAGCTGCCCTCCACACAATATAATGCCCCATAGCTGTCCTCACACAGTATAATGCCCCCATAGCTGCCCTCACACAGTATAATGCCCCATAGCTGCCCTCACACAGTATAATGCCCCCATAGCTGCCCTCCACACAATATAATGCCCCCATAGCTGCCCTCACACAGTATAATGCCCCCATAGCTTCCCTCCACACAATATAATGCCCTTATAGCTGCCCTCCACACAGTATAATGCCCCCATAGCCGCCCTCCACACAGTATAATGCCCCCATAGCTTCCCTCCACACAGTATAATGCCCCCATAGCTGCCCTCCACACAATATAATGCCCCCATAGCTGCCCTCACACAGTATAATGCCCCCATAGCTGCCCTCACACAGTATAATGCCCACATAGCTGCCCTCACACAGTATAATGCCCCCCCATAGCTGCCCTCACACAGTATAATGCCCCCCCATAGCTGCCCTCACACAGTATAATGCCCCCATAGCTGCCCTCACACAGTATAATGCCCCCATAGCTGCCCTCACACAGTATAATGCCCCCCCATAGCTGCCCTCACACAGTATAATGCCCCCATAGCTGCCCTCACACATTATAATGCCCCCATAGCTGCCCTCACACAGTATAATGCCCCCATAGCTGCCTTCACACAGTATAATGCCCCCCCATAGCTGCCCTCACACAGTATAATGCCCCCCCATAGCTGCCCTCACACAGTATAATGCCCACATAGCTGCCCTCACACAGTATAATGCCCCCCCATAGCTGCCCTCACACAGTATAATGCCCCCCCATAGCTGCCCTCACACAGTATAATGCCCCCATAGCTGCCCTCACACATTATAATGCCCCCATAGCTGCCCTCACACAGTATAATGCCCCCATAGCTGCCCTCACACAGTATAATGCCCCCCCATAGCTGCCCTCACACAGTATAATGCCCCCATAGCTGCCCTCACACAGTATAATGCCCCCCCATAGCTGCCCTCACACAGTATAATGCCCCCCCATAGCTGCCCTCACACAGTATAATGCTCCCATAGCTGCCCTCACACATTATAATGCCCCCATAGCTGCCCTCACACAGTATAATGCCCTCTATAGCTGCCCTCACACAGTATAATGCCCCCATAGCTGCCTTCACACAGTATAATGCCCCCCCATAGCTGCCCTCACACAGTATAATGCCCCCATAGCTGCCCTCACACAGTATAATGCCCCCCCATAGCTGCCCTCACACAGTATAATGCCCCCATAGCTGCCTTCACACAGTATAATGCCCCCCCATAGCTGTCCTCACACAGTATAATGCCCCCATAGCTGCCCTCACACAGTATAATGCCCCATAGCTGCCCTCACACAGTATAATGCCCCCATAGCTGCCCTCCACACAGTATAATGCCCCCATAGCTGCCCTCCACACAGTATAATGCCCCCATAGCTGCCCTCCACACAATATAATGCCCCCATAGCTGCCCTCACACAGTATAATGCCCCTATAGCTGCCCTCCACACAATATAATGCCCTTATAGCTGCCCTCCACACAGTATAATGCCCCCATAGCCGCCCTGCACAGAGTATAATGCCCCCATAGCTTCCCTCCACACAGTATAATGCCCCCATAGCTTCCCTCCACACAGTATAATGCCCCCATAGCTGCCCTCCACACAGTATAATGCCCCCATAGCTTCCCTCCACACAATATAATGCCCTTATAGCTGCCCTCCACACAGTATAATGCCCCTATAGCTGCCCTCCACACAGTATAATGCCCCCATAGCTTCCCTCCACACAATATAATGCCCCCCCCATAGCTGCCCTCACACAGTATAATGCCCTCACACAGTATAATGCCCACATAGCTGCCCTCACACAGTATAATGCCCCCCATAGCTGCCCTCACACAGTATAATGCCCCCATAGCTGCCCTCACACAGTATAATGCCCCATAGCTGCCCTCACACAGTATAATGCCCCCATAGCTGCCCTCACACATTATAATGCCCCCATAGCTGCCCTCACACAGTATAATGCCCCCATAGCTGCCCTCACACAGTATAATGCCCCCCCATAGCTGCCCTCACACAGTATAATGCCCCCATAGCTGCCCTCACACAGTATAATGCCCCCCCATAGCTGCCCTCACACAGTATAATGCCCCCCCATAGCTGCCCTCACACAGTATAATGCTCCCATAGCTGCCCTCACACATTATAATGCCCCCATAGCTGCCCTCACACAGTATAATGCCCTCTATAGCTGCCCTCACACAGTATAATGCCCCCATAGCTGCCTTCACACAGTATAATGCCCCCCCATAGCTGCCCTCACACAGTATAATGCCCCCATAGCTGCCCTCACACAGTATAATGCCCCCCCATAGCTGCCCTCACACAGTATAATGCCCCCATAGCTGCCTTCACACAGTATAATGCCCCCCCATAGCTGTCCTCACACAGTATAATGCCCCCATAGCTGCCCTCACACAGTATAATGCCCCATAGCTGCCCTCACACAGTATAATGCCCCCATAGCTGCCCTCCACACAGTATAATGCCCCCATAGCTGCCCTCCACACAGTATAATGCCCCCATAGCTGCCCTCCACACAATATAATGCCCCCATAGCTGCCCTCACACAGTATAATGCCCCTATAGCTGCCCTCCACACAATATAATGCCCTTATAGCTGCCCTCCACACAGTATAATGCCCCCATAGCCGCCCTGCACAGAGTATAATGCCCCCATAGCTTCCCTCCACACAGTATAATGCCCCCATAGCTGCCCTCCACACAGTATAATGCCCCCATAGCTTCCCTCCACACAATATAATGCCCTTATAGCTGCCCTCCACACAGTATAATGCCCCTATAGCTGCCCTCCACACAGTATAATGCCCCCATAGCTTCCCTCCACACAATATAATGCCCTTATAGCTGCCCTCACACAGTATAATGCGCCCATAGCTGTCCTCACACAGTATAATGCCCCCATAGCTGCCCTCACACAGTATAATGCCCCCATAGCTGCCCTCACACAGTATAATGCCCCCATAGCTGCCCTCACACAGTATAATGCCCCCATAGCTGCCCTCACACAGAAAATAGAGACGAGCTTCATAGGGCAGGACGTTTAGGTATCAGAATGTTAGATCGTGTTAATAGACAGGTTCTCCATCGTACTCCAGGTACAATGCCTTTGCATGCGTTAAGTAATGGAGGCTGCTACTGATCTACCTGCCCGGCTCCTCTGGCAGGAGGAACAGTGTTTTTTTCGTCTTGAAAAAGGGTCTCGCACAGTCACAAAACGTGTTGACACAACTGACACCAACAAATAAAGGAAAAGATTTTAAGCAGTTCCATACACCACCATTTTTTTCTCTTTTTTTTTTTTTTCAAAATACACACCACCACATGGAGGAATACCTGCAGCAAAGAGATCAGGCTGTTTTAGGGGCAAAGAGGGGTCCTACCCAGTACTAGTGGCGACTGAGTGTATATAGTGTACAGATGTAGCAATCTTTTACTTGACTCTTAACGCATTAAATATACTGTGGCAAGAAACATTACCTTGACTTTTTCAGGTAATGTTAGTGCAGCCCTGGCCGCATCACCTCATGCTGACCGCACACACTTGTCAGTATTACACAGCCGCAGCCCTGCTCCAACGGCGGAGATTAGAGAAACCGCTGACCGCAGCATTCAAGGGGAAAATGAAAAGGGGGCTGCCCCTTGGATTGCGTCACAGGGTCCATTGAAGGCCCCCAGGGCTGTCTGACCATATTTACTGTTGTTAGGGCATACTTGGGTATTTCCTAACCACTGCCAGTGTACTATCAGTATATACATATATGTCAGTACATTAAAGTTTCAAAATAAAAAAGTAAAAAAATAAATAAAGTAATGTTAAATAAAATAAACAACTATTTTAAACAATACACACGCACAGTTTTTTTTACAATAAACATTAAAATAAAAGTCTCAATACATAAAATATACACACATTGTCACAACCGTAATAACCTGCACAACAAATTTATAGCGTCAAAATTCATCACACCACGCGCCTGACATCAGAAAACGGAAGAACTTTTTTTTTTTTTTTATACTGTTGCCAAAGTATCGTTTGGTATCGAGAATCGAAATATTAAACGAAGTATCTGTATCAATGTCCAAATTCTGCTATCGTGACAACCCTAATAACAGGTGGGTCCTGCCTGTCAATATAACCTATACACTCAAAAATTGTTCAATTGAAGAATACAACCTGTCCCGCAAAACACAAGCCCTCATATGGCTATATTGACATAAGAATAAAAAAGTTCTGACTTTTTGAGAGCGGGGAGGAAAAAATGAAAAAGAATGCTTGGTCCTTAAGGCCGAAATAGACCTGGTCTGCAAGGGGTTAAACTGTGTATGTTTATTACAGTGCAGCATTAAAGATCTATCTGTTGTGTTCATATTTTCAGCATATCAGATGTTTCCGGAAATTCTGGATTTTCAGGGAATGACGCAGAGGTTCCGTGGTTGGAGTTTCAGAGTTGTGCCGGCCTATCAACGGACAACAGCTCAGTTTTGTCTTGGGGCTTCGATGTAAGAAATAAATCTTTGTTTGTACAGAATTTATGACGATAAATAACATAAATGTTCAGTCCAGTTTATGGGGGAGTGCTCCTCCCACCAGTCAGTCCGGTAACTGACGGGCTGCTGTGTATACATGTATACACAGCTGCCACAGGAAGGTGCTGGGGGAGCGCCCCCCTCAGGAATTTGTTAGACACATAACTATGAGTCCAGTGAATTCTCTCAATGCCCCTGTTGGCCAAACCCAAACGGCACAAAATGTTTTTGTGCCGTTTTAGACCTGTAACGGTAATATGCTGCCCTTACAGAGAACAACATATTAAGCTGCCAGATCCAATTATAATTCCAAAAATTTTGGACAGTCGTGTGAAAGGAGCTTTGGAGGAATGGAAAAGTGAGCGAGGTTTCATCTATCAGCTTTCTAACACGTCTCTACATAGAAAGGTTTCGGAAAATCATGTCCAATCTGGTGTTGTTTTTCTCGTATGACAGATTCATGAACAGGTTGTGTGCCATGCTGATGAATATGTCACACACGCGCTGGGGGAGAGACTGGTGCGCCAGTATTGATAAACCTCCCTCTCCATATTTATTGGCTGTTGTGTGACTATAATGGAGGATTGTGTTTTTCTGGAACTCATCCACATACAGCATAAACGCTGAGTTGTCAATACGCCGTACACCTTTTAATGTATACGGGCATCTTAAAGAGATCCTGTCACCTCTTTTGACATGTCTGTTTTAGTAAATACTTCTATTCCCCATAAAATAAAAACTCTGGAGCATCTTTTCTTAGAACTCTACATTGTGCTTTTCCTTTCACATCCCCACAACTTGTAGATGTCAATTTAGTCATACATTTCCAGGAGGAATAACAGAGGAATGGCACAACGTAGCGTTCTAAGAAAATCTACTCCAGAATTGTTATTTCATGGGAAATACCATTATCTACTAATACAAACATGTGAGGAGAGGTGACGGGTCCTCTTTATAAGAAAGCTTGAGGTTCGAGATGTAAATGCATTATATAGATGGCCATGCAATGATAAAATTATGATGACCTCGTTATTTGGAATATTAATGATACGTTGTCTCTCTTTTACTCGCAGGAGTTTGACCAGGCGGCAACAAGACAGGTGCAGAGGATTTTTAAGCAAATTGATGAGCTGCTGTATGAGCAGAAAGCCAGTACGCTTGTGGAAGGGCTGCAGGACGAGTGCCGTCAGTGGACGTCATCTTTCCCACATCTGCGGTATTTCACTTACGGAGAACCTAACTAGTTGTCTTTTGGCTGTACCCGGAGTTCTGTCAGGGATATTGAGTGGAGTTAAGAATTATTGCATCGACAAAAATGCATCTAGAAACACCCAAAACGATTTCTGTTCTCCAGCTATACCGCCTACATGGCCAGAGATCTCTGTGTATAGCGTATCTAAGAGAGACCAGGTGGCTTACCGTCTCTGCCAGTGCTGAGGCAACCAAAGAGTAGCAGCCCTTTAAGGCCAAACTCACCCTTTTATATTCTGCAGTATTTCCAGATTTTATATAAATGTGAAAAAGATGTCAAAATCGAATACACATTTTTCAGTTGAGTTATTTTTTCAATTAATTTTAATCTAACTTGTTAGGGCTTTGTGCAGTTCTCGATCACCATTACATACCCTACATGTTGTCGTTTTACCGTTTCCTCCATCGACTTTAGTGTGCGGCATCAGCAGCCTTGAAAACGGCATGCAGTCCTAGAATAGGCCCCTTTAAGTAGAAACATAGAGTTAATGCTCTATAGGAAACTGCTTGGTGTTTGGGGGTCTTTTTATAATTACGGGGGTAATTGGACAAGAGGCAACAATGGACCACATCTACAGGCCAGGTGGTGCCTCTCGGCAGTTCAGATGGACATCTTGCAGGGCAGTGGCTACCACTGACATGTTTTACTTAGAGCGTCTTACAGATACAGTTGTCCTTAAGGATTCCCCTTGAAAAGTATACAACTTATTTGAACGGACTACTGAATGTGATTTGCGTTACTTTGTTCATCTGTCCACATTTCAGAATACGAGGTAAACAGTTAGTGCCGCCCGCAGACGATGGATACAGCTGGTTCTCCAGTCATTCAGGCACTGCTGCTTCTATACCCTTCAGTGCTAGCCATGTAAAAGAGTCCAGCCAGTAAGTATACGATTCACACTACAAGTAATATATGTGATTATCCTCTACAGCAGTATATGGAAACAGCATGTCTTTAATAGGGTTTCATTGTTCTCATGACCACCTTTCTACACAATGGGATATTCTGTTTTAGCAAATTTGTGACACGTTTTCTTGAATGAAAATAAATTTGTAATTAACTGGTTAACATCTTCTGTGGAAATGTGCAGTCAGCAGCGGGACATGAAGCATGAGACGGGGCAGTTCCAAGGCAAACCTATAACGCCGGAGCCCTTTGGCACCAAGACCGCCCCAGCTTAAGTGGCATCTTCTGCTGTCGACTGCACATTTCGGCAGGAGATGCAGCTACAAACATCATGGGAGTAACACTTTAAGATGTCATATGGTACAAATGCAGATGGCATGATGCAGACTTATTTCCAGCCCCTGACTGGCACTTTGGGAGGCCATTTAGTGTATGCAATTGTCCCTCGTAGTTTATTGTTATCGCAGATGCCCTAATGTACTAAGGCCCGTCAGGTGGCAGGTTCCTATTTGGTTAAACCTGCAGATTTTGAGAAAACAACCTAGCTAATTTATACAGTAATGCAATGCTTATATGTGAGGACCTGAATCCGTGCAGATAGAAAAGGAGTAACTAATATTTTTCACGTTTTGTTTTTGAGTTTTTCACACAATTCTTTGAACCGCTACATCATACAAAGTTTCAGCTGCGCGTGCGTGCCCCGGTTTCTGATATATCTCGTGTCTTCCAGGTTAGGTATTTTTGGTACCAGGTTTCCACTTTCCACACCTAGTGACACCACGACCCCAGTGTGTTTTTCTCTGTACCCTGAGGAGGAGGAGGATGAAGATGATGTGGGGGTCATCATGTCAGATGGTACAATGGAGGAATATTTGGCTTTTGACAGTCGAGATAAGTGAGTAATGATCAGAAAAAGAGGGTAGATGAAGACCTTATGCTTTTTATGTAAGTAATAGGCTAGAATGGGGGGCATGTATGTGTACTTTCTATGTGTTGTATGTACATAAAATGTAGTTATTTTTTGGACAAAAAGTTCTGCAACTTTCTATGGCTATGTTCACACTTGTGTCGTGGTTTCCGTATATTAATGTTTACATCCAGAGGCTGAACCCCTGTACAGACCTAATACCCCTCACACATGGGAGTTTACTACAACTGTATCCAGTCTAATAATCCCCTGCAATATCGTTCATTTTACCTGCAATTTCATTGTAAACTATCAGGACAAGATATATATATATAATATACCACAGCTCAGCACTGCGTCTGTACTGGCTTTCAACCTCTAAATATAAACACATTTTTCATCCACTGACTGCAAACCTAGATATGAAAAAAGTTGAGTAATAGAAAGACAAATCCACACCTGGTATTATGTGACCGGGATGAAGCTGAAAGTGGCTGTACATAGCCCAATATTTTGGGGCATGTACCACAGAGATTTCATCAAGGTTCTCCCGAGGTTTTGATCAGCTGTGATTCTGAATATCATGAACTTACATCATTTTATATGGAGGTGAATACATATCTTCATCTTTTGGTGTGGTAAAGAGAAGCATACATTCATGGTAAGCTTTTCAGACTGTGGCACATTTTTCAGACATAACCTAGCCAGCCACCTTTCTTCCATAACCGAGGCATTGCCTGTGGCAGCCAAAAGGTCCCTACTACAACAGTGGCAAAGAGAAGAAGTCTGAAACCGAAGCTTTGTCAGGGGCACCACACGTACCCCTAGAGCTCTGGCACATAACCCCTACGGTACATGTACTACGGGTTCAGATTGGGCATGATGTGTGCTGATGGCAGTGCAGGAGAGTCTTCGTCACTTTCACAAAAGGCTGTATGAGATTAAAAAAACTTTACCGCTCCCATCCATGAGTTGTGACTGGTATTGCAGCTCTACTCCAAGCGAATGCAGCTGAGCTGTCGTGCCACATACAGTCCATGGACCAGTGTGGGACTGTATCTGGTAAAAAAACGGAAAGCAGACCTAGTTTTCTAAGTGGATCCACTGAACGTTTTTATTTTTAGTTCTTTAAAGTTTGACTGTTCCAAAAGAAACGTTACACTTTTTTTTTAAGGTTAGCATTTTGCTCTCTAGGGATGATGAATTCTTTGAATGGAACAGAACAATGTCCCTGGACAACTTGAAGATGGGTTATCCCCCAATTTCTCCACAGTACTGTAAGAAGGAGGCAGTGCTGGCCTGTCTATTTGATGATTTGTGGAAGGAAACAGTGGCGTGTCTGGAGGAGCTTATCTGCAGACACTGGGAGGAATCCATCACCGGTAAGAACAATGAAACAACAGCAAGTCTGACTCCAAGTGACTTTAATGGCACAAAATCTAAGTGTGAACAAGTATTGAGGTGTAAAAACAGTGGTGGGAAATCGGTTATAACACCGTGTAGACGGCCTTTCCCTTGTGAACTAATCTAAGTAGGCCCAGAAGGCCCAGGAGCGTGACTATGGAAGTAATATATAAAAGATTGGAGAGATGAGGGGGAGGGGAGGGTATAAACGGTTTGTATATGCAGATGGCATCAGATTGTGTCCTATAGAAATATATTTAATTTTATACAAATATGAATGTATATCGGGATACTATTCTAGTATTGCATCTTAAGGTGGTTAAACTCAATGAACTTTATACCCACAAAGTAGCTTTAATTTGTCTTGATTATTTTTCAGATGAGGACAGCCATGATATAGCCATTAAGACCACAAGAGTAGAAATTCTCAACCCCTATGCTCCATTCCAACGTCTTCCATTGGTTCTACCTCTTGTCCCACATTCCAAAATTCCTCCCATCTCCCCTAATCTGGTAAGAGACGTTACCTATTCTGATGGCCATACACGTGAGACCGCTTTCCGCCAAACCAGCTATCCGTCCCGACAACCTTGAGCATGCATGACAGACCGCTCTGGCATCACTTATCTCCTGGGGAACAAAGGATCAGGCATGCTGCCATTCACATTACATTGTCAACCAATCCCGCCAAGCATATCTGGTTTAACAGCCTTTTTCTAATGCTTGGGCAGTCATAGGCCAAATTCACACGAACGAGTGAGAACTCAGACGTGAAAAATGGCAGTTTTTCACATCCGAGTTGCGCCCGTGCGGGTCCCTTTTTCACGGATCCCTCATAGACTTGTGTCTATCGAGGGATCCGTGAAAACAGAAGAAAATATGACATGTTCTATTTTTCAACTGAACAACAGCCGTGTGAACGGCCCCATTGAAATACATGCGTCCGTGTGACAGCCCTTGTTTTACCGGCCGTGACACGGATGTATACCTTGGTCGTCTGAATACGGCCTTCGGTTGAAAGACTTGTACTGTAGCAGATATTTAAAATGTGCCTTTTTTTCCTTAAAGTACCAGATGTCAGCTTTAAAGGGGTTTTGAAAACTTATTTTCAAATTTCCAATTCAGGACTGTTCTGCATTAGGCCCCATGCGCCCGACCGTAATTTTATCCACAATTACAGTCCAAAATTGTGGTTCAAAATACTGATCCATTCATTTCTATGGTCAACGGACGCCTTCCCGTATATTTACGGGAAGGTGTCTGAGCCGTAGGAATGTCCTATTTTTTTAATTTTACGGACCGTGCCCCCATACTTTAATGGGAGCACGGCCCGCAAATGCGGTTGACTATCTGCGGCCGGCTGTGCCTGTAATCATTTCCCCGTACGGCCGTGTGCAGGGTGCCTTAGCCAGAGTGGGGAGTGGCTACAAAGAGTGTCTCCACCCCTGGAGGACCCAGCACATTCATGCATTACACAGACCGCACTTTAATGCTTCATTTCCCCCGTGGTGGTTCTGTAAGGAAATGAAACACTTTCTACCTGTTCTCCCTGGCTTGTTAGTGTCTGTAAACTGCAAATTAATTCTGGATGTTTTTATAATAACTGGACATTTATTGCTTTAAAGGGGTTCCCTGGGCTTTTTATATGGATGGCCTATCCTTTATGTACATGGCACATAAATACTCCAGGTCAGGGTTAAATTGGTAGAGATCTTCAAGAAGATATTTCATCCATTTATCCTATGCAGAAGGTTCAGATCCTATGTAGATAAGTTTAGACGGACCAGCTTCTTCCATCATCTCGTCGCTGCTATACAGTAGTAACCATGATTCATATTAGTTGGTGTGACCCCGTAGCATGAAGCGTAAACATGGCTAATCTATTTTTACTTGATTTTGAAATTGATTATTGTCTTGTGGATTTTTCCTTTTCAAGCCCTCGTATGTGTCTTTTGACCTTCTGCCTTCCACCTTCACGGTTATTTCTTTAACCCTAGTCTGTTCTGTTCTATCTATCTTTCCTCTCTGTTTTCACATCTTAACTGTGGTAGTGTTTAACATGCAACCGCGTCCCTAAGAACAAAAAGAAAGGAAAATCCACCCACGTATGTATACTAAAATAAAATTACACAATCATTTTTTTACATTGCGTTTTATCTTCTATACTTAAGAGTTTTCCCTCCTATTAAAGTTTATCACCTATATACAAAATCACTAGGATGAGGTAACCCCTTCTAGAAAATAATAGGGGTCTTGTGGAGAGGTGATAAATGTTAATATTGGTAACAAATGGATAAACTATCTATCTATCTATCTATCTATCTATCTATCTATCTATCTATCTATCTATCGGATGATTGGTGATGAACATGTAATCTTCTTAACCCTTCCCCTCCTCAGCCATTTTTCAGATTTACATTGTCGTTTTTTCCTCCCCACCTTCCACCTTGTTTATTGCGAGACAAGTTGTAGTTTTTCACGGCAGCATTAATTGTACGATATAATGTACTGGAGAAAAAACAGCGATTCCTCCATTTGTTTTTTGGGTTTTGATTTTATAGTGCGGCCAAAACGACATGTAAACTTTATTCTGCGGGTCAATATGATGAAGGCGATACCAAATTTATTGCTTTTATTTTTTATGTTTTACTACTTTTACATGTATTGCAGTATATCGCGATTTTGACAGGCTCCTATTAAGCCCTGACTCCGTCAGGGCTTAATATCGGTACAAAGATGGCAGACCTGAAGGCCTTCATTAGGCCCCCATGCTGCAATGACTACTACCGGCACCCCACAATCGTTTCGTGAGGGAGCCAATGCAACCTCAGAGGGGACCCTATTTCTAAAGGCTTAGATGCCACGGCTGCTTTTGACCGCTGCATCTAAGTGGTTAATCGAGTGGGACACCGTTCGTTACACTGAATCATACAGCTGACACGCTAAACTTATGGAGCGGGCTCAGACTGTGATCCTGCTCCATACTCCCGCCCCCGATCTCCACCGTATATATACAGCGAATGTTGGGAAGAGGTAAAAGCAACATTTTTCTTTTGTTCCTGGACACCCCCGTTCCTGAGATACGCCCCCCCCCCGTTATGTTGACGCCTTATATGCTAATTCCCTGTAGTTTGTCAACCGGGCGTGAACTACACTGACTCTCACGAGGTGGAGCCGGCGTCACAGCTTCTGACGTTGTGCAATTAACATGAGGCTGCTTCAGACCTGCTCTGAAGTCTTCACCCAGCGTGGTCTCGCGAGATAAGGCTGTTCTGGCGAGAGGACGCTGTGCCTGGCCAGTCTGAAGCTGTCTCGCGCTTACTAGACAGCGTCAGAGGCTGTATTGTTATACTAGTATTCTAATCGAACAACTTTTAAAGTGAAAGTCCTCCCATGAATACCATTTTTTAAATCCAAAATGTGTTGATTGATTTCTTAATATATCTTTATAGCATCACAGCTCTTGTTTTTCTAATGCATAGCTTCAAGTACCCTGTCTATTACTGCCACTAGAGGGAGCTAACTTCATGCTGTTCTACATTGAACTCTGTGATTAATACAGTATGCAGTAAACTCCCATGCTTCCTCTAGTGGTGGGTGCAAGTAGCCAACATTTTTTCTCTTAAAAGGAATTTTTTTTTTTTTTTTAGTTAAACAATTATTATTTAAGTGATTACATATTGTTTTAATTTTTTCACAAGTCAGGAAATATTATAAATTAGATTCTAATTTATAACATTTCCATATGCTGGTGGCTAGAGGGAGCAGTTCCCAAAATTGCAGCATGATCAATGTGGTAAAGCAACCTCATTGCTTTATGCTGCAAATTTGGGGTAGACACACTCTCTATAGTGTCCTCACACAATCCCCCTCCCTTATTCTGGCTAGTGCCAGGAGAAGGAGGGGGTTGAATCTTCAAACCTCCTACACTGTGTGCCGCTATTTTCTGAGCGAATGCACAGTGTAGGAGGATTAGATACAGTGGTAATCACACAGTATAACACAAACATAACTTACCTGCTACTGCCGTCTCTGCTCCTATTCCTTGCGTCTTCGCTTCCTTGAACATATGTCCGGAAGCCGCGGCTGGAAGTCATCATCTGACTGTCCGGCAGTGGCTTCCGGTCCACATGAAAATGGCGCCGAATTTCGCTCTGCTAACGAGCTTCGTTTTGGTCTGTGTGGGAGCGGCGCATGCACCGTTCCCACACAGATGGCGTACGCTGCAGTGAATAGAACGGCTCCCGTTCGCATTCTCTATGGGGATGTATGTGCCGTATTTCATCTCTGTATGTGTCGTTAATCGACACATACAGAGATGAAAAAAAAAAATGGCAGCCCCCATAGAGAAGTAAAAGTAAGAAAAAAAAACTAAGTAGAACACAAATAAATAAAATGTATTTTAATATCATACTAAAAGCAATATTATAAAAAAATTTAATGACACCTTCCCTTTAAATCTATCTATGCAGGGGATTTGGAACTCTGTATCAGAAATATGTAGCTCCTACCGTTATAAAGATATGTAAAGAAACAGATTAGCACAGAATGTTAGACATAAGAACGGCACGATGATAGAAGGTGACCGCACATTTGAGTCTCTAAGATTAGAATATTATTTCGATCTGTTTTCAGGCTAATCGTTCTCAAGTGGGAAATATCACGAATCAACGGAACCTGAATGATTTAATGACGATTCATGGAATACCATTACAGCAAAGGACTTTACATCTGATGGAGAAAGTTCTGTGAGTATGACATGACAATGTTTGCCTTCTTCTAGCGCATATCTGCTGTCTCTCCTTTGTGGTAGTGTCTTTAATTTGGTCTTATTTGAAGGCTTTCTTCAAAGAGATTTTGTGACCCTTAACAATACCTTCCTATGTGCTCGCGATATTAAAAATATAAGCCCACATTTACTGACTGACATATTTTTTTTTTACGCTAGTTGAAAAAAATGAGGTAGTTGGACTAATTTGCACCAAATTTATTAAAAGGTGCACGCCTCTTAACAAATATGGCGCATTTAAACTATCTGGCACTGAGGAAATAAAATCTATGCCTGCTATGAGCAGGTATAGATTTTCGCTATTTCCTCCTATTCCACGCAACAAATGCTCAAACAACAAACGCTGTACGACAACATTGTGGTACAGCAATTATATAAAGAAGCTATAGGGGACCCCAATGACCGGAGGCACAGGATGGTGTTGAATTTTAAAGATATCTACATTATAAAAATACTCTTTTCCATTGTAATTGTGTAGAAAGGTATTGTAATGGGTTAAAAAAAATATTTTAAAGGGAACCGGTCACTAGGGATGGAGCCACAAAACCACCAGCATGCCGTAATAAAGCTGGAGTTTGGGGTTTCAATCGTTTCTTGGTTTAAAAAACTGAAGTTTCGGGAATAGTTTCGTAAAGTGAATTACAATTTACCGAGAGGCGTCCAGCGGCATCGGACACATGAGCATTGCGCATATGAAGCCAAGGACAGTACTCTGCACATGTGCAGTAAAGCGAGGTGTACTGTCCTCCACTTCTTGTGCCTGATGAGTTCATGCGCCAGATGCCTGCCGGACTCCTCTCGGTAAATTGTAATTGACTTTTCTAACTATTCCTGAAATGTCAGTTTTTGAGGTATTCATGTCTGGAATACTAATCCCCAGCTGCGTAACAGCATGCTGGTGATTTAGTGGCTCCAAACCTACTGACCGGTTACCTTTTTAAAGGTGCTTCTAAATTTGTATAGACACTTGCATCTATATGACTTTTGGATGCATTTCTTAAATACTGTGCTATTTTCACTTAAAGGGGTTGTGCCATAAAACACATGTATCCCCTATCCACAGGATAGGGGATACATGTGTGATCGCTGGGGGTCGACCACTGGGACCCCCAGCGATAAGCAGAACGGGGGGCCAGAGGTCACACAGAGCGCTACATGAGAGGCTTGGGCTTCTGGGTTCTGTGTTCGGCTTATGTGTTCGGCAGCTCCATAGGAATGAATGGGATTCTCCTGCGCATGCGTGACCGGCTCTCCATTCATTTCTATAAAGCTGCCGAACACAGAACCCGGAAGTCCAAGCCTCTCATGTAATGCTCAGGGTGACTTTTGGTCCCCCGTTCTCCTTATCGCTGGGGTTCCCAGCAATTACACATGTATCCTGTGGATAGGGAATACATGTGTTTTATGGCATAACCCCTTTAAGTACAGAGTATAAATCTTTAATATTACAAGCATAGATTCTGTGTAAGGCCCTGTTCACATCTGTGTTGGGCCATTTTTTTAATTCTTCGTCAGGAGCAGAACAAGTGAATGCCAGATGCAACAGTTCCGTTGCAACACCGCCGGCAGCTAACGGAACCCACCGACTTTAATGGGTTCCGTTGGCTTTCCATCAGGGTGTCCCCAATTTACCGGAAACAATAGCGGTGCGTGCTGCGCTATTGTTTCCAGTAATTTCTGCCGGATCTGCGACAGAGACCCTTAACAAAACCTCCAACACAGATGTGAGCAGTCCCTAATTTAGCTCAAGGAGCAATTCCCTCAGTTGGGATGAATTAGAAAGCTTGTTTTTACGGCCTGCTATGCAGAAGAACATTTCCTCTCACAGAAGGCAAATCCCTTCTAGAAGACCGCAACGTGAAAAAGATGCCTTTCTTTTACTTACATTACTGTTATATATTAGATATTGTAGATTAGTTTTTTTAAGAAAATAAAATGATTGTATATGAAAATACAGTGCGATGAACGTGTATATGCTACCAGTTTCTATTCAAATAACATTTGGAGTTACTGTTCATACTTTAAAGAACAAATTTGAATGGCACCACACTATTCCCCTAATCTAATCTGTAAATGGGCCATGCTATTCCCCTAATCTAATCTGTAAATGGCACCACGCTATTCTCCTAATCTAATCTGTAAGTGGGTTTGCAGAAGCCGGTGTACACATTTTAGGAATATGACTGCTTTCTACATGAAGCAAACAACTTGGTGGACAGGTTTTAGGGTACGGTCCCACGTAGTGGCGAAAATCGTGCAACCATTGGCCTCTGCCAGTGAGCCGGGCTTCGGCCTGCCGCTACCTGGGACTGTACTCTTATACACCTATAACTATTTAGTCATCTTGAGAAAATATACCATTTTAATGCTTGATGCTTTAAGACTTCTAGTGCTATACATAGAGATAATGGACAAGAAGTGATCATAGTACCTCAACTGTTACTGTACAATATTGTATGTGTTTTAAAGGCTATGCACATCTTTGAATGGAATTTTTATTTTATTAAATCAATGGGTTTTGTGCTTTTAAGCAATCTTTTAATTGACTTTCATTAAAAAATGTTTTTACTTTTTACAAAAGAGCTTCTATGTATCCTGTATACGTAAAAGCTGTATCGTTTTCTCTCAGCCAATTCTGTCAGTTCAGCTTTACTGACGGCACAGCTGAGAGCGGGACCTGCGTGTCTTGCGCATAACTTAGATGTGATTGTTATTAGCTGGATCCTGTGTCTCCGAGACGCACCGCACCCGCACTCAGCCGAACCGTCAGTTCAACTGAACTGACGGAATTTGCTGAGAGAAAACGATACACTGACGGTTCGGCTGAGAGCAGGTCCTGTGCATCTCTGAGACACAGGATCCAGCTAATAACGATCACATCTAAGTTATAAACGAGACACGCAGGACCCGCTCTCAGCTGAGCCGTCAGTACAGCTGGACTGACGGAATCGGCTGAGCGAGAACGATACAGCTTCTATGTATACAGGATACATAGACGCTGTTTCGCAAAAAGTTAAACTTTTTTTTTATAAAAGTCAATTGCAAAATTGCTTAAATACAACACTTTTTTTAATTATTATTATTATTATTAAATCAATGTGCATTCAAAGGTGCACATAGCCATTAAAACCTCTATTTTAGCCATTCACTGGGCACTGCATGTTCACTGCAGCCTTTGCCAGCATACGTATCTGTAAATAAGTAATGGGGATGCACTGGATTTATGTGAAGAGAAGGGAATGTGATATAAGCTACATGACTGTATTTTCAAGCATGATCTCAATATAATCATTTACACTTACAAAAACAAAGTTCGATAATTCAGTTGCATAGACTTATGTATTCTCTGGGTTTTGCTTAAATCTGACCAAAACTCTTGTCCTGTAGAGATTCTGATGATAAATCGCCAATGAGGCCAATGTCTGCTGCACTGATCTCTGGGAAACCAAGGCCAGGGCGCTCACTGGAGCACAGCTCCTCATCATTGTCTCACAATGTTCCTTCTGCTAGAAGACGTAATCCGCCTCGTACTCTCCATCCCATCAATAACAATCCCTCCAGATCAGGAACACCAAAGATGGAAGAAGTCATCAGGGGAACACGACTGTAAGTCTTCAGGGGCAAACACATTAATGCCGACGGTGGAGACCGTAAAATTTCCACGATTGTCAATCATTTTGTCAACTTTCAAAATGTAGTAGATGAGACCTGTTTGCATGGTGCGGTTTTGGGTGGCAGTATTTCTGTAATATTCTCGGTGGTTTGCGGGTGGAGGGATGAACAGGTTAATGGTGATTTCCCTTATCTATGTTGGTCTAGGGTAGCTATAGATTCTTTTCTAAAACCCCTGGAGGTCAAGGCTGGTTTAGGTATTAACAGCTAATATTCCTGCTTATATAGGTTCTAATGGAGGGGGTCTAGGGCAGGAAAGTGTACCTGTAATTGAATTTTGGACCCATTTAGATTAAATAATCTCAGTCATAGGTCAGAGCTGTGTTTTACTAATACAGAGCTCCAAATTCCCTGTTTACCACTACATGGACACACGTCACGTCCCCCATCAGACTGACTCCAGATGTCTCAACTCCTAAGTCATCACCCCTATAACCTCAGTTTTATTGCCCGGCTTATCTTAATGATGTATCACTTCATGTACTAATTGTCTTTGTGTAACATCTAAATGTTGTGCTTTTTTCTAAGTCATTCATTTGTAAACTGCCTGAAGAAGGAGCCTCTGTGGCCTGAAGAAGGGGCCGCATATAGAACTTTTATTGTTAGCCAATAAAGGTATCATACCTATTATACTTTTGTCTTTTTTGACACAAAAGTATTTAACATTTCCTGTTTACCCTTCAAACAGTTCAATGATGTTTCTGGCCCTTGTAATTTCAGTTCGGTCCAAACCACGTTTGTGGATCTGGACTTTGCTGGAGTTTCCTCCAGTTTGGGTTGCACCTAGGTGACTGACAGCTCGCAGCCCATTCTACAGTGGCGCTGTGTCACAGATGAGTGACCCTGAGCCACAACCTGCCCTGCCTTTGCATTACACGCGGAGTTGCACCAATCACCTTGCAGAAAACTGCTCTGTGCTTTAGTGGGTCATGGTGGCTGCTATGTCACTATTTTCCACGGATCCGTGACCTCCCTCGGCTGTAACATGCCGTCATGAACACAATACACAACACAGGAGTACAGACTGAGCGGCGAACACAGTCCTAGCGCTTACAGATTTGGATATCTTTGCTCAATACAAACTATAGCAACAGTAATGCAGTAAATTTGAACACAAAATGCTTAATATTTTCAGATGTAGAGTATAACACCTGAACATCCCCCCGCCCCGGCACGCAGGGGGAGGAATAACTCATTTAAATTTGTTTCGGCACCTCTTTCCCACATCCGCTCACTATGCCACACTCCAAAGAATAGGCCCCAG
Source organism: Rhinoderma darwinii (assembly GCF_050947455.1). Taxonomy (NCBI): domain Eukaryota; kingdom Metazoa; phylum Chordata; class Amphibia; order Anura; family Rhinodermatidae; genus Rhinoderma; species Rhinoderma darwinii. Next base: position 54,391,191 of record NC_134697.1, on the reverse strand, counting down.
GGCAACAAGACTATCTCAGTCCCATCACACCCTAACTGACTCACAGACCACTTTTCCAAAAAACTAGCTACGCTTTTGATTCTTGCCTTCATTGACTCGCATGTATATAACGCTACCTGCTATTTGTAATGTACGTACTGTGGGACTTTAACTGAAACAAGACTCTTGTGTTTTTTGGTGAGAACAGCCCGACTGCAAATGACCAGCTGCCCTGCTCTCCTGTTCCATTTAACCGAAATAATCTTCTCCCTCCAATTGGAACCTCCGATATAGAGTGTCCCAACTTACCTGGATCACAGCGACAAACGGTAAATCTGTCTTTACATTATATGGGGAGCTTGAGATAATTAAGTTTACAAACAAATGTTTTAGTGAAATCTCTGCTCACTATTTTTTTTTTTTTTAAAGTCCTATTTGAGTTTCAATTTGGGGATTTTTGTGCTATCACTTGGCCTAAATTAGTTGAAGTTCCGTCCAGTTCATCAGAATCGCATAGTCTCCTGTTTCATTATGGACCTTTCAGTACCAGAAGCCGTAAAGCCAACTTCAGTAAGCCCCATTACTAAAGATTATTTTCTGCAGTCTAAGGCTGGGTTCACACGACCTATTTTCAGACGTAAACGAGCGTATTATGCCTCGTTTTACGTCTGAAAATAGGGCTACAATACGTCGGCAAACATCTGCCCATTCATTTGAATGGGTTTGCCGACGTACTGTGCAGACGACCTGTTATTTACGTGTCGTCGTTTGACAGCTGTCAAACGACGACGCGTAAAAATACAGCCTCGTCAAAAGAAGTGCAGGACACTTCTTTGGACGTTTTTGGAGCTGTTTTCTCATAGACTCCAATGAAAACAGCTCCAAAAACGGACGTAAAAAACGCAGCGAAAAATGCGAGTTGGTCAAAAAACGTCTGAAAAGCAGGGTCTGTTTTCCCTTGAAAACCGCTCTGGATTTTCAGACGTTTTTGGTCACTACGTGTGCACATACCCTCAGTGTGGTAATTACCTGATTGGCTTCCAGTTTTGGCAGATTATTATAATTTTTTTGAATAATTAAAAGTTTTATGCAATTTTGCAATATACTTTTTTGTATTAATTCCTCACGGTCTCTGCTTGTTGTCATTCAGTAGGAAAATTCTGTCCATGGTCATGTGATAGACACACAGGTGCACGGCTCATTAGAGTATGTGTATCAGAGCTGTGTCTTGTAATGATCCCACCACCTGTGTGCCCACCACATGAACATGGACAGAAAACAATGAATGTTCCTACTGACTAACAACAAGCAGAGGTCTTGAAAACTGTGCGGAATTAATACAGACAGTATATAGGAAAATTATATAACTTTTAAATCTACAAAAATAACATTAATTTCCTGAAGCTAGACGACCCCTTTTAATAATCACTTTGTCCCTGCTGTAATGGAATAAGATTTTCATGCACGGACTTCCTGGTAGTATTGTGGTTATACACAGCAGCTAATCTGAAGAGGCAGAGCTGCAGTGTGTGGCGGTGCAGAGCTGCAGTGTGTGGCGGTGCAGAGCTGCAGTGTGTGGCGGTGCAGAGCTGCAGTGTGTGGCGGTGCAGAGCTGCAGTGTGTGGCGGTGCAGAGCAGCCACCTAAACCAATCATGAGACAGGAGGTGGATTTCAGACTCCCTGTAGTCACTGTAGCGAAGTTGTAGTCACAGATTACCGTCGCCGTATGAGGGCTTGTTTTTTGCACCATTTTTGGTCAGAATGGAAAAACATGACTTGTTAGCTGTGGGTTGTTACGATTATGGCTATACCAAATTTATAGTGTTTTTTTTTACTACTTTTTTCACAATGAAAAAAAAAAAGATAAATAAATATGTATATATAAAAAAAAAAATTTTTTGTGTGTGTTGCAGCATTCTAAGAGCCATAACTCCCCCCCCCCCCCCCCCCCAACAACGGAGTTTCATGAGGCCTCATTCCTTGTCGGATAAGTTGTTGTTTTGATTGGTGACCTTTTTGGGGTACATTAGACGCATAGATTCCACTTTTATTCCTTTTTTGAGCGGAGGTATGAACACAAAACCATAAATCCGCCAATGTTTTTTCGATGGCGTTTACCATGCAGGATAAACAACGCATACATTTTATAGTACAGGTCGTTATGGTTGTTGCAATACCAAACGTGTACGTGTGTGTTTGTATATATTTTTTTTTTCCATAATAAAACATTTTGTAAAGCAAAAAATGGGCGCTGCGGTCCCTTCATTCTTAGGATCGGTGGGGGGACGACCCCACTGATCATAAAGTGATGGCAATAGTATTAGCCTATCCTAAAAGAAAAAAACCAAACTGAAGTGTTCACATGAAAACGTATTGTAAGACCTTCATTCATTCATTCATTCATTCAGAGTACTATATTTATTTTGTTTATTGGCAGCCGAAACCAGAATGGGATACAAAAGAGTAGTATAAATCTAAGTATTTCCCTTATAATTTTCTCCTATTTCGGATCTAATCCAGGATGCAGAAACTGCGTGTGTGAAACGTAATTTTTATTTTTAACTTCTACCATGGTGCCGCGTCCGATAGCGTACAACTGTCAGCTATTATCCTCTGTTATCTGTCATTACTATTGGTACTGAGATTTACTGTCTCTATGTATAAAATATCATTAACTTTCAAGTTCAGTTCTGTTAAGTCCCTGAAATATTTTACTTCTACAGATGGTTTGAGTTAATTTGTGACATGGTGGCAAAGTATAGCAGCAGGTCCTCTTAGGTATGCTACACTGGCATGTGAGTACAATCCTGTGTGATGCGGGCATGCGCAGCATTGTCCTATTGTTTCATTTAAAAGATATGTGCAGTTTTGCTACCATGTTTTATTGCCCTAATGCATCTAAAATAAAAAAATATATACAAACCTATAGCCATTATTCGCATATATATCATGGTGATTCATCCACAACACAGAGCAACCAAGAGGAGGATAGTAAGGAAGAGATAGAGGAAGTTAGAGAGGAGAGAAAAGTAGTAGGGGCGGGGGGGTAGAGCGAAGGTCAAAGTTGGTATAAGCAAAGATTCCACCCTGATCAGCCAACATCTATAGATGGGACAGAACCCCTGGACGAACCAGCAGGGAAATTGTCAGCTTATCTTGAAGGTTGTCTAGTAGAACCAGGTAAGCATTACCCTGATCCTCACGCCTACCAGATATGTAACACCGTTCCCTCCGCTGTTTTGTAAGGCCAGCATATTGGACACAGCCAGATGAAATATATGCAGTATCGTTAGTTTTATTTTTGATGCATTGCAGCAACATAAAAATAGTTGCAAAAATGTAGTATATAGGCTTTACTCACTCCATCTGTGTATTTGTGACTATTGTTAATAGATGTTTTACATATTTTAAAGTTTTGCAGTGTCTGAGTCCAGTATCTGAATGCCAAGGCAGTCCACTATAGCTGGCCATACACATGCAGTAGCTGTTACATGAATACTTGATGGCTATTTCTGCCAACTCCACCATAAACATTCATGCTCCGCTTGACCGGGTAGACATGTTTGTTTTATAGGGGAGAAGGGAATAAGCACTGACACATATGTCCGATCCGTCTTTCCCCAACATCACCCATCTGGGGATAGTCAGCAGGACCCCATACACATGAGATCATCAGCGATGACGAAGGGTTTGGCCAACATTTCTCTCGTGTGTATGGTCAGCATAAATCTCCGTGCTAATGGCGCATGCTTTCCTGTTCTTCTTGAAGATTCTCCAGTGGCGTCATTCACATATAGACCTCTAGATCAAATCAACTGCTAAATATCAATAGTCCATATGGTTGTGAGAACTATTAACCAGGCCAGTTCTTGAAGGTTGAGCACCAGTCCTATAAATCATCGGACTGATAGAGTAAAAAAAAACAACATATTATTTGAAAGCGAATATTCCATGTCATGAAAATAATATGTGAAACCTTTGTCATTCCTTTGGAAGTCAATAAATCTAGTATTGTCAGGAAGGTTGGTTTTATTTGTCCAGGGAAAGGCTTCAGTAACATATTTGAACCTAGACAGTACAAAAGGGGTTTTGTTGCAGGGGCGATTACGTGGTTAAGACAGGGGTTTTCTAGGTTTTAACATTGATGCCTATCCATAGGGTACTGCATCTCAGACCCATTCAAGTAATTGAGGCTGAGCAATGTTTGAGCTGCAGTACCATACATAACCACATGGAAGTGAGTGCTGCTGTTGAAAGTCTATGCTAAGGATAGGCCATCAATATTAAAACCTGGAAAAACCCTTCAAGGAACCTTCCAATTTTGCACAACATTCCATACAGTTTATATCTACATAAAATAAAGATATTTCTGAATACTTTTCTTTACCTATCTTTTGCTGCGTTTTAATAATGTGATTTTTTTTTTTTATTCTCCGTTCAGACTGAAAGCTACATTCAAAATTCTGCTGTTTTCCTGTTCCCATTATGGGAGCTCAGATGACCGCTATATATTTAGCGTTAAGCTGTTAAATCACGTGAATTTCTGTGAAGTCCAAATAAACCCCATACAGATTCCAAGAAGGAACCAGCAGTATTTTTACTGTCACTTTCGTTGTGAATAGTGAAGAACACGACACATAGCTCAAAATCAGCAAAAGATAAATAAAGGCAAGTATTTACTAAGTGACTCAACTTTTTATATAGATATGAAGTGTAAAATGTAAGAGGAGAGCTTTTCTTTAAGGAATTTCCCACAATGTCTTCTTTGACCGTTACTTCTATGTGGACCTTGGAACCCACGCTTAGGTCCTAAATGTATGAGTGCTATTGCCTAGCGATGTGACATTCCCACATGTACCGTATGACTGACATGTCCAAAGATTCTGTTTTATTAAATGGATAAGGAACTTTTATTACTTTCCAAGTATGAAAAATAAGTAGTAGGCTCAGCATACCCCTTTAAGAGATACGGTAAAATTTCCACAAAAATAACATGGCTGCTGTCTGATTGGCTCGCATTTCCTTCTGTACCCAGGCTTATGGATATGCCTATTTGAACACAACTGACACCCAATATTTTAAATATAAAGCGAAATTTCTTCAATCCGACATCAAATAACCAAGAAAGTCTGACATTCCACAAGACCAAAGACTAAGCAGAGAGCTGTTCGGAAATGCAACTAAGGCTCTGTTCACATCCGCGCTTTTTCTGTTCTTCTTGTTCAGTTTTTTTCATTTTCCTGTCCCATTGACAGAATTGGCAGAGACCTTGCATCACGGATACAAACGGCGCCGAACAGAACCCATTGACTTTAATAGGTTCCGTCGGGTTTCCGTGAGAGTGTCTGTTGTTTTTACCGGAACAAATAGCTCTTTTTCTTCCAGCTTTTTTCACTTGAACTGCAATGGAGGACCTAACGGAGTTTCCGACGCAGAAGTGGACATAGCCTTGTTAAAAGTGACACTAGCTGATTTCATAGTCCATAATATCTGATAATCCATCACGTATCAGGTTCCATTGCGCCGGGTTAAAGGAATTTCACTGTATTTTTTTTTGTTAGTAGCCTGACATTTTATAGGTAATTACTAACCGGCTAGTACTTAACCCTTGACTGGCATGTACACCGGGATATCCATAGGCAGATTTAATGACATTTGCGCAGGCGTTTTGTGTTTCATGTGTGTCCTTTAATAATCATGCGCATGTAGTGCCTTTGATGTTTTGTCACTGCTGTGATTTTATCCCTGTAAATGATCGTAGTCACCTGGTTGTAATCTACTGTTTATTTCCATAGCCAGATGATGTAACGGGAAGGTCCTTTGTCATTTCTGAACACCCAAATCCACTTTGGTACAGAAGAGGTTCTGAAGGAATAGGTAACGTCAAAATTGTGATTCATGTGTATGGCCCCCGTAAGATGACTGCTTTTCCACAATTACTTATATTTGATATTAGTGTCATTTTCTAAGTGGGTGAACAGGTTTGTCCCAAAGCACTGTCACCCCCAGCAATTGCTAGAGAAAAGCGTCAGCAGTGCTTGGACGACATTGTGCCACGGTCTCTCCTGTCTTTACAATACAGCTTGTTGATCGGCGCTCGTTGCTGCCTTTAAAGGAGCAATTATAGTTTAGTATGGGAACGGATTTTCATTACTAGTTCGTCCCTAAGCATGTGCATCATCTCGGGAGCACATCTCTCTATTTACATGGGGAGATGTGCTGCCGACTAGCAACCATTTTTTTGGCGATCAGCCAATGAATGAGAGTTTCCCCGTTCATCGGCTGCTGATTTGCCCTGTTTACACAGGGCAATGATTGAGAACACTCGTTCACCAAATCATTGGCCGTGTAAAAGGGCCTTAAAGAGGACCTGTCACTAGCTCCTACAAAGTGAATTATTAGACTCCCGTAATTGCCACGGTGTCTGAGTCAATGGTCTTTGTTCCTTCTTCTGCGTCCCCCCATTGCTGAGATATTGCCCCCTCTTTATTTATTAAACAATATATAAATTGACCGCTGGCTAGCCAAGTGGGTTTGGCCGCTAGGGTTTCTCAGTGAGACTTATGCGATAACACTGGCCTAGGAGTGTCTGGCGGAAACAGCCTTACTCTGATAGGTCAGCGTCGGAGGCTCTCTGCTAGCTCCGCCCATTGAGAATCGATGGCGGCCAAACCCACTTGGCTAGCCCGCGGGTCATTTATGCATTGTTTAATAAATAGGGGGCAATATCTCATCAACAGGGGGACACAGAAGTAAGGAACAAACACCGCTGGACTCAGACGCAGCGGACGTTACAGGAGTCTAATAACTCACTTTGTAGGAGACATAAGCTATCAATGTTTTTACTGATAGAACCCCTTTCATTAATGGGCCTCTACACTTTGGGTATGTTCACACGGCAGCCTCCGTTACGCCTGAAATTACGGAGCTGTTTTCAGGAGAAAATGGCACCGTCATTTCAGCCATAATGGCATGTGCAGGCGTCTTTTGCTGCGTCCATTACGGACGTAATTGGAGCTGTTTTTCTATGGAGTCCATGTAAAACGGCTCCATTTACGTCGGAAGAAGTGACAGGCACTTCTTTGACGCGGGCGTCTTTTTTACGCGCCGCCTTTTGACGCGTAAAAAAAATGACCGTCGGAACAGAACATTGTAAGACCCATTCAAATGAATGGGCAGATGTTTGCTGACGCTTTTGAGCTGCATTTTCGGACGTAATTCGGGGCTAAAACGCCCGAATTACGTCCGTAAATAGTATGTGTGAACCCAGCCTTTTTGTTTCTTCTGCCCTACCAGAGCCATGTGTTACTATATATTCTGTGAATGTGCAAACATACCGGTGCACAAATCATCGAAGGGATGTGTACTTCAACTTCTTAGACAGAACAGATTTAGGCTTTTAAACCAGCGATTCTTAACTTCGGGTACACAAATCCCCAAGAACTGCTTGGATAGATTTCTGGGGCCAATTACTTTTAGATGGGAAAATAATACATCTCTATTTTTACTAACCTCGAATAAATTTTTAGCATCAAATATGAATGTTGGCAACAAACTGCCATAGTATTAGTAGAGCCAATATAAGTGAGCAATAGATATCGCGGATCGTTTCATATTACAGTAGCTGCAGATATCTGAAATGATCATTTATGCCAATCACTTTTTTTTTTTTTAAAGTTATTAGTCCAGCCATTAAAATTCTAGTGATCTATGTTTGGGAGTGGTCCTTAGGCTTCATCAGCTACCAAACGTGCCATGGCACAGAAAAGGTTAAGAACCCTCCTGCCTTTTACAATTCAGATTACTATATTATAATCATGTGGTTCTTCTTCAGATTCCATTATTGGAGTAACTGGCCTCAGTATTGCCAGCCCCTCAGCCAGTTCATTCCAATGGAGCCAACCCATAAACGAGAAGAAAGAGGACCGGGATGATCTGCACTCAGGTCAGTACTATGACATAATAACCGCAGTGTGACTGGGCCTTGGCCGTTAACCCTTTAAAGACCCGGCCTATTTTGGGCCTTCAGGGTTTTTTTTTTTGTTTTCTTTCATTACCGCATTCAAGAGACTTAATTTTTCTGTGGACGGAGCTGTAAGAGGGACGAGTCGTATTTTAATGTCGCCATTTTGGAGTACATAATGTTTTTAAAAACATCTTTTTGGGCAAGGAAATGTTGTAAAAAACCGAAGATTCTGCCATTGCTTTTTAGGATTTGTTTTTACAGCGCTTACCAGCCGATATGAACGACAGGTTAACTTTGTTCTGCAGGTCGTTACAATTAAGGAAATATCAAAACGTTTTTTTTATGTTTTACCACTTTTTTGCACAATAAAAACACTTTTTATATTGAAAACAATTTATTTTTGTGTCGCAGCATTCTGAGAGCCATAACCCAAATTTGGTGCGGTGTTCACCCACCTTTGTGAAAGCCATAACAGAATTGACTTGCTGTGTATTAGAAAAAAACGCAAAATTCCCTTAATTCTGCGTGGATATTTTTAAAACTTCATGTACTGTACTGTAAATTACTGAGAATTTTCAATGCGGAATCTGCACTGAAAATCTGCAGCATGTGAATTTACCCTAATGGGTCAAGTAGCGCTCAATAGAGCGCTGCAACCCCTTGGTGCTAGAAATCAGTGGTGGTTTCATTGTATTGAACCCCCACGGATCATAACTTCTGACATAACAGTGACCCTTTGGCTTTTCTAACAATTCAAGGACATGGCAAGGAGACTTTGGGGGGGCCCACAAACCTTGGATGCCTGCATTTTAATTCACATAATGTGCCTATGACCACACTGAACCACCAGAGCAGAAGAGCTGTCATAGGGACACAGGTACAGAAGGTCTTCTCACATAAAGCTTACCACTTCCATCAGTAATAAGTTAGCACAGGAATAAAGCCTCATTTTATTACACTGGAACTTGCAAATAAGAGGTGGTCTTTTTAGTGGGAAACCTCAATTTTAGGCTTTAAGGGTCTATGCACACGATAACTGCAATTACGTCTGAAAATACGGAGCTCTTTTCAAGGGAAAACAGACCCTGATTTTCAGACGTTTTTTGAGCAACTCGCGTTTTTCACGTCCGTTTTTGGAGCTGTTTTCATTGGAGTAAACGGCTCCAAAAACGTCCAAAAAAGTGTCCTGCACTTCTTTGACGAGGCAGTCATTTTACGCGTCGTCGTTTGACAGCTGTCAAACGACGACACGTAAATGACAGGTCGTCGGCACAGTACGTCGGCAAACCCATTCGAATGAATGGGCAGATATTTGCCGACGTATTGGAGCCGTATTTTCAGGTGTAAATCGAGGCATAATACGCCTCGTTTACGCCTGAAAACAGGTCGTGTGAACCCAGCCTTACCCTTTCTCGTCCTGTGCTGGACATTTACGATGTTAATGCGGACACAGCAGTTTTTCCCCCATGCAACTTCTTGCAAAAAAATTGTTATTTTCCATTGCTCTAATGAATATTTGAGTTACATCCTGCACATTATCCTTGCTGATAAAGTTTCTGTGTAATATTTAACACTGTTTTTTTGTTTTGCATTTTTCGTTAAGGAATCCCATTGCATTTAACAATGAAGTCTCACAGTCGAGGCGGACCTCTAACCAGAAGCCGACCTGGACTTTAAAAGTTCAGCCCATGAGGACCGTGTCAAAGACTAATGTGTATGTTGTTATACCAGAGATGCCAAATTTGCAGAGCACAGTCAGTCACAAGTACTGATTTGTTGCTTCCGTGTCATGATCAGACCCTCCAACCTACGGTAGGCTTAATGAATGGATGTGTGCTCTCTATTACCTATATCTGGAGGACAAACAAGAGTATATTTGCAAAGTTGGACCACCATGGAGAGGGATTATTAATAACTAACCGCTTCACTTCATGGCTGCATCTACAATTGGCAGCACGCTTGGAATAAGAATTTTCACAATATCAGTGATAAACATAATTGTGTACCTCAGTTTCTGCATTGTACTAAGCCATGTATTTTTTTTTTTTCTAGCACAGCTAAGTACCAAAGACATTTGCTAAGTTTACATATAATGTAAACACCCCTGCCTCCCCTACCCCCCCCAAAAAAAAAGGTCTCCACCTGTAGGGTTCATGCACAAGGAATTAGATGCCTCAGCTCCCAGTGTTTTAGTTTTGAGGCTTTGCGGACATCTGGTTCGGGCTGTGCAGTGAAATGCTCCTGATGTATGTGTAACATGCACATAGAGTTCAGTTTGCGTTTCGCAGGTATACTTTGTATTATAAGGCATAGCTGACTGTACTATTGTGTGTTGACATTATAGTACTTTTCTATTTATTTTATGTTCCAGTGGAATCATAGACCCTGCTGTATGTACTTTTCATATAACTAGCCATGTCCGAAGATCTCAGCTCAGGGTCATCAACATTTTTTCAAGGGAGTTCTATAGCGGTCACTATGGCCATAAGGACTGCGGGAGCTGCCACGTTGCCCAATAGCTGGGCAGATTTATGCAGGTTTTGTTCATTCAAGGCTTTTGTATCCTCTCATGTGTAAATATGTATTTTTTTTTTACATGAAGATTTAATAAATAGTTTATAATTCACAGTACTATACATAAGTGACTGGATTATTTGATTTGTAAAGAGCGATGTTACTAGGCTTCATTTACACCAATGTCTTATAGGTCCATTTTTTAATTCCATATTTTATTTATAACCGTTAAGATCACGTTCACATCTGCGTTGTGGCCTTTGTTTATAACAGAAGTCAAGAAGCTAGGGCTGGGCAATTAATCGGAAAAAAACACCTAAATTCAGCACAATTAACAGATGTCATATTGTACATTTCAGTTTTATTTCCCCTGTTTCAACTCCATCTGCGTCCTCAGGACGGAGATACAGTTGATTCCAATGGTAGAGAATGGAGCCGTAAGGTCCCTGCTCTACCATTCACTATGTATCGCCGGATGCTCACAGCTCGGCACAGACCGGCACAAGGCATGGATGTCATTGTGCCTGTCTGCACCGAGCCACACAGACCGGAGGAGCAGAGGGATTTCCTCCACTTGTTGGAATGTGGTACGGTATGTATTTTTATTAGGCACTATTGGGGCTGTGTGGGGGCAGCTATGGGGCACTATACCGTGTGGAGGGCAGCCATATGGGGCACTATACCGTGTGGAGGGCAGCCATATGGGGCACTATACCGTGTGGAGGGCAGCCATATGGGGCACTATACCGTGTGGAGGGCAGCCATATGGGGCACTATACCGTGTGGAGGGCAGCCATATGGGGCACTATACCGTGTGGAGGGCAGCTATGTCGGCATTGTGTGTGTGGGGGGGGGGCAGTGTCAGGGAGTGTATTATATATATATATATATATATAGTATACAGCGGGCTTGGAAAAATAATTGAGGTATCATGCAAATAAGGGGCGTGGTATGAAAAAAGGGTGTGGTCTAAAGTCATTAATCATAACAGAGGTCCTAATAAGGCTATGTTCACACGCTTAACAAAAAACGTCTGAAAATACAGAGCTGTTTTCAAGGGAAAACAGCTCCTGATTTTCAGATGTTTTTTTATGCCACTCGTGATTTTCGCAGCATTTTTCACAGCCGTTTTTGGAGCGGTTTTCAATAGTCTATGAAAAATGGCTCCAAAAACATCCCAAGAAGTGACTTGTACTTATTTTTCGCGGCCGTTTTTTTAAATCAATGGCCAAATGTTGGAGGTGTTCTGCTTCTGATTTTTCGGCCGTTTACGGTGTGTGTCTCGTCTGCAGCCACCTCCTTGCTGAACCTACGCCAGGGACACACCTCCGTGGGAGAGTACGCCATCCACTTCCGTAACCTGGCGGGAGAATTGTTGTGGAACAATGAGGCCCTGGTGGCTACATTCTGGCAGGGACTGTCTCCTGAGATTAAGGATGAGCTTGCCGCCCGAGATCTACCATCTACCCTGGATGACCTCATCCTTCTGACACAAGGATTGATATAAGGATCCTAGAACGGTTCCAAGAGGCTCGTCAGGAGGGAAGACTCCCTAGCCCTGTTCCTACTTTGCAACAACCCCTGCTGTCCTCAGATGCTGATCCTCCAAAGGAGTCTGTGAGGATGGACCAGTTTAAGTGGTCTACCCAGGAGAGACAACGCAGACGCACCTCAGGACTCTGTCTATATTACGGCCTTGGAGGCCATCTTGTGTGTCTGTGTCCCCAAATGCCCCATAGCCTAGGGTTGGTGGGAGAGATAACCCTGGGTAAAGAAGGAATTTTGTCTAAATAGTCCATTCCCGTGACCATAGTGTCCGGCGAAAAAACACATCGGGTCTCTGGACCCGCTGCTAATTTCATTAGAAAAGACCTGGTGTATCTCCAATTGCCCACAACCCCACTGGAGAGGCCTTTGATGGTTGCATCCGTGAATGGACTACCTCTGCCAGACCCGGTTGTAGCTGTGACCAAGCCGCTGAGGCTCCAAGTGGGAGCCCTCCATTCCGAGCTTCTCTCGTTCTTTGTCCTGGCTTAAGCTGTCAACCCTGTGCTGCTGGGTCTGCCCTGGCTCCAACTACATGCCCCAGTCCTTGACTAGAATACTGGAGAGGTCCTCCAGTGGCGTCCCGAGTGTCTCATCCACTGCCTGGTACAGATTCGCTCAGCTTCGTAATTTTACGCGTCCCTGTAAAAAGACAGCGCGTCAAAGAAGTGCAGGACACTTCTTGGGACGTAATTGGAGCAGTTTTTCATTGACTCCAATGAAGAACAGCTCCAATAACGTCTGTAAAAGACGCCGCGAAAAACACGAGTGCACGCAAAAACGTCTGAAATTCAGGCGCTCAGTATAGTAACACATGAATTTAGTGAGCGGGGCTGCAGCTGTGTAATACAGCCATTGCTCCAGAGTCCTAACAAAGTGGGTGCCGTCAGGATGATGCGATGCGGCCAGTGCTGCACTAATGAGCGGCGGAACTGAAGACGGAACATGGAGGGCGCACTGCAAAACACCCCCTTCAGTGCCTGAACCGCCGCTCATTAGTGCAGCGCCGGCCGCATCACATCATGCTGAACGCGCATTTAATGTCAGGAGCGGGGCAATGGCTGTATTACACAGCTGCAGCCCCGCTCTATAACAGTGGAGATCAGAGAAACCTCTCATCTCCGTTGCTATTCTCCTGAATGCTGGGATCAAAGCTGAACGCAGCATTCAAGAGGAAAGTGAGAAAAGGGGGAGGGGGGGGGTGCCCCTTGGATCGCATCACAGAAATCCCTGTGACGCGATTGAGGGACATACCGTATATGGGCAGAAGGCCCATATTTCCTGTTAGGGCATACTTATGTCCTAACAACTGCCTGTGTACTATCCATACACAGTCTAATGTACTGGCATATATCTGATATATGCCAGTACATTAAAGTTTAAAAATAAAGTAAAAACAAAGTAATATTGAATTTAAAAAACATTTTTTTTTTTTTTTTTACAATAAGCATTAAAATAAGTCTCAATAAATAATATACAAACACTGTATTGTCGCGGTCATAATAACCTGCACAACTATTTTTTTTGCGTCATTTGAGGTGTACGCTGTAAAAAAACAAAACTGCTCTTTCACTTATGCCTTATTCACATGGACGTGTCCGTTTTGTGCGCGTAAAAAATGCTGCATTTTTCCTGCGTTGCAGTTCCGTGTGACATCAGTGTATGGTGCGTATGTCACTCATTTCACGTCAGCAAAATAAACTGAAGGTGTTTTTCTGTTTCAAAATCATTCCTTTAGCAACTGTTGCATGAATCACGCACAGCACACAGATCTGCGTCCGTGATTTTCACGCACCCATTGACTTCAATGGGTGCGTGATGCACAAAAAACGCACAAGTATTGGACATGCAGTGAGTTTCACGCAGCGGACACACGCTGCGTGAAAAACATTGAATGTCTGAATGGCCCCATTGACTAACATAGGTTTGTGTGATGTGCGTTATTTTCACGCGCGTAACACGGACGTGAAATACGCCTTATTGTGAGGCACGAGGTGCGATGAATTTAACCTCCTTGTGCCTCACATTAATAGTAATTAACCCCATCATCTACCTTACACATTAACCCATTATGACGGAGAAACATGATGGGGTTAATTACTATTAATGTGAGGCACATCAGAAAATAGAACTTCTTTTTTTTTTACTGTTGGCAAAGTATCGTTTTGGTATCGAAATCGCAATACTACACAAAGTATCGGTATCGTAGTCCAAATTCTAATATCATGATATCCCTACTGTGTACAGTCATACTCCATTACACCACAGCTGGGTTGTTAGGGTGTATTAACCACCATATACAAGTAATACTGGAAGAGATTAATTAAAATCGGTACAAAGTAGTAGCATAGTAGTTGCCAGTGTTCAGTTTAGTTATTTTTATTGAAAACCTTTACAAACCAGAGGGGACTTTAAGTTACAATGCAAAAAACGAAGATAATCTAAGAGGTGGTGGTGGGGGGTGTCAAGGGTCTAAAGGGTGGTATTCAATACAGTTTTGTAAAAAAATAAGTCATGCTAACAGAAAGCAAAATTCAAGTAATTCAAATAAAATTAAATCCGTCCACTTGGTCCACAGAGGCATGGATTTTTGGGTTACCTGTGGAAGAGTTTACATTTTACAGCCTTGATTACTTTGATTAGAAGATAACTTAAAGCTCAACTTTTAAAATAAATAACGTGCCGTCTCCTTCTAGACTTCAAAATATATAAAAAGTGTAGAAAAAAAGACTGAAAACAAATCAACTGCAGCCTAGGGGTTAGTTCACATTTCAGGCTGATTTTAGGGCGTTAAAGCCTCGTTTTAAAGGCTACGTACACCTTTGAAAACTGAACCAGGTCAGCGGGACTGACTGGTTCAGTGACAACTGGTCCTGTGCGTCTGAAACGCAGGATCCACCCGTTATCGATCAGATGTGATCAATAACAGATCCATCAGTCACTGACTAGACATGCAGGTCCCGCTGTCACTGAACTAGTCAGTCCCATTGACCTGACTGATTTCAGGTCTCAGCGCAAGATACAGCTGATCTGTATACAGGATACAAAGCAGCTGTATCTCAAAAAGTAAAAAATATTTAATAAAATGTAATTACAAAGTTGCACCAATCACACTGATACATTTTTATTTAAAAAAATATATATTTTTTTTCAAAAGGTGTACATAGCCTTTAAGCTCAAATAAAGAGGCTCTCACCAGATTTTGCAACCCCTATCTGCTATTGCAGCAGATCGGCGCTGCAATGTAGATTACAGTAACGTTTTTATTTTTAAAAAACGAGCATTTTTGGCCAAGTTATGACCATTTTTGTATTTATGCAAATGAGGCTTGCAAAAGTCCAAGTGGGTGTGTTTAACGTAAAAGTCCAAGTGGGCGTGTATTATGTGTGTACATCGGGGCGTGTTTACTTCTTTTACTAGCTGGGCGTTCTGACGAGAAGTATCATCCACTTCTCTTCACAACGCCCAGCTTCTGGCAGTGCAGATCTGTGACGTCACTCACTTCCTGCCCCAGGTCCTGCTTCGTGTCGGATGAGCGAGGACACATCGGCACCAGAGGCTACAGTTGATTCTGCAGCAGCATCGGCGTTTGCAGGTAAGTCGATGTAGCTACTTACCTGCTAACGCTGATGCTGCGACAGAATCAACTGTAGCCTCTGGTGCCGATGTGTCCTCGCTCGTCCGACACGATGCAGGACCTGTGAGTGACGACACAGCGTGATCTCTCGAGAACACGCTGTGTCTGCACTGCCAGAAGCTGGGTGTTAACGAACAGAAGTGGATGATGCTGATTCGTCAGCATCATACACTCCCATTCCTAACGCCCAGCTAGTAAAAGAAGTAAAAACGCCCTGATGTACACACATAATACACGCCCAGTTGTACTTTTACTGCCTCATTTGCATAAATACAAAAATGGTCATAAAAATGCTCGTTTTTTTTAAAATAAAAACGTTACTGTAATCTACATTGCAGCGCCGATCTGCTGCAATAGCAGATAGGGGTTGCAAAATCTGGTGACAGAGCCTCTTTCAATAAGCCTGCAAACAGTTTCCCATTGATTTTTTTTTTTTATGCTGCTGAACTACAAAAAAAAAAAAAAAAAACAAGCATCGTGAAAAGTAGCAGCATGTCACTTCAAGGCGTTTTTGTAGCCGATTTTCCATTGACACGAAAAACGCCTCAGGAGAAGCTTCAAAAACACATTGAAATCAGAGGCCGTTTTCCCTGGAATACAGCCACGTAATTTTCAGCCACGTCTAAGAGTGCAATTACACGTGGCGTATTTGCCTTCTATTTAACATTTCAATGTAATCCAATGGAAAATATATACTCCGTAACGCGAGGAGGATTTGCAGAATATATTTTTTCCCATTTGATATTATTGTAAAGTCTACAGCAGCATATTTTTACGCTGCGCAAAGACAAGCAAGTATGCCACTTGTGACTGTACCTTTATACTAAAAGAGTTTTACTAACTGGTGGTAATAGAGGGAGGCCTTGGGTTTCCACATGGCACAAACGACCCTGATCATAGCAGTCACACCAGGCGATCGATAAGTCAGAGATTCCCCATAGTATTAAATAAGGCAGGAAAAATTCTGAATAGTAAGAGGTGGTAAAACAAGTGTTATTTGGACATGTACACACTCAAATTTGACTAAAAGGTGCTTGGGGTTCTCCACAGAAACCCTGTCAAAGGCTACATCTAGAATAGAACACCAGTAACCAAAAAAATACAAAAAACACCATTTAAGTGCAGTTTAAGAAACAAGTGAACAAGTGTTACTGTGAAGTTCTGTAGCCTCATAAATTACCCAGATTACTGGGAATAGTTGTATCTACATCAGCAAAGCTATTCTATTACATATATATTTGCTGACTATAGAAAACGTGCAGGACACCAGATCTGTCTACACGGAACACAAATTGCTATTTATTATCCAGGATCGAACACTGGGAATGGTCTTTCACTCCTTTAAGTCACCCGGTCACTTTTTTCCTCTTTTTGTGGCTGTGGATTTTTTCCCTTCCTTTTTGGTATTTGTGCAGTACTTTGCTTCCAGTTGTGACATGAAACTATCAACTTCCGTCTGCCTATTCCGCTGTCTTTTCTGAAAGGTGAAACACAGTGAGAGTTACAAGAGGTTAAAGAGAAGGAATATAAAACGTTCTCAGAGGTTATGGACGCATTCTTACTTGAATCAAAGCTTTTAAGTCATCCTCTCCATCACCGAGCCCAACTTCCTTCTTCATTGCTTCAGCTTCTACGGCTTCTTTGCGAGCCTGAAATAAAAAGGATTTTTAAGAAGTGCTCTTTTCCGTGTTCTATTTCAATCCGCTCTTAGCAAGAGTTGCATGTTAACATTTTCGGAAGCACAACATGAAATGGTTTTACCTGCTGCAGTTCAGATTTTCCTATATAGTGCGGAAACTCCAGATCTCTGCCTATTTTCACATTAGCGTTGTCGTTTTTTTCCGTGAATAATGAAAGCAACACTCCGCCGGATCCGTTGTACAAGAACACTGGCACCGATGGACCCCAATGACTTAAATGCAGTACTACTTTTCCCGCCAAATATGATGGAATCTGTGATGAGGCTCCAACACAGATGTGAACATACCCCCAAATGGTCACTAACTTTTCCACCAACTCTGCATAAATCCGTAGTACAAGCAAATATTAAAAACAGTAATTATTTTATCAGGATTTTTTTTTTAAATGTATCATAAATATATATATATATATATATATATATATATATACACACACATACATACATACATACACACGCCTTCCTGCACTTATCACGCTACCCCCCCTCAATCTGAATTTACTGCTTTGTCTCGAGAAGAAATGGACTATCCGCTCACTGCGGGATCAGGTTACAGCTGCCCATAGAAGTCTATTGAGGGGGAGGAGCAGAGTGAAAGGCAGATAGACAGACGTGCTGCAGCGTACAGTTTAATACCATAAAAATCATGTGTTTTGGTTCTCCAGAACTAGTGAAGAGCAGCCCGTTAACAGAACCGGGGAGAAGCGGGATCCCAACCCAGTCCCCCTGCACCGAATAGTATTCACGTCCTTAGGACTGCAAATGGCACCATCTAAAGGGGACACTATTTACAGGGAAAATGTTATCATCAATTTTATACCTCCATGTGCCTTAAAAGGGGTTATCCGGATTAAAGCGGATGGCCCATCATTTAAAAAGAAGAATCATGTAAACAATATAGAGACTTCGCATGAGACCGTGGCCCCTTCAAGACAGCTGATCGGCAGGGGTGCCGATCAACCTAATGCAAGCCTGTAATTTCTGACGACCTGACATCTGCTTGCAGAAGAGGCAGCTAGGACATTCTGCAGACACAAACACGGTCATACATTAATAAATCAAGTAAACCGACTGACTTCATGGCAAGTTCTGTAGAATCGGATCCTTTCGGCCAGGCACAAGACAAAGCCTAGAGATGGGTATTCATGTGTCCACATTCATTCGGGACTCACCCTTTTCTTGCGCTGTTCACATTTCTTCTTCGATTCTTTCACAAAGGCATCATAAGCTGGAATCTCTTTCTTTTTAATAGCTTTCTTTAGAATATCCTTGATCCGGGGTTCATCTTCAATTCCAGCAAGTATAACCGATTCCAAAATGTTATCTATGTCTCCTTCAAAGTCCAAATATGCTTGTATTATATCAGCTCTTTCCTCCTCCGATCCTTTATACTTTTCTTCATATGCTTTTATGTCTTCTACAGTTATCTAAAGAACAAAAAATAAATAAATAGATGTTGTACATTGTATATGTAAAGACCCTAAAAATAAATAGGGGCAACAAAGAACAAAGCAAAGCTGTCTGCAGGGCTAGCCAACCCAGTGTGCCAGTCAGTCCTGTGTCAGTAATAGTACTACTAACTGATCGTTATAAAGCAGGTCAACTCACCTTCTTAAACAGCAGGCGCCAGTATTCTCTCCAGTTCATATCTTGAGAGATCGTGTAAGACTCATCATCAACAATTCCCTGTTCATCATACAAAGCTCTTTGCTCCTTGTCACAGAGAACGGAATACACTTTTCCAAGTACCTGCATACAGAAAGATAAGATTTTGGGTTAGAGACAAGGACAAGCTGGACCCAAATGCAATCAATACTATTAACGCAATCTTCTGTAAGATGCTTCAAGCACAAGCCATAGTGGCCCCACAAGCTTCCATTTTTATATGGTAATGGAGTATTCCACATCCAGTGATTGGCCAAGAGGGACCATGTGGCGACATTCATGGCACCTTACATACTACAGGGCTGTGAATGGGACCACAAGGTCCCGCTAAAAAATGATCCAAAAGGGATGCTTAATTACATTATGGGGTGGCACTTCACGAGTTATTTTTTTAGGAAACCATAATGATGCCCAAGTTATTTAAATATTAAAGAATTGCATTATTATTTAATATCGTAGCGTGAGTAATAGGTCCACATGATTGGGTGGAAACCAAAATTACTTTCTGCTTCCCAGTGGGTGCTGTTATGGATGGTAGTCTGTATTCTGTGAACAAACTGCTGCAGAGTAGAGAGACATTACAAAGAATCTCTCTCGCCCTGGATGACCCGGCTAGCCAGCGCATTATAAACACAGAATAATTGCTTTCTAAGGGCGTTGCGGTCTGACTATGTTCTCTGCAGGGATATGTACCAGTGATTTCCCTGGTGATAGTAGCTCATGGTGGAGGGTTAAAGCAGCAGCACCCCCTCCAAATAGCGGTCTAAACTGCAGGGACAGAAAAAGGTTTCTAAGGAGAAAGTCTTCTTTGAGTGTGTATTAGATGAAGTATGGTCAGAAATAACAACGGTTAAAGGGGTATTCCCTGAATCTACAACTATCACCAAGATAGGTGATAATGGTCTGATCGCGGGGGCCCCACTGATCATGAGAGAAGGAGTCCCGAACCCATGTTCCTCCTCACTGCTTGACCTCAGTGAGGAGAACATTGAAGGGTGTGGTGGTCGAGCATGCGCACTGCCTCTTCATTCAAGGACCATGGAAATGACAGCTATGTACAGCGCTCGGCTGTTTACGTCAGTCTTATGGACAGGGTCCTCACTAAGTGTGCCCGGGGACTTCGGGCGAGGTATCGCACTGCATGCCTATACAGTGGGATATGTCGCTACCTACTGAAGGTATACAGCAATACGGAGTCCTGGCGTATACCTCCGATGGAAGGTTTAACATGCTGCGTGAATCAGGCATAACTGAGGTGAAAACCCGCACTCAACTCTATATAAACCCTTACAATTCCGTCTATGGCCAGCTCTGCCCGCCTGACCTCATACTGCGTGCAAGGCGGCACAATACTGAGGCCTGATGTCCGGTCAGTGCTCAGCCTCCCCCTGACTTACCTGGAACTTGACAGTGGCCTCTTGTTTATCTTCTTCTACGACCCGGTCGGGGTGCACTTTGAGGGAGGTTTTGTGATATCCCCGGCGAATCTCCGCTTCCCCCGCCGTCTTCCTCACCCCAAGAACAATGTACAAGTCAGAGCTGCCGAAGTGGCGCTCGCAACTCTCAAGCAGGTCAGGCATGATGGAGACTACTAGACCGCTGACAAGATGACAGAGATGCGGCGATCCCACAATAATAACACCACGTGACGAGCGTTTTGGCGCGTCCAAAGACAACCAGTTTTCATTGGCTGTCCACGCCTAACGTCACTTCCTGTCAAAATGAACAGCTTTATGTGTATTGACAAGGAAACAGTTCTGTCCTAGGTCCGCCAGGAAGTAGGGCGATGTTCAGCGCGGCTGCGGATAGTCTGCTTCGGCAGGCCAGAGAGCTTGGTGATGAGGAGCTGGAGAAATTCTGTTCCCGTACCCGGAGTCAGCTGCTCAACGCGGACCCTGAGAGCTTAGACAGTCTGCGGAGACTGCACCTCATCCTCTCCGCCAGTAGGGGGCGCCGCAGTTTGGATCCTGCCTTTGTCACGCAAATACAAGAGGCTGTGTTCGGTTTACAAACTTCCGCTCAGGTGCAGGCTCTGTGTGCTGCTGTATTGTGCCAGCTATGTCCCTCCCCTCTGGTGACCGTATCATGGGGCCCCACACAGCAGCCCTGCAGCCCAGTGTTCTCCATCCTCCTGGCCCAGGCCTCTCCCATTTTAAATATGGAACTAGGGCCCCGTATTTGTCGAGCTTTGGAGATGCGGGCCCCTGAGGGCCACAGCCTGAGAGCACTGCTGCCAGCACTGCTGAGGGTAGTTGATGTCTGTGCTGAGAGCTTACAAGAAGAACACATCAACATTGTCAACAAGAAACTGACCGATTGGCTACGATATGCCACCATGCCACAAGTGGGTTCCCCTGCCCCCGCAGGCTTCTTCTCTAGCCCACGAGTCAAGCAGCCCAGCCTAATCTATGAGGTGGACGGAGCCACCGCTACAGACTTCTTCACCGTGCTCAACCACAGCCAGAACTACACTGAGGACCAGTGGATGAACATCCAGGGCTTCTCCACCCTGCGCTACTGGCTTCTCCATTATGGCATGTATGGTAACACTGGTTCTGAAGACAAATCTGAGGTGGAGGGCTCTGTGGTCTCCATGGTCTCTGCTTCTTCAACGTCAAGTCGCCTCCTGCCGCCTCGAGAACGCCTAAGAGAGAAGGGCTTTGAATACTGTCTGAGACTGATTGAGCAATGCAACCGAAAACCCTTGAAGAAGTCGGATGTCGACCTGCAGAGGGCTTGCCTGGTGGAAGCGGTTTCTCTGATCGATGTCCTATGTAGGCAGGATGTGTCCTTCTTGTATCGCACCTTGCCACTCATGAAGATTCTGCATGCAAGGGTTTGTTCTGACCCCTCTCTAGCCGCTGTGCTCCTACCGGTTGCTCAGTTCTATCTCAACCACAGTGAAGCTGCTGCCGTGGAATCTGAGGCGGTGTACCGGCATCTCTTCACCAAGGTGCCCTCCGACATGTTTCATCAGCCTTTGTTTGCATTTCAGTTTGTCAGATTCTGCAGGACCAACGGCTCCTTCCTGGCAGAGAATGTGGAGGCTTTCAGAGGGAGCTTTCCCAACATAATGAAGCTTCTGGCATGGAATGCTCCATCACTGATACCAGACTTTGTGGCTCTTCTTCCTATGCTTATTAGTCCAGATTCTGCTATGGAGATGCTTCACGCTTTGCTGGATTTGCCATGCCTTACAGCAGCAATGGAGGTCCATCTTAGTGTTGTGTCATCACCTGAGAAGCATAGCCTAGACCCCTCTGCGTTGCCTTCATGTTCTTCAGAGGCCTATCGTCATCCATTCTACAGCCCACTGTTCCAATATCTGTTACGCAGTGAGGCTTGGAATGGGCCACCTCCAGAGGGATTTATTAAACTTCGCCAGATCCTTTCAGACCGGAACAATTCTCCCCGTGTCCTTCAATGTTCTCAGATTGTCCCCTGTCTCCTTCAGCACTATGTCCATGTTATTTCAAAGTTTTCTGATGGTCCTCTAGTAAATGAAGTCGTTATAACATTTCTGGAGCGCAGCGGTCTCTTGTATGAATTGTCTTCGTTCCAAACTGAAATCCAGAGTGTTCTCAGTGCTCAGCTTCCTTGTTTGTGCCGTCTTTACCCCTCGGTCGTTGTAGAACTTTCCCGCGAGTTGTTAGACTTTATAAGCACGGTGGGCAACATTCAGAGCAAGGAACCATTGTTTGCACATGTGGTTTGGGTAATGGGAGAATATTTGGCAGTGTCCTATGACAAGAGGTGCACTGTAGAACAGATCAATAGGTTCTTTGAGGTTCTAGAAGCATTACTGTTTGAGATCACACAGCTCCGTGGTTCCTCCAGCGCACCAATCTCCTCACCTCGTGTTATTACAACTCTAATGACTACACTTGCCAAACTAGCATCCCGGAGCCAGGATTTAATTCCAAGGGTTTCGCTATACTTATCCAAGATGAGGTCTTGTGTACAGAGTTCAGCCATGATCTCTGCATATGGAGAGGAAGACAGCGGACAGATTCTTATACGAGCCACAGAACTTCTGAACCTTTTGAAGGTGCCCAGTGTGGCGCAGTTCGTTCTGACTCCTCCTCCTGAGGTTTCCAAGCCAAGTTTTCACCGTGATCCATCTTCCTCTCTGCCACTTGCCATACGTACCTCAAGTTATTTGTTGCTGAGAGAGAGGATACAGCCCGGATGAGGGGTTGGGAAAATGATTATCATTCATGAGATTAATGTAAAGTTTACTTTTCAATCTTTAACTTGCAAATCTGCTGCCAAAATATTTATATCGTCAAAATTACATTTACTTTTGAAATACTGAGAAGTCTTAATGTCTTCATTTAAACTCCAAGAAAGAAACGGAATGCAGGAGCTGCACTGTAGCTATATTGGGTGCTATCCTCAGAGGAATCTTGACAAAAAACCTCTAAACAAAATTAGATCCAAAAGAAGAGGTAGCACTCCGGTAGTATAAGAAAATACAAAATTTATTCACCCAACATACAGGCAACGTTTCCCCTTCCCCTGGAAGGCATTCTCAAGCAAAATGCCATTCTTCCCAAAAATAGATTGACATAAAAGTTAGGCTGTGTTCATGTGTGTTTTGGAGGCCCTGGTGCAGATCCGGTGAAAAATGTTCGATAAAATGCAGATTTGCGCACCGAAAATCTACAGTGGATTATAGTACCAGCCATGTGGATGAAATTTGAACAAATCTCATCTACATGCTGCGGTGGGGCTGGGCGATTTATGACCTAAAATAAAAAAACTGGAAAAAAACCTAACCCCCAAAAAATAAATGCGCAAGATGTCATCTGCGCTGAAGTTTGGTTTATCTTCCTTTTTTTTTTTTTCTTCATGTTTGATTAACTGTCCAGCCCTATGCGGCTGAACATTTTCCGCACGGAAATCAGAGCATGCAGATTTTCAGATCCGCCGCATGCTCATTCTTTTACGAATTTTCACATCATATTTCACCCTTTTCAATGTAGAAGGGGGGAAATCGATTGTGACTCTGCAGCAAAATGCACAAATTCAGATTTTGATGCTTAAACACTGCAGAAAATTAGCTATATGTGTGGGTACCGTGGATTTTAAATCGTGGAGATCCTGGGAAATTTTAATACAGTTACATTTTTCTAGAGGAATCTTAAATCTTAACGCAATCTCGTGGTTATAACTTGTAATGACATTAAAGGGGAACACCACCTTTTAGTTATCTTATGACGTCTTAAAAACATGCCAGAAAATCGCATCAATGAGCTCCAAGCAATTGGACCACCACTAATATTTTAAACAAAGGGCTTACGGAAGTGCCTGAACCCCTTTTGGTGTTTCTTCACGAGCAAACATGATTCATCAGTAATGAAATCTCTGAGATTTTCAGTGTCAAACAGAATCCTGTTAAATCACCCTTCACCCTTTGATGTTCCAAATTGGAACAGATCGGCAATGGGTTTTTTTCAAACGCCCCTTGCGCATCATGCACAAGAGATCTGTTCTCTCATACGACTTTTTAGATCAAAAGGAGAATTGGATCTCAGCCTGAGAGAGAAGGGGAAACATTCCCAAATATTTCCTTTAAGGAATGCTAACCCTCTGCCTTGTGCCATGATCTGAACCTACTTTTTATCTCAAAAGACATGCAAGAGAGTGGATCTCTAATTCCACAGTCTTATATGCCAGACGATAAATGATGGAATGTCTGCTATACAGTATAAAAACGGTAGTAGATAATAAAATGTTTGAATCCATAAAAGCTGAAATGTTGAGCTTGTAGTATATTTTTATCTGCAGTCTGGAGGTTTTATATTTCTTATACCAATGTTTTATATCATCATCAGTTTCACAGATTACAGAACATCTCCTGAACCCAGCGTTAAAGATATATATATAGAATTATGCCCCGTCCACAGCACAGCCAGCGTGGATTTTGCTCAGCCGGGTTGGAGGCTACCTTTACTAGGCAGTGGTTCTGGAAGGGGCTCCGGTTACATGATAACGCAGTGCTATGTCTATGTAGGTAGTGTAATGTATTGGTATAGAGATCATTGTTGCAGGCCTTCAAGTCCCCTAGTGGGATAAATAAAAGTTAAGAATGTTGTACAAAAGTGTAAAAATAAAAGTTTATTATTATTATAGGAAAAAAATGTATACGTTAAAAAAAGTACACATTTGTTATCAACGCCTTCGTAACGACGCAAACTATAAAACCATAATGTTATTATTTCCACACTGTAAACGCCGCAAAAATGTAAAAAAAAAAAAAAAGCCAGAATCACTATTTGTTTGGTCTCCACCCCTCCCAAAACATGAAATAAAAAGTTATCAAAAAGTCGCATGTACCCCAAACTAGTACCAATAATAACTACAACCTGTCCAACAAAAAACAAACCCTTAGGCCACGTGCACATGAACGTATGTTTGCAGCCGCAAATCATCTGCAGGTGGATTGCGGCCCCATTAATTTCTATGGGCCCATGAACACGACCGTGGTTTCCATGGTCCGTGCATGGCCCAGGAGCCTGGACTGCAAAAAGAACGGACATGTCTTATTACGCACGTGTTTTGCGGTCCAGGCTCATAGAAAATAATGCATGCGGCCATGTGCATGGCCCGCGATCTGCGGGTGACACCCCTCGGCCATCTGACCCGAAAATCACGGCTGTACACATAGCTACGGTCGTGTGCATGAGCCCTTACACAACATTTTTGACTAAAAAATAAAGCTATGGCTCTCAGAAAATGGTGACACAAAATAGAAATGATTCTTTAAAAAAAGAAAAGTAATTTTATTGTGCAAACACTGCGGAACATAAAAAAAGCTGTATACATATGGTATTGCCATAAAGTAAAATTGTCATTTATAGCCAAGCCAAACCTGCGAGCCAAATTGTGCTCCCTCCCTTTTGAACCCTACAGTGTGCCCAGACAGCCGTTTACATCCACATATATGCATCGCCATACCCGGGAGAACCCGCTTAACTATTTATGAGGTATTTGTCTTCAGCGGCACAAACTGGGGTCGCTCCTTGGGGGCTTCCACTGTACTCTGGTACTTCAGCGGTTTTGCAAACGCGACATGTCTCCCAAAATCTAATCCAGCATGCCAAATAGCACTCCAGCATTTCTGAGCTCTGCCGTGTGTCCAAACCGCAGTTTATGACCACATGTGGGGTATTTCCGTACTCGGGAGACATTGCTTAACAAATGTTGGGATGCTTTTTCTCCTTTATCCCTTGTGAAAATGAAAAAATGCAACATTTTAGTGGAAAAAAATTTGATATTAATTTTTACTGTCTAATTCCAATAAATTCTGCTGAAGACCTGTGGGGTCTAAATGCTCACTATTCTCCTATAGATTTCGTAAGGGGTGTAGTTTCCCAAATGGGCTCACTTTTGTGGTGTTTCCACTGTTTTGGTCGCCTCAGTGGCTTTGCAAATGCGACATGGCACCCGAAAACCATTCCAGCTAAATTTGAGCTCCAAAAGCCAAATAGCGCTCCTTCCATTCAAAGCCCTGGCGTGTGTCTAAACGGCAGTTTCTTCCCACATATGGCATATTGCTGTGCTCAGAAGAGTTTGCTTAACAAATGTTGGGGTGTTTTTTCTTCCTTATTGTGAAAATGGAAAAATCTGAGTTAAAACTACATTTTATTAGAAAAAAACTTAGATTTTCGTTTTTACGAATTAATACCACTAAATTCATCTAAAAACCTGTGGGATAAAAATGCTTCTCTATACCCCTTGATAAATTCCTTGAGGGCTGTAGTTTCCCAAATGGGTACAATTTTGGGGTGTTTCCACTGTTTTGGTCCCTCAGGGGCATTGCAAATGCGACACGACATCTGAAAACCACTCCTACAAAATCTGTGCTCCAAAAAAAAATACAAATGGCGCTCCTTCCCTTCTGAGCCCTGCGTGGGTCCAAACCGCAATCTATTACCACTTATGGAGTATTGCCATAATCGGGAGAAATAGTTTCATAAATGTTGGGGTAGTCTCCTTTCATTCAATGTAAAATGTCATTTTTTTCCCGGAAAAATTTATATTTTAATTTTACAGTCAAATTCCAATAAATTCAACAAAACACCTAGAGAAATTCCTTTAGGGTGTAGTTTCCAAGATGGCGGTCACTTTTGGGGGGTTTCTACTGTTTTGGCGCCACAAGACGACTTCAAATCTGACCTGGTGCCTAAAATATCAAATAAAAATGTCCCAAAATCCACTAGGTGCTGCTGAGGCCTGTGTTTCCGTCCATTAGCACACAAGGGCCACATGTGGGATATTTCTAAAAACTGTAGAATCTGGTAAATAAATATTGAGTTGCGTTTCTCTGGTAAAACCTTCTGTGTTACAGTTTTTTTTTTTTTATTCCAAATGAATTTCGGCAAAAAAATTAAACTTGTACATTTGACCTCTACTTTGCTTTAATTCCTGTGAAATGCCTAAAGGGTTAAGAAACTTTGTAAATGCTGTTTTGGATACTTTGAGGGGTGCAGTTTTTAAAATGGGGTGATTTATGGGGACTTACTAATGCATAAGGCCATCAAAGCCACTTCAGAACTGAAAAGGTCCATAAAAAAATGGTTTTGGAAATTTTCTTGAAATTGTGAGAAATGGCTGCTAAACTTATAAGGGTATGTTCACACGGCGGGGGTCCGTAACGGCTGAAATTACGGGGATGTTTCAGCCTGAAAACATCCCCGTAATTTCAGCCGTACTGGCATGTGCAGGCGCTTGAACGCCGCGTCAATTACGGCCGTAATTAGCGCTGCTATTCATTGGAGTCAATGAATAGCGGCTCCAATGACGGCCAAAGAAGTGACAGGTCACTTCTTCTACGCGGGCGTCTATTTACGCGCCGTCATTTGACAGCGGCGCGTAAATATACGCCTCGTCTGAACAGACAAACGTCTGCCCATTGCTTTCAATGGGCAGATGTTTGTCAGCGCTATTGAGGCGCTATTTTCAGACGTAATTCGGGGCAAAAACGCCCGAATTACGTCCGTAAATAGGCCGTGTGAACATACCCTAGGCCTTGTAATTTCCTGGAAAAATAAAAGGACGTTCAAAAAATGATGCAAACATGAAGTAGACATATGGGAAATGTTAATTAGTACTATTTTGTGTGGTATTAATATCTGTCTTACAAGCAGAAAAATAAAAGCATTCCAAAGTAATTACTACATAAAGTAACACGTCAGATTTGAAAAAAATCTGCAGTGTCCACACGGCCAAAACAGACAGTGTCTTCAAGGGGTTAAAAGGACTTATAATGTGGTGACAGAGCCTCTTTAAGTGTCCTATCTCCTACATAAGGAGATCGGCGTTATAATGTAGGTGACAGCAGTGCTTTTTATTTAATAAAACGATCTATTTTCACCACTTTATTAGCGATTTTAGATTTATGCTAATGAGTTGCTTAATGCCCAAGTGGGCGTGTTTTTACTTTAGTCCAAGTGGGCGTTGTACAGGGGAGTGTATGATGCTGACCAATCAGCGTACTGCACTCCTCTCCATTCATTTACACAGCGCATAGGGATCCTGTTTAGATCATTATGTGCTGTCTTATACTAACACATTAAAGGAACAGTGTCATCACAAATATTTTATTAATATGTTAAAGATGTTAGTGCCTTAATATAAACGTTTATTTTCATTTGTGTGTTTGTGTTTTACTGTTTCTTTTTTTCACACTTTTTTTTCCCTATGGGGGCTGCCATTTTTTGTTCCATTTCTGTGTGTGTCGATTAACGACACACACAGACATGGAATACGGCAGCCACAGTCCCATAGGGACTGCGAACGGCTCCCGTCCCATTGACTGCCGTGTACGGCGTCTGTGTGGGAACTGCGCATGCGCCGCTCCCACACAGTCCTATTCGAAATTGGCGCCGTCCGGCGCCATTTTCCTGTGGACCGGAAGTCGCGGCCGGACAGTAATATTACTACTTCCGGTCGCGGCTTCCGGACAAGTGCACATGGAACAGCGGCAGCAAAGGGAGCGGACGGGCCGCGGCGGCAGGAGCAGGTAAGCGATTTCAATGTATGTTAGTGTTTGTGTGTGTTTACTACTGCATGTAAACCTACTACACTGTGGGTTACCTCAAAAAATGGCGACGCACAGTGTAGGAGGTTACACCGTTCAAACCCCTCGTTTATCCCGGCACTAGCCAGGATAAAGGAGGGGGGGATGCTGAGCGCTCACTAGAGCGATAGCTTTTAACCCAATGTTGCAATGCTGCAATTTTGGGAACTAGCTCCAAACAGCTCCATCTAGTGACCAAAAATGGGTAGTATTATAAATTTGAAAAAATTTATAATATTTCCTGACTCGCGAAAAAAATAAAAAAAATTTGAACAATGTTTTATCACCCACACACTAAATGTTTAAATTTTAAAAAAAAAACATGTTTTTGGGGCGACACCATGCCTTTAACGATACTGAAGTGTTTAGACAGTGAATAGACATTCCACGGGATGTCTATTCACAATCTCTGCACTTCGTTACTGTTTCTATGGTAGTTACAGCAGAGGAAGCGTGATCTCGTTGTAACCTGTCATTTACCGCGTAATCTCACGAGATCACGCTTCCTCTGCTGTAACTACCACAGACAGAGTAACGAAGTGCAGAGATTGTGAATAGACATCCTGTGGAATGTCTATTCACTGTCTAAACACTTCAGTATCGTTAATGTGTTCGTATAAGACAGCACATAAGGATCTAGCAGGATCCCTATATGCTGAGTAAATGAATGGAGAGGAGTGCATGATGCTGATTGGTCAGCGTCATACACTCTTCTGTGCAATGCCCACTTGGACTAAAGTAAAAATATGCTCACTTGGGCATTAAGCAATTCATTAGCATAAATCTAAAATCGCTAATAAAGTGGTGAAAATAGATTGTTTTATTAAATAAAAAGCACTGCTGTCACCTACATTATAGTGCCGATCTCCTTATGTAGGAGATAGGGCACTTATAATGTGGTGACAGAGCCTCTTTAAAATTAGGTAAATAATACCTCAGATGAACTGCAACACACGACAAATGACACTCTGTCATAAGAGCTCTACAGGCCTCATCTCTGACTCTACAGGCCTCATCTCGGACTCTACAGGCCTCATCTCGGACTCTACAGGCCTCATCTCGGACTCTACAGGCCTCATCTCGGACTCTACAGGCCTCAGCATATTAAATGTTCATGTTCAGGACAGTAGAATTAGAAAAAGATTGAACAAGTATTTCCTACTGTTAGGAACCACATGTTAGGCTTAGATACAAGGACAAACAGACCGTATCATACATGGCCATGTACCTAAACCTACTATTTGGTGGGCTTAGATACAGGGCTCATGTGTGATACTGTCTGTTGGGGTATCTAAGCCTACCACATGTTAGGCTTAGATACAGGGCTCCAGCAGACCGTAATCTTATACATGGTACAACAGACCAGATCACACATGGGCTCTATCTAAGCTCATATGTGATGGTGTCTGTTGGACCCTGTATCTAAGCCTACCACAAGGCAGGCTAAGATACAGGACCCCAGCAGGCAGTATTGATGTTACACTTACCCAGCTCTTCGGTGCAGAGGATATCCCGACACCATCCAGCTGGAGGTGTAAGTATAGTGGTATTATTATAGTAACGGGCCCGTGTATTTTATGACATAGGCCCCAGTTACTATAGTAAATTTCTATAGACGCAGTGCGGGGGCCGCGGTTCAGTCGCAATTGCGACCGATGTGACCCCTGCAGCGGCAGTCGCCGGGTGATCTGGGGCACCGGGCCAAAGATCTGGGGCTTGGGCCTCGGAGGTCCGGTGCTAGCGAAGCCCCTGATCAGAATTGTACCATGGAGTAATGGAAGAAGGTGGTCTTGTCTGATGAATCATGTTCTCTTTTACATCATGTGGACGGCCTCATGTATGCGTAGCTTACCTGGGGAAAAGATGGCACCAGGATGCTCCATGGTAAGAAGGCAAACCGGCAGAGGCAGTGTGATGCTCTGGGCAATGTTCTGCTAGGGAAACTTGGGTCCTGACATTCATTTGGATGTTTACTTTGACACGTGCCACCTACCTAAACATTCACTTCTTGTCAACGGTATTCCCTAATGTTAGTTACCCCTGCCACACTTCAAAACTTGGTCAGGCATAGTTTTAGGAACATGACAAACAGTTCAAGATATTGACTTGGTCTCCAAATTCCCCAGATCTCATTCCGATCAAGCATCTGTTGGATCTGCTGGAAATATAGTTCAGATCCACTGAGGCCCCACCTTGCAACTTAAAGGATCTGCTAGTACCATCTTGATGCCAGATACCACAGGACACCTTCAGAGATCTTGTGAAGTCCATGCTGACGAGTCAGAGCTGTTTTAACGGCATGAGGGAGGCCAACCCAATATTAGGCAGGTAGTGTAACCCCTTCCCGACATCTGCGGACATCCTATACAAACATTTTGTGCCAAATAGCCATAATTTAATCGAAAATACAATCTTTGTTAATACAGTCAAAATCATTAAAAGAAGAATATGATAGTGCCATTTAAGAAGCACATTAAATATCATTAAACATTTACCAAATCCATAGGTAGCGGAGGACAAAACTTTTTTTTTATAAGTGATGTTTATATATTTAAGTATGGCCCTATTGATATAGGTTACTAGAATATGCAATACAATAAGGGCATTTTTTCCAATTGCGCTTCATATATGTGCATCAATACTGCTGTATTTGAGGCATTCGTATATAGTATGTGATACTATTATGTCAGTAATGATTTACACAGAAGAATTGCTTTATAGCAACCAAATTGTGAAGAGAGAATGTTTATTCACATCCGCTAATATCGAGCTTTTACAAACTGCTATATTTATTTTAAAAAGTGCACACAAATTTGGTCCACTTGTATTACAAGACATTTCACAGACCACAATAAGAATGCTGAAATACATATATACAGTACGAATGACGTTCACTACACCGGTATACAGATAGGGGTGTAATTTTGTCCCATTTATTGAACAGTCCGCTCAGCTGTACAACTGGCCAAATGACAGCAGTTTCTGTACCCAGATTCACTTGATGCTCCTTTCAGTTCCCTTTTTCTAGACCTGTCTCGTGATAACTTCAGTTACATCAAAGCCCAGCTGTGACAAGGCTCAGAAGAGTTATCATTTCTCTTGAAAATGTATGTGCAAGAAGTTTGATCTAGAATGGCTTCACAAGCCGGATTAGTTGGGAGCGGCTTCAGACTTCTGTGGAGAAATATATGGTTAGTATTTCATGTAACCTTGGAGCGTGCAATTACAAGTAACACCGTAATTGTGGCAAAAAAAGCACTGTGTGAATAGAAACGAACAAGTCGGGCCTTGATATTAGCTGAACGTCATTAAGACGTGTTTTCAGCCATATCCACATAGATACCAAAACTATGACATTCTAACAGAATGAAAATCTATGACTAAATAGCTTGTAGTCTCGTGCAAGAGATATTTTTCTATTCGACCTGATACTTTTT
The DNA here is from genome assembly GCF_050947455.1 of Rhinoderma darwinii. NCBI lineage: Eukaryota > Metazoa > Chordata > Amphibia > Anura > Rhinodermatidae > Rhinoderma > Rhinoderma darwinii. Next base: position 54,358,664 of record NC_134697.1, on the reverse strand, counting down.
GATCCATCCAGTGCGCAACTAAGACCAATCTTGACCTATTTGTACTTCCTAATGTGAATATACAGCCTTGAGAAGAATTACCTGCTGCAGCAGTCGATCTGGCCATCTGAATCACAAGTACATGACATGCACTCTGCGTTAAACCATGATGAATTTAAATCTCTTTTAATGTCCCCATCCATGCACCCTATGAGAAGATAAAGGAGGCAGATTAAGTGGAATGCTTCGCCAATTATGTCCTAAGGCCGGATTCACACGAGCGTGCGCGTTTTGCGCACGAAAAAAACGCGTCGTTTTGTTTGCTCAAAAGGCACTTAACAGCTCCGTGTGTCATGTTCATATGGAGGCGCGGCCTCCGTGCTTTTCGCGCAGCCGCCATCATTATGACACTCTGTTTGTATGTTTGTAGCACGTGGTGCTTTTCTGTTTTCATTCATAGTTTTGACTGCTGTTGCGCGAATCACGCGCATCCCACAGAAGTGCTTCCGTGGGGTGCGCGTGATTTTCACGCACCCATTAACTTCAATGGGTGCGTGATGCGCGAAAAACGCACAAATATAGGACATGTCAAGAGTTTTACGTAGCGGACACACGCTGCGTAAAAATCACGGACTGTCTGCACGGCCCCATAGACTAATATAGGTCCGTGCGAGGCGCGTGAAAATCACGTGCGTTGCACGGACGTATATCACGTTAGTCTGAATAAGCCTTAAGAGAAATTTCTGGTTACACAAACAAAGGACAGTTTCCCAATGAATATGTTTAGGCCACAGCTTACACACTTTTGTGGAAATCCACAAAGGGTTAGTGATACATAGAGAGGAAAATGGAAGATGGTTACTGGGACCTAGTGCTGGATTTTTTTATAATATAGTCAACTGTATTAAAGCATATTTTATTCTGATAATTCTAAATTAAATTGCTAATGTATGGGTAGGTTCCCCCTCCACCAGCTGTGTACCCACATGCAGAATAGGATTGGGGGTACCATGGGCCCACCAGATTTAAGTTTTTTTTTGCACGGGCCAATGGTTGGGCAAACAAGCATTCATATGAACGCTCGTTCCCGATCCTTGCCGTGTGTAAACAGGGCAACGATCAGCCGTTGAATTAGCAAATTCTCGTTCTTCGGCTGATCGCCTGTTTTATGCTACACTAAATAATATTGTTGTCTGCAGCACATCTCACCGTGTAAACAGGGAGACGCGCTGCCGACATTATGGAAATGAATGGGGACAACCCATCGTAGTAACAATCGCTCGTCCCCATATATAACTAATCATTGCTCCTTGTGATAGGAGCAAACGAGCACGATCAACGAGAACTCGTTTTCATTGCCCATATTGGCCGGTGCAAAAAGAACTTTAGTTATTCTGAAGATCCACTACCAATCTATATAGAACATGTTCACATCCACCTTTAATTGCATTGTAAACTTGTTGTGCACAAGTCATATAATTATCGTTAATGGATTATTTGTGAATAAATCCAAGAAAAAATAGTCCTCATCAGCAAATTATTTTCTCTTCAGATGTGTTTGTCTACCGGTTGACTTTTGCAGGGGCCCATTATTGTGTCAGAACTTGGTAATTGATCCTCTGGTAATCTAGATGGCCAGTCTGACATTGCACACAAAGATACATAGATATGTGGGGATATAATCCTTACAGTACTCTTTCTGACCATTACATGGGCCACCCTAGTGTTCACAGGAGCAAGATGGTTCTTTGAGATGCATATTACTTATCTCACACCCTAAGAGTTTAAACTAAGGAGTTTCTATAAATCATTGGGTTGACATGTGTACATTGTAGCTGCACCTAGTTGTTGTGCAGTACATGCCACGTGTGCTAAGCTCTTCTCTTCTGATTGAACCTAACCCTAAGTATAGTCAATGTCCGTTCAGAAAATCAGTGATGATCTCATGACATTAATTATGCATGAGTCGGGAGAGGAAGCCCTTTCAGAGATGGAGGGACCAATAAGTAGTGCTATACAGCTGTCAATCAATGTGGAGATTTTTTTTAGAGATTAAACATTCAGGAATGAAATAAAATAAATGACTTTGTAATTGTTTTCTCATGTAATAGCCACAGTAGTGATAGAGGCCCCCTGCTAAACAGATATATGTATATATGGATCCATAATGGTGAATTCTGCTCCATGATGAACAGATACATCTATATCTGGAGTCATACATAAAATATATAGATAGTAAATGATGGCCAGGGAGAATTGTGTTATTGGAAACGGCAGCTAAATAGTGTTATCCTATGTAAATGTTTATGTTTTGTTTACATATTTTATAGTCTTAGTCCTCTGAGGGCTAGAGCTAGTCCTAAGGAGGGTCGGATAGAGTACCACAGGGAATATATAAGGTTCTCTCTTTGTTTTTTATTGAAATTTGTGTAGCCATCTGGTCTTGGGGCACCTGCCCAATTGTTAGCAATTTAATTTTAGAATTGTCAAAATAAATGTTATTTTCTAATATTGTTCAAAAGATTTCTCATGATACTAATTATTTTTTTCGGGACAATTGTTTTGTAAATGGAAGATTACTTGTATGATTGGACATATCATACCCTGACATTGCCCTACAAGATCATTAACTATTATTGTAACAGGTATATATTATGAATTAATCCCTCTAATATACTTCCTTTACAATTTCAACACTTTTTATAAATTTCCTTGATACTTACCATCAGGTTTTTCACCTGAATTTGATAGTCTTGCTTCTCTGTCCATGCAAGCTCCATTGCATAACGACTCCAGGAAACTATAAACCAGTAGAAAAGCCACCAAGCTGCCCTGCAAAATGGAGTAAAACAATGCCACAAAAAATGCTAAATCACAAGGCACATTATATTTAGTTCAGTATACTAAGCAGCAAAATCTTACTTAAAGGGGTTGTCTCCCCACAGCAACACCTGTCCATATGCCCTATGGCATATAGACGTCATAGAGGGGTTCAGGACCCCCCTCATTGTGCCAGGTCAAATAACAATGCACAATATGAATCATTTTTGTTTTACAGTTTACATTTCTGTTTGAGTATTTTTTATTCTGTATTTTGTTTTCAGTTGTCCATTTGTCATCCCTATTTGTTCAGGTTTTTTGTTAAGAAGAATTAACATATATTTTTCTGTTTTTGTAATGTTGCTGAAATATTGATTTAATTTTTTTTTGTATTTCAGCCATTGGCTGTCAGGGCATGCTCCAAATTGTAATTCCATAACGGTTGGAGTGTTGAAGGTTGCTGACCCCTGCTATAGACTTAAGTAACATCAGCATTTTGGGGCAAAAGGAAAGTACGAAACAACACTGAGAAAAATGCAACGGAAAATTTAGCAGGAGCCGACGGCTACGTGCGCATTGCAGTATGGCCGGCCAGCCCTGTATTTAATCATATGTCTATAGGGTAGGAATTTCAAGCAAAACTGAAAAAGGTAATATATTTCAGCAAAATGTTGAGGTGTGGATATTAGAACTAATTAAAAAATAATTTTATATATAACCAGCTAAACAAATATGCTTGAAAATATGTCAGGTGTATTTCCACATGTTTACATATACCTCTAACAACTGGTATTCTAATTTGGTATATAAAATATGTCACAAAAATATGGCTGAAGAATTGTTGCATCCTTGCACTTTTTTACCTGCTCCGACTTGAATTTGTTTAAGGAGAAGAAACTGTGCACACTTTCTAAATATAGTACATGCTTGTGCAAAATAAAGCCATACCCTTAAACTAAAATATGTCTGCCGCCAGAAGAACATTCAAAGTATGGCGACCAGACGCTATATAAATATACTCCACTTCTACGCCAAACTGTGCCATTAACTGTCTGCAATCTTGCCACATAGAATTGGGATTGTCTGCTGACAGTGGACACAAGTCGAATATATAACTTAGCATACACTTTCTATATGCAGTCACACAATCACAGTATTGTAGAAATTACTTACCACTGCAGATATCTGATGCATGATTAAAAAAAGATACAAGTATAATACACAGGGGAAACAGAACTCTCTGTACTTGAAGTAAGCAAACTGACTGAGTACGTATAATATTTATAATATTATGAACAACAAATAAAAGGTGTGGCTTTAAGACGTAGTAATGGCACTCCTATGATTCTTAGAGGAAGGTAGCAATTTGCAAATTACTCATGTAAAAAGCTATATATAACAGATCTTGGCATGTTTTCTTTGTTTAATGTCTGTTGCAGTACATCCAACGCAAACCAAAATAATTTAAATATATTATATACTCTTAGGATAGGCCATCAATGTCTGAGCACGGAGGTCCCGACCCTGGGTCCCCGACTAATTGGCAGAACGAGTTGAGAAGGTTGGGCTGCAAACCATATGTACAGGTAAGCCTCTGTGCCTGGATAAACATTGTAGGGTCTGCAGTGCCTTAACTCTAGGGACCAGGGGTCGAACCCTCACCAATCACACAATAAAGGCCCATCCTAAGTATAGACCATCAATGTATATTCACGGAAAAAAACATTTAACATCATGGCAAATTAAAATGTAGGTACTAAACATTGTAATATCTGTCACTTGCATCATACTGTTACACCATCACCAGGGCCGCTCTTTCTATGACGCAAGAGGTGCGATGAAGTCATTGCGCCACTTGCATCATAGAAAGGCATTGAATGGCAAGGCAAGGATGTGTCTCGCCCTGCTTTTTAATGGTGCAAGCGGCGCGATGACCTAATCGCAGCGCTTGCTTTGTTCAGCTCCAGCAGACTTGGTCAGAAGAGGCCAGCCCTGATAGAGGACAGCGCAGGAACGGGATCAGGTGAGTGTGTAAAGTTTATTTTTTCCAGTTATGACTGTGAATGACTCCATCTACAGAGGTGATCTATCTACAGGGGGCTATATGTGGGACACTATCTACACGGAGATCTATGGGGGTCACTTTCTACAGGGGGATCTATGGGGACCACTATCTATAGGGGGATCATTGTAGGGCACCCTCACCAGGGGGCACTATCTACAGGGGGCTCTATGGGGGGCACTATCTACAGGGGGCTCTATGGGGGGCATTATCTACAGGGGGCTCTATGGGGAGCATTATCTACAGGAGGCTCTATGGGGGGCACTATGTATTGGGGCATTGTCTGCAGGGGGCTCTATGTGGGGCACTGTCTACAGGGGACTCTATGTATTGCACTGTCTTCAGGGGGCTCTACGTGGGACACTATCTACAGGGAGCAGTATGTGGGGCACTATCTACAGGGGGCACTATGACTCGCTCCATCTACTGGGGGTACTATCTATGGGGTGTACTGTGTGTGTGGCTGACAGTGTATGATGCTATTATAATCAGGGACACAGTCTATGGTGCTATTATAATCAGGGACACAGTGTATGGTGCTATTCTATTTAGAGGTGCGGTGTATGGCGCAATTATATTTAGGGGCGTAGTGGCACCATGAGAATTTTACCTTAAAATAGGTGCGGAAATGTTTGAAAAGTGAGAAGCTGAAGACATCTGAGCGCCAAACTGCAGAAATGGGCCGTGGCCGGGAGAAGTCATCATAGATGTCTGCAGAAGAAAAGAGAAAAAGAACGACTAAAATCTAAGAAGATGTCACCTGTGAGTCACTCAATGTAAATGTTTAGTCTGCCTCTAATAAGAACTATAGTCACTGTATGATCTCCAGTGAGATAATGGGTGGTATGATTTTTTTTTGGTGTGAAACAGCAACACCCAGTATATCCCTACCATTGTTCGGGCCATGCTGGGAGCTGCAGTTTTACGCTGTACAAACCAATGCGGCATGGGTTGCACTAAACTTGCAAATGATCTCTGTACTGAGCTGTATTTGTGCTGGTGCTGTATTTATGTTCTGATCTTGGTTCTGGTGCTGTATTTACGTATTGCGCTTGGTTCTGGTGTTGTATTTATGTACTGAGCTTTGTTCTGGTGCTGTATATATGTACTGAGCTTCGTTCTGGTTCTGTATTTATGTACTAAGCTTTGTTCTGGAGCTGTATTTCTGTAATGAGCTATGTTCTGGTGCTGCATATATGCATTCAACTTGGTTCCCTCCATCACTTCGGACTGGTCATGCTTTACATCTCCGACGCTCCTCCACTCCCTAGTGCACATGCGCTGACCCTCCTATTCTTAAAGGGCCAGTGCGTGCCTAATTATTCACATAACTTTCACAGAGCATAAATGCTGGGGCATAACTAGGAAAGACTGGGCCCCATAGCAAACTTTTGACTGCCCCCCCTCCCCAAGGTGCCACACACAGCCCCCCTTGTAGATAGTGCTTCCCTGTAGATTGTGCCATACAGCCCCTGTGTAGACGATGCTATACAGCCCCCTGTAGACAGTGCTATACAGCACCCCTGTACAAAGTGTCACGCCGCACTTGTATATAGTTTCTCCTACCTCCCCCTTGTAGATAGTGCCATACAGCCCCTTCTGTAAATATCGCCATAAAGCCCCCTTTGGATAGCGCCATACAGCTCCCCCTATAGATAGTTTTATAGAGCCCCTCCTTTAGATAGCGCCATACAGCCCACCTGTGGATAGCGCCATACAGCTCCCCATGTGGATAGTGCCATACAGCCCCCTTTTAGATAGTACCATACAACCCCCCTGTATATAGCGCCATACAGCCCCCTTTTAGATAGTACCATACGGCCCCCCTGTATATAGCGCCATACAGCCCCCCTGTAGATAGTTTTATAGAGCCCCTCCTTTAGATAGCGCCATACAGCCCACCTGTGGATAGCGCCATACAGCTCCCCATGTGGATAGTGCCATACAGCGCCCTTTTAGATAGTACCATACAACCCCCTGTATATAGCGCCATACAGCCCCCTGTAGATAGTGCCATACAGCTCCGCCTGTAGATAGCACCATACAGCCCCTCCAGTGGATAGTGCCATACAGCCCCCCTGTAGATAGCGCCATACACCCCCCTGTAGATAGCGCCATACAGCTCTCCCTGTAGATAGTGCCATACAGCTCCGCCTGTAGACAGCACCATACAGCCCCTCCGTTGAATAGCGCTATACAGCCCCCCTGTAGATAGCGCCATACAACCCCCCTTGTAGATAGCGCAATACAGCCCCATTGTAGATAGTGCCATACAGCCCTCCTCCTATAGATCGCGCCATATAGCAACCTCCTCTCCTTTACACAGCACCATATAGTGACCCCCAAACAAATAAAACAAAAAAGTGAAACTTACCTGGGCCCCGTTCCCATGACGAATGGAGCGAATAAACGCCGATGGGATCACGCTGGCGTAAACCAGTGACGCCATCACGAACGTAGCTGGTAGTCTAGTAAATGGCAGAGTAAGGAGCTACCTCCCTGCTCTACCATAGTGTTCAACAGTATCTACATTCTAAGGATGCAGGTACTATGGAATGTGGCGTTGCTACCACTTTCCAAGATTTTTAAAAAGGTACCTTTAAAGCAGGATGACTATCCTATTGTATCCTGTTACCTTTGACTTCTAATGTACAAACAGGATCTGTCTTTAACAAGGCAGAAAAATGGAACTGCCATCTTTTTGTGTTCTGTTGCATCCAGGTTTTCATGGTGAATTTGACAAAAAAAATAAAAAATGAATAAAACAGTAACTTTCAACAAGATGCAGAAATGTTATGTGAACAGAGCTTAGTTTGTTACAACGGACAATTCCTTTAGCATTGACCTTTCCATTGGAAGTTTGGGCACCCACAAGTATTTTATTTAATGTGCATTTACACATTTAAGAAAATAATTGTATATGAATGTATTGTAAGCTTATAATGAGAGCTTTTTAGTCTGAGTCATGTAATATAATATTATTTTCATAAACGATTTGTCGTAATATTCTTTCTGCAAATTCAACACACTACATAGTTCCCTACCTTCTCTTTTCTTGCGGAACTGGTCTTGAGGAACAAGAAATGGCTTAGTAGAAACATGTCATTGTTTGTAGATAAAAAAGAAGCAATTATCCAGTAGGAAACACCAATCTATTCAATGCAAATTAGAATATGAATATTATAGGATCTTAATGCAGACAATAGTGAATAGTATTTTATCTCATTACATCTAGAGTATTGCAGTTACTTGATAGACATGAGACGTATGTTTATCTAGGTCAACATTCTATCTTCAAAAAGTCTCGCTTGTCCAGACAGAAAAGCATTGCAACACTGTATGAACAAATGTATGTGGTCATCCGACCATCACACCTATATCAGCTAGTTGGACATCCCATTCCAAAATCGCTATGGCATTAACATGGAGTTGGGCCTTCTTTTGCGACTGCAATTGTCTCCACTCTTTTGGGTAGGCTTTACACAAGATTCTGGAGTGTGTCTCTGGAAATTTGTGCCCATTCAACCAAAAAAGCAGACGTCAGGCACTGATGTTGGACGAGAAGTCATTCCAATTCATCTCAAAGGTGTATAATGTGTTTGAGGTCAGGGCCCTGTGCAGCCACTCGAGTTTCTGCACAACAAACTCATCTCACCAGGTTTTTATGGACCTCGCGTTGTGCACAGGGCCACAATCATGCTGGAACAGGAAAGGGCCTTCTCCAAACTGATGCCACCAAGTTGGAAGCATAAAATGTCTTTGAATGGTTTGTAATTAACATTACCCTTCACTGGAAATAAAGGGTCTAGGTCAACCCCTGAAAAACAACCCCATAGAATTATTCCTCCATTAAACATTATAGTTGGCACAATGCGGTCAGGCAGGTAACGTTCTCCTGGCATCTGCCAAATCCAGATTCATCCATCAGACTGCCAGGGAATGAAACATGATTCATCACGCCAGAGAACACGTTTCCACTGCTCCGTAGTCCAGTGACGTCGTTCTTTACACCACTCCAGCCGACGCTTGGTATTTAGTACGGTGCAGCTGCTGGACCATAGAAACCTATTTTATGAAGCCCCACGAAACACAGTTTTTGTGGTGATGTCATTTCCAGAGGATGCATCAAGTGATGCTACAAGGGAGAGGTGATTTTTATGTGGCAATGACTACAGCACTCAATGGCCTCGCTCCGTGAGTTTGTGAGGTCTACCGCTTTCTGGCTGAGCTGTTGTTACTCCAAGGCACTTCCACTTAACAATAATAGTACTTACATTTGACCAGGGTAGGTCTAGCAGATCAGCAATTTTACAATCTAACTTGTGGCAAAGACGTCCTACTACATTGCCACCTTTAAACCGACTGAGCTCTTCAGTATGACCTATACTACTACCAATGTTTGTCTAAGGAGATCACATGGCTGTGTGCTTGATTTTATTCACCTGATGATGGGGGTTATATACAGGGATGATGTGGGTTATATACAGAGATGATCGGGTTATATACAGGGTAGATGAGGGTGATATACAGGGCTGATGAGGGTTATATACAGCAATGATGGGGGTTATATACAGGGATGATAAATGGCTGGTATATACAGGAATGATGTACAGAGGGACCCCCATCATCCCCATATATAATCCCCATCATACATATATTAACCCCTCAACCCAGTATATAACCGCCCTAATCCATTAATTTTAACCACACCCAGCATCCCTGTATATTACCCCCATCATCAATAATGAGTAAATGGGACGGGCATAGAGGACGCTATGGACCAATAGAATGCCTGAAACGCGGGTATATGGCAGAAGTCCAGCAGAATCTGAAAATATGCGTTTGGTAACGCTGCAAGTTAAGACTCAAAATGGGCTTCATCTACGAGTATTGTAATATCTTTCTAATAGTTACTTTAACTCAGTCCACAATGGAATAGTTCTATCTAAGTATTATTTACAGTAACCTATACTACATTTTATTTTGGAAGAACTGGAACAGACAATTGTGGACAATGTGAAGAGGATCTAGATGGAGTATGAGGAGATGCTTGTTTTTCTGGAAACTACAAAGTTAACTGGCCTTAGTGGCTATATGACTTCACAACACATATCACTTGCCCATTAATAGATTAAAATATATATATTTTTTATATCTTTCATCCATCTTGACTTGCAACAAGCACACGTGTTCCGAGTCTGTTGTCATAGCAACGTGATTCATTATTCTTATTAGCATTCAGAACAACTAATTGCGTTGGGATTGTCAACCACACCTAACTTTTATCTATGGATGCTTTATATTGCATGCTAAGAAGGAGCCGCAGGGTTAAATAAATGTGATATAAAACAGAAATCACGAATACTGGTAGGGAAATCACATGTATTCCTGAATTAGTATTTACACACCCTATGAATTATGAATTTTTGGCACTTATATTAGTAAGCTAATGTTTTATTTTCTCAATTGCTGCCCTGAAGCTGAAACTAACAAAGATATCTGAAGGTGCATATTTCCCCAACCCTGCAGAGTAGTGATGTGTGGCTTCACCTAAACTAGTAGCCTGCACCTACTGCACCATAGGCAGAGTACAGAGTGCTATAAACAGATGCCTGTTTTCTGCTGATGGATTTATTTTCACTTCAACTCCTGCTGCTTTTTGTAAATGTTTATTTTCCTTCTATAACTGTGCTGAGTGGGCAGGTTCCTCCTGGTGTGTAGCTGGAGAGCTATGCTGCGTGCTCCGACCCTTCAGCTGCCTCCTACTGCGGCTCCCTCTCCCCTCTCACAGCATGAGTTTCACACACGGGCTAAGACATGATGCCCCCTCATTAAGTCTAGTATTTTGGTAGTTAACTACGGACAGATGCAAAAAAACGTTTGTGTTAAAATACCAAACTTTTGTGTTTAAAGTAATTTAATATTTCTGGGCCTCACTTGTTTCAATTGGCATAGCAACCAATCAGAGTCCAAGTTTAATTTTGCTTTTGCAGTATAGATAACAAAAGCTAAATGCTGCTTTTGGCAATAAGATCACATTATCTCTGAGACATTCATAATGCCCAGTTCATAGTGCTTTCTATTGAAGTTGAATGCATTGTTATTCCCACCATGGGTTCTCCTAAAATCCTTCACCATGCTCTGTCCCCTTTTTCAAAGCTGGTGCCCTGACTCTTTCGGCTTAATTTTTGAACAAATGGCATAGCTGCTTTGGGCTGCAGGACTCCTGGCCACCCCAACCAGTAGCTATGTTATGCTGGCATGCCTAATCCTTGACACCACAGGCACTTCCAAGGTACCGTTTAAACTTTCACTTCAACCCACATGCTTGCTTATGCAAATTTTATTGTGACAACCAGACCAGTTCTCCCATGGGGCCATTTTGGAGTGACATATTAAGGCTAAATACTCAACATACCCTGTGAGATGCCCGCAGACCTGCCCTCAGCATTATCGTCATCTTCATTTCTGCTTCTTCCAGGCTCACTGAAGTTTGAGCTGTCTTTCTCAGTTTGACTACCTACTGGTTCCTAGCTTGTGATAGGGGACCCAACAGAGCGTTACATGCCTCTTTTTGGTCAGCAGTGATTTAAGTAAAGAACTACTTGCATCTACTCTCCTTGTAGTGTTGTGCATACTTGGCCATTGTATGTATGTATTTTTTGTTGTTTTATGTATATTGGTCTTAGATTTTGTGTACTTTTTGCCTTGGTCCCTGACTTTCCAGCTGTACTACATTAGCTTGGGGATGAGGCCGTATATTTGTTAATCCTTTACTTATCGTTTGGAACTTCTACACCTTTCAGGGCAAGTTCTTATGCTTAATATAAGCTTGTGCCTGACTAAAAACATTAAAAGAAAATGTATTGCCTCTTATCAATAAAATGTGTTGCGCTACTAGTATGTTCGAACATAAAAGTTGATAAGGTGTAAATGGGATTAGGGAAAAATTAGGAGGTGGAATGTGAATAGGGGCAGAACAGTAACCCTGTATAACCACCCTGAATAACCACCCCATGGTAAGCATGAATAAAGTTATTTTTAATCGTCTTAGGCAGATTAATGCGTTATTAAAATAGACGTATACTACAGTTATTAACAATATTTTCGTGGCTGACTTGCTGTGGTTCCTAATCGCTACCACTTCGCAATAATACCACTCACAGTTGATCATGGAATATCTAGGAGGGACAAACTTTCACGAACTGACTTTTTACAGCGGTGGCATTACAGGACCACGCTGGAATTCAGTGAGCTTTTTAGAACGACCCATTCTTTCACAAATGTTTGTAAAGTCGACTCTATGGAGAGGTGCTGGATTTTATACACCTGTAGCAATGGGACTGAATGAAACACCTGAATTCAATGATTAAGGGGTGTGTCCCAATACTTTTCTCCACATAGTGTATATACAAGGCCCATACTCTTGAACCCAGTTTATTATATATTATATAGGATGTTGTGATGGTTGATTCTTTGAGAAAATTCAAGAAGGGCTTTGACGCCTTTCTTGAGTGTAATCATTTTACAGGTTATAAGTACTAGATTCTGGTGATGGGATGTTGATCCCGGATTTATTCTCATTTGCATATTTGTAGTCGGGAAATAATTTTTCCCCTAATGACGAATTCGCATCAACCTCATGGGGGTTTTTGTCTTCCTCTGGATTAACACAGTAGGATTATAGATTGGACTTTAAGGACCTGTGTCTTTTTTCAACCTAATTTAGTATGGAACTTTATATTTCAAATAAAGAGGTAACTCACATTTAATAGGCCTATTCAGCAGGATACAGAATTCCTAGGACTTTTTAATTAAACCTCTCATGAAGCACATCACATCTTGTTCTGGAAATAGCTCAGATAACTTTATATATCATATGATTCATTTCTGAGTCATTCTATTGTTTCTAGAAGTTATTAACATAATCTACATAGTAATTAAGTTGGTGCAATTTGCTATAGAGAAATGATGCACCGTGCAAGTGACATGTGCCATATATATTAGAAACTTTATTAAAAGACTCATTCTGCAAAGTGTTTGACAAATTTGCAGAAAATTGCATCACATGATAAACGGCTTGTGATGGTCGCTCCAACCATATTACAGTCTACTAGCCTATATGTACAGATGTAGTGATCTTTACCTTGACTTTTAACGTGTTAAATACACAGTGGCAAGAAACTTTTAACCTGACTTTTTCAAAGAATTTCAATGGCTTAGGTAATAAGTTATTACACTGCAACAAATTATCAGAGACAAGATGAGGATTGCTACATCTCTAAAAAAAAGTCATGAGGTGACCCAAGTTTTTATAATATGTTGTGATTTCTACCATTTTGATAAATTTGGAGACAGCGCTTACTGTATGGGAGCTAGTGCTGTCTTCCCAGTCCCGTCAACCTAGTCACCAGATCACAGGTGTATCTGCCGGTGTCGGACACAGACAGCTGAGGGCCCCATGCAAGAACAGTATATGGGCCCCTTGTTCTTCAAGATCTCATCATAAATGACTAATTGCACTGTCACGTTGGGTTCATGGACCCACTGGGCTGTACCGCCTTGACTGTATGGCAGTTGGCCAACAGGGCGCAGGTCACAGTCTATAGTTCGTATAGTGTACCTGTGGCAGCTCGGACAGTAGCAAGGCAGGCTTGGCTGGGACTAGGCAGCAGGTAGACGTCAGGCGTGGTGTAGAACGACAGGTGTGGAATACAGCACAGCATGACTACAGCTCAGCATGGCACTTGATCAACATAGCATGGGATACAGAATACAGGTACTGGGAACTGGAAAACACTAGGAGACCATTTGCATAGACAAACTTTGGGTACAACAATAACACTCAGGCATAGTAGGAAGGGGCACAGCCCTTCTTATAGCCCAGGGTGCTCTGGGAGCAATCAGCTCAATCTCCCACCTGTGTGCGCTTTGGCTTCTTAAGTCTGGACTGAGCTCGCAAGCGCACCCTGGGGGTCACTGTGGAACAGGACAGCCGTATGTGCAGACATCTCTGGAGAGAAGGACGTCGACTGGATGTAAGGAGTTCGTAGTCGGCGACCACGGACGTTACATGCAAGCTGTAAAATTCATTATATGAGGCATTTACATGTGATCTAATACACAGAAGAAGGCTGTTTTAAGGTGACAGCGGGCCCCCATACCTACTGCGCCCCTGTGCAGCTGTTTTTTGCCAATGGTATGTCCACCCCTTCTTCTAACATAAACACTCTTAGTACTAAGGGAGAAAGTTCTACTATGCGCAATGTGTGAGATGTAGTGTAGAGTAGAACTGTACCGGACAGATAATATACACATGTCAGAATGTACTACTTCAGTACTGACGATATCAAGTGCCAGAAAGCAGAATTTTAAATGCTGCTTTGAATGCCGATAGAAAGGAGAAATAGCTGCAATTTATGATCCGTACTAGTAAGTTTTTGATAAATTATTACAACAGTATGTGAGAAGGCCACAATGGGTAGACACTCTCCTTGCAATGTACGGGTGTCCAACACATTGCACAGACAGTGAGGGAGGAATGTACGGAGCTGAAAACGCTGCAATATTTACATGCAGCGAAGCATAGGTCAGCGGGCACCACTGTTGAGTACTGTGGGCACTGATTGTGTCATGATTTTGAGGAAGCTGGTAGAACACCCAAGATTTCCGTATATTAGGACCCCAGTTAAGTCAAGCTTGTGAGGGGAGCTAGATTGACCGTACCTTCGGCAGACAGCAGTCGTCTCAACAGGCAAAATGTGAGTTGGGTGACCTTCGTTCTTGATATTAGAGCGCATTTAAAGGTACCTAAATTATACACTATTATACCAATACACCCTTTTGGGTGAGTTATGATTTTCTGTATACACTGTTTGACAATATCATGCTTTTTGAAAAGTTCAAAACATATTGGTGATCAGATTTTATATATTTTTAATTAATTGTTAAGAATGAAAGATTTATATACTGCTACATACCATTACTGATTTTTTTCTTGCATGCATTTTATACTGAATATAGTAAGATTTATTCACAATATTCTTTGAATTTAATCTATGCCATGTTACATAATAAGTTGTACTGCAGCTCAATTTATTGGTCTTATTTTAATATAAACACTGTAGTACTACAAACTTAAGCAATCACAGATTCTATTTCACAGGGTTGTTCTGTGTTGTCCTTCCTCTTAGCTTCCATTTTACAGGTATTCTCGTTGAGAACTGCTTCACAATGGTCTGGATCTGCTAAGATTAGCTTTTGGTAGCTGAAAGAAAGCAAAGATATAGATTTACGTTCAACTGTGTAAGTTCAGTCTGCCTGGCACCAAACGAAAAAAGTCAGACAGCTCATCAGTAAGAATGCTGAGAAGGGGGACAGGCAAGATATTTCCATAAAGAGGGCAAAAGTTACTCCAAATTCTATGCAAAAAAAACCCCCACAAGTTATAAACAACTGTATAAAAACTCAATCCCTAGCACAAAGGCATAACCCAAAGTTCCTGGACCCCAGTGCAAAATCTTTACCAGGACCCCCAACTATCACATGCCATTTACAGTACCGCTGTCCTTTGGCAAAAGGGCCATTGACTTCCCTCAATTACCAGGGCCCAGGTGCAGCTGAAACCTCTTCACCACCTATAATTACGCCCCTGCCCTGCCATTTGAATTCCCTTTTTTCCACATTGACTTCAATAGGGGAGAAAATTCATTAGAAATACATATAAAAACGGTGATCTGATGTTTTAGGGCTCATGGACACGGTCATATTACAGATCTGTGTTTTATGAGATGTATGGACGCATACCGGTGGAAGGCACTCACACATCAGTTTTCCGTTCCCATTCATTACTAGTAGAGTTTGACTCAAGCAGCAAAAAGTTGAATGACTCAAACTGCTATGGCGTAAATCTATGGCACTGGACAGGTCAGGAGCCTGGCTGTCAGAGACAGTTAGACACCCAAGATGACATGAGCACCAGGATGCCGGTGACAGAAGGGAGCTGCTGGCTATTTGGTAGCCTCAGTTACAGTAAAAACCTTACTGTAAACAAAAAATGTTTAACAATTTTATGTACCTCAAAATACTTTTTCTGGTCTTTTGTTAAACATGTTGTATACAAAAAGCGAATAAAATGAAATAATAAAGCACAAAAAAAGACTAAAAATGTCACCACCAACTAAAACGTAACTGTAGCCCACCTCTTCATCCAAGGCTGTTTTGGTCCTATATCAAAGTAACCAGAACAGAAAGGGGAAGCTTTTTTCTGACTATTTGAGGGTAATTTACATTACTAAACGATATATTAAAGATGGACTTTTTAAAAAATTTTTACACTTTAGTACTAAAAACATTAAGAAGTAAAAAATATTTCTATAAAAATGATTTTTAAAAATATATCAATCATTAAAAGTAATGCATATTTGCTACATATCAGAGGGTCACTAAAGCCTAATATATCCAGATTTTTAAAGGGGTACCAGCGCCTTCCTGACTACCGCTGTATATATACGGCGCACGTCGGGTGTGGGAGTATGGAGTGGGCCCATTGGCTGAGCCCGCTCCATAGAATGAGCGTGTTGGCTGTGTGTTGCAGCCGACACTTCACGGTAACGAGCGGGATCCTGCTTGAGCACGATCCCGCTTGTCTAACCCGTTAAACGTGGCATTTAAATGATTAGAAACAGGGGACGGCCCCTGTAATATTGCAATGGCCCCCCCGTGATGCAATCACGGGGTGCCATTGGTTGGCATGCCAGCGCGTGGGCCTGATGAAGGCCCCCAGGTCTGCCATCTTTGTACTTTGGCAGGGCTTCATAGGAGAGTGTCAGTATCACGATATACTGCAATACATCAGTATTGCAGTATATCATGCTAGCGATCCAATGATTGCTGGTTCCAGTCCTCTAGGGGGACAAGTAAAAAACAGTAAAATAAAGTTTTTTTAAATGAAAAAGTTATGGCTTTCAGAACATGGCGACAAAACTCACATTTTATTTTTAACAATTGTTTTTTTCCTTGTAAAAGTAGTAAACCATAAAAAAAAGAAAAGTTATGGCTTTTGGAAGATGGGGAGGAAAAAAACGAAAGTGAAAATCCAAAAAATGGCCACGGGGGAAAGAGTTAACAACAGCCATGATGATTGCTGTGAGGCCAGCAGCACCGGAAGAAAACACTTTGGCGGTTATATGCATGGGTAAATAAGAAAGGTAAATTTTGCTACATACTGTATTCAACATCATAATTCCCATATAGGACTGTAGTTAATCCATTGGTAGCTCTTTACTTGTAACTTGGGGGACTGATGTACAAAAATTCTGACCTTACTGCTCAAAAATGATTAAAAGAAGAATTGAGAGACATACCTAGCACAGCACTCTATGCCCTCTTTATTACAAGTGCATGTTTTGCAGCCACTTGATTTCCATGCATCTCCCCGTTTATAATCCTCTCCGTCCATCGAGCAGCCTGAAATGAAATGTGGGGAAAAGGGCATCAGTCACCTTGTGTTAATATATATGTATGTATTTCCTTGGAGTGTCGTTGTAAGCGCACATTTTGCTTGTGTGACTGCCCATGGTGCATATACAGGATACATTACAGTGTATCTATTGCTTACACACTGACATTTTCTAATCATGACATTCTGGGACTTGCCTACATAGCAATTGCCCATTATGACTTTTTATTTGACTAATCTGCGTTAGTTCCGGGAATCCATTCTACTGGTCTCCTGGTACAACCTTGTTATGATGTGGAGCTGTGAGCACAGTCATCAAGTCTGCAGTGATATGACCTTCATTTCGAAACTTACAGTACATTTTTGGCCCCTTGCCCCAGCACAAATAAGTGACATTCTCTGTTGCCCATAAAGTGTAGAAATGCGGGTAGACACTTAAAGAGTGCAGCTGAGTGCAGCATGTAATAGGCGAGAGATCACACACTCTTGTCATCCTTGTCTGCCAAGAGCTGAAGAGTGAGAGCGTGCGCGCGCATAGCTCCGAGCTGCGCCTGCGCGCGCACACGCTCACCTCTCTCCAGCTCTTGCTGCAACACGGTCCATAGCTGATTGGACAGTGTTACAGCGATGCTACACGCCCCCTTGCCAATTACATGCCCCATTGACAGTTCAGGGGGTTATTTAAATATCGGGTGCTAAATATAACAGCACCGATATCTAAATAACGGAGGAGGAGAAGAAAAAAATGTAAAGTGCCCCAGGATTTGTGCAGCCCTCCCCATTACATGCTGCACATGTATGGGGAGGTGAAAGGTTCTCTTTGAGCAACGTCCTAGATTTCTAGCAGAGTGAGGAAGAAAAGATCAGTTTCTTCATTGATAAACTAAGGTTATGCTCACACGCTAAACAAAAAACGTCTGTAAAATACGGAGCTTTTTTCAAGGGAAAACAGCCTCTGATTATCAGCCGTTTTTAAAGCATCAAGCGTTTTTTTAATGTTTTTTTTACGAATGTTTTTGGAGCTGTTTTTCTATTGAGATAATGAAAAACGGCTCCAAAAACGGCTCAAGAAGGGACATGCGCTTCTTTTTATGGGACTTTTATTACGCACCGTTTTTTACAACGGCCGCATAAAAAAAACGCCTCGTCGGAACGAAACGCCATTTTTCCCATTGAAATCAATGAGCAGATGTTTGGAGGCATTCAGCTTCCGTTTTTTTTCAGCCATTTTTCAGGGTGTTTACAGCCTGAAAAATGGCTGAAAATAGGTCATGTGAACATACCCTCAGAGTCTTAAAACCGTACTCTGTATCTAAATATTTATTTACTTTTTTTCCAAATTAAAGTATATTATCAAGTGGAGAGCCTGACAATGTAACCAAATATTCTTCCTAATATTATTTATTTATTTGTTATTACATGCTATTACTACTTTCTTTGGATCCTAAATCAAAGCCAACATCACTGACCACATCCCAATTGACAAACGTTATGGGGGTTCAAAATATTGACCGTCACCATGACATATCTTGACTACACAACTCGTGACCATTACTACTATCACTGTACTATACTCCACCTTTAGCGACTATATAGCTATCTTATTGATGTCCATTTTTACCTGCACCCATCTTATCACAGGTGTACTTTAAAATGTCAGCCATTGAAAAAGTCAAATTAAAGTTTCTTGTCACAGTTTATTTAACTGTATTTAATGTATTAAAGGGGTTAGCCATTCCTAAGAAACTGATGGCCTATTCTCAGGATAGTCCATCAATATCTGATCAGCCGTGGTCCTACTCTCGGCACCCCCGCTGATCAGCTGTTTTGAAGGGGCCACAGCGCTCGTACAGGCGCTGCTTCCCCTTCTTTTCTGTCACTGCTCACACTGGGAATCACCGGCACACTTGTAGTGGCGGTTCAGAGTATTACAGCCTTCTCCCATTGAGAACCCATAATGTGAACTGCCGCTACAAGTGTGTCTACTAAAAGTATTTTCTATCAGGTGAAGATATTGTTAATAGTCTGAATAATAGGGTGACACCAAGAATATGCCCGATGCATTTTATCTTCATTTGCCACACTAACGGGATCGTATTTACATTTATATAATTAAAACCAATCAGAAGATAGTTCACAACTCACGATTTACTGCACCTTTTTTAACATCGACTTTCCCATTTTGCTGTTTTACACATTGCGCTCTACATAAAGATATCATGGTCACTGCCACCAGAATATGCAGCACGTACGCCTGTGGATAGTAAGATGGACACATCACTGATAATGCTTTTTCCTGCTGAATGATGCTTTCTGTAGGTTTTTACACCAAGCAATGTGTTTTTATTATTATTATTATTATTATTATTATTATTATTATTATTATAATATAGTTGGTGTCACTTGTTTTTCAGTGTTATTCCAGACATAACTAAACACCATTATGGAATATTTAAACCGCTCCCCCAGTGTTAATAATAAGAATTGCTCCATTTAAAAACCAGAAGTGTTGTCATGAGGCAGCAGTTACATTCAGCATGTCAGCAGACTACAGGATGATTTACAACAGCCTCTAGTGCGGGTTCAATTTAAAACTAAAGCGGTTTCAACCAAGGCTCTACCACTAGGGGGCAATGTGGTAACACAACTATACACCGATCAGCCATAACATTAACCCCTTACCACCGCAGCCGTTTTTAATTTTTACATTTTTGTTTTTTCCTCCTGACTTACGAAAAAACATAACTTTTTCTGTCGACACAGCCGTATGAGGGCAATTTTTTGGCAGGATGTGTTGTAGTTTTTAATGGCACAATTTAATGTGCCATATAATGTACTGAGAAACGTACATTTTTTTTTGTGGAAAATGCTGTGAAATTAAGATACAGATGGTATTTGACACCGTACAGACTTTCAGTAATCTATCAAGATTATTCTGATAGATGCTGGAGATGTCAAAAAGGAAAACATGCTACACGTATGGTGGGAATGCAATGTAATTGACTCATTATGGAGGGCAGTTGGGGCTCTTCTGTCTAGAATATTTCACCCTCTCAAGCTATACTATCTCGAGATCTGGATATCTGGATATCTTTCCACAAACCCACCTAACTGTAATAATTCAAACACTGATATCCACAAGGATTAAAAAATAGCTAAATATTGGAGAAGACCGGATACGCCTTCCTTAGCTGAGATTATAAGTGCAATTAATGAAAACTGCCTTTACGAGAAGATCACAGCCTCTAGCTTACATAAACTACCCCAATTTCTCAATAGATTGGACAGTTGGTTGGAATCCCCTTAGGGTATGTTCACTTCTTATTTTCAGACGTTTTTCGGGTCGAAAAACGGCCAAAAAATCGGAAGCAGAACATCTGCCCATTGATTTCAATGGCAAATACGGCGTTCTGTTCTGACGGGGTGTTTTTTTAAGAGGCTGTTTCTAAAAACGGCATGTTTCTAAATTGCATGTCACTACTTGAGCCGTTTTTGGAGCCATGTTTCATTGACTCTATAGAAAAACAACTCCAAAAATGGTCGTAGAAAAAGCTGCGAAAAACGCGGGTTGCTAAAAAAACGGCTGAAAATCAGGAGCTGTTTTCCCTTGAAAACAGCTCCGTATTTTCAGATGTTTTTTAGTAAGCGTGTGAACATACCTTTCATAGTAAAATAGATATCAGTAATTTTTGTCACATCTGCTTTATTAAATAAGAATAAAATATAAGCTGTAAAAATGTAATCAGTTTTAGCTATTCTAAGACTATACAGTAAATTGTACCTTACTGCTCATGTTGCTGTTTGTTATCTTTATTGCTTTATTTACTTTGTGTTATTTTGTACATCTGGAGATATATGTCAGAATGTATATTGTACTTCAATACATGGTGGGATTTGGTTAGCCTCCATTGCTTGGATATTCTCTACATGTACTTTAAACAATAAAAAGTTAATGTTTAAAAAAAAAAATATATATATTATTTTATTGGGTGTAATGGAAAAAAAACAGCAATTCCTCCATGTTTTTTTGGGTTTAGTTTTTTACATTGTTTTCCTTGTGGTAAAAATTATATATTAACTTTATTTTGAAGGTCAATACAAATACGGTGATACCACTATTTATATAGTTTTTTAACGTTTTACTACTTTTACAAAATAAAAACTATTTGTTAAAAATGTAAAGAGTTGCCATATTCTGAGACCTATAACTTTTTTTTATTTTTCTTTCAATGGAGTTGTGTGACAGATAGTTTTTCTAAACACCACTTTAGGGTACATGCGACTTTTTTTTTTTTTTTATATATTCCCCAAAAATTTATTTAACAATTTAATTAACTTTAGCTCGATTGCACAATACAGTTCAATAACCATGTATTGCAGTGTATTGTAAATTGAGTACTTCCTCCTATTTAGCCCTGGAAGGGCCTAATGGGAGGACCGAAATGACTAACCTGGGGCCTAGGCTTAAATGCCGTGGTCGCTGTTGACCATAACATCTAAGCAGTTAAACGTCCGGGATCGGAGTTATCTCCGATCTCAGCAGTTAGAGCAGGGTGTCAGCTGTAATACATACCTACAGCCCGTGAGCCTGCTCTATGCTTGCCCCACCGACTTTCACAGTATATTTATGCCAGATGTCGGGAAGGAGTTAAGACCAAATATTGTGTAAGTCTCCCTCTTGCCAGCAAAACAGCTCTGACCTATCGAGGCATGGTCTCCAAGACCTCTGAAGGTGTCCAGTGGTATCTGCCACCAAGATATTAGCATCAGATACTTTAACTGCTGTATGTTGCAAGGTGACACCTCCATAAATCGGACTTGTTTTTCCAACACATCCCACAGATGGCCATTCGGGTTGAGATCTGGGGAATTTGAAGGCTAGGTTAACACCTTGAACTTTTTATCATGCTCCTCAAACCATTCCTGAATATTTTTTAAAGTGTGGCAGGTCGCATTATCCTTCTGAAACAGGACATTGCCATTATGGAAGACCGTTGCCATTATGGGGTCTGCAACAATGTTTAGGAAGGTAGTAGGTGTCAAAGTAACATCCACATGAATGGCAGGACCCAAGGTTTCCCAGCAGAGCATTGTCCTGAGCTTTACAATGAATCCACTTGCTTGCATTCTCCCCTTAGTGGATTCTTGTGCCGTCTATACCCCAGGTATGCGATACACATGCAAACTGCCGTCCACATGATGTAAAAGAAAACGTGATTAATCAGGTCACCTACTTCCATTGCTCCATGCTCCAGTTCTTATGCTTATGTGCCCATTGTAGGTGCATTTGGTGGTGGATTGGCGTTAGCATGGGCACTCTGACTGGGCTACACAGCCCGAAACACAGTAAGCTGCAATGCCCGGTGTGTTCTGACACCTATCCATCATAGCCAGCTGTAATTTTTTCAGCAATTTGTGTTACATTAGGTCTTCTGTGGGAATGGACCAGATGGCTAGCTTTCACTCCATGCACTACCCATTACTCTATCGCTGGTTCACCATTTGTCACCCCTCTGACCCAGTCGTTTCGCCATTACAATTTGGCCCTTGTGAAGTCGCTAAGATCCTTACTCTTGTTCATTTCTCCTGCTTTCAAAACATCAACTTCAAGAACTGTTCACTTGCTGCCTAATATATCCCATTCCTTATCAAGCGCCATTGTTACAAGATAATCAATGCTGTTCATTTCCCCTGTCAGTGGTTGTATTATTATGGCTGATCGGTGTATATCATGCTGATTGCACAGCGATAGAATTATGCTGTAAAGAGAGCGGTATATCACTATACAAGTGAATCTTTTTTATTTTATATATAGATCCTATATATTTTATATATATATATATATTTTTTTTTTGTATATAGTATTTTTTTCTGATATGTCATCGAGAGCACCAATCACTAGGAATTTTTGACTAACCCCGAAATACTGTCTGCGTCTGTTTTTAAAAAAAATGAACCCCCACTATGTGGATAATGCTGGCCAACAATATCATAATAATCGCAATGCCATCTCCCTTTGTTAACATGTTTGAAATGTTCTGCAAATGTTGCAGAGATTGTTTTACAATCAGGGCAGGTCAAAGTCTCTGCTTATATTCATTTTCTTTAAGTCGATACTAGTAGTCTAATGCAATATATAGTGTTATTATAATAAATGTAACATACATTGCAATATATGCACTTTTCTGATAATAAAGCATCAGGTCACACTTACCATAGCTGGTGCCCAGATTACTGCTAAGCTCAATGCCGAGATATTCTTGTGATTTTATTAGCTTATATACAGGCTGGTGGCCATGTGACTTTATTCAGCAGTGTTACGCAAATACAGTTCTAAAACTGTAGGATACTTTATTGGTGTGCTGCATTTTGAAAGGCTAAGCAATATGTACAGACAGCTTTAAGCGAGGACACATTAAATCTGTTTGTCAACTCTCCATGACTGGCATTGATTGTTTTTGGGAACATCTCAAGATGTAAATTGTTTACATAGTAGGACTGTACCGGACAAACTATTTTTCAGCATGTCCACTTATGAGTTGCTTTACTCTCATAGCAGAGGTTCAGGTTAATTGAACCCGTAATCATTTATAAAGGAGTTGCATAAATAGAAGTCATCTAATATTTAATGCTTTTCCATTTGTTCATCAGTAGACCCAGTTTATTTTATGACAGCCTGTATTCCTGAATCCATTGACAGCAGCTTGTATTCTGCTGCCAGCTTTTTTTTTTTTATAACAAAGGTGGGTAATCCCTGCATGTGATATGACTTGCTTGTACAGTGGGAAATTTATGTAACATTTTAGACAGTGACGTCAGGGGCTCCTCCTGAAGCGGAATCACCGACCAGAGCGTCGGCAATGCTGTGGCCGAGGATTCCGCTCCTGGGGGAGCCCCTGGCGTCACTGTCCATATTTGGACAGTGACGTCGGCAACGCTCTGGCCGCGGATTCCACTTCAGGAGGAGCCCCTAATGTCACTGTCCATATATGGATAGTAACATCAGGGGCTTCTCCAGGAGCGGAATCCCTGGCCAGAGCATTGACAATGACAATTATTTTACTCCTGAAGGAGTCATGACGGCTGCATCAGCACCTGGCAGCTGAGTGGGCCCCCCCAAGGGTAGTGGGCCTCCCCAAGGGTAGTGGGCCCAGCACTT